>NC_137180.1:65889776-66489776 GCF_951804945.1 Podarcis cretensis | reverse complement strand
CAGGCACTCCTTGGAAACACAGAGGATCACGGGGGGGGGGCAGGACGTTGATGCAGCCCCCTCCCCACATTTAGGGAACTATGCTGGGCCACAGACCCAACAGGCCAGGTAAGCCCCAGGAATGGCCAGGGAAAAGGGGGGTCAGCCCCACCCCCTAAAAGCACACTGGAGCAACAGACATCCACCCACAAAAATACACAGAGAGCCCCCCCATGCCAACAACTGTTTATTTTAAATTAAAATTATTCTGCATCTAAAAATAACTCTGGGGCAGCCCCCAGATTGTACAGAGCTTGATTGTGTGCAAATCAATCGTAGGGCCCCTTCCTCCAACACCCCCTTGAAAAGGGAGCACCGCTCCTCTTGTGAACTGGGGGGGGGGGCGGGGGCGGGCAGGGACACCTGCCACTGACCCCAAGAGGAAAGGGCAGTCAGAAAGGGGGGGGGGCAGAGAAAGATCCTTCATACACACCGTGCAGCAACAAGACCCCCCCCCCCCCGCCGGGGAGCGGCTCAGCCATGCAGGGCCCCCCCAGATGCTTAAGGACACTAGAGGGGCCTTGCCCAACAGGGAGGTGGCAGCAGCCCCACCCACAGGCCCCTCCTTCCTGGCTGGCCAGTTGTGGGACCCCCACGCCTGCAGTGGGAGGGAGGGAGCTGCTTCATGGGCTCACGGCAATGGGGGGGTCAGAGGCCTCTGAGGAAGCGGGGGGCGCCTGGGCCGCCCCCACTCCCCTGCGCTCCAGGGCCAGCTGCATGCTCCAGATGCTGAGGGGGCGCATGTAGGCCAGCGAACGATAGACCCTCCTCTGGCAATAGGCCTCGGGGGTCTGGAAGGCCATGCCCAGCCTCTCCCACACCGTCCGGTAGCAGCCCTCGGCCGTGCGGAAGCCCTCCTGGACCAGCCCCTGGAGGAGGAGGAGGAAGAGGAGAGGGGGGTGAGAGCCAGCCCCCAGCCTGCCGCTCTTGCCCGCCATCCCAGTGCCCACCCCCCGCTCACCTCCTGGATCATGGTGGCGGCCAGGGCATACACCACGCCAACCCAAACCTCGTCCGACTGGACGCTGGAGCGGTCAGGGACCCCGCTGGGACGCATGCCGTTGACGGCGCCCATCGTCCCCTGGGAGAAGCCCATGACGTTCCGCTCGAAGATGGTCTTCAGGGCGCTCAGCACATGGCTCTGGGGGAAAACCTGCAGGGAGGGAGAGCAGCAGGGGACCCCCAAGGGCCATCTAGTCCAGCCCACCCGGCAATGCGGGAGGGGCAGAGGGAGGGTGGGCAGGACTCTGGCCTCCTGACACCCAGGGGACCCTGGCCCCTCGCTTTGCTTCTATTCTGCATTTTGTCTTTTGACTGTCTGTTTTTATGCTGCGAACCGCCCCAATATCTTCAGATGAAGGGCGGCATACAAATCTTAATACTGTATTTTTCTGTGTGTTAGATGAGGCTTTTGACTCAAAAATCATGTCAAAAAACTGGGGTTGTGCTGCTGCAGGCGGAAAATGATCTAGGGAGTGTTTCCCACCCGCAGCGGCAAGGGGGTAGAAGCTCAACAATTTGGGGGCATCTCCCCTCACTTTCTTAAAACTGAGTCCCCCAAAATAGGGGGTGGCTTATACATGGGGGCATCTTATAGACGTGAAAAAACGGTAAATAATATTAACAATTAGAGTTATTATTCATATGCTGTCCATCTGACTGGGTTGCCCCAACAAGGTATTAAAACCACAAGCCCAGAACAACGGAGGTCCAGGGTCCCTGAGCCCTTCTGTCCCAGCTCAGCCACTGAGATCATCTGCTGTAGCATCACAAGTCAATTGAGTTTGCAAGACTCAGCTGATGGCAGTATAAAACAGCCTTTAGTGCAGGGGTCAGCAAACATTTTCAGCACTGGGCCAGTCCACTGTCCCTCAGGCCTTGTGGGAGGCCAGACTATATCTTGAAAAAAAATATGAACGAATTCCTATGCCCCACAAATAACCCAGAGATGCATTTTAAATAAAAGAACACATTCTACTGATGTAAAAACATGCTGATTCCCAGATCTTCTGCAGACCGGACTGAGAAGGCGATTGGGCTGGATCCGGCCCCTGGGCCTTACTTTGCCTACCCATGCTTTAGGGTCCTCAACCAAGTCCTATGGAACTCTCTGCCACTGGAGATTCAGCAGGTGCTTTCCCTGCACAGGGCTGCTTTCGGGTGTCTTTTGAAAGTGATCTGATGTGAGCCTCCAAGAGGGGTGCCTGACCCCCCACCAAACCCTGGGAAAAGGAGGGGAGTCCCTCCACAGGCTGACCCTCCACTGCCATGGAAGCTGACCAAGGATGACTCCCTGCGTCCTGGTGGGACCCTCGCGACTGCGGACGAGCCCCCCTCCCCCTCTGGGGACCCTCCTTGCCCTCCTCACCTCAGACTTGCCTTCTCCCAGGCCGCAAGCGCGGAGGAACCACTGCCCAGCCAGCTGGTCAGACATGATGCTGTCCGAGGAAGTGCTGTTGCTGCTGTCGTAGTTATAGTACTTCCCTGGGGGGGGAGAGGACGCAGGGAGGGTGATCCCGGGCGGGAGAGAGATGCCTGCAGACATCCCAGAGTCCCCACCCCCCACCCCCGGAGAAGGCAGGCAGGCAGCCGCCTTTGCCCCCACGCACCGTTCCAGAGCAGCTTCTCGAAGGCCGCTGTGCCCTTCGCCAGGATGGCAGAGTACGTCTGCCGGGCATCCTCCTCGCCCAGGAGCTGCGCCATCTGGCACATCATGCTGAGAGCCGCCAGCCACAGGCTTCCGCAGTAGGAGCTGCCAAGGCAAAGGAGGAGGAGGAGGTTGGCAGGAGCCGGCCCTGGCACATGGGCACCGTGGGGAGCCCTCCTGGCTGGGAAACCGGGGCCCACGCCGGGGCCACCACCAGAAGGGGGGCTGGAGGGCAGAGCAGCTCTGGGGCTTTGGGGTCCTCAGACCGGTGGGCTGCAGCTGAGGAGGGACTCACTGCTCAGGCCTCTTGCTGTGTCCAGCCAGAGGGGGGCGCTGTTGGCTATTTGCAGATTAGTTGCGCTGCAGAAAGCGTGCTGGGGAAACTACACATTACAAGGAACGCAAAATAACTTTTGCTAGGTTTTAATAACAAAAACAAAAACTCCTTTTACATTATTATAATATATCAATAAGCATGACCCCTCCATCAACCCAACCACCAGGATACTGAGAGAGCTAGGTGCTGCTCTTTATATACTATACCCAACAGCTTAATTAACATAACTTAACAGCACCTGCTAGGGCGGAGGTCTTGGTTTCAATCATTGAGCAGAAGTCAGAAGTCAATTATGGATTAGAAACCAGGACAAGGCCCTGTTTCGATGTATTCACCTTCATCAGCTAATTTTTAAAGGGTCGTGTAAGTTTGAAGACTTTCGGATAAATATATCCTGTTATTTTCTACGTTTCTCAAGGATAACAACTACGTGTGGGTAGATCAACGTGTATCTTGAGCACAGAAAAGCTACCATGACGAATCTGGACTAACATGAACTTATCTCTACTTATAAACTCTTATCTTTAATTCTGTAATGAATTATTGTGTTATACATATTTTTATGAGTTTGAGTTTGTAATCTCTGTTAGAGTTTGTAATCCTTGTCAGAATACATACTTTTGAATGGATTAGTTTATGTTACTATTGACTATTGATTTGCAAGTAGGGACCCCCCCCCCACTCGAGGCGCAACTCGGCCTGCCTGCTCCTAAAAGACTCTCGTTTTTGATATGGGGCCAGTCTGGTCAAGATTTGCCAAAAGAGAAAAAAAAACTTGTCATGTATGCTGCAACTGCAGCTAGGATATTGCTAACACAAATATGGAAAAGTGTAGAAGAAGAATGGCAAGAAAATTGGTGGAAGACGCTGAAATGGCAAAGTGAACGGAAAGACTTCGAGACAAGGCAATAGAGATTTCAAGAAAGACTGGGAGCCATTCAGGTCATATTTACAGAATCAATGCAAAGAAATGGACTCACTTGCAGGGGTTGATTAAACACTTGCAATTAACAAAATAAATGACGGAAATAGAATGAGGATGCCAAAATGATAAGAAAAGAATAATAATTATTTTTAAAATCTTAAAAACTAAGAAATAACAAAAAAGCAGGAGGAGTTCATGTGCCAAAAAACCAGAAGAGGAAGTGGAGGGAAGTCATGGGGGGGGGAGAATTGGGGAATGGTATTTTGTTATATATTATGATATTTTGATGTTAAAAAAAATGTAAAACTTTAATAAAAATTATTTTTAAAAAGAGATGGGGCCAGTCTTGCTACTTGACACATGAAATGTGGGATATTGCATGGCTGGAAAATCTAAAGACAAAGCTGAGAGTCCTCTGGGGCCAAAGGAAAAAAAAGGGGGGGGGCATTGTAGCTGTCTGCTTTGCCTTTATTTCATTTGTAAGCAAGGAGGAACATGGCGGAGGACCACCTCCTTGGCCCACAAACCAAAAGGGCCACTGACTCGCAGGGTTATTTGAATACTGCAATCCTTTCCCTTGGTATGGCAAGGCCCGTGTTTTGCATTCCTGCCTTGTTTAAACATCAAATCTGTGCCATAATGCGTCCCAGTTGCTGCCTTCCAGGCACCCAACACACCTCTGGTGTATTTATTTACTTGGGCTTCATTCCATGTCTATACTTGTTCAACCGCGATCTCTAATTGCATATGGATTCTGCATGCTGTCATCAGATCCTGTGTAATGACACTGCATCTTGCAGATTTTTTGAAAATTAATAAAAATATTTTTAAAAACTGAGGAGGGGGCTCTCTAGTTAGTTCCTGCATAAGACTCTGTGAAAGGATTCTGTGGAACTGTAACAACCCTTCATGTGGATTACAGTGGTACCTCGGGTTACAGACTCTTCAGGTTGCAGACTTTGCTAACCCAGAAATATTACTTCGGGTTAAAAACTTTGCTTCAGGATGAGAACAGAAATCGTGCTCCGGCGGCGCAGCGGCAGCAGGAGGCCCCATTAGCTAAAGTGGTGCTTCAGGTTAACAGTTTTAGGTTAAGAACGGACCTCCGGAACGAATTAAGTACTTAACCCGAGGTACTACTGTACTTAACCCAAGGTACCACTGTATTGGACTCTGTGAACAGACAGGTGGAACAGAAACTTATGTATGTGTGGACCTTATGCATGAACTGACTAGAGAATGAACTGATCCACTGGGTCTTCTGCTTTTTTCGTTGAACCTTATGAGACTTCCGTTGGAATCTACAGTTTGATACAATGAATAATATACCTTATTTATTCAAAAGTACAGCCGGTTACGTCTTGTGTGTTTATTGAGTGTGTTTCACATAACCAGAGGTTTGTTGTTCTTGTTTTGCCCTCTCAGCCTTGGCAGCCATTTTGGCAGAGGGAGCCCCTCCCCTTTCAAAGCGCAGACCCTCCCCGCCAGATGCCTGCCTGGGCCTGCCCCAAAACTGACCACTCTGCTGCTGCAACCACCTGGGGGTGTTGAGCCCAGCCCAGCACTTGGCCAGGGCAGCCCTCCTCAAAGAATCCCGGTTGGAAAGGGCCCCCCGAGGGTCATCCAGCCCACCCCACCTGCCTGCTCACCTGGCGCCCGTCACCACCCAGGCGTCGTAGGTCTGGTCGGCGAAGCCAGAGTTCTCAATGAGGCCGTCGCCGTCCTTGTCAAACTTCAGCTCGGACTCCATCACGGCCTGCAGGGAGTGGAAGGGAGGAGGTGGGGGGCGTTTGGGGCCTGCCCCCTGCCATGGCTTGCCCCAGCCTTGCCACCGCCCCCCAGCCCGCCTCCTGGCGTTACCTGGCAGACGGGCCACATGTCCCGCAGGTAGGCAGAGTCCTTCGTGAGGTAGTAGTCGCGATACACCTGCAGCACAAACTTCAGGTTCAGGTCCTTCCAGGTGGCCGTGTCGTGGATCAGGTAGGCATTGAGGTGCTGCCAGGGCTCATCATCTGGGGGGGGGGAGAGGAGGGGGGAGAGTGAGGCCCAGGGGGTGCCCCTGCCCACTGCCCCAGCCCTACACCCTTGGGAGTCTGCACCCAGGGCACGATCCGGGCACACACCTGAGAACAGGGCTGACAAGGGAAACAGGTGAGAGAAGCAAAGGAGGAGGACCAGGGTGGATAAAAATCAATCGTGTCTTTTTTAAAAAAAATTAAAAAACAGATTTTTTTTATTTAAATCTGATTTTTAAAATAAAATGCTTTCAGAAGGAAAATTGAAAAAAAGGCAGAAAATGAACACAGTAACCAGTCTAGAAATGGATGGAAAAATTATCCACAAACCTAATGAGATAAACAATTGTTTTCAAAGCTTTTTTAAGAAATTGTATGCACAAGGGCCAATTAATGAACAAGAAATAGAAGAATTCATCAGAAAATACGGCTTACCAAAAATTCCAGAACAAAGTAAAAGGACTCTAAATGAGGAAATAACAGAACAAGAAATAGAGGGTGCCATCCAAAATATGAAATTGGGAAAATCACCAGGACCAGACGGCCTGACGGCTAAATACTACAAAATGCTGAAAGAATGCTTGATACAACCATTGAAGGAAGTTTGCAATGAAATTCTGAAGGGGAAAAAGGCACCTGAATCGTGGAAAGAGGCTTTCATCTCACTTATACCGAAGACAGAAGCTGAGAAGAACCAGGTTAAAAACTACCGCCCTATATCTCTACTCAATGTGGATTACAAAATTTTTGCAGACATTTTGGCAAAAAGATTGAAAAGAGTGTTGATAGATGAGATTCATAAGGACCAAACAGGCTTTCTCCCAGGGAGATATATGTCAGACAATGTGAGGAACATTATAGACATTTTGGAGTTGTTAGATGTTGACATTAACAGGAAAGCAGTTTTGATTTTTGTAGACGCGGAGAAAGCCTTTGACAATATCTGTTGGACTTTTATGAAAAAGAATCTCCAAGGGATGGGGGTAGGTCAAGGTTTTGAAAACGGTATAGGTGCAATATATTCCCAACAAAAGGCCAAGTTAATTGTAAACAATGTGGTAACAGAAGAAATACCCATAGAAAAAGGTACACGGCAGGGATGCCCAATATCCCCTTTGCTTTTTATATCAGTCCTGGAGGTTTTGTTAAACATGATTAGAAAGGACCAGTTGGTTAAAGGAGTTCAGGTCGGAGTTAGACATTACAAGTTAAGAGCATTTGCAGATGATCTAGTACTGACCTTGCAACAGCCAGACACTAGTACTAAAAGAGTATTAGAACTAATTGAAATATTTGGTCGAGTAGCAGGTTTTAAATTGAACAAACAAAAAACGAAAGTGTTGGAAAAAAATTTAACAATGGAAGAAAGAGAGAGTTTTCAGAATGAAACAGGCCTGGAAATAACAAAAAGGGTAAAATACCTGGGGTTAAACTTGACAACCAAGAATGTGAACCTATTTAAGGATAATTATGAAAAAAGTTGGGCAGAGGTAAAGAAGGATCTGGAAATATGGTCAAGGTTGAAACTTTCCTTGTTAGGCCGAATTGCTACCATTAAGATGAATGTATTGCCTAGAATGCTGTTTTTATTCCAGACGTTGCAGATTTTGGACAAGATGGACTGTTTCAAGAAGTGGCAGAAAGATATATCAAAATTTGTCTGGCAGGGCAAAAAGCCCAGAATTAAATTCAAGATCTTAACTGATGCAAAGGATAGAGGGGGGTTTGCCCTGCCGGACTTAAGACTTTATTATGAATCGGCAGCTTTCTGCTGGTTAAAACACTGGCTACTTCTTGAGAACACTGACATTTTGGACCTGGAAGGGTACGACAATAACTTTGGTTGGCATGCATACTTATGGTATGACAAGGTAAAGGTGTATAAAAGTTTTAAAAACCATATTGTAAGGAAAGCATTGTATAATGTTTGGATTAGATATAAAGATCTGTTGGAAAGTAAAACCCCCAGGTGGGTGTCACCAATGGAAGCCAGGGAAGTTAAAAAGCTTAATATGGACTCTAAATGGCCAAAATATCATGAGATTTTAGAATATGATGGTGAAAGGGTGAAACTGCAGAGTTATGAGAAACTAAAGCCTAAGGTTCGAGATTGGTTGCATTACCATCAGATAAATGAGACATTTAAACAGGACAGGAAAATAGGATTTCAGAAAGAGAAGTCAAAATTAGAAACAGAACTGTTGGAATCCAATACTAAGAACTTATCAAAAATGTATAACTTGCTGTTGAAATGGAATACACAGGATGAAATGGTGAAATCAGCAATGATTAAATGGGCACAAGATATTGGTCATGATATTATGTTTGCTGACTGGGAACAGTTATGGACCACCGGTATCAAATTTACTGCATGTAATGCTTTAAAAGAAAATATTATGAAAATGATCTATCGGTGGTACATGACCCCAGTCAAGCTTGCAAAAATTTACCATTTGCCTAATAATAAGTGTTGGAAATGTAATGAGACTGAAGGCACTTTCTACCACCTTTGGTGGACCTGCCCAAAGGTTAAAGCTTTCTGGGAAATGATCTATAATGAAATTAAGAAGGTCCTTAAGTGGACTTTTCCTAAGAAACCAGAGGCTTTCCTTTTGGGCATGGTTGGCCAAGGGGTGTTAAGGAAGGATAGGATTTTCTTTATGTACGCCACTACAGCAGCAAGAATTCTACTGGCAAAGTATTGGAAGACGCAAGAACTACCTACTCTGGAAGAATGGCAAACAAAGGTGATTGACTTTATGGGACTGGCCGAGATGACGGGCAGAATCCGTGACCAGGGGAAAGAGACAGTGGAAGAGGACTGGAAGAAATTTAAAATATATCTTAAAAACAATTGTAAAATTGAGGAATGTTAAGATGTCAGGGGGTAAGAGGTAAAGAATTGCAGCAGTAATCAAAAAACTAAAGGAACTTTTATGAAAGGGAATTAAGATAATGGACCTAAGGGTTGCTAAAGAACCATTAAACAAAGATGCAGGGATGGGGAGGTATGGGGAAGTCAAAAGAAAGAAGGGTATGAAACGATGAGTTGGAAATTATATTGTTTTGTATTGTTTTTGTTATCTGTTTGAAAAATGAATAAAAATCATTTAAAAAAAAAACAAAAAAAAACAGAAGGAAAATCTTTCCAAAGGTTTTCTGTTCAAGTTACATTATAGTCCAAAGGCTATTCATCAGGAAATAAGGATTTGTTTTAAGTTTTTTTATGTGTGCTAAAACTCAGTTCAAGTTGCTTTTTAAAAAAGAATCGTTTAACCACATCAGTTAACAAACATGGATACATATGCTATAATGTTATTGTTTTAGTTAAACAAATTGTTTAAAATGTTATTAAGGAAATTATTGTTTTTCTCCAATAAAGTACAGCAGAAAAGCTGTCCAAATCTAAACAATTAACTTATTAAACCTCACCGTAATTTCATAATTCTCTTTCTATGTATTTCTAATAGTATAACCACATCAGTAATTTTTGATATAAATATAAAAACTACTTTATTATTATTTCAAAAAGGAAACCTTCATCTGGTTGTAAATATTAAGACTGTACCAGCAAGAAGGAGTCTTTCTGTAAAAAATGATTGAAACCAAGTCTTACCCACTAGTGATCGAAATTGTGACTGAAATCGATTTAAATCAAATCCACCCTGAGGAGGACCCCCAACAAGTGTGTCTCAGGCCCCTCTGAAGGCAGAGGCCGCCCCACGGAGAGAGGGCAAAAATGCACAGAGGGGGCACGGGGGGGGGGGGCAACTGAGCTGGCGGTGAATGCCAAGAAGCAGCAGCGGCTTAGGGAGACTCTCAGGCCTCATCCTGCCTGACGTGGAGTCTCGACTGGAGAGCCAGGGAGGGGCAGCGGGTCAAGCGTTGGGCTCCTGGGACCTATTTTTTTTAAAAAAAAAAACACCACGGGGCCACTAAGCTCACTGGGTGTCTTGGGGGCCAATTGCTGCCTCTCAGCCTAGCCTCCCTCGCAGGGGTGTAAGGTAAAGGGACCCCTGACCATTAGGTCCAGTCGTGGCCGACTCTGGGGTTGCGGTGCTCATCTCGCTTTATTGGCTGAGGGAGCCGGCGTACAGCTTCTGGGTCATGTGGCCAGCAGGACTAAGCCGCTTCTGGCAAACCAGAGCAGCGCACGGAAACGCCGTTTACCTTCCCGCCGGAGCGGTGCCTATTTATCTACTTGCACTTTGAGGTGTTTTCGAACTGCTAGGTTGGCAGGAGCAGGGACCGAGCAACGGGAGCTCACCCCGTCATTGCGGGGATTTGAACCACCGACCTTCTGATCGGCAAGTCCTAGGCTCTGTGGTTTAACCCACAGCGCCACCCGCGTCCCTTCGCAGGGGTGTAGTGGAGACTAAATGTGTGCAGGGAGTATCGCTGGCACCCTTTTGAGCTCCTGGGAGAAGAAGGTGGGATAGAAATGCAATACAGGAAATTAATGAGATGCGCCCCCAGCTGGAAGGGGGGTTATCAGATCTGGCAAGCGGGGGCCGGGGGCCATCGCTGTGCCTGCGGAGAGATCAGCCTGAGCCTCTTTTGCCTCACCAGGCTCCCCGATGTCGTGGGGAACCACGTTGCGCAGCTTCACTTGCGCCGTCTGACCGCTCATCAGGTACATGCGCGGCCGGGTATCCTCGCTCAGGATGGCGGCCGCTGCAGGAGAGAGAGAGAGAGGGAGGGTCCAGGGTTGAGGGGTCTCGCTCTCTCTTGCCCTCCCCCCTTTGGCTCAAGGGGCCTTGGCCTCCCCAGAAAAAGCCAAGGCCCAGGGAGAAGCGATGCCCTGCTCCTGCCCCCCCCCCCGTTCACCCTTGGGGCGTTTGGGGGGGGAGAGACGACTGGGAGGGGGTGGGCAGAAGGACAGAGGGAGGGTGGAGGCTCACCCACCCATGTCGTACTGCAGACTCAGCTCCAGTTTGGGCCACAGCATGGCGAGGGCAAAGGAGGCGTAGAAATGGACGTCGTAGGTGTTGTACATGAGGTACTCCTGGCCTGGAAGCAGCAGAGGGAAGCGGGCAGGTGGGCACCGGCGGAACTCCCAGCCCCAAGAATGAACACACCATACATCCAAAGAACTCCCCCCTTCCATAATCCTGGGAACTGTAGTTTACGGGTGCTGGGAAGGGCAACTACAGTTACCAAGGTGCACATTGCTTTAAAATTGTGGTGCCTCAGTCTGACCCAAGGCTAGGGGTGGCAAAGCCCCATGGTGCCCTTCCCTCTCCCCTCCCGCCACATGCCACAGACCCCCCCCCCTGCCGCTTGGGGCAGAAGCCATGGCAGAGGGCAGAGTCCTGCCCCTTACCTTCCAGGTATGCAAACCTCCCGTACTCCTTCAGGACGGCAAGGTGCTGGGAAAGGCCCAAGGAGGCCCCCAGGGCGGCCGCGGGGTCTTCCGGCTCAAGCTCCACCCACAGGGTCCCTCCGTCTGCCAGGAAATACAGCTCATTGAAGATGGCGGACTTGTACCAGGGGGGCAGGTCGCTGCAATGGGGGGCGGAAAGAAAGGCACTTGTACATGGACCCCCCAAGGAAGAACCAGCCGGACACCGCCACGCCCTCCCTCAAGACCACAGGAGGGGGAGGACCCTCCTTGATCAGAGCCCAGACGACCACCTGCCAGGTGCCGGGAGGGGGGAAGAGATGATCCCTGGGACCCCCTTCCTACTCCGCAATTCTGGGATTCTGTCACAAGGAAGGAGGTGCAGGGATCCCCAAGCCCCCACCTGGGAGCAGGGCTAGAAATTAGCCAGGGGCCAGACATCTTGGCTACTGGCATGGGTCCAATCGCAACTACCTAGAGATTTCTGGGCACCAGGTTGGCAACCGCAGTTTAAAAACCTCTGCCTTAGTCCATAGTTCAGGCCATTCCCACTCTGCGTGTTTCTCCCTCTTGCAAACTGGGACAAACGAATAATTTTATGAGCAAGCGGTGGCCAAGCAACGGAGCTGAGACCATAGAATTGGAGAACTGGAAGCGACTTGGAGGGTCATTTACCGGATTTTTCGCTCTATAGGACGCACCGGACCATAGGAGGGGGAGAACAGGAAAAAACAATTCTCTCCCTCTCTGCGCAGCGCCCCTTCAGCGAAGCGGTAGGAGAAACGGAGCCCCTTCCATTTCTCCTCCCGCTTAGCTGATGGGGCGCTGCGCAGAGAGGGAAAACTGTATAGCGCCTCTCCAGCGAAGCGAAGCCTGGAGAGCAAGAGGGATTGGTGTGCACCAACCCCTCTCGCTCTCCAGGCTTCAGGCGGCTATCCGCAAGCCTTCGGAGCACAGCGGGAACTCCTGCTGCGCTCCGAAGGCTTGCGGATAGCTGCCTGAAGCCCCTGGAGTGCAGCGGGAGTTCCCTACGCTCCGGGGGCTTCAGCGAAAGCAACGCGAAACCTCCAGAGCGCTTCGGAGGCTTTGCGTTGCTATCGCTGAAGCCAAGGAGCCTGCATTCGCTCCATAGAACGCACACACAGTTCCCATTAATTTTTGGAGAGGAAAATGTGCGTCCTATAGAGCGAAAAATACGGTAGTTCAGGCACCTGCCGGGCAAACAGATGTTCTGCTGGGTTTAAGGGGCCATTTGGTGCCTAGCAGATATATCGGAGGGTCTTGCCCTATTAGGGAAGGAAAGGGAGCTGGGGGGGGGCAGAGGGCCACACCATGCTCCGGGAGGGGCAGGACTGTCCCATGGGGGCAGCTCACATCACGGATCCCCATGCAGGCTTGCAGAAAGTCACTCGCCTGCACTGCCCTGGGCCCTCTGGCCTGGTGTGGGTCCCTGCGCAGCCTGGCCAAGAGAACCCCATCAGGTGGGGGGAGCCCCCCCAGGCCCTTCCTGGAGGCCAGGATCTGCTCCCGGCCTGTGTCTGCCAGCAGAGGGAGGGCTGTACCTGTTCTCCAGGATGGGGCGCTGCCAGGCCTCAATCTTCTCCTCCCATGCCTGGTAGCACGAGAGGGTGTAGTGACACAGAGCCGGGCAGGCATCTCCCTTGCTGCCAAAGAAGCGCGTGTATCTCCTGCAGAGGAAGAGGAGGAAGAGGAAGGTACTTTAGGTCACCAGACTCGGCACTCGCCAGAAACAGCAGGCAGGGACCCTCTGCCCGCTCCTTGCCCGCGTCAGGCTGCTCCCAGGGAGCAGGGGTGGCTGGCTTCCCACCTCCCAAAGGGCCCAATCCCAGGGGCTGCAGCAGGGCTGGGATTAAGCCCCTTCCGCTTGAGGGGAGAGATGCGGACCTCCCTGCCAGCCTTCAATGGGGGGAGGGGGAGAGATGCCCATGTGCCAGTCTGGGGGGGTGTGCCCTCTGCACAGTCAGGAGGTGGCAGACGGGATGGCGGGGCTGCCCAGGCTTCGCATGGGAATGACAGGGGTCTTCCTCTACCGCCCTCCCACCCTCATCTTCTTCTAGAGCAGGAAAAGGGCACACAGTTCAAGTCCCGCCCAGGGGAAGAGGCAAAATGGGGAGGCTGGGCACGGCCTGGCAGAGGACGGGTCCAGCCACTCTGCCCGGCCTCCACATGGCTTGGATTTCTCTCTCACCCTCTCAGGTCAACTCCCTCAATTTTCCATTTTTCGTTTCACTTTTAGTTTGTTTACCACTTTCTGTATTGCTCCACCCAAGGCAGTTTCCAAGCCGGATAAGCAACAGGAAGCACTAGGAAGATCCCACGCTCAGGAAAAATCTCACCCAATGCCAGTAAGTCCTCATAAATATTACTTTTAAACAATCGACTAACAGAAAATAATATTCAACGGTCTATTCAGAATATAACATTGCACAATAAAATTAACTCTCAAAATATTACTAAATAACAAACAAACAGAAATCCAGACTCAACAACTACAATCAATGATTCCTGGACTAAACTCAAAAAAATAGCAGCAACTATTTGCTACAGGACACAAAAGAACAAAGTGAGTCAAGGTCACAGGCTGCATCCAGTTATTTCCTGAGCTAACAGCTCAGCTCCAGCCTCTTGGCCTGGGAATCTCCCTGGTTTGGGGAGGGATACAAGGGCAACTCCTGGGGGGGGGTCTGCACAGAGCCCTGCTCAGTGGTTGGGGGGGCGGTGTGTGGGTCACGGGGGGCTAAGGGAGGCCACAGCCAGGACAGTGGAGTCAGGATGAACCAGTCATTTCCTAGGGGTAAGACTGTGCCAGCCGACCAGGAGGCCTGCAAACAGCAGTCAACAGCAGTGCCAACACAAGGTGGCAGGTCGGGGGGGGGGCTGGTTGCTCTCCTGCCTGCCTGCGTTGCCCCCCCAATGCAAAATGCCTCAGAGCAGGTTGGGAACAAAGGGGGGTGCAGCTCCTTACGTGGACAGAAGAACATAGAAGAGTGCCTGCTGGATCAGGCCCATGGCCCCTCTGGGCCACCATCTTCTTCCCACAGATGCCCCAATGGGACACCCGCAAGCCGGGGTCCAAGCGCAAGAGCAACGCTTTACCCGGGGGGGGGGATTCAGAAGCATCGCTGCCTCTGGCTGTGGGGAGCATAGCAGCGCCAACACGGCCAGCGGCCCCCAATTGCCCACTCCTAATCCTCCGCCATGAATCTCTCCAGGTCGGGGGCCGTCCCTGCCTACTGGGGCAGAGAGTTCCACAGTTTAACTCTGCACTGTGCAAAGAAGGACTTTCTTCCAGCATTCAGCTTCCCCGGGTGCCCACAAGTTCTCGTCACCCGGTCTGGGTGAGGCTGGGTGTGCCAGCTGAGCACGCTGTGGCACAGCCTGCCAGTGCAGATGGCCCCACCCGCAGCAGCGTAATGCCTGGCCGAGAGGAGGCTGGAATCAGGCCCCCACTTGCCTCAGGTGACCCCTCAGCTGTGAAGCCAGACCTTGAGCAATGTCCCATCCTGCCACAGCGGCAGGCGCTCACCTGCAGTGCTCCTTCTCTTTGGAGCCAAACCGAATGCAGGGCATATCCCAGGCCAAGGCAAACTCCAGCGTCGAGTGCCCGGAAGCTGGCACCGTGCAGGTGGCACACACAGCTGCTGCACAAGCCTCTCCCTTCTCCGTTGGGGGGCTTTTCCCTGAAAGAGAGAAGGCACTCTTTGCACGTCAAGGCGCCTGGCCTCCTGCTCTCTCCCCACTCCATCTGCGCCACCTCCTCCTGGGGGGCCTGGGGCTCACCTGGTGGGGACGCCAGCTTGCCATCTGCCAGGAGGTCCTGCCACACTTCCTGCCCAGTGCCAGCAGGGTTGAACGTGGTGAGGTGGGTCACGGTGGTGCCTGCCTAGAGGGGAGAGCGAAGGAATCAAAACCCAGCCCTGTGGCAAAGACTGGGCGCCAAGGGGCTGGCAGAAGGGCAGCAGGGATAGGAAGCCCAGCAGCCCAGAGTCCCACCTGTGAGACAGGTGAGTTGAGAGTGGAGTGATCTGTGAGGGTCAGGTGGGATTGCTATGAGGAATTATGAAAAATGAAGCAAGCCATTGTGTCAGCAATGAAAACATTGTGTTGACTGGATTTGAGTCATTGACAATAATTTCTGATCAAATCCCCTAAGCCTCTGCATCTCTGCCCATCTTCTCTACTGTTCATTTTCTCTGCCTGACAGGCATGTATCAGCATTCTGAAACACAGACTGGTTGCTTCACCAGGCATCCTGGGCCATAAAGATAGAAGGTAGCTTTGACGTAGCTTTTGTTAGTCTAGGTAGATCTTAAGGGCCAGGAAGAGAGTTCACAAGGAGATGCTAAAGATGCCTCTCTTTCCTTGCCATCCCTCCTCTCCTGTTTACGGCTGTTTATGACCTCCAGGGTTTGCGAAATGCATTCCTCCTTGATCCCTGTTTTATTTAGCCTAAAAACGTGTATGCATGCTCAAAGTAGTTTTTGTAGTTAAGAGGATTTCTCTGATCTAACTTTGTACCCACGTGGTAGGTTTTTTTGAAATGCTCAGAGGACATCTGATTGGTTCTTACAAGCACTGTGTTAGAGGTTCTTTTGTTAATAAAAGGGACCTGGGCCAGGGCTTGACAGATTATTATTGGCACTTCCTCCCAGAGTCTTGCTGGCCAAGCCTCGTGTGTATTTTATTAATCAGGGTCCAATCCTTCCTTGCCTTCGGAACGCAAAGTGATCTCCCCCACCATGGCAGGAGGGGCTGGCCTCCCTCCGGACGTTCCTGGCGCCCGTCCTCCCTGCACGACGCCCCCCTCCTTACCTTCTCCCGGGCGGAGATGGCCAGCGTGTAGGGGTTCACTGGGAGGCAGTGGTGAAGCAGCACGCCCCGGACGCAGCGGCCGTCCTTCTCCAGGCAGAAGGGCTCATTCCAGTGGCCCCCACTCCGGTCCCCCTTGGACTCTGTGCCGTTCTGGAAGGTGAACATGAGGGAGACCTCCATTTCCTCCCTGCTCTGGTTCTCCACGTCCCAGAGGAAAGCCCCCACGGGCAGGCTGGTGTCCTGGAGGAGACAAAAGGCGGCAAGGGGGTCAGGGGCTGCAGAAAGGAGGCTGTGTGGGGCAGGAAACAGGGACAACCAAGCCCTTTCTGTCATAGGCATATTGATATGTACGGTAATATTGATTAAATATTGATACGTGCAGTAATATTGATTAAAAGTGTAATACAAAGGTAACTAAGTCTCTACTTGCTTTATCAATCTTAATTTCAGCTTAAGAGCCATTTTAGTTTATTTGCCACTCACTGGTGATAATATATTTGGAACCTAGTCCTGGGTTTTTACTTTAAAAAAAAATACAAATATTACCCTGAAGATCTATTGAGACATAGTCAGAACTATAAACCCCTCTCTTGTTAGCAACATGCTTGGTTGAGTTTGCATTCGTGGTTCTGGAATGGAGATAGGCTTCTCAGCTGTTTGAGGAAGAGAGCATTGTTAGGCAGCATTGGAGGTAAGGATCTCCACTGTTTGCTTGGTATTCATACAAAAAGTAGAAGTAGTTACATTGGGCCTGCCACACTTGAGAGCCAGCTAAACAAGAGAGAGACGTTTGTATGTTAAGATAACAGTAGACCAGGAAGTTTGAAAGAAATTGAAGTGAAAGAAATGGGTAAGTTTCAAGCCATCCTACAGAGATAGCATTGTGCTTGCCACACATGGCTTTTGGCATGTGAATTCATAGCTTGTGGCAAGGACGGAAAAATTGGTTTGTTCCCCCCCCCCCATAGTTTTGGGTTTCTAAAAGATTAACGCACACCCCAGTATGCGTACAAGTGCTGGTCAAATCAGAGTCTCTCTGCTGTTCACAGCGTTGCTGGCATTAGCAAAATGGCACAGCTCAGGGGTAGAGAACTGGGCCCAAAGTAACAAAAGGAATTTCAATAGGGGCAAAGTTTCAATGGGGCTCACAGACTGACTTGCCAGAGTGGTGCATGCTCTAGTTATCTCCCACTTGGACTACTGCAATGCGCTCTATGTGGGGCTCCCTTTGAAGGTAACTTGGAAACTGTAATTAATCCTGAATGCGGCAACTAGACTGGTGACTGGGAGTGGCTGCTGAGACCACATAACACCAGTCCTGAGAGATCTGCATTGGCTCCCAGTACATTTCTGAGCACAATTCAAAGTGTTGGTGCTGATCTTGAAAGCCCTAAACGGCCTCGGTCCTATATACCTGAAGGAGTGTCTCCACCCCCATCATCCAGTCCAGACACTGAGGTTCAGCGCTGAGGGCCTTCTGGCAGTTCCCTCCCTGTGAGAAATGAGGTTACAGGGAACCAGGCAGAAGGCCTTCTCCGTAGTGGCGCCTGCCCTGTGGAACGCCCTCCCAGCAGATGGCAAGGCAATAAACAACTGTTTTACTTTTAAAAGACAATTGAAGGCGGCCCTGTTTAGGGAAGCTTTAATGTTTGATGCTGTACTGTTTTTAATATTTGGTTGAAAGCCGCCCAGAGTGGCTGGGGAAACCCAGCAAGATGGGCGTGGTATAAATAATAAGTTGTTGTTGTTGTTATTATTATTAGCAAGGATGCAGGTTGTGGGACTTTGGGGCCAGCTGCTCTCCACACTGGGCTTGGAACTGCTCTTACGTAAAACAATTTGCATTGTGAAACCGCCTCAAAACGGTCCAGTGGGAGCAATGGGCTCCTCTTGTTTTCTACAGGGCTGCCCTCCCCTGAAGAGTGACTAGTGGGGTGCCACAGGGTTCTGTCTTGGGCCTGGTCTCATTCAACATCTTTATCAATGACTTGGATGATGGACTCAAGGGCATCCTGATCAAATTTGCAGATGACACCAAACTGGGAGGGGTGGCTAGCACCCCAGAGGACAGGATCACACTTCAAAACGACCTTGATAGATTAGAGAACTGGGCCAAAACAAACAAGATGAATTTTAACAGGGAGAAATGTAAAGTATTGCACTTGGGCAAAAAAAATGAGAGGCACAAATACAAGATGGGTGACACCTGGCTTGAGAGAAGTACATGTGAAAAGGATCTTGGAGTCTTGGTTGACCACAAACTTGACATGAGCCAACAGTGTGACGCGGCAGCTAAAAAAGCCAATGCAATTCTGGGCTGCATCAATAGGAGTATTGCATCTAGATCAAGGGAAGTAATAGTGCCACTGTATTCTGCTCTGGTCAGACCTCACCTGGAGTACTGTGTCCAGTTCTGGGCACCACAGTTCAAGAAGGACACTGACAATCTGGAACGTGTCCAGAGAAGGGCAACCAAAATGGTCAAAGGCCTGGAAACGATGCCTTATGAGGAACGGCTAAGGGAGCTGGGCATGTTTAGCCTGGAGAAGAGGAGGTTAAGGGGTGATATGATAGCCATGTTCAAATATATAAAAGGATGTCACATAGAGGAGGGAGAAAGGTTGTTTTCTGCTGCTCCAGAGAAGCGGACACGGAGCAATGGCTCCAAACTACAAGAAAGAAAATTCCACCTAAACATTAGGAAGAACTTCCTGACAGTAAGAGCTGTTTGACAGTGGAATTTGCTGCCAAGGAGTGTGGTGGAGTCTCCTTCTTTGGAGGTCTTTAAGCAGAGGCTTGACAACCATATGTCAGGAGTGCTCTGATGGTGTTTCCTGCTTGGCAGAGGGTGGGACTCGATGGCCCTTGTGGTCTCTTCCAACTCTATGATTCTATGACCTGGCCCCGGGTTCTGTCCCAAATGGCACCCAAAGGAAGAAGTTTCCAGCCTGTCTATCAGGAAAGAGTCACAGGATGTTGGACTGGGAGTTTCTGCCTCATTGTCTCAGTAAGACAATTAACGTTTCAGCGGTGGAGACACTGTTTGCTAGAGAGGTTATTCCAGCAGTTCTGGTTTGGGAGTGAAACCCCCAAACTTTCCACAACCCTGGTCAACAGCGCTTTTGGAAAGGACAACATGGAAGTGAGCAAGCCCTGAAAACTAGTATTTCAGGTCCCTGAAGATTCTTCTGTCACCACTTCCTCTACTTAAGGCATGTCATGATGCTAGTCCAGTGAGTTAGAGCTGCAACGTTACCTGTGAACTGAGCTGGAGGAGAGTCTGTCGATACTCTCTCTAGATTATTATTATTATTACTCTCTCTACATTAGTGACAAATCTGCTTACCACGTGCTCATTAAAACTACCCCATGTAGGTTTAATAAAGATACTAAAACCTGTTATGCCCTTCTTGGTTTGGAACAGCAGCTTGTGCCAAAACCACAAAAAGGTGTTTGTTGTCTTGGGCAGCTACTCAACCCTCTGAATGGAAGCCTTTTTGTTACGTATCTCAAATCAAGAGTTACCTAAAGAGAAATGGACATTATTTACAACAGCGGCAAGAATATTTATTGCACAATACTGGAAGACGGAAGAAATACCATCAAAGGAACAATGGCAAGAAAAACTGATGAACTATGCAGAATTGGCTAAGCTAACAGACAAACTACAAGAGAAGGACAAAAAGGACTTCAAAAGATTCTGAGAACCATTTACAGTTTATTTGCAGAAACAACAGAATGGACTGGATTCACTGGCAGGATTTGAATAAACGTTCACAATTTCATTTGAGTAACAGATATTTTAGAGAAATGATAAGGGATTTTATTTTTGTGTAGGAAAAGCAGGATACAATAAATACAACTAAACAACTCAGCAGAGGGGGAAGTCCAGAGGAGGGGAGGGAGAATAATTGTATATAACACGATGAATGAGATTTGTATCATTATTTGTTATAAAATTCAATAAATAGTCATATAAAAAATATGAATGGAAGCATAATTCCTCTTGCCTCTTCCCTTTCAGAGCAGCCACCAAGGCCACCATCACCTCCGAGGGGAAGCGGTGTCACCTGAAGCCACCTGTCACCTGAGCCTTGCCTGCTTGTGGACACTCACCAAGCCCGGCCAGCTGCTCTTGGCCCTCAGGTGTTGGAGGATGGGTCCCTGTTCTGAGAGGGGGCCAGCATGCAAACACCCCCATGGGGGAGGGGGGAACCTCAGGGTGCTAAAGAATTCACCCAGTGCCACTTAATCAGGAGGTGCTGGTTCAAGATACAAGCTGGGACTGGATGGCCTTCCAACTGCTGCCAGGATGAGACACAGCCAGTGCCAGATTTACATGTAAGCTCAACAAGCTATAGCTTAAGGCCCCACTCTCTTGGGGGCCCCAAAAAAATTTAAAGGGAAAAGAAACGATGTACATTTCCAAAATATAAGATAAAAAACAAATAAAATAAAACTTACATACAGCAACCGTGCTTTGTGTTGTGTAGGCTCCTATGATGTAAGTCATGGGCCCCGCCTGCTCGCCTGCTCCCTCAAATATCCCTGCTTTGCTCCTTTCTATATATAGGGTGCCAATATTCTGCATGGACTGGTTGCAGGGCAACATGTGCAAATGGCTTGAGATACCAGTTAGGTCCATAAATTGCCATATAGCGTATATTCAAGACAAAAAACTGCGACCATTTGTTGTTGACAAAGCTGGACATAGAAAGGGCCCCATGACCTTCAGGAGCTGAGGGCCTCATCAAACCTAAATCCGGCCCTGGACACAGCTGGGCTGCTGGCTTTTCCCAGCTGGTCCCAAAAACTGCTGTGCAAAGAGTTTCTCTCCAGAGAAAAACATGCAATAAAAGGATGAGCATGCAATAAAGGGCCCACAAAGTGAGCTGAAAGGCTCCCAGGTGCCCCCACCTCCCTTTCCCTGCAACGAAACAATGCAACCCATCACTCTCACCCCCGCAGAGGTACCTTCACAGGTACGGAAGAGGCTCACCTGGTAATCGTGAGGGATGATGGGGGAGACCTGCCGACAGGTTAGCACCACATCCTGCCCGGGCAGCTGGTAGACAGCCCAGGCGCGGGGGTAGAGCGCGTGGTAGAAAGCGAAGTGGCCGCAGAAACCCCAGTTCCATTCTTGCAGGCGGCTGGGCTTCTCTATCGACAGGACCTGCTGGTAGACGGTCTGGCCCTTCCGGCGCAGGCAGACGGTGAACTGGTATGGGGGGGGTGGAAAGCGAGGTGAGGGGCAGCCTGAGCACAGGGGAGCAAAGCCAGGGAAGGGAGGCAGGTTTCTGGCCGGCAAGGCAGCTTTTCCGAGAGGGCAGGAAGTCCCAAGACCCCCAGAGCCTCGGTTGGCTGAACCAACTCTGCCGCGCCCCCCAGGGGCACAGACCAGGAGGCTAAGTCCTCGCACAGCTACGCACCTGGTCAGCGATCACCGTCTTGTAGCGGTAGAGCCCAGGGTTCAGCTGCCACCGGCAGAAGTCCCCCCGCCAGCCTCGTGTGATGGTGCCACCGCCAAAACCCCCCAACGGGCAGCCTGTGGGGAAAGCGAGGGTGGCAGGCTGGTGAGCTCCAGCCCTGCAGGAGGCAGACCCTTCCTCTTTGCCAGGAAGCCATGGCAGTGGCCCAGCCAGGCCCTCTTCTGCTCCTGAAAGACTCCTCCCTGCCTTCCACTGCAGGCAATCCCTGGCTGGCTCTGCCCGTCACCCTGGGCATGGCTCCTTGGGCACAGCCTGGGAGAAGCCAAGCCCCGCTCTGCTCACCATAGATCTGGCGCAGGGGCTGGGAGTTGAAGAGGTTGATGAAGGGGTGCTTCTTCTCCACGCGCGTCTTCCGGTACCACCACCTGAAGTACCTGAGGGAGGGAGGGGCACACCTGGAAGGTCAGGGCCAGGCTCCATGGATGCATCTTAAGAACCTGCCTAGGGGCCACCCCAGCTGTGCAATCTGTTTTTATACTCTGCTGTTCTTTACATGCGCATGTGTGAGCCTGCACATTTATTATTATCATCATCAATTTATTTAGTTAGATGCTGCCTTCGTTGCTGAAAGGGACTCCAGGCAGCTTACAGATAAGAGCAGGAACATCGGTGACAAATCAACAAAATTAGTGTAAAATATGATGACGAAGGTCCAGAACCAGCACACAGTTAAAAGATGGGTGACATTCCACTAAGTTCGGCCCATTAACTTCAGTGGGTCTACTGGGAGTAAAACTAAACAAACCCCACCCAATGGAATCCAGTCCCTGCAGGGGCCACGAGGGTCCTCCCTCCGGTTGGGTGGCTTTCAAAGGGGACCAGGCTAAGTCACAGAGGGCAGCTGGGCTTCCAAAGGCCTTTTTTTGGGGGGGGGCTGTCAAGAGCACTGTTGGGGGCATCCTGTTGGGGCGCCTTTTTGGCCAAGATGCGGGCGCTGGAGCCCCTATATGGTAGCCACAGAGGCTTTCATGTTTCTGAGTGCCAGTGGCTGGCGCCGCAGGAGGGGAGTGTTGCTGCAGCGCCCAGGTCCTGCTCGTGGGCACCAGGTTGGCCGCTGCAATCTCAGGCTCCCGGGTCTAATGCAGCACGTTACGCCTTTGGACCCGGGGCAGCAGAAGAGGAAGAGGAGGAGGAGGAGGAGAAGGAGATCCCCTCGCGGCTCAAGCTCCTCTCCAGCGTCAGCGGCGAAGGGAGACCCCCCCCCCCGACCCCGGAGGAGCCACGCGCCGCCTTCCTCCCGCCGGGTCGGGGGGCCTCTGCGCACGTCCCGAGTCCCCCGGGGAAGGAGGGCCCGCTCCGGAGAAGCCTCCCGGGCGCGCCTCCTCCGCCCCCGCCGCCTGCAGCCCGGAGGCCTCCCTTGCGCGGCTCCGGGAGCGCGCCCGGGCACGGCGCCAGAGCTCGAGCCCGGCGGGGCTGCAGCGGGAAGCGGCCTCCCGCTCACCTTTGCCCGGGCGCGGCTCCCCGACGGGGCGGCCCAAGGCGGCGGCTCCCCCCCCCCCCAGCCCGGCGGGGTCGGCGGATCTGGCGCGCCCCGCTGGGCTCCCCGTCGGCGGCCGCTGACCTGAGCGCGAGTCCGAGGTGCTTGACGGCGTCGGCGGCCGAGACGTCGGAGGCCTGGTAGGGCTTCCTGCGCTCGGCGAAGCGGTGCGCCAGGCACAGGCGCCACCCCCAGCGGGGCAGCCCCCGGCCCGCCGCCGAGCCCTCGAAGGCGCGCATCAGCTCCGGCGCCCCGGGCGGGGAGCTCCCCCGACGACGGGCGCCGGGCCGGCCAACGCCGCCGCCGCCGCTGCTGCCGCCCTTCTCCTCGGGGGTGGCCATCGCGGGGAGGCGGCGCCCAGCTGCGCGGGCCCGGCCGGCAGGGCGAGTCTGCAGCTCCTCCGCGCCTCCGCCTCGCCGCGGCCAGCAACGGCCCGTCGCCTCCCGCCCCTTCGCCTCCCGCCCCGCCCCCTGGCCGGCCGGCCGCCCGACGGGGCGGAGCAGCCAGGGGAGCCGGCAACGGCAATGGCGTGGCGGGGGCGGAAGGAGCCGAGCTGGACCGAGGATGGTCCGCGGGCGGGGATCGCGGGAGCGGAGAGAGCCGAGCTGAGCCGAGGATGCTTCGGGGGCGGGGATCGCGGGAGCGGAAAGAGCCGAGCTGAGCCGAGGATGCTTCGGGGGCGGGGATCGCGGGAGCGGAGAGAGCCGAGCTGTGCCGAAGGCAGGCAGGGTGGGCGGGGCCTCCGGGCGGGCGCTTCCGAGGCCAGCCGAGCGGGGCCTGGGTGGGAGCCGGGCAGGTCCCCGGGGCGCTCTCCCCTCCCGGACGCCTGGGTCCCTCCCCCCCCCCCGCCGCCGGCCATGATCGAGGTGTCGGCGGCGCTGCTCCGCGGGGCGGTCTTCCTGGCCGGGGAGCCCCTCGAGTGCCTCGTCACGCTGCGCAACCCGCTGCCGCCCGACGCCACCTCCGCCTCCAGGTAGAGCCCGGCGGGGGGGGGAGGGCGGGGGAGGCTGCGGGGCCCGGGAAACGTCGGAACGGCGAGCGCCTGCATTTCCGCGTCGCTTCTGCCTTTTGCACGAGAAACGCGCAAAGCAACTGAGATGGGCAAGGCAGGAGCCGAAGGGCGCCTTCAACGGATGTCCTGGGCGCCACAACGGGATGTCTAGGGGCGCAGAAAATGAGGGAGCGGCAGCTAAACTATTATCTTCTTTTTTCACATGGTCTAGTCCAGACTTCTTCCTCACCCTCGGCCCTCCAGTTGTTTTTGGCCTACAACTCCCAGGATCCCTAGCTAGCAGGGCCAGTGGTCAGGGATGATGGGAATTGTAGTCTCAAAACATCAAAACCTTCCCCCAGCACCGGAATTACATATAAGCTGAACAAGCTCTAGCTCAGGGCCCCACTCTCTTGGGCACCCCCAAAAAAATTCAAGGGAAAAAACCTGGATGTACATTTCCAAAATATAAGATATAAAAAACAAATAGAATAAAACCTGCAAACAGCAACTGTGTTTTGTGTAAGCAATGAGCCCTGCCTGCTAGCCTGCTCCCTGAAATATCACTGGTTTGCTCCTTTCTATATAGAGGGTGCCGGCATTCTGCATGGACTGGTTGCAGGGCAACATGGGCAAATGGCTTGAGATACCTTTTCGGTCCATCAGTGACCATCTAGCATATATTCAGCACCAAAAACAGCAACAATTTGTTGTTGACAAAGGACAGCTGGGCAAAAAAAAGGGCCCCATGACCTTCAGGAGTTTAGGGCCTCATCAAACCTAAATCTGGCCCTGCCCACCCCCCCAATATTCTTAAGAGGGTCTCTTCTCCAGTCTTCGGAGAGTAGCTGGAAGTGGGGAGGCAGAAAAAGGTCCCCCTCTCCTTCCACTCTGCAGTTTTGATCTGAAATCTTAGGCCCAGTTTTGCACCCAGAGATCAGGAACTGCTCACGCGAAATTCCCTGCTGCTCAATGCGCCTCAAACAAGGGGAGTTTTGCAGGCAGCTGCCCACCGAGGCCAAAGGGCTCCTGTTTTGTGAAGCCTTTGCTTCTTCCTGGTTGATGGGCTTCTAGCCAATGGATGAAGCCGCCTCAATGATTGCCATTCAGGAAGGTGGATCCAGCCAATTAGGCAAAGAGAAGATGAGTGTGGAACGCCCATTATCTAGAGAAGGAACTTGTAATTTTCTGCTGGTTTTTGCTGGTAGAGAAATAGCAATGCAGTTTGGAGAGGGCCGGGACTGAGTGCAAATTCAGAAACAGAAACCAATTCAGTTCACACTCTTTTAAACTCTGAGCTTATTTCACCCCAAAGGAATGTTTTTCTGAGATTGTAAACATTTTAAAAAATTCTCTGCCAGTGCAGATCAAGTCCCATCATTGCAGGGCTGTGGCTGAGCGAGTGTGGATTACGCCAGCCTTGCAAGGAAATCCAGTGTAGGTATCCCAGTTTAGGGCAGGGCATGTCCAGTGTTGCCGTGTTGGCATTTTGGGGGGAGGGGGGGTGCAGAGTTGATTGCATCAGCAGTGCCATCCATAAAGGGCTTGCTGGGGGGGGGTGGGAGGCTCCCTGTGGGTTGAAAGAGCAACCTGGATGCTGGGCTGACTCACTGAGAAAGGGTGGATCAGAGAGGTGAGGGGTCCCCAGGGGTCCTCTAGTCCAACCCTCTGCAGGGCAAGTTTCTTAGTGGGCAGGTCTACCCGCCAGGCCTCACCACTGCTCAGCCACCACATTTTCCCGAAAGGGTAGGCCTGTCTTCTGATGCTAGTTAGGAGCGTTTGTGGGGAGTGTTGACACCCCCTTGAAAGCAGGGGCTGATATCCTCCTTGGGGCTTCCCAGAAGAGGCACTGTGAGCTCCGGCTGCTTGGAGCACTGGATGCTGGACTGGACAGATCCAGTACAGGGGTCTATTTCTTTAAAGGATGGGATCAGTGGGGGAGACCAGTGAGTCAAGTCAGGCCAGGCAGGGAGTTGGGGGTCTTGCTGGGCCTCGGCTCACTGACCGGATGCGCTGAGGTCCAGGGAGGCTCCTTGCCCCTCACAGCGGCTGTTTGGGAGCCGCGTGGACAACGGGGCCAACAGGACTCTGCGGCAGGGCTGGGGAGCAGCAGCCTTTGTGCTCTGTGGCCTCGGGGCTGTTTTCCTGAGCCTGGCGCCAGGCCTCCTCCGCAGGGTCGGCGCTGCCTCTTGTGCGAGAGGGAGGCTAAATAAATAAACATTAGAAAATTGTCCAGTGGCGCCTTCAAGACCAACTAAGTTTCTTCTGGGTCTAAGCTTTCGTGTGCATGCACACTTCTTCAGATGCACACGAAAGATTATAGACAGAACAAACTTAGTTGGTCTCGAAGGTGCTACTGGACAATTTTTCAGTTTATTTGGACTGCTTCAGACCAAGACGGCTGCCTGCCAGAATGGAGAGAGGGAGGCTGTTCTGGAGGCTGCCCCAGCAGCTGATGCAATGTTTGATGTAGCAATTGAGCAGTCACAGGTGAACCTGGGAGCAGGTAAGGACTTGAGGAGGTACAGTACTGTACAGATAAGTGCTGAGAGTACACAGAGATCCATAAAGGTTTCCCTGCCCAGTGCAGAGCAGCCAAGATGCTGCCGGCCCCTTCCCCCCCCCCCACTGGCTGTGCCAGCCTGGGCTCCATTTTCTGGCATTGCCACAGGCCTTTGAGGTTGCCATTCTGCTTGCTCCATGCCCATGCTGCTGAGGGGGGCAGAGGGGGGCTTGCAGCCCCTCAGCACTGTGGCCGGGGCTCCCTCAGGAGGAGGGGGTCCTCTGCAGGCTTCCTTTGGGTGGCCTTCGCCCAGCCGGCCTGCCCTGGAAGATGCTGGTCTCCTCAGAAAGGAGCTCCGTGGGTGTTTGGTTGAGTCCAGCCTCTGCGTGCCAGCTGGATTGGCAGCCCTCTGCTCCTGCTTTTGGCCTCAGGCCCTGACCTGCGATGGCTGCCTTCCTTGTCACCTGCCAGATCCACTCCGGCCAGCCTGGTTATGCGGTGAAACTGGCTTGACCTGTTTGGGCACTTTGCTGCTTGAGGTGCCCAAGTCCTCAGGCGGGGATTTGTTTTTCAGCCGGCTGGCCTGTGCAGGCTGTTGATGGGCTTTGCGGCTGCCACTCCTGCATCACAGGGGGTTGGACTAAATGACCCCTGGGATCCCTCCCAACTCTGTGTCTATAAGGTCTGTGTGGTGCAGAAAGGAGATGTCCAGCAAGGGAGGGCAGCAGGTTGGGTTTGGTGCACAGTAGAATAATAACAATAATCAGCCCCCCCCCCCAATCTGGCTGGGTTGCTCTCATGTGCTCCTGCTGCTTTTTCTCCTCCCAATCATCTGGAGCCGGCATGAACCGGGCAGCCATCTCCTGGAGCCTGAGGGTGGGGGCAGCCAAGTGTGGGAAGGGCTGGCCCAGACCCTCTTTGCTTCTGTCAATCTCCCGGGGCGCATCCTGGCCACCCCAAAGGGAGCAGCTGTGGCAGCCAAGTGGGTCTGCCTTCCCGGGGGTAGTTCTGGCTTGGTGTGGCATTGCAAAACCCTCCTTCGGCGGCCTCTCGGGACCCCCGCCTTTCCCCCACTTCCGTTTGATGCAGAAATGGTTGTTTTATTTACGGTGTTTTTATTCTGATCTTTTGGTCAGAAAGACCTTCAGAGTGGCTAATGGCAAAGTAATTAAAAAGCAGCTCATAGCAGCAAGACAAGGACCCCCAGTGGCCATGGGGGGGGGGTCACTGGCAGAGTGTGGAAGGGAGGAGAAGCAGACTTTTGGAGTTTCTGGTCCATGTTCTCCAATATCTGCCAGCCTCTGCTTCCACTTAGCCTGTGTGCGGCTGGGGTGCCTATGGCCAGGCCCATTTTCGGTGAGAGGCCATGGCTGGCACCCCAGGCCAGACACTCCCCGTTTCTGCCTCTGCTGGAGCCTCCTTTGTGAGGGGGGCCTCCAGGCGCACCCCCAGGTGAGGAACCAGGTGCTGATGGTTTCAAGGCAGGCTGTGAGGTGGAATCCAACCGTGGTCTCCCTGGTGGGTGACTTGTGCTGGGAGATGGACAGTGGGAAGGGGACACCCCCCCCCCCCCGTTCTCCTGGACCTCTCAGCGGCTGGGACCAGCTTGGCGCAGTGCCAGGGGGGCTCTGGGGCTGCCTGGTGAGCGCTGCACCCCATAGTCGCCTGGCAGAGCAATTTCGTGGCTCTCTGCTCACTCAGGAGTGCCACAAGCTTCCTTCCTCTCTCCTGCGCTGCGGAACGTTTCTGTGAAAACGCTCCCATCTTTGAGCCTCTATGTGGAAGGAAACAGAAGGGGACGTGAAAAGGAAAGAACTTTCCACCTCTTTACTGCAGCCCCCAGGGCTGTGTTTTCGAATCCTGGAAGACCTTTAATCTTGATAATTTCGATTGCTGGCATTCCAGGGTTTGGCAAGTTGCCCTTCTTGAAAAGCGTGCAGCTTGAATGACTGGTTTTTTATATAGCTTTATGTCAGAGCTGCCTCCAGGTCCCAGCTCACAGAGGACCAACGCTAGGCTGTAGTTATGTACAAAAGTCTTTATTGAGATTCAGTCTCCATTTTAAAGCCGCAGCGTGCAGCTCTACGTCCCGACCTTAGACCGGCGAAGTCCTGTCTGAGTCTCCTCCCCCTCCACACCAGTTTAAGACTCTCGCTTTGCTCCACCTCTTCCACCTTTTCCATACAAAAATTGAGGCACACAAGTCACCCATTGCCACCTGTAGAAGCTAATTTCTGGCTCATTTAAGACCATATTGAACCTTTAATCTGAATAACGCTGCAGCTTTACAGCCAGAGAATACTCTCATTTTTATAACAAATTGTAAAGGGGACCCTTGTATGAGTTAATACTTTATTATCCCTTTGGAGCTGTCCTCTGTTTTTGTACTTATGCCCTTCTGGGCTGTGACGTTTTATGGTTTGGAGTCCTGATTCTTTGGGTTATTGGTCAAATTTGCACTTTCTTTTGTTAATAAATATTAGAAGTCCTGGAAAGTGTTAGACAGAGGGGCTGGCGTGCCAAGTGATCTTGTCCTCCACCATCAGGAATTTTTGGAGCATTGTTTTCCAAGCATGCTTCTGGGATCATCCCCTCAAGGCTCCCCAAAAATATTCCCAGAGCCCCGCCAGGGCATATTTCCTCTCCCTCCCCCCCCCCCGGCCAGCCGGTCACCTCCACTCCTGGCTTGAGCCCCATTTATTCTTGAGGGGCATCTTGTGGCCTCAGACCCTTCATGGCTTTTGAAACCTGCCCGGGTTTGTGAGTTTTGTGGCAGCAGAAGCAGTGGCCAGGGGGCGATCTAGATAGTTAGGTTCCTCATCACAAGGTTTGTGTTGTTTTCCTACCTGGTGTGTGGTGCTGGGAAGGGAGGAAGAGGGGCTGGGGTTCCTCCAGACACCACAGGAACATGGTCTGGGGGGTCCTCTACCCCCAAGAGGTCTGGAAAGCGTGGGGTTCCAGCTTGCAAGCCTTTTTCAGGTGCCAGAGCATGCAGCTTCGCCACTGAGAGCAGGTGGAACCTTTCTGGAAAATCTGAAAGAACTGATGGGACGGAATGGGGGAAACACACACGCACCCCTGAGCTGGGACGTCTTTCAGGCTGCGTTTGCCCTCTCTCATCACGGAGGAGAGGGCCATCGATGTCTCCTAGTCAGAACGGCTGTGTGCTGCCTCTCTTGTTAGAGGCAGCAACGCTTCTGAATCCCAGATGCTGGAAACCAAATCGTAGACTCCTGGAATCATAGAGTAGAAAGGGCCCCCCGAGGGCCATCTAGTCCAGCCTCCTGCTCAAGCATCCAGGAGGGGAGGGAGTTTCTGTTCTGCTCCAATCTTCTTTGTGGGTTTCCCATCCTAGGCACCTGGCTGGACTGGGTGGGCCTGATCCAGCTGCAGGCTCTCCTCACGTTCATGGGCCTTCTTTCCCTGGGTCTCTGCTCCGTCTCCCTCACGGCCTGTCCCTCTCTCTCTCTCTCCCCCCCCCCCCAGTGAAATGCTGGCCTGGGCCAGTGCTCAGATCCACTGCCAGTTCCACGCCAGCGAGAGCCGGGTGGCTCTGCCCCCTTCGGAAGACAGCCGGCACGACGTCCAGGCTGAGAACGAGACGGTTTTTGTCCCCAACAGAGGTGAGCCTGAGCTCCTTCCAGAGAGGTTCCTTCCTTGGCCTGAAAGAGGGGCAGGGCAGGGAGTGTCACTTGGGGGCCGGTGGCAAGAAGGCAGGAGAGCCTGCCAGGGTGGCAGGGGGACGACGGGTAGCCCTGGCTGTGAGTCTGTGCCCATGGCCCCTTTTGGTACCAGTGTGGTGTAGTGGTTAAGAGCGGTAGATTCGTAATCTGGTGAACCGGGTTCGCTTCCCCTCTCCTCCACATGCAGCTGCGGGGTGACCTTGGGCCAGTCACACTTCTCAGCCCCACTCACCTCACAGAGTGTTTGTTGTGGGGGAGGAAGGGAAAGGAGATTGTGAACCGCTTTGAGACTCCTTCGGGTAGTGATCAAGTGGGATATCAAATCCAAACTCTTCTTCTTCTTCTTCTTTTGCCTTGCAGGGGAGCGGGGCCACTGCATCCTGTCCACCCCCCCAAAGATCCTCTTCTGTGACTTGCGACTGGATCCAGGAGAGTCCAAAACCTGTGAGTAGCCCCTTCTCACCCTTCTGCCTTGCCCCCCACCCTAGGGGAGGGGTGCTGGGGAGCCCCAAGGCTTGGCTGGCGGAGGCGAGGGATGACCTCTCTTGTGGGGAAGGGCTCTGGGCTCCCCACACACCAGCCCCACTTTCCCACTTCCATTGCCGCCCAGAGATGATCTGGAAGGGCAAGCCAGGCAGTGGGGCTGAGAGCCCTGGGGGGAGGCCAGGGCAGCCCCAGCCCCACCTGAACCTGCATTGCGTCACTGGCTTTTCTGCCCCAGCCTGCCTGCTGCCCCCCAAAGCAAAACCCAGCCTCTGCCTGGTTGAGAGTCTCTAAAAAGGTGGGGAAGGGGCATGTGGAAGACGCCCCCCAGCTTGCTCAGATCTGCCCCCCGCTTTTCAGGCCGAGGGTGTTGGGGGGCTTGCTCAAGGATCCTGGGGGACATGGATGCAGCAAGGGCCCTGCGCTGTGAACTGGGCCCTTTTGGAGTAAGAATAAGAATTGAAAGGGACCCCCATGGGTCATCCATCCCACCCCGCTACAGCACAAGGCTTTTTCATTTGCTCTGCTTCTACTCCTGCTGGCTGCCCCGTCCCACCCAGCCATGGGAGGCTAAGCCCTTGGCGGTGAGACCCAAGGCTCATGGCCCCCCTTTCCCCAGACTCATACTGCGAGACGCTGCCGGTGGACGGCCCCCCCTCCTTCCGGGGGCAGGCGGTCAAGTACGTCTACAAGCTGACCATCGGCTGCCAGAGGGTCAACTCACCCATCAAGCTCCTTCGCGTCCCCTTCCGGGTGCTGGTGCTGCATGGTAAGGCCGGGGGGGGGGGGTCCCTGTGCAGACCGGATGGGGGGGAGGACATCTTGACACCCCCCCCCCGGCAAAACAGCTCATGCTGCCTCTCCCTCCGCAGGACTGAAGGACTACCAGTGCCCCCAGGACGAGGCCGTGGCCCCCTCCAACCCCTTCCTGGAGGAGGAGGAGGGGGCCAAGAAGGATTCCCGGCTGGCCGACTTGGCCACCGAGCTGCTGATGGCGGCCACCTCCAGAAGGAGCCTCCGTAAGTCGCCTCAACACCCCCCCCCCCCAGTTCACTGGCTCTCCTGCCCCACTGCCCTGGGAGAGAAAGTCATTTGTCAAAAAAAGAAATATAGGAAGAGCAGCATGAATAAACTCAATTAGACGTGGTAATTTAAGGGTCTCCCCGAATGAGGGAAATGACCCTGTTCAAGGATCCTGTCGATGGAGTTGGATACATGCTCAGCATCTTTGAAGATCTATCTGCTTACTTCAAAGCCCAAAGAGAAAATGAGCAGAGCCTCTTCCAAGCTCAATACAATGGAATAAAATCTCTCCTGCCCTGAAAATAAAGTTGAGAAATGGTAAAAAAGAAAGAAAGAAAAGCTATTTGCCATGTGACCAGGGTGGAGTTGAATGAAATCTTATCAATTTAAATCAAATTGATTTCAATCATGATTTCAATCACTAGTCAGGAAGACGTGGTTTCAATCCTTTCTTTACAGAAAGACTCATTCCTGCTGGTATAATCATAATATTTACAACCAGATGAAGGTTTCCTTTTCAGAATAATAAATTTTCAGAGTAGTTTTTACAGTTATATAAAAAGTTACTGATTAGGTAGACAGATAATTATGAAATTATTGTGAGGTTTAATAAGTTGACTGATTATAATTGGACAACTTTCCTGCTGTACTTTATTGGAAGGAGAAAATAATTTCCTTAATAACAATTCATTTAACTAAAACAATAACATTATAGCATATGTATCCATGTTTGTTAACTGATGTGGTTAAACAATTTAAAAAAAAAACTTAGAGTGAGTTTTGGCACACATGAAAAACTTAAAACAAATCCTTATTTCCTGATGAATAGCTTTTGGACTATAATATAACTTAAATAGAAAGCTATATTTAGAAAGACTTTTCCTCAGAAAGCATTTTATTTTAAAAATCCAATTTAAATTTTTTAAAAATCCAATTTAAATTATTATTTTTTAAATCATTGATTTTTATCCACCCTGCATGTGACTCCTGGAACTTAGGTTATGGGCACAAAAAGAGAAAGTCTAGTCGCCAGGTTGCCCTTAATACAAGGGAGACTTGGAAAGTTCTTCCTGATACTTCGCTGGAATCTCCTTTGCACCTTGCATCCTCTTGTCTGGGCCTCCCCTTTGGAGCAGCAGAAAAGGAGCCGGCTCCTTCTTCCGTGTGGCTTAAGGTGCCCATCATGCCACGGGGCACAGTGCCTCATTCAGCCACCGCACAAGAGGCTGGTTTTCACTGGGCGGGGGGAGTGCAGCTGTGTTCAATTCCAGGTGGGGGCACACCTTTTTCTCTCCCCCCCCCCAACTAAGTCCCCCCCTTTGCTCCCAGACTTGTACAACATCAGCAATTCCCGCGGCAAAGTGGGCACCTTCTGCATCTTCAAGGCCGTCTACAAGATTGGTGAAGACATTGTGGGCACCTTCAACTTCTCTGAAGGGGACATCCCATGCCTGCAGGTGAGGGCCGGGGGGGGGGGGTTCCCTCCAGGACGCTCTGCGGAAGGAGCGGGGTGGGCGAGTCGAGGGTGTGGGGGGATGCCAGTCAGGAGCTCATCCGGCCTCTGGGCTTGCCCTCTGCTCTCTGGCTGCTAGTACCTGGTGAGCCTTCAGACGGAGGAGCGGATCCAGGAGGCTTTCCAGCACCGGCGCGGGCAGCCCGTCTCCTACAGCACCCATGCCCGCCACCAGGAGTCCTGCTTGCACACCTCGCGCACCAGCTTCAGCCTGCCCATCCCGCTCAGCTCTGCCCCAGGGTTCAGCACCAACATTGGTGAGTCCTTCCAGTTCCCAGGAGGGAGGGGCCGGGCAGCTTCCGGGGCGGGGGGGCGATTGCTTTGCAGGCAGAAGGGGCATGGGTGGGTCAACCTTTTGCACCAAACTGCCGAGAGCTGCTGCCAGTCAGTGCCCAGTGGGCAAAGTTGGGCAGCCCAGTATGCCAGCTCTGAGGCTGGTTCCTGTGTCCCTAAGCCAGAGGGAGCTGCTACTGGAAGCCCCTCTTTAACCCCCTCCCTGTTCCAGCCACAAGCTGGCACTCTCCTGGCACCCCTGAACTGCAGAGAGCTGCTGCCAGTCAGTGCCCAGTGGGCAAAGCTGGGCAGGCCAGTACGCCAGCTCTGAGGCTAGTTCCTTTGCCCCCCCAACCAGCCACAAGCTGGCATTCTCTTGGCACCCTTGACCCATGGGCACCCCCTCCTCTCTGCCCCTTGGCTGGCTCTCACCCACTGACAGAGGGAGCCCCCCAGGTGTTCTCCCTTCCCTTGGTTTGAACAGAAGGGGGTCCTTGCTGGCCCCAAACACCTCCCTGCTGCTGTGGGGTGGGGGATGAGTGGGGGGGCTGTTATTCAGCGGGAGCAGCCCAGAGCGCCTCTGCTGATGCCCCCCCCCCTCTTTGCAGTGTCCCTGAAGTGGCGTCTGCACTTTGAGTTTGTGACGTCCCGCGAGGCGTCGCAGCGGCAGGCCCCCCCAGAGGGCCCCCCCTCGGAAGAAGCCTCCCGGTGGTCGGGGGTGGAGCAGATGGACGTGGACACCTTCAGCTGGGACCTGCCCATCAAGGTCTTGCCCACCAACCCGCTCCTGGCCTCCTCCGTCTCCCAGGTCCCTGGCGCCAACTCCCTCACCATCTGAGGGCTCCTCTGCGTGGCTGAGTGTCCTGTTCCTCCGTGTGGCCTCAGAGAGGCATGATCCTGATTGGGGGGGGGCTTTGGCTGGAAGGTCTGGGGTGCAAGCAGGGGGGGGGCTCTTCAGCTGGGCTCCCTCCCTCTCCCTGCCCCACTCCCCGTCTGGCGTGTGAATTTCTCCCGTGGAGAAGGGGGCGCTGCCTCCAACCTGCCCTTGTCCTTTTTTCCAGAGTGTCGGGGGGGGGCTGTTGCAAACCATGGGGGTCACTGTGGTGAAAAGCTGGAGGGGCTTTCCAGCTTCATCTCCCCCAATGCTGTGTTTTGTGTCTGTTGGTTAATAAAAATCTACTGAAATGGCTGCCCCCCCCCATACTCTGCAGGTGCCATCCTTTGCCCAGGAGGGTGGGGGCCACGGGAGACCCTTCCCCTCCTGCCCATGTCCCCCCCCCCCCGAAATCCACGGCACCAGAGCCTTTCTGCTGTTTCATGGGGTGTTTATTTGAAGAGTCAGACATGCTCTCTCTACGCCCTAAGGAAGAGCTTTGGCTGCGGATCGCGCCCATCTCTGGGTCAGGCCCAGCCCTCTTCCCTCATGGCACCCCCCCCCCCCCCCCGCACAGAGTGGTCTGGACCCCTAGTTCTCTTTAGTGGTTCCCTTTAGTGGGGTTTTTTGGGGGGTGGGGAGCTTTGGCTGCTTAACAGAGGAGCCAGCAGACTGGGGTGGGGGGGGAGAGAAGAAGCTGGAAATGGGGGGCAGCAGCCCAGGACATCCACACCCGCTGCCCACCCCATTTTGGATATATTTGGGGATAAAAGCAGGCCCAATGTCTGCAGGGGTGGGGAGCCAGCCAGACTCCAATTTCTGGGGGAATTCATGGCAAAGGTGTCTGATCAGGAGAGGGTCCGGGTGCTGGCACCCTCCCCGCTTGGCATCTGGAGGAGGTAAGGGGCAAGGAAGCGGGCAGGGATGGGCAGTAAGCAAAGCTGGGGGGAGTTCTTGCTCTACAGGTGCAGGACCCTCTTTCTTTCTTTCTTTCTTTCTGGGTGCCTCTGGCGCTGCTTCTGCACCCCCCTTCAGCGCTTCGCTTCCAGGCTCTTCCTCCCCAGCCGGGCCTTGGCCCCCCCTCGGCTGCCGGGCTGCTCCTCAGGGGCCTGGCCTGACCCCCAGCCGGGCTCCAGGTTGTTCACGCAGGGCAGCCTCGGCCTGCCTTTCTGCACCAGCGAGATCTTGCAGGCCCGGGAGTCGTAGCGCGCTTCGCACCAGGCGGGGAAGTCGACCGGAGGCTGCATCCTGCGAGGAGGAGGGGGGCAATAAGAACATGGGGAGAGGCTGCCGGATCAGGCCCATCCAGTCCAGTGGCTCTTGAGCTTCTCAGAGCAAAAGCATCCCCCCAGCCTACTCCCCCCCCCCATGGCACTGTGGGCCTGATCCAGGCTCCCTGCAGCCACTGGGTGCTGAGGAGGCCCCAATCCTCCTGCTTTCAGCCATGCAGCTCCCCTCCTTGGGGTGGTTGATGTGGGTGGGGGGGACTCTGGGCCCCACAATACCCTGTGGCTGATTTATAGGGTGTTGCTGGGCCCTGGGGGGGGGGACTTGTCAGGGAGCGAGGAGAAGGAGGCATCTCTCCCAGACACCCGACTGCCTCTCGGCTTGATCCTGCCATCCCTGCAAGGAGCTGAGCTGGGGCTGTGAAGGTCTCCCCCCCCCAACTTTGCACCTGCTAGGCTGGGCATGGGGGGGCATGGGGCTGGCTCTGTTCCTCCAGTGTGACCAGCGGGAGAGGATTCGAACTCGGCCCTCCCTGGCCCTCTAAGCGGCTGGGCCAGGCGGGTCCCCTCCCCACTCAGAAACAGGGGTCAGACTTCACCCCTCCTTGGGCAGGTGAGCCCCTCAAAGAAGTGTAGAGTTGGGAGGGACCACGAGGGCCATCCAGTCCAACCCCCTTCAGTGCAGAATTTCTTTTGCCCATCGTGGGGCAAATCTTTCGCCCCGAGTTGAAGAGTCTCATGTGCTGCTAGACTCTGCATTTCCTCACATCCCGGGCTCAAATCTGCTCAGACAGCATCACCGGGTCCCAATCCCTGACTTTTGCTTGCCTCTCCCTACTCTTTCCTGTGTCCCAGAAATGACCCCTTTGCCCAGCCTTGGCCCCGGGTGCCGCGATGCCAGCAGAGCCTGGAGAAAGGATGCCTCAGGGGCCAGGACCCCATTTTCACCCTTGGGTGGCCACTTCCAGGTGCCTCACCTGCCCAGACCCCTTCCAGGTGTGGCGCCCTCTGGGAGCTGCTACTTGGGAGGGGGGTCTCCTTGCGTTTCCCCTCCCTGCTCATTGCAGCCCACATGCACCCCCCTGGCCCAACTCACATGTCGCAGCAGCCCACGCCGAGGGGGTCCAGGCAGAAGCACTTGGAGCAGTTGGCATCCTGCCAGGACTCTCCGGGGCCAAAGTGCTTCTCCTTGTAGAGGCAGGGGGCTGGAAGGAAGGAGGGAGGGCGGTCAGGGAGGAGGGCTGGCGCCGGATCTGGCCCTCGGCTCTGCCAGCTGCCTTCTCAGCCAGATCCCGGCCAAGCGGGGAGCCCTGGGTGCTCTTGGGCCACCGCCAGTCTCTTCCTGCCTCTCTAGAATCAGGCTTGTAGGGTGGCAAGGGAAACCCAGAGATCATCCAGCCCAACCCTCTCGGCTGAAGGAACCCTGACCTCTGCTTCAAAACCTCCATCCTCCAGGGGAGCCCCTTCTTCCTGTCACAAGGGTCTTCCTAAGGTCAAGCATGAATCTGCTCCTTTGCCACGTGAAGATTGATTTATTTAAAATATATATATTTTTAATTAAATTTTGCAGTTTTATATTCATCACTGTAACATTGTTCACAAAAAGAAAAGACAACATCCCCAGATACAACCCCTCCCCCCCCCCAACCTTCCCCTTCTGGTTTCTTGCATATTTACTTCTTCTACTTGTTTAATTTTCTTTTAATATAGCTTTCTTAAAATAAAAATAAAATGTTACTATATTCTTATTATACCTTGATTGTTCTCTAATTGCCTCTAGATTCTTTCAGTTATTACCATACATTCTCTACCTTGATTTTGTTGATTGTAAGTGCTTCCTACTCAAACCCTGCTAGTCAGTCCACTTCTTTGCAATATTTCTGTACATTTGAAGATTTGTGCTAGCCTTGGGTAGCCTCAAGGCTGCGTAGCCCAAGGGCGCCTGATGGCCGTTCCTGAGCTTCCAGTCTCTCAAGGCCAGTCACATGGAGCAAGATTGTTTTCTCCTGTGCTAGATGGTAGGACTCGAACCCAAGTTACCCGAAAGGAAATTCTGACTCAACATCAGGGGAGACTTTCTGGTGGCAAGAGCTGTTTGATAGTGGAACAGACAAGGGACTCTCCTTCCTTGGAGGTTCTTGAGCAGAGCTTGGGTGACCCTCTGCCACGGACGCTTTCGTTGAGATTCCTGCACTGCAGAGGGGTTGGACTGGATGACCTTTGGGGTCACTCCAACTCCACAATTCTTTGTTGTCCCTCCCCTTGGCCCCCCGCCTGTTTCCCCCACGGCCGCCTCACCTTGCGCATGGAAGTAGCAAAGGGCCCTTGCTCCTGGCAGGTGGAGCAGGAGCGCCAGGAGCAGGCAGCCCCTCAGGGGGGCCCAGAATGCCGCCGCTGCCCCCAGCCTCGCCTTCGCGGCCATCGTGGGGCTTCCCGTGAGTCTCTGGGTTCTGGGGGAGGCTGCTTCTCCTCCTGCCTCGGTCTCCCTGCGGAATGTCTGCCCCACAGGAGCTTATAAAGGGGAGCTTTATGGGCCTGGCCTCCGGCTGACTCTCCCTGGCAAAGTGGCAAAGCTCATTTCCTGGTCGGAGGCACGAAAACAAGAGGTGGGACGGGGATTTTTTAACAAGCTGCAAAAAGCTGATTCATGCCCTCCGGGAAGGCCTCCAGTTGGGAGCCCCAGAGGGGGTGCCCTGCGGGGCATCGAGGTAACACTCCTGCGACACCTCCACCCCCCGGGGGAAGAAGCCAGCCAGGCCACCCTCCTCCTGGTGGGGACGTAAGGAGAGCCTGCAGCTGGATCAGGGCCATTGCCCACCTCACCCAGCATCCTCTTCTCCCAGTGGCCAACCAGATGCCCATCGTGGGAAGGCCACCAGCAGGATTCATGCGCAAGAGCCACGCTCCCCCCTCCTGCCATTTGCAGCAGCCTCGCTTCCTCCTCTGAGACCCCTGCGCATGGGATGCAGATGCGCACAGCTGCACATCACCTCTGAGGAAGCCAGCGCCCACGGGCACAGAGGGGCATGAATCCTGGGCCAGGCGTTGGGCTGGTTAGCGTTCTGCAGCCTTTGAAATGTGCACAGGAGGGAGGACATTGGCCCGTATTGCTTATGTTTTATTACATATCTTGTGTTTTCATTTTGTATTTTTAGTTGTGAACTGCCCTGTGATCTGATGGTGGTATACAAATTTACTAAATAAAATAATAGTAGGTTTTTGGGGGGACAGCGCATGGAATCCAGCCCAGAACCAAACTGAGGGCCAGCAAAGGACTCTCAATGCTGCCCCCATTAAGAGCCACCATGTCTGCTTCCCTTCTATCCTGATGACAATAGTTGGCGGCTCATTCCAGTTCCTTTTGAGAAGTAAGAGCCATTTGACAGTGGAACAGACTCCCACTGGAGGTGGGGGCCTCTCCTTCCTTGAACCCAGAACCCAACACAATGTTTTTACGGCCAGAATTTCTTGGCTGTGCCCTTTTGGCGGGGTGCGGTGTGGCAACTCTGTTGGGGTTCCTCTTGGCTCCTCTCTTCCCACCCTCTCCCTGCCTGGCGGCCCTCTCCTCGCCTGGCACCTTGCCTGCCCCCTCCTCCCTATCTCTCTGCCCCATAGCATCACCCAGGCCCCTCCTGGACCCCTTTTTCCACTGCACATCCCAGTGGCCAAGCCTCTGCCACAGCAATGGCAGCAAGAGGGTGGGGCAACCCCCCCTTAGGGAATTTAATGCCAGAGGACGAGGTGGGCTTCCCTACCCCATCGCACGATTACAGAAGGCCTTGAGGGCCGCTCCTCTGGCAGGTCTGAGCTGCTGGGAGAAAGTCTCCCCCCAGCTCTCTTGCAGCCCCATCTGTCCCATGTGCCACTCTCTGATCTCTGCAGGCAGCCTTTGAAAAAGGCAAGGGCCCTGGGTGGGCATCCTGGCACCCACCAAGGGGAGAGGGTTCAGCACCCTGGGCAAGGGGGCATTGCAGCTCCCAGCAGGAGGGCAAACCTCTGTTCGACCCCCAGGGCCAAGCTGGCAGCTGCCGCGCAGGAAGCAAACAGGATGCAGGATTCCGGCTGGCAGCGGGCACTGCCAGGAGATCCCCATGCCAAGGCAGTACTGCCAGTGCTGTTTTAGGCATGGAAGGGGCTTGGCCCCGGAGCCCAACATCTCGGGGTGTTTTCTCTGCAAACACCAGCAGCTTCCAAGAACCGCTCGCTTTGGGGCTGGGCTGGGCGGCTTCCAAGGGCCCACCTGGGCCAAGAGCAAAGTCCCAAGACTCTGCCCCCAGGCCAGTGGGGGGGAGGCCTCCCTGGGTGCCCTTCTCCTCGCCCCAACAGCTGGGAGCAGCAGCTCCCTGGGGAGTCAGCTGGGCCAGGCTCCAGCTCTGCCAAGGGTGGCCGGAAGGGAGCAGGCAAGCGCCATGCGGCTCCAAAGGCGACCACAGAGACTGAGGCCACGAAGACTTTTCTGACTGTCCCCCGAGGCTGCTGCCTTTGGGCTCCCTGAGAGGCAGTGTGGGGTGAGGAGTCCGGCTTGGCAAACTCTTGAGAGGCAATGGGGGAGTCTCATGAGACAACAAGAACACAGGAAGAGCTTGGTTGCTGGATCAGGCCAAAGGGTCCCCATCCCGTCCTGCACCCCAGTCTCACAGTGGCCACTCAGATGCCTCTTCTGAGAAGTCCTCAGGCCAGACCGGAGGCCCAGCTGTGCCCTCTCATCCTGCGGTTTCCAGCAGCCCCTGAGATTCCAACACTGCCACCTAAAGGCCTCCCATGTTGCACCCCTTTTCAAAGCCTAGGGGGACGGGTTCTGGTCATTTTGGGGTGCCTGATATGCCTTCTGGTCAAACTGGCCACCAGAGTCAAAAGTGGATTGGTAGGATTTTTTTTTTAAAGTTTTTATTTAATATTTGAAGAACTAGCAAACAAATTTAACAAGATACAACTTGACGGTTGTTCCATCAATGTTGAAAATGTTCCCAGTGAGTTCCAAAGGAGCCTTAAGATGTCTAGCATAATGAAGCATTACAATTTCACAAGTGTTGGTGCTGACCTTTACAGCCCTAAAAGGCTTGGGTCCAGTAGGAGTGTCTCCACCCCCACCGTTCTGTCCGGACACTGAGGTTCAGTGCCGAGGGCCTTCTTAGTGGTGGCACCCGCCCTGTGGAACGCCGTCCCATCAGATGTCAAGGAAATAAAGAACTACACAATTTTGGGGAGACATCTGAAGGCAGCCCTGTATGGGGAGGTTTTTAATTTTAATTATGCTTTTATATTTGTTGGAAGCCATCCACAGTGGCTGTGGCAAGCCAGTCAGATGGGCAGCATATAAATTATTACTGTTACTGTTATTGTTATCCAATAGCCCTCTCCTCTATGAATGTGTCCCATCTTCTGTTGAACTGCGACAAAGTCATCTAGGTTGGTGCCTCCTGCATAAGTGGGTTATGATGATGATGATGATGATGATAATAATAATAATAATAATAATAATAATAATAATAATAATATACCACCCTTCATCCATAGTAACAAAACAAAAGACCCAATATCAACCCCCCAATTCTAAAAGGCCATAGAATTCCCTGGTATAACTATTTCTCCTCTGCCTGAGATGCCTCCCTCTTTGTGAGTGCACTGTGCTTTTCAGAGCAGCCTGGCACCCATGCCCATTCCCTTTCCGCTCCCTGCGACCCTCTGCTTGGAAGCTGGTCCTCTGCCAGGGCTGTGCCCTCCTTGCCCCTCTGGCCAGGGCCTTTGCCCTCTTCCAGAGAACGGTGGGACGTGACAGGAAAGACCCCGGGAGTTCAGGGCCAGGGGCTCTGGCACCGGCTGCCCAGGCAGGAAAATAGCCGCCTCCGCGTGTCAGGAGGGGCGAGCGGTTGGCACCCCATAAATCCTCTCCGGCAGGTGCTTTGCAGGCTCTGCGAGGAAATGAGTGCATGGTGGTGTTTCCTGTGTGGTGACTCAGAAAGAGTCCCGGGAGAGCGCCTCTCCTTCCCGGCCGGGGAGGGGGCTCCAGGAAAGTGCCACTCACCTGGCAGAGGGGGGTGCCCCTGGGAAGTGGGGGGGGGATTATTACTAGAGCAGTCAAGTACAACCTTTTCCTGTTGCCTGGAATGGACACCCAGGGGAAGGTGACTCTGGAGCGTCCTCCTCTTGTGTGTGACCAGGTCGATGGGCACGACCCTGGCTGACCACATCAAAGGGCTGCGCACACAACCATCTCTCTCTCCGACTCTGGGACTCTCCTGGCTCTTAGCCAGCGCATAGGATGGAGCCCACAAGCAGAAAGTCTGAGGTGTAGCTCACACAAGATAAAGCCTGCCTTCAGATTCCTGCTGTGAACTGAATGTGAATAAAACTCTATTCTTCCTTTTAAAGAAGGCTGTGTTGTTCTGTTATTATTTTAAGAGGAAAATAAAAGGGGAAACCTGCAAGGAACAAGCCAGACTGGATTGCTTAATTAAAGGATTCTAATGAATCATCAACTTGGTTCCAATAGGTTTACAATATTACAATAATCTTTATTCTCAGGTGGCTAGTCCTAGTCTTTATAACCCTGGACCTTCTTCCAGAAGGCAGAAGCTGAAAGAGATCATTTCCAGGGTGCGCACTATCCTGCGCTATCTCTGCAGCTTTCTTCCGGCACCTGGAAGCATAGATTTGATCCAAGGTGGAAAGAGTGCACCCAATTATTCTCTCCGCAGTCTTTACAACCCTGGACAGCATTGTTTTTCCCCTGACCGTGCAGCTCCCAAACCACACACACAGACCATAAGTTAATGCACTCTCAACAGTACAATGGTAAATGCCATCAACAGGTCCTTTGAGAGATTGCAAAGGGAATGTGCTCTGCTGTTTATCCACTAGAGTGAGCGAGGAGGGGTCATATCAAAGCAACATTCCCACAGGAAGGAGCGGAGGGGTGCTTTGGGTGCAGCAGCAAGAGCACCCCCACCTGGAGAGATGGAGCCTGGCAGGGGAGAGGACACCAGCACAGCCTCACTGGGGTCCTTTCCAGCAACCCCCACAAGGCTTAATTTCAAACATGGGTGCTTGACCCTCCAAGTCGCAGCCTCTGGCCTAACTTTAAAGAGACATCCTGAGCAGATGCCATTTCTAGGTGTGCCCCTGAGATACCTGTGGGGCTTCCCGCCCCCCTCCAGTCCTAGCAAGGCAGTGTGCCCACCCCCTTCTCTCTGGGAAGGAGCCCCCCCTCCAGAATAGAGCACCTGCAGAAGGCCCAGGTTCCATCCCTGAAGGCACCTCCAGGTGGGGGATGGTGAGGCTGCTCTGAAATCCTGGAGAGTCATTGCTGCCGGTCAGTGTAGACAATACTGGGCTCAGTGGACCAGGGGTCTGAGTAAGGCCCCTTCTTACCTGTGCATCTGCCTGCCTGTGTGGAGGAAGGCAGGTGGGGAGTGTTCCTGAAGAGGGCAGCAACTTGTCCTACCTGCAGAGCAGCCCCCTGCCAAACAGCTTCTTGGTTTGGGAGGGGGCCCCAGTTCAAACCTGCTCTCTTGGGGCTGGGGGAGCAGTGAGCTCCAGCCCCTCTTCCTCCCCCCCCCCCCCATCTCCCAGTCCCTGATATTTTTCCTGGCACAGATATTGAGAAGCGGAAGGGGCTCCCGCAGGTTGGCCCAAAACCCCCGGAGAAGAATGTTCCAGAAACTCCAGGAAACATCTGGCCTGGTGGGTGGTGTTGATGCATCACAGCTAACCTGGAGCCCACGCACTCCTGCGCATTCTGCTGAAGCAGATTTCCACTGACTGCTCGGTGGTGCTCTGGTATTTTTCAGGTCCTACCCCTGAGAGGGAGGGTGGTTTGAAGCACAGAGAGTGCTGAATCTGCAAAACGGATCCTTTGCATCCCCTGGCAGCTGCTCCCTCCTCCTTCTCACAGAATCATAGATTTGGAAGGGACCCAAGAGGCCATCTAGTCCAACCCCCTGCAATGCAGAATCTCAACTCAATCTCCTGCTGCTGCCGCCCTTTGCCTCTAGCTCAGCCTTTCTCAACCTGTGGGCCCCCAGATGTTGTTGAACTACAATTCCCATCACCCCTGGCTAGCTGATCTAGGAGGAACAGAAGGTGCAGGCTGAGATTGTAGGAATCATGAAGCCCGTGGCTGGCTTTGATCCAAAGTCTCCCTTGGACTCACCAAGTGGCAGGAGGCCCAGTGAGGGCTGAGCGAGGGACTTGGGTTGGGAGAGGAGAAGTGGAGGACTTCTAGAGCAGAATTCTAGAATTGTAGAGGGGGAAGGAATCCCGAGCATCATCTAGTCCAATGCAATGCTATGCCCATGCGCCTGGCTGGGTGGAGCCCCACTCCCCCCACGCAGGAGGGAGGAGAGGAACCCAGAACATTGGTGTGCAAGCTCTTATGTATAGACTTTTGAGATTGCCCACCCTGTAGCTCAAGACCACCCCCAAAACACCATACATACATCACAGTAGGAGGTTGTCCCCAGCAGAAATTTGAGAGTGTTGCTTCTCTCCTGTCTGCCAGGATACCTGAGAAGGCCTTATCTGATTGCCTTTTCTGGGTAGCCTGGCCATTCCTTCGATGTGGTAAATCCTTAGTTCCTGAATCTCTTACTCATATTGAGAGTGTGCTCAGCTTAACAGATACTTGCCAGGCTGTATTTACAGGGAGGTGTAAGCAGCCCCTACAGTCCACAGATCATAGGAAAGCTTTCCCCTTTTCCTTCCTCCTTGCAGAGAAATATTTGAGGTCCGTTTGGGAGTCAAAATGGCTTCAGGATTGTTCTCCTATACTATTTCAGACACGTGGTTTATATACTTATGTATGTACATGTTTGCCTTGTACATTTATGAACATTTATGTTTTATATATTAAGACCATAGAATTCCTATATCGGAGTCTAATGCACCCGAAAGAGCAGATGGTGCTGCTGCTCTGGAAAAGCACCTGCTCAGAGGCCAGGGATTTGCCCGCCTTGGGGGCCTGGGGGCCTGGGGGTGGGGGCCTGGGGGTCCAGCCCAGGGCAGGAGGCTCTGCCAAGGGTGGCCCGGGCAACCCAGTTCATGCCCCCCGTTTGGAGTTGGGAGCCCGAAGGCAGCAAGTCCCCCTTGTGAGCATCTGCCGTGGGGAAGTTCTCCCTCTGCCCGGAGCAGGAGCCTCTGCTGCCCCTCCAGCCAGAGACTGCCCAGCAGACCCCCAAGGCTTAATGAAGTAATGAGGCAGCAATTAGTCACGTAGGACACAAACCTCCTCTCCTAATTTCCTTGCTGCTTTTCCTTCTGGGACCCTGCCTGGCACAGCCTCCTGAGGCGAAGGGAGTGGACTGACTGCCTCCTCCTCCTTCTCCTTTGGGCTTTTGAGTTGTTTTTAATATTTATGCTTTTATAGTGAGCTGATGTTTTTTATTGTAATTTAAGAGAGTCTGTGTACTGGTCCAGTAAACGCTTCTGCTGCGCAACCAGCAACAGTTCTCTTTGCAGAGCATTAATTAAGTCCAGTGCAGAGATTCTTGTTGCAGTACAAGCTTCAGAGTCTCAGCAGCAAAGTGTTCTAACACCTGCACACTCCGTCATGCCAAACTTTTTCAACATTTGCAATATCTTGCCTTTTTGATTCAGTAGAAAACTGCCATTTTTGGTCCTATCTATCTGAACACCAAGATAGACCTTTACATCACCAAGATTCTTAACTTTGAAGCGTTTATTTAACTCTTTGGCTAGTTTTTTTACTTGTTCTTGTGTCTTTGAAGTATAAATCAGGTCATCTACATAAACAAGCAAAGATTCTTGAGCATCTCCTGAACCTCTGAAATATAAGCAATTGTCAGCCTTGCTCCTGCTAAAACCAATGCCTACCAAAACGTCATTCAAACACTCATTCCAATTATGAGCAGATTGCTTGAGTCCATAAATAGATTTATGTAGTTTCCATACCTGATTTGATTTACCAACTTTCAATCCTGGCGGTAGCTCCATATAGAGCTCTTCAGCCAAGTCTGAATGAAGATAAGCTGTAGAGACATCAAATTGATTCACTTTGAACCCTTTCTGAACAGCAACTGCTAATAGTGCCCGAAGGGTTTCACTCCTTGAAGTGGGTGCATAGACTTCGGAATAATGTAACCCCTTTCTTTGCGTAAAACCTCGAGCTACAAGCCTTGCTTTGTACTCTGGTTTCCTCATCGCTGTTGTCTTTATCCTGTACACCCACCTACAACTTACTGCCTTGGTACCTTCTGGCAGTTTGGTGATGGAAAACACACCCAGTTCTTACACAGAATTCAACTCTTTTTGCATGGCCTCACGCCACCTACTGGCCTCCTCCTGGGGTAATTGCTCAACCTCCTCAAAACTTTCAGGTTCGCAGTTTGCCAAACCAGCCCAAACACTAATAGCTTGGTACCTTTCAGGAGGTTTACCTTTATTGGCATGCTTGGAACGCCTTAACAGTTCCTGTGATGTTCCTTCAGTTTCCCCCTCTGACCCAGAATCACTAGTCGTCACCTGTTTGTCACTAGTAGTTGAAGAACTTTCTGATTCTGACTTTACACGTCTCTCTTGCTGTACGGGTGAACTTTTAGAGCTAGAAGATTCTGACTTTACAGACTTGGGTGAACTAGACGATTTCTCACCCTCGTCCTCAGACTCAAATTCCTCAGCCTGTTCTAGAACTAATACCTGCCCTGGGGCCTGAGTTTCATTGTTACTGTTCACCACATCAAATAGTATGTCAGGATTTCCATGAATTTTATTCCAACCATCCTGTTCACAAAATTCCGCACTTCTGCTGATTGTGATTTTTGTTTGATTGCCTTCTACATTCACAAATCTCCAACCTTTTGTGTTGGCTTGATAACCACAGAAAAACATTTCTTTAGATCTAGGATCGCCTTTCCTACGTTGTGCCCTAGACACCAGCACATAAGCACAACATCCAAAAACTCTTAGATGATCAATTTTTGGTTTTTTCCCAAATAGCATGAAGTAAGGAGTGTTGCCTACTGTGCTATTGTACACTCTGTTAAAAGTATAATTCGCATACAGTGCAGCCTCAGCCCAAAACCGCTGTGGAAGTCCAGAATCAAACAGCAAAGCAGCAATGGCTTCCTGTAATGTTCGAAATTTTCTTTCGGCAACTGCATTCTCCTGTGGTGAATAGGGATTGGTAAGTCTATGAACTATATCTTTCCTTTTTAACCACGTCTCCAGCGTGTGGTTCACATATTCCCCACCACGATCTGATTGTATTTTACGCACCCTGGTGTCAAATTTACATTCGACTTCTTCAATCCAATCCATCAGGATGGAAGCTGCTTGTGATTTTTCTTTCAGAAAGAAAACCCAACTAGCCCTTGAAAAATCATCCACCAAAATTTGCATAAATCTTGCACCTCCAAGCGATTTGACTGGCATAGGGCCACACACGTCTGTGTGCACAAGTTCAAAGGGTTTCTTGCTTACTCTATCAGATCTAGGATAGTTACATGTCTTAACCTTAGCATGTTTACAAGCACAACAATCCAGAAAATTTGGACAGGGTTTAATGTTACACTCCTCAGCTAAATCTGGCATATATGAGCTAACCTTCTGTGTAGTAGATGTGCACAACCTGTATGAGGAGCCTTATTTACACACTTAGCTTGCGCTTCACCTGTTGAACATCTACCTGCTGCTAACTGCTCTTCATCCAAAACAAAAAGCCCATCCTCACAGGGAATTTTAACTAGCTCCTTCCCCTGTTTCGAAATGGTGCACACATCATTTTCAAACTCAACCTTAAAACCACTTTTTACCAGGCATGACACACTCAAAAGTCCATTCTTCATTCCTGGAAGAACGAAAACAGGAAGGTTAGTTTGCAAACAATTAACATAAATTGTGCCTTTAAGGTTCATTTCTCGTTTACTATTGTCTGCTATAGTCACAGGTTTTGCAACTGGCAATGTCTTGCAGTTCATCAAGCTGCCACTAGATGTCGCTGGAACTAAACTGTGACTTGCTCCACTGTCAATTATCCACTTCAAGGTTTGTTGGCTCCTTTTAGGACTCTGTTGTGCTGCCATTGCAGATAGTCCCTTATCAGCACCTGCTCCCCCTCTGGATCGTTGATTCTTGTAGCTCTCACTTCGTCTTCCCCTGTAGCTCTGGAAACTGACCTTGGACTGTTGAAATTCCTGTTGCTTTTCTGGACACTTTGCTATCAAATGAAACCTGCTGCCACATCGAAAACATGACTTGCTGGCCATAGCAGACACTTGTGAGGCTTCCTTACAGCTCTGCCTGCTAGTTCCCCCACGCTGGGAATTATCTGAACATCCAACCGTTGGGGTATTTGAATTATCAATACGTTTTCGATGATGTTGATATTCTTGCTCACACAATCTACCAGTCACATAATTCATATTCAGCTGGTCCTCTGGCAAAACTTGTAAAGTTAGTACTAAGTTTTCAAACCCTGCATGCAGACTGCTAAGCAGAGTATAAACTAATATTTTCAGGAAAATTCACACCTAGAGATGACAGTCGGTTGAAATACTCAGTCATCTGTGACGTGTGTTCAACCACACTATCCCCTGGCTTCAGTTTCAACTCATACAAAGCACGTATAATGTTCACCTTCTCTCCAGGCGTGGCTCTATGGTGAATTCGCCTAAGAGCTTCCCAAATTTAAATGCAGACCTTAAATTTTCCACATGAGGTAATTGGGAATCGTCTATCGATACCATCAACATGCATCTAGCTTTAGTGTCCATTTTATCATGTTCCCTGTTCTGAGCATGTGCAGAAGCCTGTTGCTCTGCTGTGGCATCTGCTGCAACAGCCACAAATGGCTTTCGCCTCTGGACATAGTCAGCCCACACTTCTTTGGCTACCAACCAGACTTGAGCCCTCTTAGACCACTGCACGTAATTAGCACGTAATTCAACTTTGTAAAGGGAACCTGGAAATTTTCCACTGCCATTCTTGGGGTCGGCTGCTACTCCCTCTGTGTGCCCTTGCTTCCCTTGGGATTTGTTTTACTCACTTTTCAGACGCCTCCAGCCTCCTCTGAAGCCTTTTAAACTTTTTTCCCTCCGTCTCTTCACTAGCAACCTACCACCGTCCTCTGTTTTTATTAACAAAACAAAAACACAACGGGAGGTTAAGCTAGCCTTTTGCAGCTTATGAAGCTGTAAATCTTCACTTACGCAGCTCTCTCAACTTTCTGCAGCCTCTCAGTTCCTTTAAGAGCTGGATTTACGACCAAGCCGGTCTTCTCTCATCCGAAAGCTGCTTTCACTTTCTCTGCACACAATACAGCTGTAGAAACGTAGAAGGATCCATAACCTAAGAGAGTCTGTGTACTGGTCCAGTAAACGCTTCTGCTGCGCAACCAGCAACAGTTCTCTTTGCAGAGCATTAATTAAGTTCAGTGCAGAGATTCTTGTTGCAGTACAAGCTTCAGAGTCTCAGCAGCAAAGAAATAACGACACAGGGAAGCCTGTCTTTCCAAAGACAGGTTTATTGCAGAAAGATAACAGAAACACCTCCGGAACTTTCAGACATTTTTGCTTCACGCCCCCACAGGCAGAGAAAACAAACACTCTTTATATACTGAGCAACTTAACAACTTAACAAGCTTGACTACTTAAAGTCACATGACATTGCTAACTTGCCAGCATCTTAGGTTTCACACCCTAACATAATTATCTGTATTTTTAATAGACCACTCTGTATATGGTTTTACTTCTATTGGCACTTGATTGCTTTTTAATTGCAGCTTTCCCCCTACGTTTTTAGCAGTTTCTATTTTATCTGCAAGCCATCCGGGGTCCCTGTGGGGGTGAGGGCAGAGAGACTCTGTGCTGGCCAGAGAGCACTTGCTTTCTTCACCCTCCAGCCCTAGGAGCCTCCCCAAGGGAGCTCTTTCCGAGGAGGAAGAACTGCAGGTGCAGAGAGACGCTGTTTGCTGTCAGTAGCTGGTTGGTCTCCCCTCTGCTGCCCCACCTCCAGCCCAAGGAGCCCTCAGGAGCGAGTTGCTGCCATGGGCATTAGGGGTTGGGGTGTATTTTAATGAGCGAAGGGTTATGAGTCATGGGGGTGGGAAGAGTGTGTGTGTGAACTTAAAAGAAACTTTATTGAAAGATAATGTCAGAGCTGCCCCTAGGTCCCAGCTCACAGAGGACCAACGCCCGATCGTCGTTATGTACAAAATTCTTTATTGAAGTTCAACTTCCATTCCAAAGCCGCAGCGCGCAGCCCTACGTCTTAAACCCTAGACCGGCGAAGTCCCGTCTGAATCTCCTCCCCTCTGACACCAGTTTAAGTTCCTAGCCCTGCTCCACCTTTTACGCTGCTCTCTCCTCCTCTGGGTCCTCCTGCCCGCCGGGGCTTTCCCCTTTCTGGACTCTTCCGACGCTGAGTCGGCTGACTCCTCCCCCTGTCTCCGGCGGGCTTTAGGACCCGGTTCCCAATCCTCATTCTCTGCTGTCCCACGCTCCTGTACATTTGAACTTGCCTCTCGCGCCAACCCAGTGACCTTCCTCCTGACCGTCACACTGCTTCTGTCACTGCTTCCCTCTTCCGGGATACTGCCCGGATCTGACCTCCCCTCCGTTGTCTGGCTCTCCGATGGAGGCATGGCCAGCCCTGACTTATCTTCACTCCCTGGTGTGGAATCCTCTGCCCTCGATACCTGGGACTCTCCCCCCCCCCCACTATGCTCTGGTGGGGAAGCTGGTCCTGATTTCCAACTGCTACTCTGGGAGTCCCTGCTGGCCCCTTGCTCCTGGAGTGTCCCCCTTGGGAATCCCCTTGCCCTGGCCACTGGCGCCCCCTTCTGTGAATCTTCCGATTCGCTGGAGAGGCTCATGGAATCTCTCGGGCCACTGTCATCTTCTCCTACGCTGCCCTCAGATTCTTCCCCTTCGCTCTCCATCTCCCCTCTTCCCTGTGCTTCTGCTCCTGAACCCCTGACAGATAATAAAATACATAATTACAAGTGCACAAAGTAAGATAAGACACAAAAATAAATATGGTATTTATAAAAATGAACTTAACAGTGCTCAGTTTATATTTTTTATTGCTGTATTGTTAAGGTTGTTAATATTGTTTTTTTAAAAAAAATAATTTTTATTGGTTTTCCAACAGAAATAAAAACAAACAGCACATTCACATACACAAACAAAAACATATACAACATGTATAATTTCATAATCCTGTTTTCATACCCCTTGTTTCCGACTTCCCCATACCTCCCTTTTACTGCATCCTTAATTCTTAACAATTTTTTTTAGCAATTATCCAATAATTAATTATTTAATTCACTTTCATTGCATTCCTTTTTCTTTAACTTATTAGTTACAGCTGCAATTCTCTATTTCTTATTCCCTGACATCTAGCACTCCTCAATTTTGCAATACTTTTTAAGATATATCTTGAATTTCTTCCAACCTTCTTCCACTGTCTCTTTCCCCTGGTCACGAATTCTGCCGGTCATCTCTGCCAGTCCCATATATTCAATCACCTTCGTCTGCCATTCTTCCAGAGTAGGTAGTTCTTGTGTCTTCCAATACTTTGCGAGAAGAATTCTTGCTGCTGTGGTAGCATACATAAAAAACGTCCTATCCTTCCTTGGCACCAATTGGCCAACCATACCCAGAAGAAAAGCCTCAGGTTTCTTAGGAAAAGTCCACTTTAGGACTTTCTTAATTTCATTATAGATCATTTCCCAAAAGGCTTTAATCCTCGGGCAGGTCCACCAAAGGTGGTAGAAAGTACCTTCAGTCTCATTACACTTCCAGCAATTACTATTGGGCAAATGATAAATTTTGGCAAGCTTGACTGGGGTCATGTACCACCTATAAATCATTTTCATTAAGTTTTCTTTTAAGGCATTACATGCCGTAAATTTAACACCGGTGGTCCATAACTGCTCCCAGTCTGCGAACATAATATCATGACCAATGTCTTGTGCCCATTTAATCATAGCTGATTTCATGTTGTTAATATTGTTTTAATCCAGCATCGCCTGAGCTCTACGAGTGCGGCTTTCTCCTGATTGAAGGGCAGAGTGTTTGAGGACCGAGACATTCGCAGGAAAACCAAAATGCTTGTTTACAAAGCTATTGTACTACCAGCCTTACTGTATGCGTCTGAAACGTGGACCACTTATAAACGCCATCTCCAACTCCTCAAAAGATTCCATCAACAGTGTCTCCGAAAAATTTTACACATCACTTGGGAAGACAGGCAAACTAATATTAGTGTACTAGAAGAAGCAAAGATCACCATTGTTGAAGCAATGATTCTTCAGCATCAACTTCGTTGGACTGGTCATGTTGTTTGGATGCCAGATTAGAATGGTACCTCAGGTTAAGAACTTAATTCGTTCTGGAGGTCTGTTCTTAACCTGAAACTGTTCTTAACCTGAGGTACCACTTTAGCTAATGGGGCCTCTTGCTGCCACCGCGCCGCTGCCACACAATTTCTGTTCTCATCCTGAAGCAAAGTTCTTAACCCAAGGTACTATTTCTGGGTTAGCGGAGTCTGTAACCTGAAGTGTCTGTAACCTGAAGCATATGTATCCCGAGGTACCACTGTATTGCCTTCCAAAGCAACTACTCTATTCCGCACTTAAAAATGTGAAGTGTAATGCTGGTGGTCAACAAAAGAAATTTAAAGACTGTCTCAAGGCAAATGTTTAAAAATGTAGTATGAACACCAGCAATTGGGAAACACTTGCCTGCAAGTGCTCCAGTTGGAGAACAGCCTTTACCAAAGGTGTCCTGGGCTTTGAAGACACTCGAACTCAGGACGCAAGGGAGAAATATGCCAAGAGGAAGGCACGCTTGGCAAATCCACACCGTGATCAACTCCCGCCTGGAAACCAATGTCCCCACTGTGGAAGGACGTGTGGATCTAGAATTGGCCTCCACAGTCACTTACGGACTCATTGTTCAAACTGTGTTTATGGAAGACAATCTTGCTCGGCTATGAGGGATCGCCAAAGAAGATAGATTATAAATACTGTATTGATTTTTTAATCATATAATGTGTCTTTTGCTTTAATTGTGCTGTTTAGTTTATGTTTTAGCTGTTCTTTGTTAACAGCGTTTTATAGATTGTGATTGTTTCACTGATTACTTATTATTCTATATGATTTATGCTATATTCGTGATGCTTTATTATGCTCTATCATTATTGTGATTTAGTGTTTGTAAGCTGCTTTGGGATACATTTAAATGAAAAGAGGCATAGAAATATAATAAATCAAATCGGAAAGGCAGGATATAAATAGATATAAAATGATAATATTTGTGTTCAAGAGTCCGCACATCATGCTTGCACCCGTACGGCTGCTCAGGATATTAGTGATTCACTTGGAAGGTTCCAGGGCCCCCGTCGCCTCATGTGAATCGGCCTCCCTCTGTCCTGTTTCCTCCAATGCTGGGTGGAGCTCTTCTCCCCCTCCCCCCATCAGGCTGTCCAATGTCTGAAGTCACCTGCAACCAGACCAAGATGGTTTTCTTGGCCTGAGGACAGACGTTTACATAAGGATGTTGGAATTTCTTCAGACAAGAACATCTATTCATAAGTTATCAAGATGCAGTTGACTTTGGCCACAGAGGGAATTCCTGGCTGATGGGACGTCTCTGGAGCAGCTCAGTTATCTGACTCTGTTTGGCACGTGTGGCCCCTCACAGCAGACAAAGGCAGCAAGCAGGATGCCTCAGCCGGGAGCATTGGCTCTTTCCAAAGGGGCGGGGGGGGGTAAATGATTGCCCACTCCTCACAAAAACAAAGCTTCGTGCATGAGGGTTGTTCCAAGCAGAGCTGCAAAGCTGGAACAATCCGCCTAGGGTGAAATTTGAACAGAACCCATTTCCAGGATTATTTTCATAGATATTTCATAGAATTGTAGAGTTGGAGGGGACTCAAGGGTCATCTAGTCCAGCCCCCTGTAATGCTGGAGTCTCAATTAAAGCACAGGTGTGCACCCGACCTCCGCTTAAAAACCTCCAAGGGCCCACCACCTCTGTGGCTGCTGACCAGCAGCGCACTGTCTTGACTCCATCATGCTTCCCTGCATGGTGTCCTGAGCGCCTTCTAAATATGGTGGTCCTGGATCCAGCAAAGGTTAAAAAACTAATGCAGGATTCTGTTGTTGAGCTAATCAGACAAGTTCTTTTGCAAGATAATGGCCGTCGCCTGCCATCTGGTTATTGGCACCTGTCTGTCTCAGAAGGCAGTGGAGGAGTGTGCCTTTGGGGGTGACGTTTACAGTGCCTTCTGTGGCTCCAGAGACCAATACAGGAGAGACATGTTTTGTTTCATCTGGGGCAGGTGAAGGCGTCTGGTTGCAAATGCACCAGAGCGTTTCTTCTCTCTGTGCTCCTTCCAGCGGTCATTCCTCCTCAGTTGTCTGAAAGGGATTCCCACGCAGCAGGATTGATGTTGCCAGCCTTCATGTCTCGTTTGGGTATAAGAGCAACACCAAAAAACTTTAATAAAAACTAAGAAAAGAAAAGTACCGTATGTGCTGATGGCAAGGAAGCTGCATTTCCATCACTGGCCAGTAGGCGGCACTCTCAACCTAGACAGGCGGGACCAGGAGGCGCTGCTGGGACCCCGGGTGCCCCCCCCCCCCCCGCTGCTTTGTCTCCCTGGGCTCCACCATGACCAGCAACCTCTCCATCGATGCTGAGCTGGACAAGCTTATTGGCAATGCAGCCACAGCAACGGCTCGCCTCTCCGTAAAGGTATGGGAGAATGTGATGCTGGTGACCAAGACCAAGGTGAAGGTCGACCATACAGCCTGCTGCTTTGTGGACGTGAGTCTGGGCAACTTACAACCCTCAGGAGCGATGCCTCAGCACCTTCCACATGCTCCGTATCAGGGAGATTTGGGGCATCAAACGGCAGGGCAGAGCTTCTGGCAAATATGTTCTCTCCCAAGCCCACATTCCCAGCGTGTATGTCTCCGTGATGTCGTCTTCTTCAGATCACCAGTGTGGAAGCAATGATTCTTCAACATCAACTTCTTGGGACTGGTCATGTTGTTCGGATGCCTGATTATCGTCTTCCAAAGCAGCTACTCTATTCCAAATTTAAGAAGTGTAATGCTGGTGGTCAACAAAAGAGGTTTAAAGACTGTCTCAAGGCAAATCTAAAACAATGTAGTATAAAGGTAAAGGGACCCCTGACCTTTAGGTCCAGTTGCAGACGACTCTGGGGTTGCTTGCTCCTCTCACTTTACTGGCCAAGGGAGCCGGCATACAGTCATGTGGCCAGCATGACTAAGCCGCTTCTGGCAAACCAGAGCAGTGCACAGAAACGCCGTTTACCTTCCCGCCAGAGCGGTACCTATTTATCTACTTGCTCTTTGACGTGCTTTTGAACTGCTAGGTGGGCAGGAGCAGGGACTGAGCAACGGGAGCTCACCCCATCATTGCAGGGATTCGAACCACCGACCTTCTGATCAGCAAGCCCTAGGCTCCAATTGGAGAACAGCCTTTACTAAAGGTGTCATGGGCTTTGAAAACACTTGAACTCAGGACACGAGGGAGAAACGTGCTAAGAGGAAGGCGTGTTTGGCAAACCCTCACCGTGATCAACTCCTACCTGGAAACCTATGTCCCCACTGTGGAAGGACGTGTGGATCCAGAATTGGCCTCCACAGTCACTTACAGACTCATTGTTCAAACCGTGTTCATGGAAGATAACCTGTCTATGCTGGCTTGGTCATGTACACAGAATGGAAGGTGGCAGGATTGCCAAGGATCCTTCCCTAGGGGGAACCAGGCCCCTTGGCAGAACAACTCCGCATTACAAGAAGCATGCAGAGGTGACGTGAAGGCTGGAGTGATGACCGCAGTACCTGGAGACAGTCAGATGCAGCAGTGACCAGAGGAGGAATGACCGCTGGGAGGAGCAAAGAGAAGAGAAACGCCCTGGTGCATCTGCAGCAACACAGCCAGACACCTTCATCTGCCCAGTTGCAACAAAACATGTCTCTCCCGCTTTGGTCTCCACAGCCACAGCAGGCGCTGCAAGCTCCCAGCCGTTTGACTCCACCCCCAAAGGCACACACCTTCATTGTCTCCCGAGGCAGACGGGTGCCCCCAGCTCTGCTGGCCCTTGTGATGTCCTCCCCCGCCAAGTCTTTGGGCTGGACCAAAGTTCTCTTCCCTCAGTGGCCAGTGGAGAACTATGGGAGAAGGAAGACTCGGCCAGGACAGGGGCCTCCCCACCGGCCCAGCCCTGCCCACACCACCTTCGGGACCCCAAAACACGTCGGTGCCGGGTCAGTTCGCGGCCATTGCCGGGAAGGGGTCCAGCCGGGAGCATCCGTCTCCCTCCCGCCGCTCGTTTCCCGAACCTCGGCAACAGCATCCCTAGGCGGACGGATGGGGGGGGGCTCGCGCTTGCCTCCTTCGCATTCCGGTGACGGCGGGCGACGGCTCCCCACGTACACCCCTCCATCCAGGGCATCGACAACGCAGAGGAACCCGAAGAGGAGGAGAGGCGGAGGCTGCAGCGACTTCGCCCGCCTCTCCGAAGCGCCGCGAGCATTTGGCCTCGTCCCTCATCCCGGAGGGGGCGCCCGCGGTCTGTACGGAGCAGTCTCCAAATATTTCCAGACAAAAATAAGTGAATTTCAGCAGCCTAATTCAGGAGAGATGAGTCATTTTGGTGTCGAATGAATGCTGTTTTTGTTAAGATTATTATTGTTGTTGTTAATTAAATTTGTATACTGTACACTATACCTTCACCCGAAGATCCCAGGACAGTTTACAACAGAAACACACAAAATGAGAAGACAAAACAGAAACAGAAGCAAACCCTCCCACAAACACATTAAAAAAACCACAGAATGTTAATCAGCTGAATACCCGGTTGAAGAGAAACCTTTTCCCCTGGTGCCTGAAGACATGCTGAGATTCCTGCATTTGTAGGCGGTTGGATCGGTGGAAGGTGCGCAAAGCGTCTTGCTCAGGTGAGCAACCTGGCGGCCGAATTCTGCATTCGTTGAAGTTTCCGAACCACCTTCGGAGGCAGCCCCACGTATAACACGTTGCAGTAATCTAAACTTGATTAAACAATTGGGAGTTGGAAATCCTTTTCAAATCATCCAGAGGTCAACCAGAAGATGCCTCTCCGCCTTTTGCAGAGCGGCCATTTTGGCTAAGGTCCCTGAACAGAAATAGGGGGAGGGCGTGCATGTTGACGGGAGGATGCTGGCCTGAGACATCATTGTTCACCCCCCCCCCCGCTTTAGAACTCTATTTGCATTCGTATCTGCTGAAGGCGAGAGGATTTGTTGCTATGCTTGCAGAGAACCCGGGGTTCGCCAGGACGAAACCGGGTCATTTGAAGAAGTTATTTCCTTTTGTGTGTTCAGAATATATAGCCCCCACCCACCCCAGCACCAGAGTGGCTAGGAGGAGCGGGGTGGTGGGGATACCGGGGGGTTGTCAAACCGGGGCGCCCCCACAGGCCGGGCTCAGCGCTGCCCAATGGCTCAGAGCATCGTCTCCTCCATCATCAGTATGGGAAGATCCGAGCGCATCTGAGGCACAGTCAAGGCACCAAACACGAGTCCTACATGCACACGACTCCTCACATCGGGTCGTGCTTCTCGCGCTGCTCCTCAGCGTCACTGGGGCCGCCCCTAATGCTGCGCGGGGGGAGGGGCTATCTTGACCCCCTTCCACTAATGAAGGGGAGTGGGACTCGAAGCACTGGTTTCAAGTTTCAAGAAAGGCGATTCCGACTCAATATCAGGAAGAACTTTCTGGTGGCAAGAGCTGCTCGGCAGTGGAACGGTCTCCCTGGGGAGACTCTCCTTCCTTGGAGCTTTTGAAGCACATGTTGGATGAGCATCGGTCATGGATGCTTTAGCCGAGGTTCCTGCACTGCGGGGTTGGACTAGGTGACCCCGGGGACCCCTTCCAACTCTATAATTCTATGTTCCTCCCCATATCTGCGTGTAAAAAGACCCCAAAGGCTTCGGGGCTGCCCTTTCCGCCCACTTTGCCGGGTCTCCGGTGCTCTCCTTGACTGACGCGCCCTAGCGAGGCATCTGAGTCGCCCTCCAGATTTCTTTCCGGAGAGGGCAAGCGAGAGCCAATGGAGAGCCTCGCCTTTGGCCCCTTTCCACCGGCTTCTTCAGCCGCCACCGCAGGCGGGACTCCGCGCACAGCTTCCAAGCGGCTTGGACGGCGCTCCCGCCCGGTTCCTTCCATCTGAAAGGAGCAGGGCGAACCAAGAGGCTGCTGGATCCGCGGCTAGGATAGAAAGAGAGCCGGCCTCTCCTCCAGAGAGGCCCCGAGGAGGAAGAGCCAGCCCCGCTCCGAGGCGCCGAGGGCAGCGTGTGCGCTCGGGATAGTCAGGGTCGCCGCCGCCGCTCCGTGGCCCGCCCGAGCTTCCCTCGCCCAAGGAGCGCCGGGCTGCGAAGCGAGCAGGACGCTCGAGGGCGAGAGCGCGCGATGGAGGCGTCCCGGCAGCTGCGGCGGAGCCGGCGGGAGGGCCGCCCTCCACCCAGCGGCCGCGTTCAGTAGCAGCGGGCCAGGTCCTGCCCGGCGGGCGGGATGGAGCCGCGCCCCGGGCCGCCGCCTCTGGAGCGCGGCCTCTGGCCTGGTGGGGCGCCTGGGCTGGCGGCGTCGGAGGACGCGGACGGAGGCACCAGGGGGCGCTGCCCCCCCACGTCTGCAGGCGGCTCTGGCACGGCGTCCGGAGGGAGGCGCAGGGTGGGCGGCTGGGGCTGGCCGCGGAGGGGGCGGCCTCTCCTGGGGAGCGCAGGGCAGCCCGGCGGCCCACAGAAGGGATCCGGCGGCCCCGCGGCGGCAGCGAAGGGAAGGAGGTGGTGGCGAGCGGCCCCCGGGCAGCCACGCAGCAGCCGAGCGGAGCAGACTCCCTCCTCGCGTCCCCGCCATGGCCTCACCAACGACGTCGCTGATGGTGGTCGCCGCCGTGGCCCTGTCGCTGTCGGCCGCCTCGTCGGGCCTGGGCGAGGGCGCCAACGGGAGCGCGGCCGCGACGGTGGTGACGGTGGCCTTGGTGCTGCCCGAGCACAACCCCAGCTACCCGTGGGCCTTGCCGCGGGTGGGCCCCGCCGTGCGCCTGGCCCTCGAGGCGCTGGAGCCGGCGCTGCGGGCCGCCGGGCTGTCGATGCGCACCGTCAACGCCACGTCGGAGCTGAACGGCGCCTGCTCGGAGTCGGTGGCGCCGCTCCAGGCCGTGGACCTGAAGCTCTACCACGACCCGGACGTGCTGCTGGGGCCCGGCTGCGTCTACCCAGCCGCCTCGGTGGGGCGCTTCGCCTCGCACTGGGGCCTGCCGCTCCTCACGGCCGGCGCCGTCGCCTCGGACTTCAGCCACAAGAAGGAGCATTACACCACGCTGGTGCGCACCGGCCCGTCCGCGCCCAAGCTGGGCGCCTTCGCGGCCCTCCTGCACGAGCGCTTCAACTGGAGCTCCCGCGCCGCGCTCCTCTATGTCGACAGAAAGACCGACGACCGGCCCTTCTACTTCACCATCGAGGGCGTCTACCAGGAGCTCCGCCACGCCGGCCTCACCGTCGGCTACCACATCTACGCGCCCCGAGACAACGCCAGCAGCAGCAGCAACGCAGGCGCCGCCGCCGCAGACGATGGCGGCGGCCCGGACACCGCCGTGCAGTTCATCCGGGCCAACGGGAGAGGTGAGCGGGTCGCTTGGGGGCCGCCTGCTGCTGCTGCTCCTGGACGGGAAGGGGGGCTCGTGTCCCGGGTGCCTGCAGTCCCTCCCACCTCCGTCTGCATGCAGCCCCCCCAGCCCCGCTCAGACTGCGGGGCATTTCCCGGCGAGACGGCACCTCCTCCGCTGCCGTCGGGCCTCCTCTGGGCCGGAGATCGAGATCTCTGTCCCGAGTTGGGCTCTGCGACTCCGAGAGGGGACGGAGGGGGGCACTCCTGGACTGGTGGGGGGGGAGCCAAGGCGGAGGAGCTGCCCTTGTGTGGCCACGGAGAAATAGATGTCCCCCCGCCCCATCCCAGGGATCATCCATCCATCCATCCCTCCATCCATCCACCCAAGGGAACTCGGTTGGAACTATCTCAGCATCTACGAGGACCGCTTGGCAGTTTGGGGTGGGGGTGGCGCTCACAGACCCCGAAGCCAGATCGAGCCCTCCACTTTCCGGGCGTAGGCGGGGGGGGGGGGGGGAGCTGGCCAAGGACAGCCTGACACTCCTCCTTAATGGATGCGCCAGGAGGCACTTATCGATCCGAGCTGCAGCTGCGGCTGCTAATGGAGCCTCTTTGGCGGCTGCTGTGTCATCGGGACGGGCACGGAGCCCGCCTGGGACAGCCAGGGAGGGAGGCAGGAAGGCGTGGGGCGGGATCAGCCCCCCCGGCCAGGCCGGGGGAAGGGGCCTGGCCCGAGCGCCTCTGCCGGACGCCCCCTGGGGCAGCGGAGGGGCGAGCGCGCGGCCGGACCGGGGGCCGAGGGAAGCGGGCGCAGGAGCGCCGTCGTGCTGCCGGATGCGCCGCGCGCTCGCCTCTCCAGCCTCCGCCGCCGCCGCCGCACCTGGCCAGCTGCCTCCGCGGAGCTTTCCGGGGGCGTTTCTGGCGCAGGCCGAGGCAGGCGCGGGCCGGGGGGCGCCGGGAGCGAAAAGAACAGCTGCTGCTGCTGCTGCCGTCGCCGCCTTCTTCTTCCGCGAGGAGGCTGTCGCCCCCCCGCCAGTCCGGGCAAGAGGGCGGACCCCCGGCCCACTCGCTGCCCCTCCGCTCCGGCCGGCTGCCCAGCGGGGACCGGGCGGATGGGTGGGCGAGCCGGCCCGGCCTGAGACGGGGCTCCGGGGCTGGAGGTGCCTTCCAGTGCCGCTGCCTTGGGGCCGCGCTGGGACCCATCTCAGGCCGGCCTTTGTAGGGAAGCCTGCCTGCTTGCCTGCCTGTCGGGAAGCCGCCGCCTCTCCCCCTTCCCAGAGGGGGAAAAGTTTATTGCTGCGTCTTTTACGACGGGAGCTGGGTTAGATTTAAATGTGAGAATTTCAGGAATGTCACACCCCTGGAAGGCCGGCCGAGATGTCTGATGTCTCCTGGCTGACAGTTGCTGGGAGCCCAGAGGAGACGGCGGCCCCGGTTCTCTCTCCCTGCACCAAAAAACAAGCCCGAACTGCCGCTGAACTCCTGCCTGACAGAGAGGGAGCCGACCGTGGCTTGAGAATAGGGCGGGAGGTTCTCCCCCAGCCCCTCCTGCAACCACAGGCCAGGCTCCCGGGAGATGGCCGGAGGGCTGCGTCGTGGGGGGAGGCAGAGGATGGTCCTGTCCTCTGCTCTTAGGGGAGGGGGGGTCTGGACTGCGGAGAACCAGCTTGCTGCTTCTTGCTCTGGTCTGAGGCTCTGCTGGGATCTTCTGGTCTGCCTGACCCTTCACTTGCCCCCCCCCCCCGCAGCCCTGGGCCTTCTCTGAGCAACCCCTTCCCCAGCCCCCTTCTCCCTTCCTCCCACTTCATACTTTGGCCCTCAAGCATCTTTCTTATGGCAGGCTTTTGTAAAATCTGCAGCACTCACCTGGGAGTCAGCCTCACTGAGCTGCAGAGGGCTTGTGTTTGAATAGACATGCATAGGATTGTGGTTTAAATTAAAAACGCCTTCAACATTCCTCAGAGAATTTTGGAGGTGAGTGCTCTCCCTCAGTCTTCTTGGGGGCTCCACAGCTGTTGCACAGCAAATATTCACCTAATCTTTGATCTTCAGCATCAGAGTTTGAAATTCCAAGATTAGGCAGGAGACAAACAGGGTCTGAGCTCAGCAAGGGCCTGGGCACTTTGGAGGAGCTGTTTTCATCAGGATTGCAGCTGGGGAGGAAAGGGTTAACCCACTCTTGCCTGCTTTGATCCTGATAATTACTGCCCTCCCCCACTCCAAGAGGCTGCTATTTACATTAAAGAGAGTGAGAGAGCACATTACATGCAAAGACACATTTAATGTCATGTCTGATGTGACCCCAACCTAGAGCCTAAAACAGAACTTTTCATGTGGTTGACACACTTTTTAGACATGCATCATTTCGTGACACAGTAATTCAGTTTTACTGGCAAACTGACAGGCTGCCTGCTCCCTTTCCAGCCCCAGAAGGAGAGGGGGTGGGGAGGTGGTCGGAGGTCAGCGCAGTGCAAGCACCCTGACAGGCACACTATATTTCCTCTCCCAGTGTGTTTGCACTGCATCAACCTCCCCTCTCCTTCCTGGGGAGCAGCAGCAGGTTGGACACATCTGCTGCTGACTCATCCGGAGACCCCAGGTTGTAGGCCCTAAGGGGGAAGGCAGAGCTGTGAGCTGCAGGTAGGGGCAGGGAGAGGCTCCTGGAAAGAAGGGCTGCCCCAGAGGAGCCTGTTGCAGCCTGAGCTGAGGCTGGGAGGTTGGTCAGAGCAGGCGGGAGAGCGGAGAGCTGTCATCCATCATCCCCTCAATCCCTTGTGGCAAATATTCCTTCCGCCCACACTGTGATTTTTATGGCTTAAAGCTGAGGGCTAAATTACATGTTTCATGGGAGATCCATTATTAGCGGGGACATATATATATATATATATATATATATATATATATATATATATGAAAGAAACAAGTGGGACCTGCAATGAAGTGTGCCAGCCAGTCCCTCGTGCCCTTTCCCAGGGCACTTCATTCCATCTCCCCAACTGTCTCTGAGCATTCTGTGCAGGCTCAGAATACTGTTTTTGTCCTTCTGCAAGCCGTTGGCTGTCTCTGCAGCTCCTGCTGAGGCTTCTCCCCTCTTGGGCCCGGATACAGGTGGGTCATTTGGGTCGACCAGAACAATCCAGAGAATGGAGCACCCCTCCTTTGCAGAAAGGTTGCAGTGTTTGGGAATTTCTAGCTTGGAGAAAAGAGAAGTAAGAGAGGTGGCATGGTATAGTTATTATTATTATTATTTAATTATTGAATTTATATATCACCCTATACCCAGGGGTAGAAGTTTATAAAATGATAGCAAGTATCAAGGGAGCATGGCTGCCTCTCACAATACTGCACAGTGGTACCTTGGTTCTCAAACTGAATCCGTTCCAAAACCAAAGCGTTTCAAAACCAAGGTGCACTTTCCCATAGAAAGTAATGCAAAATGAATTAATCCGTTCCAGGCTTTTAAAAACAACCCCTAAAACAGCAATTTAACATGGATTTTACTATCTAACAAGACCATTGCTCCATAAAATGAAAGCAGTAATCAATGTACTGTACTATAAAATAAATAAAAAAGTATTGTAGATGATTAAAATTATTATTTTTTTCTTACCTGCATTGATGATAGTCATTGTATGGATAGGTGGCTTTTATCCATTTTTGCAGTCTCACAATCCAATCAGTAGCTGAACTGGGTTCCACATAGTCACAAAAACAAATTAACCAAAACAGCCTCAAAAACAAAAACTCAAAATAAATAGCAAAAACAAAAGCGTCAAACTTAATCCATTCTGGAAGTCTGTATGACTTCTGAAATGTTCAAAAACCAAGGCGCAGCTTCTGATTGGTGCAGGCACCCCAGAAACAATAGCCAACAGCCGCATTGAATGTCCCGCTTCCAAAAAACTGTTTGAAAACCGAAACATTTACTTCTGGGTTTTCGGCATTTGGGAACCAAGGTACCAGTGTAACTTGTGGGCATTCAGTGAAACTGAATGTTGGAAGATTCAGGAAGGATAAAAGGAAGTCCTTCACACAGTGCTAAGAGGCAATGAGAGAAATTAATGACAGAAAATAATGAGTATAATTCTATTGTTTTTATATTCCAGTTTTCTATGCGCATAATGAATTTCATGTTATTCAGCAGCATCGTGTCACAATCCCCCTTCAAACGTGGCCACCTTAAGGTTGGTCACAGAGTGACTTGGGAGCCCTCACAATGTTCCCCCGCTGCTTTTTGGCTATTGCGATTTCTGGTATGAGATTTGTGTCCATTTATAGCTTTATTTACTTATCAAAAACACTTATATACAGTACTGTAGTTTCATAAATTTCAGAGTGGTTTACAACAATGACATATATACAAGAAAAAACACATAACAACTTAAAATCATAGTTCGCCAGCTAACAAGTAAGTACAGAAGGTTTTTTTCCGAATTGCCTGTATGAGGCCGATGGTAAAGAAAAGTTTTCAGCAAACTTAGAATGAGAGGTGCCTTCCAAATCTCTGTGGCAGAACATCCCACAGGACTGGGCTGATGACACCCAAGGCAGACTTCCTTGTTCTTGTCAAAGGAACTTTGCCAACTCAGGGAACAGCCAACGATGCTCTTGCAGATGATCTCAGTGCCAGAGCTGGGATAGAAGGCATCAGGGAGTGCCTGGGGTGCCCTGGAGCTAAGTGGTTCAGGACTTTGCCCCTGCACTGATGGTGTATGGGCAGCCAATGCTGCTGTTTATAATTGAATAATACAGTAATAATAATTTATTATTAATACCCCGCCCATCTGGCTGAGTTTCCCCAGCCACTCTGGGCGGCTCCCAACAGAATATTAAAAACAGCGATAAAACACCAAACATTAAAAACTTCCCAAAACAGGGCTGCCTTCAGATGCCTTCTCAAAGTCACATAGTTGCTTATTTCCTTGACATCTGATGGGTGGGCATTCCACAGGGAGGGCACCACCACCGAGAAGGCCCTCTGCCTGGTTCCCTGTAACTTCCCTTCTTGCAGGGAGGGAACCACCAGAAGGCCCTCAGAGCTGGACCTCAGTGTCCGGGTAGAACGATGGGGGTGGAGACGCTCCTTCAGGTCTACTGGGCCTTTGAGGCCGTTTAGGACTTTAAAGGTCAGTAGCAACACTTTGAAATGTGCTTGGAAACGTACTGGGAGCCAATGTAGGTCTTTCAGGAGCCAATGTGGTCTCAGTGGCCGCTCCCAGTCACCCTGGGCCCCCATCAGCAGTCCAGCTGCCTTCCACCCGCTTTGACTAGTAGCCCAGCTGCATCCCTACCGGGCCAGGGACAGCCTCACTCCTGTCGTCTGTGCACTGGTAACCTCTAGCTTAGATTGCTGCGATGTGTTATAGATTTAGCTGCCTCTGGAGATGGTTTGGAAATGTCAGCTGAAGTGCAGAATTCAGCAGCCAGGTTGCTCACTGGGACAAAACTGTTGACCATATAATGCTGGTTTTGACCTATAAAGCCTTAAATGGCTCAGAACCACAACACCTCAAGGACCGCCTCTCACCATACAAACTGATCCAGACCCTGAGGTCATCCTCTGAGGCCCTTCTTTGTGTGTCTCTTCCACGAGACATCCAGAGGGGGGCAACACAAGAACGGGGCCTTTTCTGCACTGGCTCCCCATTTGTGGGATGCTCTCCCCAGAGAAGCTCACCAGGTGCCTTCATTATACAGGTAGAGGCACCAGGCGAAAGCATCCCTCTTCAACCAGACCTTGGGTTGAGTAACAGCCTTAGGACCTTTTAAATATGGAGAGGGGGTTCTTGTTTTGTAGTTGCCTTTATTCTGTATTTTGTGGCTTTATTCTGTATTTTTATCTTGTGAACCACCCTGAGATCTTCAGACGAAGGGCAGTGTACAAATTTAACAGCAGCCCCGCATAGAGTGCATTTCAGCAATCCAGCCTTTAGGTTGCCAATGCATGGACCATAGCAGTCAGGCAATTCATTCCCTGACCAGTGTTCCTTTTGCAGAGAGACGGGCCTCTCTGTCTGGTGCAGAATTGCAGAAGGGCTTTTTATGTCAGGCTGGAAGGTGAGCAAGTGAAGGAGCCCCTGGTGTTCTGGAGTCTGTGATAGTATTGCCGGATCTGGCATGGCGGGCAGAGCTGGCATCTGTGCCTGATGCAGGGCTGCCTCTGTGTCTGCTTCTCCTCAGATGTGCCTGTCGCTGCTGCTGCTGCTGAGAAGCTGTTTTAGGTTAGGGGGTTATCTGTCAGCAGGGCCTGCCGTGGGGGAGAAGATTCGCGGTCAAAGGCTGGAGATCCTTGGTGGGGCATTGAAGGGCTTTCAGCTGGTTGCTGGAGGGGAAGGCAAGTGGTTCTCTGCCCTCTCTTGCAGGAGGCGGCTCCTCTTGTTTCTCTCTCTTTTTCTCTTTGTCAGATGTGTCTTGTTGTCTAAGAAATGCCTGACGTAAATCACCAATAAGTACAATATTATATATCTGGGTCTGAACAAAAGCAGCGGCCTCCTGTCGCAATGCAGCTGCCAGTTAACTCAGCGACACCAAGTCCATCTCTGGATCACCTGTCATGGTGCTGAAGACCCCTTCATTATTTTGCAGGCTGCCTAGTTCTAACTGAATTGTCCTTGTCTGGACTTTGCACACTTCATTTCTCTCCAATCTTCCTGCTTACAACCCTCCCTCCCTCCCAATGGGTGAGGGAGGGTTTCTGCATCCGATGAAGTGGACTTGAGGCCACAAAAGCTGATTATGCCATAATAAATTGGCTAGCCTTTAAGGTCACACAAGACTCTTGGGTTGTTTTTGGTTCCTAGGAGTTGCAGCCACAGAAGACTTAACTCCTGGTGGGCTCAGCCGTCAGTCATTGCCAGGCCTACTCCTCCTCTTCTTCCTCTGCCTCCTTCATCATAAATTTGCTTAAATTTTCTTGTAAAGCCACCTCTAAGCTAGTCATTTCCATCCCTCTAGTATTCCTTATGCCCAGACCACACTGCTTAATATGCAGTGGTACCTCAGGATACAGACGCTTCAGGTTACAGACTCCGCTAACCCAGAAATAGGACCTCAGGTTCAGAACTTTGCTCCAGGATGAGAACAGAAATTGCGTGGTGGCAGCAGCAGGAGGCCCCATTAGCTAAAGTGGTACCTCAGGTTAAGAACAGTTTCAGGTTAAGAACGGACCTCCAGAACGAATTCAGTTCTTAACCCGAGGTACCACTGTATTCTCATCAGGGCTTTCTTTCAGCTGGAACTCACTGGAACTCAGTTCTGGACCCTCTCAGGGGGGCACCGTTGCCATTATAAGAGAACAAGGGGAGTGTTCATAGTGAGTTCTGGCGCCTCTTTTTCTAGAAAAATAGCACTGCTTCTCGTGAAAACAGGCCACTTGTTCCTACCCTCTGTTTCTACTTTTCACCCTCCCTCTTATCCCATGACTGCGAAGGTCACTTGGGACCCTTGTGGGAGGGGCTTTGTCAAAAGATTTTGGGAAAGTCCAGGTCTGCAGGTTCTTCTCAGACCACCTCTGTCCACTTGCTTGCGGACACTTGAAGACCTCCAAAGGGTTGGCAAAGAAGGAGTTGCCTTTGTTGCAGCCAGGCTGCCATTTCCAAAGCGAGGCTTATCCTTCTGTGTGGTGGACAGCCCTTCATCAAGCTGTCAGTTTTTCTGTGATGGGAGTCAGGCGGACTTTGATGCCAGCCAGTCCTTTAGCTGAACTTGAATTCCTCTCCCTGCCCGGAAATCTGGAAGGCATGCCTGGACTCTGCCAGGGCTCATCCCAGGCTGCCGGTTCTGGTGCAACCTAATTTCCTGATCTCATTTCCCTCCCATCTGTTTTTGCCTTTGGAAGTGATAATGATTCCCTGCCCCCCTCCAAGGGTGCCAGTTGCTCTCCCACCCTAACCAGATCCACTTGAGGCAAAGGTGAGGGAGGGTCTGGAGTCCTAAGAGTGCCCTGGGGCCGGTGACTCTTCGCTGGTGCGACAGTGTTGGTGTGCTGCATCAGCGAGGCATGGCCTGCATTCCAGGCAGCGCGGTAGTCGTGCCAATGCGCCGTGTGTGCCCTGGAGGTTGGTCTGCCGCCCGCCTACTCCTCCAAGGCCAGAGCTGGGGTTCGTGCAAAAGGGAAGGTGAGACCAGGGGGCACTCAGGGGCTCCTCTGGGCGCCTGTGTGGGCTGCCTGATATCCCAGCATCTGCTGCCTCTCCAGCTGTTGCTCAACATCCCTTCCCTGCCAGCTGGGCCAGGTTGGGGCGGGGAAGGAGGGGGCCGTGCTTCCTGGAGAGGTTTGGAGAGGGCCTTCCTCCCCTCCTCTCCTCTCTGGAGAAGCTGCAGCCCACTTTCCTATGGCAGGCAGCCTGCCGTGGGCTAGGGCTCCCCCCATCATGTGCCACGCAAGGAGCCGCCCCCTCCTTCCTGTAACTGGAGCTGCCTGGTGGGGCCCTCTGTTTCCAATTACGGAGCCAGGCAGAAGGTGCTGGAATCCGGGAACCTGCAAATTCTTTCGCCACAACCGCAAACCCAAACATGTTTTTGTGCTGTTTCTTCTCGCTGCCTCGGCTGCGCCAGGGCTGCTCCTTCGCCATAACCTTGGAGTCAGGAGAGGATGGGCACGACCTGGACCGTAGTCTGGGCACAGCAGTGGGGCCGGGGGACTGAGCTAGACCCCTGGGAAGATGAAGGCACTTTGGGGGGCGGGTTCCCAGAGATTTCCAGGTTTGGGGTTGCTCCTCCTGGACCCGTCTTTGTCGCTGGAGGCTCAGGTAGCCTCAGTGGCTTGGAGTGACTTTCACCAGGTGTGGCTGATCTGCCAACTATGGCCATTCTTGGGCAAGGGAAATTTGGCCATGGTGATACATGCATTGGTAGCCTCCATGTGCTCTGGGTGGGGCTGGCCTTGGGCTTGGTCTGAAGGCTCCAGCTGGAGCAAAAGGCTTGACTGTTGATGGGGTCAGATGATCACCAGCTCATCATGATCCAAAGCTTGCATTGGCTGCCCATACGCCACCAGGTCAGGTTCAAGCATCAGCCAAACAGATTGGATCACACACATCCTGCTCAGTCCCTGAGGTCCTGAGTGGAGTCCCTGTCCCTGGTCCCCCAGGACTCAGATGCCTCCTTGGCTCATCTGTGTGAAGCTAACTCCCTCCCAGTTGAGGTCTGACAGGCCCCCTCCCTGGGGCAGACCCTCCAAGTCTCCCTATGTTTCCAGGACAGGACCGGATTTACAGAAGCCGTCCCGGTTTCTGATTTGACCCCAGAATGTCCCGCTTTTCCTTAGGACATCCCTATTTTCTTCAGAGAAATGTTGGACGGGATGGAGTTATGTGACCCCTGAGCCAAGGAGATAAGTAACTATACAACCCTTTGAAGACTTCTGAACGCAGTCCTGGAGAGGGAAGATTCTTAGTGTTTTAAATGTTTTGTTACGTTTTTATATATGGTATGTTGGAAGCTGCCCAGAGTGGCTGGAGCAGGGTATAAATACTAAAAATATCATTATTATTATGGAATAGGACGTCCCTATTTTCACTGGAGAAATGTTGGAGGGTATGATGTTGAACCTCCAGAACCTACTGAACGCCTTTTTTTTATTTATTCCAGCTGGCTTTTTAATTGAATTCTGATGTGAAACGTTTAAGTCATTTTTAGTCTTATTGCATTGGGTCTCTTGTTCGCTGCTTAGAGATGACTGTGATTAGGTTGAATACAAATGGTTGAAACAAACAAAGGCCGGGCAGCCAGAGATTTGTGGCAGCCCTCTCTCCAAGCCCCGAGGCTCACGGGACTCCTCTCCTTCCAGTGTGATGCGCCCTTAAAAAGGCTCCCCCCCCCCAGCTCTTCAAAAAGCTGCCAAGCCAAACCTGACAGATAGCTCAGTGCCTGGGTGGGAGACCCCCTGGGACCCCCAGGCCCCCTCCCTGAAGTGCCATGATATGGGACAGAATGTGAGGAAGGAAATAATATGATCAAGGGCTTGGAGCAAGTCTTCTGTGAGGGACTGTTAGAAGATTTGGGGCTTTTTCATTTACAAAGAAGGGCCATTAAATGGTAACATGACCAAGGCGTGCACAATTATGAATGGTGGTGAAGATTCTCTTTCTCTAACTCACCCAATGAAACTGAAGGCTGGAAGATTTGGGAGAGACAAAAGGAATTGGCACTTCTTCACATGGTGCACAGTTCAATTGCTGCAAAACTTAATGATGGCTTTAAAGGGGGATTAGACAATTTGGGACGTGGGTGGTGCTGTGGGTTAAACCACAGAGCCTAGGACTTGCTGATCAGAAGGTTGGCGGTTCGAATCCCCGCGACAGGGTGAGCTCCCGTTGCTCGGTCCCTGCTCCTGCCAACCTAGCAGTTCGAAAGCACATCAAACTGCAAGTAGATAAATAGGTACTGCTCCGGCGGGAAGGTAAACAGCATTTCCGTGCGTCTGCTCTGGGTCACCAGAAGCAGCTTAGTCCTGCTGGCCACATGACCCAGAAGCTGTACGCCGGCTCCCTCGGCCAATAAAGCGAGATGAGCGCTGCAACCCCAGAGTCAGCCATGACTGGACCTAATGGTCAGGGGTCCCTTTACCTTTAGACAATTGGGCGGGGGGGGGGGGAGGCAATCTGTGGCTTCTAGCCATGCTTTGCTTCCCCTTTTGGAGGGAGAAAACTCTGCATACTGGGATTCCCAAGGAGTGGGAGAGAGAGTGCTCTTGTGCTCAGACCTCATTTTCAGGTTCCCCATAACGGGCACCTGGTTGGCCAGCCCCTGTGAGGAAGAGGAGTCTCAAGCAGGTGTGGTCCCTTGGGCCTGATCCAACAGGCTCTTCTTGGAAACTGCAGGAGGAGAGAGCTGCCCTTGTGCCCCCCGGGTCCTGCTTGCCGGGGTCCTGCAGGCATCTGGTCAGCCACGGTGAGAACGGGATGCTGGCCTAGATGGACCATTGGCTTGATCCAGCAGTCCCCTCTTCTGTCCTTATGAGCCAAGCCGTCTGAGGAGCTGACACCGGGCAAAGCAGAGGGTCTCCCCGTCAGAGGGTTTTAGCCGGAGTCTGCAGCAGCCCCCCACCTTGTGGTCTATGCTTTTGGGCAGGTGGTGCGAAGGTAGCTGGGGTTAGGCTGTCCTCTCTGGGTACCCCAAAACGGGAGCAATAAATAAGAGCAGGATAGCCTGACGGAAGCAAACCCTCAGCCCCACAGCCCTCCAGGAGCAGCAAAGAACCGGTCAGGAAGCACTTCAGACGCCCTTGCTCTTGAGGAACAATGAAATGGAAGGACTCCTGGCGCCTCCCTGTACAAAGACAGCCGACCTTTAAGGACCAGATGCTGGGAGAGTCTGTGCCCTGACAGTGACTCGGAGGAGGAGGAGGAGGGTGGCGGCCTGGACAGACCCGATCTGCTGCTGCAGCAAAATCATTCCTAGGTTATAACAAGAGGGAAAATGGGTAGTTTGTAGCTGAGTACAGTGGTCCCTTGGTTCTCAAACTTAATCCGTTCCAGAAGTCCGTTCCAAAACCAAAGCGTTGCAAAACCAAGGCGTGCCTTCCCATAGAAAGCAATGCAAAATGGAGTAATCCATTCCAGACTTTTAAAAACAACCCCTAAAACAGCAATTTAACATGAATTTTACTATCTAACAAGACCATCGATCCATAAAATGAAAGCAGAAACCAATGTACCATACTATAAAATAAACAAGACAAATTAACCGAAAAAGCCTTAAAAACAAAAACGCAAAATAAATAGCAAAAACAAAAGTGTCAAACTTAATCCATTCTGGAAGTCCGTTTGACTTCCAAAATGTTCGGAAACCAAGGCACAGATTATGATTGGTGCAGGTGCCCTGGAAACAATAGCTGACAGCCACATTGGACGTTCAGATTCCAAAAAATGTTCAAAAACAGCAACACTTCTAGGTTTTCGGTGTTTGGGAACCAAGGCATTTGAGTACCAAGGCACCACTGTACAGAAATGCAAGTGCCTTTAATCCAGGGGTCAGCAAGGTTTACCTCACCTGGGCCTGTTCACTCCAGCTGAGATCCCTCCGTGGGCCAGATTATGTGTGTGCCTGCGATTTCCGGCGTCTGTGTCCACACAGATGCGATTTCCGGCATCACAGAAGTGAGTCCTTGCACCACGCTGCGCCGGTTTAGCACAGTGCGTGGGGACTCGCCGAGCGGGAGGCTCGGTTTGGGGGGGGGCTCGTGGGCCGGTTAAATGACCCCCGTGGGCCGCTTGTGGCCCATGGGCCTTAGCTTGCCTACCCCTGCTTTAATCCTTTCCTCCTTTCACCTGCTGACGTGTGCCTTTGTTCCTTCTGTGTGTGTCTTTGAGACGCCTGTGTCCCTCTTTGGCAAGAGAGAGCTTGTCTCTGTTAGGATCTAGTTCTGTTCCACCTTCAAAGGGTTCAGGCATGACTGCTGTGTGTCACATCCCTGTTTACATCCAGCACAGATCTGCTGGGAACTTCCGTTTGTATATTGCTTTTGCTTTTAGCTGTTTTGCTGGAGACGAAGGGAAGCAGACATGCTTTTCCTTTGTGCCTGAGCTATGCTGAATAAATGTTGTAAATATGCTTACACATTTCTCTGTCCGCCACTTCTGCTGTGAGAAGATTTATGCACGGGGCTCTAAATGTATCTGAGGCTCATGTCGCTGATAGATGCTGTTCCAAGGGAGACCAGTGACTGGCCGGCTGCCGGCCGGTGGCTGGAGCCAGCTGGGGTCTGCCTGATGCCCCCATCTCCCCGGCAGCATCCCAGCAGTCTCCAGGTGTCCATCCTGCCTGTGGCTGCCTTGCGTTTTGGGGGCGTCTCCTGGGGAAAGGGCTCCCCCTGCCTCTGCCTGAGCCCCCTCCCTCTGTGCGCTTCCTCCCTCAGTCATCTACATCTGTGGGCCGCTGGAGATGCTGCACCAGATCCTGCGCCTGGCGCATTACGAGAGCATGACCCTGGGAGACTACGTCTTCTTCTACGTGGACGTCTTTGGAGAGAGCCTGAGAGCCGAGGGCAACCGGGAGGCCGGCAAGCCCTGGCAGAGCAAGGAGGGCCAGGACCCAGGAGGCCTTCAGGAGGCCTTTCGAGTAAGTCCAGCAGCGGGGGGGGGGGGGGACCAAAGAATCATAGAGTTGGAAGGGACACCCTGAGGATCATCTAGTCCAACCCCCTACAAGAAGATGTAGGCCATGATGAAGGCTGGTCCTGGGGCTTCAGGGCCTGCTCAGGAGGGAGTCCAATGGGTGCATCTGATGATATGACTTAATCTTAAAGACAAGAGGACCTCTGAGCAGGCACAGAGGGCTCTCCTCTTGGGGCTTTAAGCAAGGCCAGCTGTCTTCTGCTGCCAATCTGCAATTTTGGACCAGTATGAAGTAAGCAGCACATAGCACACAAAACACTACCAAACCATTCTACCTTCTAAATCTTATATTAATAATCCAAAAATTGAGAGAACAAGGTACAAAATCTGCTACAAAAGCCACAAACAGAAAACTCATTCAAATTGTGTCCAAAAGGAAGATTCAGTCTTTAAAGTTCCTTTAGCCAGGTTCCTGTAGATATCAGCAAAGGTAAGTTTGATCAAACAAAGTGTCGGTGATGTTATGCTCATGGGTTAGATATCAATGATCCAATGCCGCTGTCAACAAAGATGTAACATCACCGACACTTTTTACCTTGTTCTCTCAATTTTTGGATTATTAATATAAGATATAGAACATAGAATGGTTTGGTAGTGTTTTGTGTGCCGCTTATGTGCTGCCTACTTCATACTGGTCTATAACGAGAATTGGCAGCATAGGTTCATTTCTTCAGTATCTGCAATTTTGGGCAGAGCTTTTGGGGTGAGTTAAGAAGACTGATCCACCCTGGCCCTCCTTTGAGTAACCCCAGACTGCAGGTACTTTTGGCTGGTCAGGTTCAGTTGGGCACCTTCACTGAGGGTGAGAAGGCAGCCGGGGGCACAGTTTGCCTAAGGAGCTGAGAGAGGGGAGGAAGGCCTGGAGCTGGAGCTGGAGCTGGCAGGGCCACGTCCCCCCCCCCCCCGGTTTCGGCCTTGTGTGCTGACTCCTCATGGGTGCCTCTGTATAGGGTGACCGGGTGCCAGAGGTTGGGTGGCCATCCATCATGGATGCTTTAGCTGCAATTCCTGCATCACAGGGGGCTGGACTAGATGACCCTTGGGGTCCCTTCCAACTCCGCCATTCACATCCCCTTGCCTCTCTTGCAGACGGTGCTGGTGATCACCTACCATGAGCCCCAGAACCCAGAATACCAGAGTTTCCAGAGCCAGCTGATCCTTCGTGCCCGGAGGGAGTCCAACGTGGAGCTCAATGACTCGCTGGTAAGTCCCCGTCCCCCCCGTTGCGTCCCCCCAGCTCCCCATCTGGAGGAGAGACAAGCCCACACTGTGGGGCCAAAGGCTTTTCCCCTGGCCAGGGGGATGGGCTTGGGGGCTGCTGGAGGGGGGCACAGAGGGACTGGCTTCAGAGCGGGGGGCAGGCAGGCAGGCACTCCCTGTGGTCTGGGCTTTGAGGTGAGGGCCTTTGCCAGGCTGAGGGGAGGTGCTCCAAACGGGGAGCCAAAGATTAAGAGAAAGAGGGTGCTGTGGGTTTGTGGGGGATCTTCCTTACGGCTTGCGCTGGGCAGCATTTTTGGGCAAGCAGAAGAGGCAGAAGAGGCTGGCTGCAGCGTCTGTGACAGAAGGACCAGTCAGGCGCCACTTAGCATCGAAAGGGTCACAGGGCAGCCGTGAAAGGGATTTCTGGGAGGGACCCCCCAGGAGCTGAGAAGCATCTGGTCCCTCCAGGGAGGGTGAGCTAAATGTTCCCCAGGCAAGATGCTGATAATGGGCCTTCAGAGACAGAGGGGAGCCAGTCGAGGGGGCAAAGGTAGCAGATGGGACCGTGTAGCGTAATGCCCCCAAGCATTATTACTGTATTTTTAGAATGGGTTAGTCTTCTTATGCAAAAAAAGAAATGTCCCAAAGCAATTTGACAGCAAAATAAAATGCAAACAGACAGAAAAGTGAATGGAAAGCCAAATGATGTCATTTAAAATGACGTGTTCTCCTGGGGATCTTCAACTGGTCCAGACCTGAGACCCAGCCTGCACCAAGGGACCCCCTTTTGCACATTCAAGCCTGATTTATACAGTATCAATGCTAAAGTGATAATTCCATTGTTCCATTAGTATTATTGCTAAGTGATTTTTGCACTGGTTCTGAGCTGAAAGGCTGAAAAGACTCTGAAAATCAGTGGTGCTGAACTCTCTCTCTTTCTCTCTGTAAATTAAAACTTAAACCTCCTGCCCCACATGTGTAGGAGAAATAGGAGAGCAAACAGGCTGTGAAGCCCTTTTAGCAGAGTATAAACACTTATGTGCTTTTGCAGCTTACCGGAAGCTATGAATTAAGCAATTATCCTTGTTTATTTGTGGTCTACTGACCTTCCCTTTTCTTTGTCCTTGTTGCTAAGAATGAACCACACATTTTAGTAAGATAAACTTATAAGGTTTACTTACATTTCAATGCAGGCAGCAAATACATCAAAGTCGTATGCAGGCGAAAATACTGCTATGTTACAAAATATAAACTTAGTTTCCAAAATGGACTCTGGGTTTTGATTGGAACCCAGGCATGTACATCTACTCACATTGCTGGCTTGAAAGGAAGGAGAGAGAGAGAGAGAGAGAGAGAGAGAGAGAGAGAGCGGTCAGGCAGGGAGGAAGTAGATAAGATTATATCCTCTGTTAGAAATTTCTGCAAAAGCATTAAGGAAGTAACCTCAAACAGCCCCTTCTATATTGATTCAGGAACTCTATGAGTGCCAGACCCTCATGTGCCTGTCTGTCTATTTGTGATTTTGACTGGAAATGCCACAAATAGGAGAATGTGTCCCAGCCCAGATGCCATCTGTGGCCTTAGCTGGTGTCCCACATGGCAGTAGCAGCCAGGCCCATGTAGAGGGTGGCAGGGGGGAACACCGTCCTCCCTACAGCTACGTCGGCTGCGCCCCCAAGCCATCATATGCAACTGGACCAGCTGCTCTGTCATTTTATTTTAACCCAACTCCTGTCCCAGGCCTCAGACTAGTTCTGCGTAGGCCTGGCAACAGCCTTGCTGTGCTCCCCCTGGGATGCCCTCGCAAGCCCCCCGTGGCTTCTGACCCACCGACTGAAGTCCCATGTGCTGCAGAGTGCTCATCCAGCGAAGTCTGGGGAGCTCAACTACTCAGGGCTCAGAGCCCCTTCCCCAAATCGACAGGCATCTTGGAAACGTCAGAGAAAGGAAGGCTCTGGGGTTGAGGTGGGCAGCTGCAGTGATCAGGCTTCCTGTGACAAATCTACAGGAAGAGCAGAGTCCGCCCTTGTGGTCAGCGGCAGAACCTGCTCTCAAGGAGCTCTCCGTGTAGCAAAAGGGGGCAAATGTCTTCCTGTGTTCTTGCTGGTCAGTGTGACCCGTGAGTTTCTGGGGATGCCTGCATTCACAGTTTAATAGAATTGTATAGTTGGAAGGGACACCGGGGGCCATCTAGTCCAGCCCCCTGCAATGCAGGAATTGATATCCTTAATTTAAAAAAATCACGTTATTAATATTGCTATGTTATCAGTGCTTCTTGAGGGTGTTCCCCGAGTCAGCATGGCTTAAGGAATTTATCTCCAATGGAAATTCCGAACCAAAAAAATAATTGGGAGACGAAGATGTGAGTTACTTCCCAATAAGGAAAAGCTAAAAGCGTTTGGGGCTTTTAGGTTTAGAAAGAAGGAAGCAGGACAAGATGAGAGGTGTTTATGTAACTCGGCACAGTGTGGGGAGGTGGGGGCTTTCTGCCTGCCTGCCCCCCTGGGAAACCCAGAACTCAGCTCTCCCTCAGAGATGCTCCTCCCGGCATCTTTGTGTTGTTTCTTCCTGTGCGCAGGAGGAGAGTCACCGGCTGGCTGGCTGGAGGTCCCTGAGTCCCTGGGACTGGGGGTGAATTGAACCAAGGTCTGCCCCCTTTGGCCACACTTTCTATGCCTTGGAAAGGGGTCCTGGGGTGGGCAGTCCTTCCCTCTCCCTGTCCATTCATGTACCAGGATGAATGCTGTTGTTGTTGTCGTTGTTGTTACATTTACCATATTTTTTTGCTCTATAAGACTCACTTTTCCCCTCCTAAAAAGTAAGGGGAAATGTGTGTGCGTCTTATGGAGCGAATGCAGGCTGCGCAGCTATCCCAGAAGCCAGAACAGCAAGAGGGATTGCAATCCCTCTTGTTGTTCTGGCTACTGAGATTCAGAATATTTTTTTTTCTTGTTTTCCTCCTCCAAAAACTAGGTGCATCTTATGGTCTGGTGCGTCTTATAGAGCAAAAAAATACGGTATATGCATCTCACAGCTTGTGCGGGATAGGTGATTGGCTGGTAGCTCTGGGAGCCTTCCCAGCATGTGACTGGAAAGAGAAAAGGGGAACAGCTGGTTGTGAATGGGCTTGCGGGTGTGCGGGTGTGTGCTCCTCCTCCTCCTCTGTTTTCCCATGAGTGGCAATGGGTGCCAAGTGTTGGGCTGCTGGTCCTGATGGCTCTGCCTGCCTCCAGAATCAGAGGCTGCAATGCTTCCGAACACCCCTTTGCTGGAAACCCCAGGAGAGGAGAGGGCAGAAGACGCATCTGGTCCGCCCCTGTGAAAACAGGATGCTGAGCTAGATGGGCCGCTGGTCAGATCCAGCAGCCTCCTCTCCTGCTCTTGTGGTGGGGGAGGCGATGACGAGAGTCCTGACCTGGGACAGGATGTTGCAAGCTTGATAAAGATCAGCTGCAAAGAGGACCAGTCTGGAGAGCCTCTTTCTCCCGCCTGCCTTGGAAGATGGAGAGGGACTTCTGTGCCAGATGCAGAGACACAAAGCCCACCCTTCTTGGGGTGAGGAGCTGAGTCTTTCCCTCCCCGTCCCCGGAAGATGTTTGGGGAGGAACGGAAGCTCTCCTCCCCAAGGTGTGTACCTGGAGGGGAGACCTCAGAGCTCGGCCCAAGCAAGGCCCAACTGCACCCATCTTGGCAGACAGGAAGCTGCCCCCCCCCCGCATTGCTGTTCCTATTTCCAGGCTTCCTCTCCTCCCTCCCCCGCCTGCCTCTCCAGGGAATTCCTGAGAATCAAGTCAGAATCCAAGGGGGGGGGGGTCCTCAGAGGGACCCTGTTCAGGTTCCCTGCTCTGCCAGGGAGCTCTCTGCGTGGCCCGTGGCCCTCTTTTGGACTGACCCACCTGGCAGGGTGGTTGTGGGGAGAGCATGGGGGCACCCCCCTGCCCATTGCTGCAGCCATGGGGTTCTGGGAGGAGGAAGGCAAGGTGAGAAATAAATAGGGAGGCTATGAGGAGTCAGAGGAAGAAAAGTGGGATGCCATCAGCTATACAAAGAGGCTGTGTTACAAACTCAGATATATAAGCTAGGTGTCAAATGGTTCCTTAAACCAGGGTTACGGTCAACAAAATGGAATATCTGGTTGTCATTTTGGGGCAAGATGGCTCTAAAGTCTTATTTTTCAGATGATGGACTGACTGATTGATTATCAGTTAAACATCTGGCTAGTTCAGATGACAACCCTGAGCTAGGTTAAGAATTTTGAGAACTTCAAGAAGAAAAGTCACTTCGAGGGACAGTCCACATATATCCTGGGCTATTCCTGCAGGAGAGTATTAGTGTATAAAAGCAGTCCAGAACCAAGGATCCCCAGGCCTGCAGATGGTGGAGACGTCAGGCGCCATCCTGGCACCCGGGCATCTTCACTTGGTCGCAAGTGGCCGAGAGCCGGGTGCAAAATGCGCCTGGCTGATTTTGAACACTGCAAAGAGGGTGTGGTGGGAATCTGGAGGAGAAGGAATGTTCTTCCTCAGGGGCCATTTGCTGAAACCATAGAATGGCAGAGCTGGAAGGGATCCAAAATGTCACCATCACGTCCAACTGCCTGCAATGCAGGAATCACAGATAAGGATTCCAAAGTGCAGCCCTTCTTCTCTGTAAAAATGGACATTTTGGTTGGGGTGGAAGGGGAGTGGAACTGGGAGGCCTGAGAGGAAGTCCCTGTGCCTGAAGGGGCATTCCTTCCGTGGGACATTCCTGCGACATCTTCTGAACTTGGCCAACGGTGAGGGCATAAGGAGACAGCTGCTGTGTCCCTTGGGTGCTGGGTCCCCCTTGACCCCCAGGACCTGAGAGGGATGGAGGCTGGACAAGGCTCCTCCAGATCCACTGCTGAGTCCCAGGGGCTGGTGGGGCTTTGGGGGTTGGGCCTCTGACAAGGCTGTGGGAATGTTCAGGGAGGCGTGAGAGGAGATATTGTTCATTAATATCCTTCCTAACTTGGGCTAGCAATTTCCTTTACTTAGCAGAGTTTTACATTTCCCTTTTAAATACACAGCAGGTAGCTGGTTGCAGGCTTGTGTAAGCCTCTCACTATTAGGTTCCTGGTAAGTTCCCTTAGATCCCTCTTAAAAGAATAAACACACCACAATCTTGTGTAAAGTATATAAAAGAAGTTTACTCACATTATCAGTTCACAGTTGGATCCCTGAAGGAAGACTTAGTTACAAAGTGTATATACATGGATCTACCCCATAGAGGGGGTTAATCCCAGTGACTGCAGTCTGGCAGTCACTGCAGTTCACACGACAAAAGGAAGACGGAAAAGAGGGAGGTTTTGCTTTTGTTACCTGCACAGGTAAGGTCACACCCATCTCTAGTCACATGCAATAGGAAGTATGTCCCATCAAGGAGGAAACAGGAAGTTCTGACTGGCTGGACCAAACATCCCCTTGCATGTCCACTCTAGGAAAACAAGGAATGTTGTATTTGACTGCTACTTATGTATCACATCCCACAAAGGCTGGTGGTGGCCGTGATGAGAGTGTCCATCTGCCTCCTGGCTGGGCCTGGCATCTGCCTCTGCTTGTGGGCCTGCAGATCCTGCCTTCAATCCCTCCCACTCCCTGTTTCCTTTCCCTCTGTCCCCCCATGGCAGAAGAACCTTGTGGCCGGCTGCTTCCACGATGGGCTCCTCCTCTACGCCATGGCCCTGAACGAGACGCTGCAAGAGGGCGGCACCAAGCGCAACACCAGCCGCATTCTGGAGAAGATGAAAGGGCGCAAGTTCCAGGGTAACTGGGCGCTGGAGGCCGGTGGGGCAGGGCGGGGCGGGGGGCCTGTGGGAGGCAGCTGGCAGCTGGCCTGAGCGAGGACAAGGCAGGCAGGGGCGGGCTCTCACGCTTGGAATGCGTCCCCAGAGCATGATGATGTGGGAATGTTCAGGGTGGCAGGAGAGGATATATTGCTTATTAATGCATTCCCCTTTACACAGCAGAAAACTTGTTGCAAACTCATGTGAGTTTCTTAAGACAATACGCAATTCAGTCTGGCTTGTCCAGATTGAAGTGTGTCCTAATATTTTCCTGGTAAGACCCCTTGAATCCCTTCTGAAAGAATAAGGACAGCACAGTCTTATTCATAAGCAACAAAAAGAAAGTTTACTCACGATCAGGCAGAGCACACTGTGATCCCTGAAGGCAGGCTTGAGGCTTAAAGTTACATACAAACAGGTTTCCCCCATAAGGGAGATTTACCTTAGTGGCTGCAGGTAGCATTCCAGCAGTTCACAGGACAAAAAGAGGAAACAGGGAGGTGTGCTGCATGACTCGTCCTTTTGTTACCTGGACAGGTGAGGTCACGCCCCCTTCTATCACATGCAAAAGGAAGGATGCTCCAGTTTTGACTGGCTGGACCAAACATTCCCTTACATGTCTTCTCTAGCATTTCAAGGAATGTTGTCCTTGACTACTCCCAGTGGATCCCACAGATCCCACAGATGACAAGGCAGGAGGCCATCTCTTCCTCCTCCTCCTCCTCCTCGCCCTCCATGTTTCATGAGCAGCGATGGGGGTCAACTAAGGCGACTCTGCTCTGCCTCCATGATCAGAGGCCGCCGTGCTTCTGAACACTAGTTCCTGGAAGCCACAGGAATGGAAGCGTAGAAGGGGAGAGCTGGAGGGGACCCAGAGGGTCATTTAGTCCACCCCCCCTGCAATGCAGGGATCACAAAGAAAGCATCCTTCTCAGATGGCCATCCAGCCTCTGCCTGGAAACCTCCAAGAAAGGAGAGTCCCATGGGGCATCAGGCTGGCCATTGTGAGAACAGGGGGCTGGATGGTGTGGGCCCCCTTTGCTTGATTCAGCAGGATCTCCTTACACTCTTATTCTGGTAAGAAAATAGAGCGCCGTGACCCATGTGTGTAGGGGAAATTTTAAAAAATCAGCTGGATACCTGGATTCAAAACATGGGGCTTTACACACTTTCCAGTGTGTTACTTACAAATTCCAAGGTCTGATTTGTGCATTATTCCAGGCAGCAACAAGAAGAATGCAGGTAGAAAAGTCTTGGGTAAAAAATACAGATGGCTTCAAATACATGCTCTAATGTGAGGGACAGGAAGAGAAGGCTTCACTTTCTCTCTCCAGTGAAAAGGGGGCATGACCCACCTGAGTCTAGGAACACAGCTCTATGATCTTAACCCTTTTCTGCGCTAGCTAGCACTCGTGCATAGTTGTGTTTGACTGCTCCCCACATATAGCCTCCTCTCTTTCCTGCCCACAGGGGTCACTGGGACAGTCAGCATGGATGACAACAATGACCGTGACACAGACTTCAACCTGTGGGCCATGGCTGACGTGGAGAGTGGCAAATTCCAGGTGTGAGTGGGAGCAAACAAGCAGTGTGGAGAGGGTGACCCCAGAGTGGGTCGGGGACGGAGGGCAAACCAAACAGGCGCCAGGGAGGAGTCCTCTGGGGAGAAGAAGGGCTGGATCTGGTCCTCAGTTTGGAATGCCTGCCCTTGGGGCTGCCCCAGGGCGAGAGGGGGCTGGGTGCCCACATGGGTGTGTTGGAGCGCGGCAGGGACCCTCTGCCCACATGAGCCAAAGTCTTTCCCCTCTCCCCACAGGTAGTGGGGCACTATGTGGGAGCAGAGAAGCAGATGAACTGGCTGGGAGCCATCCCCTGGGTGAAGGGGGCACCGCCGCTGGACAACCCCCCCTGCTTTGACATGGACGACCCCTCCTGTGACAAAAGTGGGTGCATCTGGTCCCCCGAGGGTTGGCCCTCCCAGCTCATTGCACCCCAAGCCTGAGGGTGGGGGACGGTCACCTCTCACCTTCCTTTGCTGCCCCTTTTGCCACACCCCCCCCAGATAGGCAGCGCTGCCCCTCCCCCCTATGTTTCAGCGAGTCCAGCTGGCCAAAGCGGATCTCCTCCTGAGGCTGTTCTGGCCAGGTATGCCAGGATCCTGCCCCCTGGTGCCACTCTGCCACTGTCCTTGCAGGTCCCCTCAACACGCTGGCCATTGTGGCCCTGGGCGCAGGGCTCACCTTCCTCATGTTTGGAGTCTCCAGCTTCCTGATCTTCAGGTGAGTGAGCCCCAGGTGAGGCGCTGGGCGGTGGGAGCGAGGGAGACCCAAGGTGCTCAGGAAAAAGTGCAGTCTGCTGTCAAGGGGTGGCAAGGACCCCCCCCTCCCGACAGGTGGGGCTGAAACGCCACGGCTTGGTTCTGTGCCCACCTGGCTTAGCTCAGATCCTTTGGCTCAGCCGAGTGTTTCCACTGCACTGCCCCCCTCCTGCATTCTGGAGCTGCCACAAGTGGGGAGGAGAACCAGAGCCCTAGAGTGATTCTGTGAAGCGCACTCCAGCCCTTGCAGCTGCTCAGGACTCTAAACATTGCTTGGCTATGCCAGCTGGCTCAGTAGCTCTGGACCTGCTCTGGGCAAGGGATGCCCCCCACCCCACCCTGTGACCTTCTCCAAGGACAAGCGGTCTCTCCTTCCCAGCCCTCAGTGTATGCCTGGCCAGACCAACTGGTCCACTCCAATGTCCTGCCAGTCCCAGAACATGTGAAAAGATGGCAGAGCACAGAGGGATTCGGAGCATGTACAGAGTGCTCTCAAAATGGCCACTGTGGAACCACAGCCAGGCCTCAGCAACACACCTTTGTTTCTTCTGTGAGTCATTCCAACCCAGCCTCACACCTGGGACTCCAGAGCAGACAGCAGGACTGTGGGAGACTGAGTGAGGATTAAATCTGTAGATTAAAATTTAAACCACCCACCCCACGTGTGTGGGAGAAAGACAAAAAGCAGAAACACTTCCATGTTGGGCAACTTATTGAATCTTAGGAATTGGTTAGGGATACCTTTTCATTGTGTTCCCCCTCTTCTCCCCTTTTGCAGAGAATGAACCACGTTTCTAGTAAAATAAGCCAAAAAAGTTTACTTACGTTTTGACGCAGGCAGCAAAGACAGCAAAGTAATAGGCAGAAAAATACTTCTAAGTTACAGTAAAGTAAAAGTTGGTAGTGTCAAAATAGGGTGTGTGTGTGTTTCTGGAGCTCCCAGACACACGTCTGCTTAGCTTGGAAGAATGGTGGGAAGACAGAGTCTCCTCAGAGGCAGAAGGAAGTGCAAGGGACTATCTTCTTTGTTCCAGAATTCCCGACCAGAGGAGGCAAAGGAAGCGGCCACACACACAGGGTAGTTTAGTGACTCTCTGTGTACTAACCCTGTGCTTTAGCAAAACATGCATTTGTGATTTGGCTGCAAAGCCTTTTAGCACTTGTTAGCCAGGACGCCTGAGCAGAGCCTCCATGTTGAAAAGCAGTCTACCTCTGAGTAGGAGAGACAAACCATGTGTGCAGTGGCAGCCTGGTGGGGTTCCCAGAGGAGGCATTTTGGGGTGGGGTGGGGCTCCTTTGAGGGGAAAAGAGAGGCTGGATTTGCAGTGGGCGGGGCTCACCTTGGTCTGACTCCTCCCCCTTCCTCCCCAGGAAGCTGATGCTGGAGAAGGAGCTGGCCAGCATGCTGTGGCGGATCCGCTGGGATGAGCTCCAGTTCGGGAGCTCAGAGCGCTACTACAAGGGGGCTGGGAGCCGCCTCACTCTCTCCCTGGTGGGTCCTGTTAGAGCCCCATGGTCTTCCCAATAGACCCCCCCACACACACACACACTGCCATGGGTCCTCCAAGCCCCCTCCTCCTCTGCTCTCCCTTCCTCTCCAGCAGCCATCTCCCCCCTCCCACCCTTCCGCTCTGGCCTGGGCAGCTGCCCAGCTGGCACACACAAACACACAGCTGCCCAGCTTTTGCCATTCAGGCAGGTGACTCTCTGTCTTCTCTCCCCCCTTCCCAAGCGTGGCTCCAGTTACGGCTCCCTGATGACAGCACATGGCAAATACCAGATTTTTGCCAACACCGGGCTCTTCAAGGTGGGTGTCGTGCTTTTCGGCCCTCCTTCCTATCTATTGGGGGCTCAGGTTGTGGGGAGCGGTGACGTGGGGGTCCCACCCCTCCCCCTTTCTCCCTCTGACCCCTCTTCTTCTCGGCCAGGGGAACGTTGTGGCCATCAAGCACGTCAACAAGAAGAGGATTGAGCTGACCCGCCAGGTCCTCTTCGAGCTGAAACACGTAGGTACCTGCCATGGGGTGGCGGTTGGGGGAGAAGCCAAGCTGGGGTGGGAGATGACTTGGGGGGGGGGCTAGCCTGGCTCCAGCAGGTGTTGAGCCCAGAACCACACTGAGAGCATGTTTGTTGCCTGGGCTGCCACTGCCCCTTTTGGCCCAAGCTGTCTTCGCATAAGAATAGAATCACAGAATCATAGCGTTAGAAGGGACCCAGGGGTCATCCATCCCAACCCCCTCCAATGCAGGAATCTCAAGCATCAAAACAGATGGTCACCCATCCTCCACTTTATAAGCTCCAATGAAGGAGGTCCACAACCTCCCGAGGGAGTCCTGCTGGATGAGGCCAATGGCCCACCTGGTTCAGCAGCCTCTTCTCACCCATACAGACCCAGCAATCGAGATAGACTGCCTCTGGGTCTGGAGGTTCCATAAGAGACCACCAAGAGCCAAAGGGGGCCCATCTGGTCCAGCCTCCCAGGGGCCAACCAGATGCCTCCAATGGGAGACCCTCCAGGAGGACCTGGGCACAAGACCGGCCCTCTCCCTTCCCTTGGTTTCCAGCAACTGGAATTCAGACACATTCAGAGGCAGACCACAGCCATCCTGGCTCAGAGCCATTGATCTCTCTACCCCTGAAGGAATTTGTCAAATCCCTGCTTAAAGCCCTCTTGGTTGGTAGTGCCGGATTGACGTATAAGCTAAACATGCTATAGCTTAGGGCCCCACTCTCTTGCGGGCCCCATTTTTTTTTAAAGGAAAAAAACCTGGATGCACTTTGATAAAATACATATTTTGTTATGTGCAAATGGCTTTAGATACCTATTGGGTCCATAAATTAGCATATAGCATATATATTCAACACATAAAACAGCGGCAATTTGTTGTTGACAAAGGACAGCTGGACATAGAAAGGGCCCCATGACCTTCGGGAGCTGAGGGCCTCATCAAACCTCAATCCGGCCCTGGTAGCCATCACTGCCTCCTGCAGGGGAGAGTTCCACAGCTGAGCCATGCAGCCCTCCCCTCCTTATGTGTGTGCCTGTGGGCAGATGGAGGAGGGAAGGATGGCACCAGGAGACAGGATAAGGGCATGGGCCACATAAACCAGCCTTTGCCAACCTGGTGCGCACCTTCATGGCCATTCTGGGGGCTCTTGGCCGACAGATGTCCTACCTGTCTCTGCCCATCTGCAGATGCGGGACGTGCAGTTCAACCACCTGACGCGCTTCATCGGGGCCTGCATTGACCCGCCCAACATCTGCATTGTGACTGAGTATTGCCCCCGGGGCAGCTTGCAGGTAAGGAAGCACCTGGCCACAGGTGTGTGTCTGTTCGCTGCATGGCTGCAGCCGGGGAAGGAGGGGGAGGTCACGGTGAGCATTGGCTGCTGTGCCTCTGGCCACCTCCTGGGGGGGTGCAGTGCCCTCCCCAACCCCCCAGTGCTGTGGGAGGGGCTGTTTTCACACGGGGGCAACACCTAACTGCCGCTCTGCTTCATCTCCCCCCCTCCCCCACCCCCACCCCGACAGGACGTCCTGGAGAATGAGAGCATCAACCTGGACTGGATGTTCCGCTATTCGCTCATCAATGACATTGTCAAGGTGGGGGGCTCGGGAGGTGGCAAGAGGAGCCCCACAACCAGGCTTGACGGGGGAAATGCAGCTGCCCTCTGAAAAGAGAGGAGCCCCCCAGAGCAGACTGGGCAAATAGCCTCTTTGTGGGGGCTCCAGCTGCTGCCAGGATGGCACCCAACAGTGGGGCCTCTCTGCCCTCCAGCTCCTTCCTGGCCAGCAGTGCCATTATCTCCCAAGCCTTTCCTTGGTTTGGGTCCCTCTGCTAAAACCTTCTCCTCTAAGCCCCACCCCCACATGCTCGATCATTGCAGGAGCTGCCACTCACCCAATCACCTGTGTGGGTCGTGGGGCCTGCCCTGGCCTTGCGCCTCCTGGCTTGGGAGGAGAGTGCCCCTTGTTGCTCCGGCTCTTCCTGCAGGGCCTTCTCAGCAGCTTCCCCCTCTCTGCCTGACACAGGGCATGGCTTTCCTGCACAACAGCATCATTGGCTACCACGGGAGTCTCAAGTCGTCCAACTGCGTGGTGGACAGTCGCTTCGTTCTCAAGATCACAGATTATGGCCTGGCTAGTTTCCGGCAGTGCAGTGAGAGCGAGGGCAACCATGCCCTGTATGCCAGTGAGTGTCCTTCCCACCCTGGCGGCAGGACGTGCCATCTCCTGCCTTGCCCCTTTTCCTCCAGACCAGCGAGGGCCTTCTCTGCTACCCTCTCTGGGCTCAGCGAGTGCCCATGCTGCCAGGTTGAGGGGTCCCCACCTCCACTACTTGGGCTGGTCTTTGCCATTGGGAGCGGAGGTGGGAGCCCCTGGCCTCCTGACCCCCACCTCCTTTCCTTGATTTTCCCCCTACCCCCCAGAGAAGCTGTGGACGGCCCCAGAGCTGCTGCAGAAGGGGCCTCTGGTCCTCTCCCCACTGGCCATGCAGAAGGCCGACGTCTACAGCTTTGGGATCATCCTTCAGGAGATTGCGCTGCGCAATGGAGCCTTCTACATCGAGGGCATGGACCTCAGCCCCAAGGGTGAGGGGAGAGGGAAAAGGCGAGCCCCACCCCTGGCCCCTTGGGGGGTGTGTGGCAGAGGTGGCAATGACAACCACCATGGGGTCCTTGGGTGTTAGCTCATGAGTGGGCAGGAGAGCCCCTCACAAAGTTGGTCACACTTGGACCACAGCCTATCCTGGGGGTGGGCGCGGGTCCTACCTGGGAGGGGTGCGTCATCTGCCACACCTCAGCACCCACCAGGTATCAGGCGTGGCACTTGTCCCAGCAGCCGGGGAGAAAGCCTTCCTGATCTGGGTGGGGAGTCCTCCCCTCGCCCCACCAGGCCTTGTGTTTAGAGGGACAATGCTCACAGCTCCGCCAATCACAGGGGAGACACAACTGGCGCTTATGCTGGAAGCACATGCGCATTTCTGCGTGAGGAAAAGAGGATGGGGGCACGGACTGGTGACCTTCTGGGTCTGTCCCGAGCCCCCTGCAAAGCCCCCGTTGCCCCACCTGCCTGCTCTTCAGGTCTCCCCACAGGCTCCCTTCGCATCCCGGATCAGAGCCTTTGGCCTCGGGAGGAGGAAGGAGCACGTGCAGCTCGTGTTTGTGGCCTGGTGTCCCCGACCGACCGGCATCACTTGATGGTGATCACGTCTGTCGCTGCTGCTGCTGCTGACCACCCAGGGTGACCCCTCCCCTGTTTTGTCTCCCCCGCATCTCCCTCCGACACCCGCAGGGTGCTCATCACGCCCACATCCTCATTGTCTCCGTGGCCCAGTCACCCATTCCGCCCCCCTCACCCGCCCCATAACAGCCTCCCACCGGCTGGCCGTGCCCCCCCCACTCCGCCCGGCCTGCGCGTTCACTCCCCCCACTCGCCCTCCCCACCCCGCAGAGATCGTGCAGAAGGTGCGCAACAGCCAGAGGCCCCACTTCCGCCCCACGGTGGACCTGCGGCTGCACAGCGAGGAGCTGGCCCTCCTGATGGAGCGCTGCTGGGCGCAGGATCTGACCGAGCGGCCGGACTTCGCCCAGATCAAGATCTTCATCCGGAGGTTCAACAAGTGGGTGCTGGCCGCATTTTTGTTATGGGGGGCAGGTGTTTTGTTGTGGGGGGGGGGGAAGAACCTCAGCTATGTACTGTACTTTTCCGTGTATAAGACTAGGATGTTTTTCCAAATAATTTTTATTAATTTTTAATTAATAACATTGTAATTAATAACATATCAAATCTTGCCACATCATCTTTTATTTTTGTTCCTGCGTTTTCTCTGTTATTTATTCCCAATATCGCAGTTCCCCTCCTTATCATCGCAGTCCCTGGAATGGAACTTTTCCATCGTGATTAATGAATCCATATTATGTTGGCATGCAAGAGGAAATATTCTTCTTCTTGTTGTTATTCTTCAATTGTTTTTCAGTGCAATACCCCACTGGAAGGATTTTTTCTTTAAAAGTTTTGTTAAAAATTTGGGGGTCGTCTTATACACGGATAGTGTATCCCCCCATTTTCTTAATTTTGAGTCCCCTGGAAAAGGGGGCGTCTTATACATGGAAAAATACGGTATTTCTATTGATTTTTATTGATGGGGAGGGTGTGAGAGCAAATGACGGGGAAAGGGGGGCAGGTTCTGCTGCTGCGGCAGAGTCCTATCCTGAGCACCTCCAGGAGCTTCAGCCCATGTGGGTGGGGGGAGACCACCCTGATGCTGGAGGAGCCACCCCCCACCCCGATGTGCCTGTGAAGGAGCCCCTGGCCCCCTCACCCGCCCTTCCTGCCCCACAGGGAAGGGAGCGCCAGCATCCTAGACAACCTGCTCTCGCGCATGGAGCAGTACGCCAACAACCTGGAGAAGCTGGTGGAGGAGCGCACCCAGGCCTACCTGGAGGAGAAGCGCAAGGCCGAGGCCCTGCTCTACCAGATCCTCCCCCAGTGAGTCGCTGGGGTGGGGGGGTGGGGGTGGAACGCGGACCCAGCCAGGCAGGCAGAGGTGGCGCCAGGCAAGTGCCAATTCATAGGTATAGATGCTGGATTAGTAAGACAACCAGATCTCCATCTAAATCCCTTGGCTAATTGGCAGGTTGCCTGCCCCACTTCCCTCTTTTGTTCATCCCCCCCCCATATTAATTAAATTTCCCTAAGCAATTGAATTCCGCCAGCCCCCACCCCAATCCGTTACCTTTCAAAGCAGGGGCCATCCTACACTATTTCTCCAAATTATCCTACCCAGTAACCCAGGCTATAAGGGATGCAGGTGGCGCTGTGGGTTAAACCACAGAGCCTAGGACTTGCCAATCGGAAGGCTGGCGGTTCGAATCCCCGCAACAGGGTGAGCTCCCGTTGCTCAGTCCCTGCTCCTGCCATCCTAGCAGTTTGAAAGCACGTCAAAGTGCAAGTAGATAAATAGGTACCGCTCCGGCAGGAAGGTAAACAGCGTTTCCGTGCACTGCTCTGGTTCGCCAGAAGCGGCTTAGTCATGCTGGCCACATGACCCGGAAGCTGTACGACGGCTCCCTTGGCCAGTAAAGTGAGATGAGCGACTGGACTTAATGGTCAGGGGTCCCTTTACCTTTACCTTTGACCCAGGCTGCCCCCCACCCAATTCAGTGGGGAGAAGATCTGGGACCACCTTGAAGCTGGGTACTTGCCTTCGCCCGCCTGCCTGCTGCACTGAGGGAGATGCCCACCCCAGAGGCCCACCCTCACCTGCCCAGACAGTAATGGGTGCGCAGGGGTTGGGGGTCAGCCAGTGGCTCAGTGACTCACTTTGCGTACCCCCCCCCCACAGCTCAGTGGCCGAGCAGCTCAAGCGTGGTGAGACGGTCCAGGCCGAAGCTTTTGACTGCGTCACCATCTACTTCAGCGACATCGTGGGCTTCACCTCCCTGTCGGCCGAGAGCACCCCTATGCAGGTAGCGGGGGCGAGGGGGGCTGGGGTGGGGGCCCCTTGTCCCTGACCCACTAGGCTGGCTGAGGGGGGGTGCGCTTGACCTCGCCCACACCCCCTGGCCACACCCCCTCCCAGCATCAGAGGGAGGCGGTTGGTGTCAGGGGATTGTAGGGCTGGAAGGGGGGGCCAAGGGTCATCCAGTCCACTCCCCTGCAATGCCAGATGGCACACGTGGCTTTGACACCTTTGTAGTCTTGTCTTCAGCTTCAGTTAGGGTACCACGCTGCTGCGGCAGGTGTCAGGAGTTCGTCCTACACTCGAGTAGGACCCTGGCAGAGACACATGCCCGACTGGCATGTTCTCTCCCTCCTGGTCGTTCATTCGAGAGCTTCAAAAGCTTTCTTCTGCCCGAACATCACAGCGACCGATACCAACCAATACTGGCACACTTAGGGATCCGCAGAGTTTGCGCACCTTTGCATGACAGACCTCAGCAACTCAGCATTATGGCTAACCTACTTCATTTACATATAAACACACACGGAGCACTGCAAGATGGCTCCCTCTCTCTCTGGCATCAGACAGCAAAGAGAAATAACAAAGGACAATAGTCCCACTTGATGGAACACAGGAACACAAACATCCTGTTTCCGTCACTTCCCACTTTGTGGCATCAAAACATACACTGTCACGTGAAAGACAAAAATCCCATGACTGCAATCACAGAGCAGGAATTCTAACAGCAGGAAGGAAAATGACGTTTCCATGAGCTCTGGCTTCCGTCACGGTGTCTAGTTGAGCCAGAAGCTGTTTAGTTCTGCTGGCCACGTGACCCGGAAAGCTTTCTGTGACAAACGCCACAGGCTCCCTGAAAAGCGAGATGAGCGTCGCAACCCCAGAGCCACCTTTGACTGGACTCAACCATCAAGGGGTCCTTGTCCTTTTACCTTTACGACACATTGCCCCCTTGGATCAGGTGTAAAGGGAAAATGCCTCGGAAGGTGTTTGGGTGGGCACCTGCCAGGGATTCTTCAGCTGTGAGTCCGGGGGGGGGGGGGGTTAGGCTAGAGGACCTCTGGGGTCCTTCCCAGCCGTAAATTGTTTTTGGAATTCTAAATGTATGAATGCATGCACACGACAGCTCATACCAAGAACTAACTTGAAGAAGTGTGCATGCACACGAAAGCTCATACCAAGAACTAACTTGAAGAAGTGTGCATGCACACGACAGCTCATACCAAGAACTAACTTGAAGAAGTGTGCATGCACACGAAAGCTCATACCAAGAACTAACTTGAAGAAGTGTGCATGCACACGACAGCTCATACCAAGAACTAACTTGAAGAAGTGTGCATGCACACGAAAGCTCATACCAAGAACTAACTTGAAGAAGTGTGCATGCACACGACAGCTCATACCAAGAACTAACTTAGTTGATCTTTAAGGTGCTACTAGAAGGAACTTTTTTATTTTGTTCTGAGTGTATTGTTATTCACGTTTTATACTGTATTTTATGCTGTTTTTTGTTGCATCAATTATGTGTTTTAAATTTGTTGTTAGCCACCCTGAGCCTGGTTTTCTGAACCAGGAAGAGCAGGGTATAAATAAATAAATAAAATTTATTTTTATTTTTATTACAATTTTATGACTCTAAGCAAAGCACATTGGGGACTCCATAGTGAAAATCCCCAGGTGGCCCTATAGCGATGTCTGTGTCCCCCTCCTGGTGCTTTCACTCAACCTCTTCTCTGTCTCCCCCTGGAAGCTCACCCCTCCCAAGCTCCCTTGGCAACTCTGCCCCTTCTGCCCCCCATCTTTTCATTCTCCCCCAAGATCCTCCTCTGCCCCACTGCCTTAGCTCCCCCAACTTACCTGAGTGTCTCCCCCTCCAGGTGGTGACCCTCCTCAATGACCTCTACACCTGCTTCGATGCCATCATTGATAACTTCGACGTCTACAAGGTGCGTGCAAAACGTGCCAATGGGTCCTGGCTGTTGAACCCAAAGCTGCCCCTCAGCCCCCAGCCTAGAGCCAGGATTGGACCGTATAGCTGTAGGGAAGAGGGCCCCCCTCCCCACTTCTGGCCTGACAGGTTCACCCCACAGGTGGAGACGATTGGCGATGCCTACATGGTGGTGTCGGGGCTGCCGGTCCGGAACGGGAAGCTGCACGCCCACGAAATTGTCCGCATGGCACTAGCTCTCCTCGAGGCCGTCAAGACCTTTCGCATCCGGCACCGGCCCAATGAGCAGCTGTGCCTTCGCGTTGGCATCCACTCGGGTGAGTCCTGGCACAGTGGGGGCACCGGCAGCAGGTCCTTCACTGGAGGAATTTGAGCAGAGGTCGGGGGGGCTGTCTGTCAGGGACGCTTGAAGAGGGTTAGTCTAGATGACTCTCGGGGGTCCCTTTGAACCCTACGATTCTAAGCCGCCGCCTCCCTTTGCCTGCCTGCAGGGCCTGTGTGCGCAGGTGTGGTGGGCCTCAAGATGCCCCGCTACTGCCTCTTTGGGGACACCGTCAACACAGCGTCGCGCATGGAGTCCAGCGGCGAGGGTGAGCCCCCTCTCTCCCCCCCGCACCCAACCTTGTTGAAGTTTCTGCTGCACAGCATTGCAGGGGTGGACTAGAGGACCTTTGGGAGCACCTCCCAACGGCCGTTCTATGATTCCCCCACAACTGGTGTCCATCCTTCCTCCCTCCAGCCCAACGTGGATGCTGGCTGCCCATACCTGTCTCTTCTGGCCCCGTTTTGGGAAGGAGGGGGCTCCCGCTGGCCCTGACCCCCCCGACCCCACTCCTACCCCTTGTGTCTTCCAGCCTTGAAGATCCATGTCTCCAGCACCACCAAGGAGAACCTGGACGAGTTTGGCTGCTTCGAGCTGGAGCTGAGGGGGGATGTGGAGATGAAGGTGGGGGTCTCTATCCTCCCTGGGTGGGAGGGAGGGAGGGGAAGCCGTGTGGCAGCCCCCACCCCACCAGGCAGCCTCCGACCCTTGGCTCCCCCACCAGGGAGGAAAAGGTCGCTGTTCCTGGTCTTCCTGCCCTGGACCTTTGGGAGAGTTGTGGCAAGGTGCTGGAAGCCACAACCCCCTCGGTTTCTGCTGGGTGAGGGGTGCAGGTGGGGTTTTTTTTGGGGGGGCGACCTGTCCCAGGGCTGAGCCTCTTCTTTTCCCCACGGCAGGGGAAGGGCAAGCTGCGCACCTATTGGCTGCTGGGCGAGAAGAAGAAGAACGTGGTCATCTGACGTGGCTCCTCCCCCTCCTGTGACTCCTCCCACTTATGGGTACCGGGCAGCAGGCTCCTCCCACCGCCAAGAGCCACCGAAATTCCCCTTAGCCTTGGAGCAATAAGGCCCCCCCACCCCAGCCATGAGAGACAGGCGGGCAGACCGAGAGAAGTAAGCACTTGGAGCCATACCGTCCCCCGGCCATGAGAGGAAAGCGAGAGAGAGAGAGAGGAAGAAGATGGGGCAGGATGAGAGCCCCCCCCCCGGGGAATGTGCCCAGGGCTGGGTTTTGCCACCTGCTCCATCCCTTGCCCCCGCCCAGACCAAGATGTGCCAGCAAGGAGGCCCCAGGAGCCCACGGAGAGGCAGCGCACCTCTCGGAGCACGGATCATCCCAGGCCGCTTGTGCTCCCCACGCCCAGCTGGGGGGCTGGCTGGTTCCTGACCCCCCCCCCCGCAGGTGGGATCCTGCGCCACAACTCAGCCGGCTGAGCCAACCCAGAGCGCCGCTGTTCCTCCCCCCTCCCTCCGGGTGTAAATATAGTGCAAAATATTTTGTTGAAATACAGACTTTTTAACCTGGGGCAGCCTCTGCGATTTGTCCGGGGTAGAGCAGGGGGCCAGTGGAGGTCGGAAGGTGCCTGGGGGGGGGCAGCCCTCCCTGCTCTCCTTCTCCTGGCCCTGGGAGCCTGACTCCGCTGCCAGATCCAAAATGGAGAGAGAGACTTTGCCTGTCCAGGAGAAAAAGACCCAAGCAGTAGCACCCCCAATCTGCCAATAGCTGCCCCACTTTATTTTCTTAGAGCTTGGGGTAGTTCTCTGGGCCGTAGGGCAGCGGCTGGTCGAGGTATTCAGTGGTGGGGGTCGTGAACGTCGCACACTTCTTGAATGGGGTGTCACCAGTCCGGATATTGGAGACGCCCTGGGGGGGGGGGAGAAACAACAGTGAGAAGGCAGCTGGGGGCTGGGAAAGGCACCGTGGGCCACCCCCTCCCTCTGCCTGTCAGGGAGCCAGCATTGTCCTGTTTTTTGGGGGGGGGGCAGCCTTGTCAAGTGAAAGCAACAGGTGCAAGGGGGGGAGGAGAGAACCCAGCTCCTGCTCCCCTTCCTTTTTCAGTGCCCTCCAGTGCCTCTTCAAAGTCAGGACCACCGGGGGGGGGGGGAGAGAGAGAATGTAGGGCATTTGGAGTGGGGGTGGTGTGTCGGGGAGGGGGGGCCACTCACCGGCACCTGTCGGCAGTGCTCCAACCAGAAGGTCTGCGGCTGCTCCAGGCGGTAGTCGTGGGGCTGGGGGGGGGGAGAGCAAGAGTCACATGGCAGCCTCTTTTTTGGGGGGGGGTTGGGGGGATGCCCCTGAGGGGGCACTTGTATGCCCCACCCATGCCACTGCCCCTCTCTTACCTTGGTGGGGGCAGGGGCCACCGACACAAAGCCCTCTTTGCGAAAGTGGTCGTGCGTGGTGGAGATGGTATCCATGGGTCCACATGGGGGACCGTCGTCCTCTTCCTCCTTCAGCTCCTTGCTGCAGAGGAAGACAGAGGGGGCTGGGAAGCAGCTTCTTGGAATGGGGGGGGGCAATGTCCAGTTCCCTGCCGCTGGGAGCCCCACTGAGGAGACCTCAGAGATTTCCCAGGAAGATCTGAGCTTGGGGTGCTGCGTCAACCCCAAAGGAGACGGAGCAAAATTCGGCAGAGAGCTCCATCTCCCCCCCAAACCTTCCTCCCTTCTCTGGCCCTGTGGGATCTCGGGCACGGGGGCTGGATGCTGCACCCCGAGACCCTCCGCCTGCCTCTGAGGGAAGGGGTCTTCAATCTCCTTTTGTTCAGGGTTCAGCAAACTTTTTCAGCAGGAGGCCGGTCCACTGTCCCTCAGACCTTGTGGGGGGCCGGACTATATTTTGAAGGAAAAGAAAAAAAAGAACAAATTCCTGTGCCCCACAAATAACCCAGAGGTGCATTTTAAATAAAAGGATACATTCTACTCATGTAAAAATATGCTGATACCCGGACCATCCATGGGATGGATTTAGAAGGTGATGGGGTTGGATCCGGCCCCCGGGCCTTCGTTTGCCTACCCATGCTTTTGTTATTCCCCACGCACAGATTCCTGTCCTGCTTTCTTTTCTGTCCCTTGGCTGGAGTTACCAAGAAAGGGTCAAGGCAAGGAAGGGAGGCTTCCCACAGCCTTCTCACCAAACTGGTCTTTTCTTTCATTCTTCAATTCAGGAAAAGTCTACTGCGCTGGTCTCCTCACGGCACCTGACCTGCCACGCTGGTTGGGAGGGATCAGAAGGATCCCCTCGCCCAACCTCCTGCAACAGCTCCTTCGAAAGGGGCAAACCTGCATTCGGTGCCAGGCCCCTTCCATGCCACTCTCAAAAGTGGGCAGCTTAACAGTCCGTGCCCCGGTCCCATTCCTCGGAGAGCTCCATTGCTTTCCCCTCTCCATTGTGCCCAGTCCCCACTTGCTTGCAGGGTCATTCCACATCAAATCAACACAAAAAACAAGGGTTTCACTACCCACCATCTCAGATTTTGATGAAACTTTGCGTACACCCTTCCCTTTTGGTTGAAAGAAACTCCCTTAAGTTTTTTCCCTTTATCTCAAATGGTTTTAATTTTATAGCACTTCAAAGTTTCCTGAAATCTGTGTTTCTGTCCCTCTTGAGATCCTTGGCCTTGTGTGCATTTTATTTTTCCTCCATAACCAATGATCAGACATAAGAGACCCATAAATTTTATTCTTTGATGAGAAAGAACATGTCTTTGCAATAACTGTCACCATCAAAACCTTTTGATTGCATTGTGCCCTAATGCTGAAAATTTAGGTTTTCTAAACCTAGTTTTTCCACCCAAAAAGCTACATTTATACATTTTTTAAGGCATTTATAAAATCTTTTGAGTCCTGGTGTATTTTTTTCCTGAAATCCTCATCATGTTATTGATCTCTGTGTAAAATTTCAAAGAGATCTGATCATTGGTTATGGAGAAAGAAAATTAAATGCACACAAGGCCAAGGATCTCAAGAGGGACAGAAACACAGGTTTCACGAAACTTCGAAGTGCTATAAAATTAAAACTGTTTGAGATAGAGTGGGAAAACTTAAGGGGGTTTCTTTCAAGTTTCATCAAAATCCGAGACAATGGGTGGCATGACTGCGTTGAACTGACGTGGAATGACCCCGCAATCAGCTTCTGGCAAGGGGGCACCAGGGGCGGAGGAAGGGGGTGCAGTGGGGGCGAACCAGATGTCTTTGCTAGGGGGTGACATTTGGCACATCTGTGACTCCCAAGCCTACCCCTTTGCCAGCAACATTCCCCCCCTTCCTCCTTCGTTTTGACAGCTGGGGGAGGCCTGGGAGTCGTGGGTGGGCACCTAAGCAGCTATTCCGCGCCTGGGAGGGCACCCTCTGTGCCACGCCCCCCCCCCTCGGGACTGTACCCGCCCTGGGCAGCGTGGGCATACGCACCGCCACTGGGGGGCACCTGCCCACCTGCCCTCTCATCTCGTAGAAAAAAGACAGTCACGTAACCGAGAAATTACACAAAACAAATGAAATACCATGAAAATCCCTGAAACGAGAAGTAATCGACTAGAAATATTATCTTATAGAATTACACAATAGAATTAAATTACAAAAATCAAAAAGTTTAAGGAAAAAATTAGAAAAACCTAGAATTGAACAAAGCCTTAATGGGATGCTGGCTACAAACCTCGTTTCACTGAACTATTCAGTTTCCTCAGAAGGAAATAGAGAAATCATAAGCCTTAAAAGATTTTAAACAAACTCAAGAAACGAGGTTTGTAGCCGGCATCCCGTTAAGGCTTTGTTCAATTCTAGGTTTTTTTCATTTTTTCCGTAAACTTTTTGATTTTTGTTACTTAGTTTAATTCTATAAGATAATATTTCTAGTAAATGACTTCTTGTTTCAGGGATTTTCACGGTATTTCATTTGTTTCTCATCCAGGGCTGCCTTGGGGCAGGGAAGTCCAAGGACAGACTGCCCCCTTGAGCGCCAAAGCAAGTGTTCCTGGTCTGATGGAGCCTCTGCCACTTGGGAAATGGGCGATGGCACAGCGGGTGAGACCTGGGGGGGGGGCATCCTCTCTCACCTCTGAAAGCCCATTCCAGAGGCAGGAGGGGAGGCCCAGCTGGGGAAGGGGGGGGCCACCCATGGCTCACCTACTGCCCTGGTGTTTTGGACTTTCTGCCTGCTGCTCACCTGTGCTTCTGGTACAGGAGCCACTCCAGCATGGCCTCACGCTGCCCTGCGGGAGGAGGACAAGGAAGGAGGTCAGATCTCAGAAGGCAGGTCCTCCTCTGCCTGCACCCCACACATGCCAGTCTCCTTTGCCTCCCTGGGCAGCAGTGACGTCTTCAAGCTCCAAGCCAGGGGAGGGCTCTTCCCCCCCTCTCTCGGGGCTTATATTTTGGTCTAACACCAGAACTCCCAACAAACCCAAATGTTGGAAGATTCAGTGCAGATAAAGGAAGTCCTCCTTCGTGCAGCACCGTTAAACTATGGAACTCCCTTCCACATGAGGCGGTGAGGCCACCAACTTGGATGGCTTGAAAAGGGGACAAGACACATTCAGAGAGGACAAGAGGGATATTGGGGGCTCAAAGCCACAACGCCTCAGCTCTGGCAGCAAGGCTTCTGAATCGCAGTTGCTGGAACCCATGGGAGGGGAGAGGACTCGGGTTCAAATCCTGCTTGCTGGTTTCCCCCCAGCATCTGGTGGGCCACTGTGAGAACAGGAGGCTGGACTAGATGGGTCGCTGGCCTGATCCACTAGCAGTGGTGAAATCCCCATCAGGCTACAGGAATGTTGCATAGAAAGGGTCCCAGTGGGCTTGGGCTGGGGGGGGAGCTCCCCAGGAAAGGGGGACCCAGGCGAGAGGTCAGGGACGGCTTCACTCTTTCCTCTTTATATGAGACAAAGCAGCAGCTCAGGGTGCGAATGCAAAGGTGATCCACCCAGGTAAGCTCAGGTTACAGCTCTCCAGGCCTCACAAAGATCCCGTTTCAGCCGTGAAGCTCCAACATCATCACTCCAAGAAGACGGTCAGGTTGGGGGGAGGGGGGACCAGATGGCCTTTGGGGGCTTTGCCAGTGACTCCAGCTCAGCCTTGCAAGGCACCCACACGGAAAGGAAGAGCCCTTTGCAGCACCCATGGCGATGGCTTGGAGCCCGTGGGAGCAGAGCAGGCCAGCCTACAGCGGGTGACTCTTGAGAAGCCTGATTTAGACTGGGGTGGGGGAAGCAATTTCTGGGGGGGGGGGGCTCAGGATGCTAAGAGCTTTGCCTGAGCGGCAGCTGGAGACGTCCAAGAGGCCAGTGCCCCCCCAACGCCCCCCCAGAGCAGCCGGGCAGGATCCGCCTCCTCCAGGAAGCCCCATGGAAACGGTCTCCACTGCTGTGGCCCCTCGCACTCTGGACCCCCAGAGACTGGAGGGAGGAGGTGGAGCTGCTGCCTCCCCCCCCCCCCCAGCTCTGCAAGGGCTCAGGGCAGCAAACAGGAATGAAATGGGCTTAATTGAAACATGGAAGAAGACTGAAGGCCAGATGAAAAGGAGGAGCTAAAGGTAAAATGTCGTCATTCCCATGGAAGGCTGGCTTCTCAAGGCAGCCCACACCGGAGAGCCTCAAAGGCCCCCAGAAGGGCTGCCCCATGGAAGAGGGAGGAAGCTGGCTTTCTGCTGCTCCTGAGGAGAAAAGCCAAAGCAGCAGATTCCAGTGACAAGGAAGGAGATTCCCAGCGAAGCTCAGGAAGGGCTTTCTGATGGCAAGAGCGGTTTGGCAGTGGAACAGTCTCCCCAGACAGTGGCGGCCTCTCCTTCCTTGGGGGCTTTCAAGCAGAGCTTGGGGGGCCCTCTGTCATGGATGCTTCAGCCGAGATTCCCGCACTGCAGGGGGTGGGCCACTAGAGGACCCTCGGGACCCCTCTGATTCTGCAATTCTATGCTTCAAAGGCATTTAAGGCCCGTATCTGACGGAGCCCCTGTTTTGAGGAAGGGGCTTTGACCCACAGGAACCACCCACCCGCCTTGTGTTGCCATTTCTGCAGGAGGGCTGAGTGGTCAGAGCCCGAGGCGGGTGTGCTTTGGGCGGGTCTGGACCCGAGAACGAGGAGAAACCGGAAAGCAAACAATAAACAGGCCTCCCGACCTGGCACTTTTGTGGCAAAGTTTTTTCCTTGGCCGTCTGGAAAGGCAGCTCTCAGCTCTGCACCCCCCCCCACTCCCCCCCCCCAGATCCTCACCTCTTATGGGGAGCCCCGTCCTCCAGGGCCTGCGGTAGGCATCCTTCATGGTGGTGCTGCTGCTCAGGCCAGCCAGAAAGTGCTGGGTGAGCAGCCCCCGGTGCCCGTGCCGGTAGAAGGAGGCCTCTGTGCCCCACGCGGGACAGGGCACGCGGTCCAGGTCATTGGTGGCTCTCTGGAAGAGGGCAGAGAGGGCGGCTGCAGGTTAGCCAGAGAACTCCACCTAGGGAGGGGGCAAGGGGCTGCCAGCTGCTCCCTCTCCCTGGGGTCTCCTGACACACTCAGGGCAGCGAGGGGCAGCAGATTTAGCCCAGCCACCCCACAGCCCTTGCCCAATCCGTAGGCAGTCCTTCCCCAATCAGCAGGGAAGAGCGCATTTTATTTCTATTTTATTTATTAAATGTATATACTGCCATTCCTCCGAAGATCTAAGGGCAGTTCACAAGATTAAAATAGAGGGTGAAAGCACAAAATAAGTAGGACAAAATCAAACCAAAACAATACTCCCCAACACATTTTAAAGGCTGTAGAATGTTAATCAGCCACCGGGAAAGCTGAACCAGGCATGTATTTTGTCAAGGAAATATAGTCCAGTTGCCCAGAATGGCAACCATGACCAAGCCAGCCCATGCAGGACAATTGAGGCACAAGGTTTTGGGGGGACAGTTAGCTGAAGGTTGAAGGGAGTTTTGTGGTGCTGGAGATCTGATCTAGAGTGGTGCATGCTCTAGTCATCTCCTGCTTGGGCTCCTTTAATGCGCTCTATGTGGGGCTCCCTTTGAAGGTGACCCGGAAACTACAACTAATCCAGAATGCAGCAGCTAGACTGGGGACTGGGAGTGGCCACCGGGACCACATAACACTGGTCCTGAAAGACCTACATTGGCTCCCAGTACGTTTCCGAGCACAATTCAAAGTGTTGGTGCTGAGCTTGAAAGCCCTAACAGGCTTTGGTCCAGTATTCCTGAAGGAGCGTCTCCACCCCCATCGTTCTGCCCTAACACTGAGGTCCAACTCTGAGGGCCTTCTGCCGGTTCCCTCACTGCGAGAAGTGAGGTTACAGGGAACCAGGCAGAGGGCCTTCTCGGTAGTGGCACCCGCCCTGTGGAACACCCTCCCATCAGATGTGAAGGAAATAAGCAACTATCTGACTTTTAGAAGACATCTGAAGGCAGCCCTGTTTCAGGAAGTTTTTAATGTTTGATGTTTTATCGTGTTTTTAATATTCTGTTGGGAGCCACCCAGAGTGGTGGCAAACCCAGCCAGATGGGCAGGGTGTAAATTGTTATTGTTATTATCTGGTGAGGCTGAGGATTTGCTGCTGGGTCTGTGTGCCTCCATAGATCATCTACTGCCGACTAAACATTGGGAAGAACTTTCTTTTTTTTTTTCTTTTTTAATTTTTTTATTAAAGATTTTATTAAAGATTTCTGACCGTAAGAGCTGCTTGGCAGTGGAAAGGCCTCCCTTGGAATCTGGTGGACTCTCCTTCGCTTGAGGTTTTAAAACAGAGGCTGAGCAGCACCTGTCCAGGATTCCTTAGTTGTCATTCCCAAACTGCAGGGGCTTGAACTAGATGGCTGTCAGGCGCCCGACGCCCAGGCCTAGGGGCTGCTGCTGCTGCTGTGGGACTGTCTCTTCACTTGGGAAATGCAGGGGGAGACGGGAACAGGAATTCCCTGGTGGGTGACACTCCCCCCCCCTTGCCACCCCCTCCTGCCTGTCCAGGGGTGTGGAGCCCAGGCAACCTTACCTCCTCCTGCCAGTTGTAGATCAGGCACTTTCCCCGAATGGGGAGCTCCCTCATGGGCTCCAGGGGGACAACGGGGATGGCCTCCTGTTCCATGGCCGGCAGCTCCCCCAGAGTGGGTCCCGGGACTCCGTGGCAGGGAGGCAGCTCCACCGAGTAGGCTGGGGTGCGGACCACCACCGGGGGGTCTTCAGGCAGCATCTCCTTGGGGCCGTACACCACCGCCGCCTCCTGCCCCTCCTCTCCCGGGCACAGAGGGGGCTCCGCCACGCAGCAGGGGGCTTCGGGGATAGGGGGCCCCCCCGCTGCCTCTCCATCGCTGGGTGCCGGTGGGCCTGGAAGGGCGGGAGCCAGGGACCTGCACAGGTTCAGGAAGAGGAAAAGGCAGTCAGACTCGGCTCTGCTCCAGGCAGAAAAATGAAGGGCACGGACCCTTCCCTCCAAGAAAGAAAATGGGAAACTGCTTATTTTTACAATTTGCAGCCAGTGCTATGGGGCGGGGTAGCCAGGTTTTCTTGCCCCGGTGAAGCCTCCAGAGGGGCAGAATTGAGGCTCCCAGGCTGGGTGTGTGTGTATGCAACTATTCATGAGGTATGTGTGCCAAACTGGGTCTTTGACCCGGGTAAAATCAAGCCTAGTTTTGCCCCTGCATAACACAGAACACCAAGCCAAAGTCACACAACAATAAATGAAATTAAAACCAGGCTTTGCCTCATAATTTCATGGGGGAGGGGGGATTCCTGCCACAACCTATAGAGTTAAATCTTTAACTGAAGGTCAGGGAAAAGATGGGGCTGATACTTATTTATTAAATCTGTATACCGCCCTTTAGTTGTAGATCTCAGGGCTCCAAGTGCAGAGCTTTAGGAAGGGGATTCCGTGCCCAGGGCAGGAGCCACCACTAAGAAGGCCTGTCTGTGCGGCCTCTCAGCCGAATGAATCTTAAAGGAGGACACCCAAGCGAAACCTCCCAAATCCCACTTCAACATGGGCAGGTTCCTGCCATGTGGGCAGTCCTTGAAATCAAGGGCTCCCAAACAGGCCTGGAGCTAAATGTGGCCTTCCCTGGCCCTCTGCCTGGCCCTTGGCATTCCCAGCAGGCCATGCCACCCCTGCTCTGTGCCCTTCTCAGGGGCTTTTGCCTGGCTAGAGTTTGCTGTGAGCTGTGAGGATGCCCCTTGCTTGCCTAGGTGGCGCCCACTTTTGACTTTGCCCGCCCACCGGCATGCGGCTCAGGAGACCACGACCTCCATTCACACGTTCAGAAAGACACGTGTTCAGCGTATCCTCGCCTCCTCCCCCGCACCGCACGGCGGCGCCTCCGTCTCTTTCTTCCATTCCTCACCCGCCCTCCGGCTCCATCCCTCCGACCGGCGCCGCTCGGGGTGGGGGACCGGAGACGTCGTGGCGGAGACGCCAAACACGGACTGGGGGCCCAGCTGGCCGCTACCATGGCGACGGCGACGCAGCGCGCCCATTGGCCAGGAGGCGACGGCAGGAAAGGCTCTCATTGGCGCGCGCCGAGGGCCGCTGCCCCGCCCCTGTCCCGCCCCTCTCGCCCGCGCCAGGCTCCGCGACGGCCGGTCTCTGCCCCGACGGGCGTCCAGGGGGAGCCGGCGAAGGCCTGCAGCCCTGCTGCCCTTGCCCGGCCGAAGAGGAGGCGCCTTGCGGGGGGCAAAGCGGGCCTGGAAGAGACGCAGCCGGCTCGCCCGCTCCCTCGGGGCAGCCCTGCCGCGGAGCCCGCCCCTGCCGTCGGGGCCAGGCCAGGAGATCAGTGCCGGATTTACATATAAGCTACACAAGCTATAGTTTAGGGTCCCACCAGAAAATATAAAGAAAAATATCTGGATGTACATTTCCAAAATATAAGATAAAAAAACAAAAACCCTACATATAGGAACAGTGTTTTGTGTTGTGTGGGCTCCTATTAGGTCCATAATTTGCCATATAGCATATATTCAACACAAAAAACAGCGACAATTTGTTGTTGACAAAGGACAGCTGGACATCTAAAGGGCCCCATTACCTTCGGGAGCTGAGGGCCTCATCCAACCCCAATCAGGCCCTGCAGAGGATCGTGGGGGCCGAAGAGACGCCTTCGGGTCTGGAGAGCCACACCATGGAGTCCGGGGGAAGCTGGTCGTGCGCCCCCTCGACGGCGCGTACGGTGGAGCCGAGCGTGCCCCGGGCCATGGGCAGAGAGTTTGCGAATGGCCACATCTGGCCCCCGCGCTGGGCCGGAGAGGCTCCTCCTTTCCAGGCCCCTCCCCCCCCGCCTGCCTCCCCCGAGCCTCTCCGGAAAGGGGCTGGCGGGCCGCGGGGCGCATCTGCCGAGCAGCTGCGGCGAAGACGACGAGGAGGCAGCGGGCGCGGGGAGTTTGCCAAGCTGTAGTGCCCGAGGGTTGCGTGCCACCGCCAAGCTCCTTGGCCCGCGAAGGCTGCCCTCGGCTGCAGCTGTAGGTCACCACTCTGCACGTGCTCAGAAGCGAGGAGCTGATCCTGAGGCGGTTGCCCAGCTCTCCTCCAGCTCCCTCCCCTCCTCCGCCCGGCTCAGCTCGATTGCATCCGCTGCTCCTGTTATTCATTACGGAGTTCGTTCTCCCTCCTCTGGCTCTTCTCAGAGGGCCAAATATTATGTCCCTCTCAGTGGCGTAGCGTGGGTTGTCAGCACCCGGAGCAAGGCAAGTAATTTCCGCCCCCTAACCCATGGATTTGCGCCCCCTAACCCTAACCCCCAGATGTTGTGCCCGGTGCGGCCGGCCCCCCCTGCACCCCCCATGCTACGCCACTGGTCCCTCTCATGTGGCACCTCCAATATCCTGGAGTTTTGTTTAGTCTTCTTTGGCGATCACTCATAACTGAGTATGATTGTCCTCCACAAACACGGTCTTAACGTTGAGTCTGTAAGTGACTGGTTTAGTCGTTTAGTGGTGTCGCCTCTTTGTGACCCCCTGGACCAGAGCACGCCAGGCACTCCTGTCTTCCACTGCCTCCCACAGTTTGGTCAAACTCATGCTGGTAGCTTCGAGAACACTATCCAACCATCTCGCCCTCTGTCGTCCCCTTCTCCTTGTGCCCTCCATCTTTCCCAACATCAGGGTCTTTTCCAGGGAGTCTTCTCTTCTCATGAGGTGGCCAAGGTCTTGGAGCCTCAGCTTCACGATCTGTCCTTCCAGTGAGCACTCAGGGCTGATTTCCTTAAGAATGGATAGGTTTGATCTTCTTGCAGTCCATGGGACTCTCAAGAGTCTCCTCCAGCACCATAATTCAAAAGCATCCATTCTTTGGCGATCAGCCTTCTTGATGGTCCAGCTCTCACTTCCATACATCACTACTGGGAAAACCAGAGCTTTCACTACACGGACCTTTGTTGGCAAGGTGATGTCTCTGCTTTTTAAGATGCTATCTAGGTTTGTCATTGCTTTTCTCCCAAGAAGCAGGCGTCTACAGCCACTGTAAGTGACCGTGGAGGCCATTTCTGAATCCACACGTCCTTCCACAGTGGGGACAGAGGTTTCCAGGTGGGAGTTGATCAAGGTGAGGGTTTGCCAAGCGTGTCTTCCTCTTAGCACGTTTCTCCCTATCATCCTGAGTTTGAGTGTTTTCAAAGTCCATGACGCCTTTGGTAAAGGCTGTTCTCCAGTTGGAGAACTCACAGGCCAGTGTTTCCCAGTTATCAGTGCTTATACCACATTTTTAAGATTTGCCTTGAGAGCGTCTTTAAACCTCTTTTGTTGTCCACCAGTATTTCGCCTTCCATTCTTAAGTTGGGAACAGAGTAGTTGCTTTGGAAGACGAGAATCAGGCATCCAAACAACATGACCAGTCCAAAGAAGTTGTTCGCCTGTCTTCCCAAGTGATGTGTATAATTTTTTGGAGACATCGTTGAGGGAATCTTTCGAGGAGTTGAAGATGGCGTTTATAGGTGGTCCATGTTTCACAAGCAGACAGTAAGGTTGGTAGTACAATAGCTTTGTAAACGAATCTGCACTCGCAGAGCTCAGGTGATGCTGGATTTCGGCATCAATGTTGGCCCTTGTGGAAAGATAACTGCCCAGGTAGGAGAAGTGATCGACACTTTCCAACATTACACCATTTCAGAGCTTCAGGCCAGTATGTTTCTGCCCCGACCTTCTGAATGTGGAGAGGGTGCTCTCCTCAGTTTACTAGCTGAGTGCAGGTCAGGCCAGGCATAACCTAGAGCCCCCCCCCAAATGGATGAGACACTTGCTTCGGGATCCCATCTTCCCCCTAAGCACTTCCAGTCCAGGCAGGAGTGGGGCATTCCCAGCCCTCCCCACCACCACAATATTATGTTTTTTACTTTCAATCACACAAAGCAGTTCACAATTTGTGTTATGCTTATTATTCTTTTTTTTAATTAGGACACCCACAGCCCACCCTCTCTATGACAAAATCAAACTCAAGGCAACTTACAAACAGAACTACAAATCACATCAGAAAAGGTGCCAGACCTGATTTAAAAAGCACCAAGTGAAAACAGGAGCCTAAAACAGCACCATGTACTGCTCTATGTTATTAATGTTTCCCTTAAAAAAAATTAACCTAGTTTGCACCCACTAATGCCTGAAATAGGAAGCAATTTTATGTAATATATATTATATATTATACTACTGAGAAAATCTGTTAGAAATATTGAAGCCACAATAGGGGAAAGGGTGCAGAATTCCTGCATTTGTTATAATGGTTACATTTATAATCTCTGTATTGACAGACACCCTTTTGTATTTTTTCTGTAAAATCAATAAAAAATATCACCACAATCAACAGCTGAGCAAAACTAAATAAAAATGCACTCAGGGCTCCAACATAAGAAATGCCCATCAGAATAAAACAGTCGTAAGAGCCTTTTTAAAATCAGAGCAAGCTAATTGGTGGGTGACAGCCCCACCGGGCCAGACAGGCATTGCCAGAGTTTAAGGTGCCCCACTTTGAAAGCCCCCCCCCCCTCAGCTGCAATTCAGCTGGTTAAGGCACAGCAAACACTGACATCATGGTGTAAAACAATAAAAACTATTTATGCAAATATTTCAAATGGCAGAAGAGTGACAGAAGCTTCTGCCCTTGCAGCAGAATGTCAGCCATATTTAGAGGCTGAAATGGGGGCTCCCATGTGGTTCTTGCTGGAAAGACACCCCCCCCCCCAATGAACAGGAGAAGTATGGCAATGCTGCCTCTGGCTCCTGCTGATTGATTGCATGTGTGCACGTCATGAAAAATGATGGCTGGGTTTTTGTTGTTGTTTTAATGGAACCTAGAAAGAGAGTTCTGGAAACTCCACCCGTCTCCCAATTGGGCCCAGCCTGGTGGAGAGGCCAGACAGCCCCACTTGCAGCCTGGGGGAGGCAAGGGCAGTTGTTTGGCAGTCAATTGTGTGCCTGGTGGAGGAGCCTGTTGCTGCTGCTGCTGCTGCTGCACTCTGGACCCCACCCCCCCAGGCCTGTGGGACTAAGAATAGCCTGGCCTGGCCCTGCTGGGGAAATGTGGTCTGCAGAGCCTGAACCAGCCGCTCTCCCTCTGCTGTGGGTCGGGAGGAGGAGGAGGCAGCAGCTGGCCTGGCACAAGGAGGTCTCCGAGGGTCCCTGGCTCAGCCCTTGCTTCTGAGGCTGCTCCCTTGCGCGCCCCGCTTGCACCACGAAAGTGGGATGGCGGGAGGAGAAGTCCAGGTCTGGGCCTGCAGGTTCTCCCTGGGAGGAAGTGGCCCTGGCAGAGGCTTGCCTGCTTGCGCCAAGGGGCCACTGCAAAGCAGGCCACGCCAGCCCAGGGCTCTGAAGCCTCGCACCTGGAAAGCCCTCTCTGGGATGGAGGGAAGTCTCTCGTCTACAAGGACAGGAGCCACAAGAAGTTCACTCTTCCTCCACCTCTGCCATTGTTCTCCCAGTTCAATGACCAGAAAACACCAAACCCCGTCCTGGGCACTGTGCATAAACAAGCCAGCCCCCTGCCAGCCCCCCACGGGTTCCCATGTCTCTGGCTCGGACTGCAGGACCACCTGAGCCAAAAGGGAGGTCCATGTGAGGTTTTGGGATCTCAAGAGTCCAGCTGGTGAGTGGGGAGAAGCAGCCACTCCTTTGTGCTGCACTCCGGCCACTCTTTCAAAGCACCCCCCTCTCAGCACCCTTTGTGCCCTTTCCAGCTTCGAGTTAAGGAACTTAAACCCACACACAGCACTTGGGGGGGGGTGCCTGTGGGGTGGGGGACTCACTCGAAAGGGAAAGGACTCGCCTTCATGGGAGATTTTTGATGCTTCCCTCGTGGTTCCCTCGTGCAAGGAGTCAGACTGGATGGGGATCCGTTCCCCCTCTGCTGCTGCCATCCATCTGTCTGGAGAGACAAGGGAGTGTCCTCTGGGGGCTGGAGAATCACAGCGGCTGCTGTGGCTGCAGAGACCGGTAACCTGCACCTCCTGCCTCCTGCATTGTGTTGGCTGCATTCGCAGCACCCAACTGACCACCCCAGGGTGCAAGCTTGTGTTTAGAGGCTGCCCAGACGACCAGCCCTGCCTCTTCCAAGCCGCCAAGGGAAAGCAGAGCAAGATGTTGGCACCAGCTCGGCTGCAGGAGTTGCCCAAAGGAGGAGGCATACCAGGCACCATCCCACCCCTCCAGGGACTCCAGGCTCTGAAGAATTTACTCCTGAGCCTGTTCTTCTCCTGAAGATGTAATTCCATAATTTTGGATGCACCAGGAGGGTTGTGCATCAGGAGGGTGCAAATGGAGCCAGCCTTGGAGAGCCTCAGCAGAGAGAGCTGCTGGAGGGCAGCCCTCCAAGCCCCCCAGGCCATGAAGTCTCCCTTTCGGTTGACCTCTGGGGGCCCTTGGCTCCCCGCTTCTCTTGCACAGGCAGCTCCTTCAAGCCTCTCCCTGCCCCCACCGTGTGCTCAGGGCTCTGCTATTTGTTGACTTTGGCTGGAGGAGTCAATGACCGATGGGGCTTGGCAATGCATGTGTGTGTGTGTGTGTGCGCTGGGGGGGGGGCTGTTTGCCTTTCATTAGGAAACTCCTAACAGCCCACCAGGGATGACGCACGTCCCCAAAGGAGACTGGAGGGGGTGGGGGCGGAGTTCTCCCTTGGTAGCCTCAGCTGCTCCCATTCATCTCGGTGGCTGTCAGGGCCTGGCCTTGGACTGTGGGCAGCTGAGCGGTTAATCTCTTGCTTGCCTGGCTCTGGCTCCAACCCCACTGCTTCCAGGGCTCTTCAGGGCTGGGGTGATTCTGCTGTGGCCCCTTTAAGTCTGTGGGTCACTAACCCCTCTCGTATTTTTTAGCTCTACTCCCCCCCCCCATTTGCAGATGGTGTCTTGGCTGCCCCAGAGAACATGGGGTTGGACTAGATCAGGCATCCCCAAACTCAGCCCTCCAGATGTTTTGGGACTACAATTCCAATCATCCCTGACCACTGGTCTTGATGGGAGTCGCAGTCCCAAAACATCTGGAAGGCTGAGTTTGGGGGTGCCTAGACTAGATGTTCCTTGGGGGTCCCTTCCAACTCTACCATTCTAGGATTGCACATCTGTGTGGGTCGGGGGTGGGGAGAACATCTGTGCACGCCTGCACACAAAACATATTGGAACTGGGACTGGATGCCATCCCCCTGGGGGTGGGACCAACTTTTTACATCTGTTAAAAATGTGGACGGCTTCCAAGCCTCATGTCTGCGGGGGGAGAGAGAGAGGGACCCCATAACCCAAACCCAGGTAGTAGTATTCATAATGATAATAATTTATTATTTATACCTAGCCTATCTGGCTGGGTTTCCCCAGCCACTCTGGGCGGCCTTCAGCAAAATATTAAAATACAATAATTCATCAAATATTAAAAGCTTCCCTAAACATGGCTGCCTTCAGATGTCTTCCATCTGAAGGGAGGGCGTTCCACAGGGCAGGTGCCACCACTGAGAAGGCCCTCTGCCTGGTTCCCTATAACCTCCCTTCTTGCAGTGAGGGAACTGCCAGAAGGCCCTCGGAGCTGGACCTCGGTGTCCAGACAGAACAATGGGGGTGGAGATGCTCCTTCAGGGATACTGGGCCCAGGTAGGGCTGTGGACCCCCTGTCTAAAATACTGGAGAGTCCCCTGCCACTCAGTATGAAGGATATTCAGCTCAATTGACGAATGGCCTGCCTTTGTATAAAGGCAATTTCCTATGACCCCCCCGCCCTGTACCCCAAGATCCCCCTTCTACTCAAGGGAGAACCACACAGCCGCTCCAGAGGTGAACTGTGGCTTCGCTTTGCTCACTGCCTGGCAGAAGCCAGAGGAAACCGGCCTGGCCCACAAGGGCCTATTTTTACCTCTAAAAGGTTGCGCATCGATCGCTTCCTGATGGCAGCAGCAAAATGTCTCCTAGGTCAGGATTTCTGCTGGAAGGAAACAGAGAGATGGGCCTGCAACCTGGGCTTGCGAGAACAAATCTTGAGGCGTCCTCAGCTGGCTAAAATTATCCTCATGGGCTTAGAGAAGGCAGAATTAAAAGCAGGAGGAGACCGGAAACTCTGCAATTGTTTGTCAGATTGTGAAAAAGGCATTCAGCCCTGAACATGACTGGACTGAGGCATCAATGCTACAACATGCAGGTTTAAATTTACAATCGTACGGTGCAATTATTATTGTACAATCTTGTAATTTTCTAAGCATGTTTAGAAAGGCAGTGATGGAAGGATGGGAGGCTAAAGAGGATGGGGAAAATTCCTGGGGCAGAGGGATCTCGAAGGCTGGGAGCCACAGTGGCTGATGCTCTGTCTCCACAACTGGAAGCAGCGATGCGCCTGAATCCCCATTGCTGGAAGCCATGGAGGGGAAAGTGCTGCACTTGGGCTGGGTGCTGCTTGTGTGTTTCCTGTAATGAGAGTCTGGTCAGCCTCAGGGAGAGCAGAAGGCTGGGCGAGATCCAGCAGGCTCCTCTGATGTTCTGAGGCATCTGGGATAGCATGAGACTCTTAATCTCAGGGTTGTGGATTCAAGCCCCACATTGGGCAAAGGATTCCTGCACTGCAGGCGGTGGGACTAGATGACCCTCACGGCCCCTCCCAACTCTACCCTTTTAGCTGGCCTTGGCTCACACCTCACAGAACAACATCTGTCCCGCTGGATCAAACCCAAGTGCCCCCCCCCCAGACCAGCAGCATTCACCCTGTTTGCCCAGTGGCTGGTCAGGGGCTTCAAGGAAGCCACCCAGCCCTTCCTGCTGTTGTCCCTCAGCAACTAATATCTACAGATAGGCTGCCTCTGCAAAAGGAGGTTCATGGCAGATCTCACGGTCTCCTTCAGAAGCACAGACGGTGCCTCTACCGTCTCCTAACTATATCTGAGACTACCCTTCCTGAATCCCAGGTTTTTGACCTTCTAGGGGGACAGTGGACATGATTTTCACTGCTCAACAGCTTCAAGAGAAATGCAGAGAGCCCAATCAACCCCTGTATACAGCTTTAATTGACCTGACTAAGGCCTTTGACACTTAAAATCTTAATGCCCTGTGGACTGTCCTTCTGAAAATTGGCTGCCCAGATAAATTTGTGAACATCCTTTGGCTCCTCCATGATAATGTGACAGCAACAATCACAGATAACAATGGCTCTCAAAGTGAACCATTTACAGTGAGATCAGACGTTAAACAGATTGTGTTATCATCTCAACTCTATTTATTATTTTCATTGCCATGATCCTACACTTTGTCAAAGGGAAACTCCCCACCAGAGTAGAAATCATATATCGAACAGATGGAAAGCTCTTTAATCTGAGCAGGCTGAAAGGAAAGAGTAAGGTTACCATAACTTCCGTCACAGAGCTTCAGTATGCTGAGGACAACGTAGTGTGCGCACGCTCAGATGACCTCCAAACCATCCTAAATATCTTCACAGAAGCTTACAGAAAGCACAGCCTATCACTCAACATCCAAAAAACCAAAGTGCTGCACAAACAAGTACAAAATAACCCCATTGCAGCACCACAAATCCAACTCACTGGTGTACCGTTGGAAAATGCCAATCATTTCTCCTACATGGGCAGTTATCTTTCCACAAGAGCAGCGTTGATGCCAAAATCCAGCATAGCCTGAGCTCTGCGAGTGTGGCTTTCTCCCAACTGATGTGCAGATTGTTTGAGATCTAGGACATTTGCATGGAAACCAAAATACTTGTTTACAAAGCTATTGTACTACCAACCTTACCGGATGCTTGTGAAATGTGGACCGCTTATAAATGCCATCTCCAACTCCTCAAAAGATTCCATCAATGGTGTCTCTGAAAATTTTTACACATGACTTGGGAAGACAGGTGAACTAATACCAGTGTACTGGAAGAAGCTAAGATCACCAGTGTCAAAGCAATGATTCTCCAACATCAACTTTGATGGACTGGTCATGTGCGGATGCCTGGTTGTCATCTTCCAAAGCAGCTACTCTATTCCAAACTTAAAAATGGAAAGCGTAATGCTGGTGGTCAACAAAAGAGGTTTAAAGGTGCTCTCAAGATAAATATTTCAAAATGTAGTATAAACACCAACAATTGGGAAACACTTGCCTGCGAGTGCTCCAATTGGAGAACAGCCTTGACCAAAGGTGTCCTGGGCTTTGAAGACACTGGAACTCAAGACGCAAGGGAGATACGTGCTAAGAGGAAGACATGCTTGGCAAACCCTCACCGTGATCAACTCCCACCCGGAAACCTATGTCCCCACGGTGGAAGGAAGTGTGGATCCAGAATTGGCCTCCACAGTTACTTACGGACACATTATTAAGACTGTGTTCATGGAAGACAATCTTACTCAACTACGAGTGATCGCCAAAGAAGATAAGATTATAAATACTGTATTGATTTGTTAATCACATAATGTGTCTTTTGCTTTAATTGTGATGTTTATTTTATGTTTTAGTTGTTTCTTTGTTAAGGGTGTTTTATAGATTGCTATGACCGTGTTCATGGAAGACCATCTTACTTGGCGACGGGGGGGTCGCCAGAGAAGAAGACAGCTAGACAGGCCGATGGCCCGACTCTGACCCACGCAGCTTTCAGCCGTGCTCCGGGGCAACCCTGAGTTGGAGGCGGAGGCGAATTATTATTAATAGAGGCGGGAAAGGGGGCTCTACGGGCTCCCCCCGTCCGGTTTGCATTCGCCCCCCTTGCAAGGCAGAGCAAAGCTGGCTCAGCGACTCCGCAGCGCCACCTGGCGCCCGCTTGGCGCGCCGCCCGCCCGCCCGCCCGCCTTCCCGGTGGGAACAAGCGGGGCATTCTCCTGGCCCGGCTGCTCCCTTCCCGGACCCCCGACGAGACCCCGCCCGGCCCACCAAGCGCCCGTGCCAGGCAGGGCCCAGGCCTGGGCACCACCAGCTAAAATGAGGCGGCGGGTGAGGCCAGGTGAGGGGAAGAGAGCCAGCCTTGTCCCTCCGGGGCCCCGACGGCTCCGCGCGCCTGCAGGGGGGGGGGTGTGCTGGCGGGGCTAAAGAAAGAGGGACCGAGGCGCGACTCCTGCCCTGCAGAGCGCGGACCCTCCAGACCTCCCGGCCAAAGGGAAGAAGCCAAAGGAAAGAGCGCTTGATGCCGCGCGTCGACCTGCGGAACTCCTTGCCACCAGCTTAAGGGGTGTCTTTCGCTTCAAAAGCAGCAGGTCTGCGGGCCGCACCCGTCTCTGAGCAACTACCCGCAGGTGGGGGGCAGAGACCAAAGCGGGAGGAGAAATGGATAATATTAATATTAATAATAATAATAATTTATTCTTTATACCCCGCCCACCTGGCTAAGTTTCCCCAGCCACTCTAGGTCGCTTCCAATCGAGGGTTAAAAACAATACAGCATTAAACATTAAAAGCTTCCCTAAACAAGGCTGCCTCCAGATGTCTTTTAAGGATGATATAGCTGCTTATTTCCTTCACATCTGGTGGGAGGGTGCTCCACAGGGCGGGTGCCACTACTGAGAAGGCCCTCTGCCTGGTTCCCTGTAACTTGGCTTCTCATAGCGAGGGAACCACCAGAAGGTCCTTGGCGCTGGACCTCAGCATCCAGGCAGAATGATGGGGGTGGAGACGCTCCTTCAGGTCTACTGGGCCGAGGCCGTTTAGGGCTTTCAAGGTCAGCACCAACACTTTGAATTGTGCTCGGAAACGTACTGGGAGCCAATGTAGGTCTTTCAAGACCGGTGTTATATGGTCTTGGCGGCCGCTCCCAGTCACCAGTCTAGCTGCCACGTTCTGGATTAGTTGCAGTTTCCGGGTCACCTTCAAAGGTAGCCCCACGTAGGGAGCATGGGTTTTGAAGAAACTTGAACTCAGGACATAAAGGAGAAACATGCCAAGAGGAAGGCACGCTTGACAAATCCTCAGCGAGGAATGAGGGGGGGTCAGCAAATGGGGGGTCTCATGGCAAAGTTGGGCTGTTCAAGGGATTGAGCAAGAGCCCCACTTCGCTTTTCCCCCTCGATGGATTCCGGGCGCCTCCGAGCAAACAGTGGCCCATCGCCCTGCATGAAAAAGTTCTCTAGAGAAAGTTTCTAAACTGCTTTTAGTTGTGTTTTCTACAGGATTCGTCGCTGCTGCTGTGTCTGTGCCCTGGCCCCCCCTCAGATTCAGCCAGTCACCCCTATACTCTGACGCCCCCCCATCTCGTGGCTCCCCCACAGAGAGGAGATTTGGGACCCCACCCAGTGGGGTCAAGGCAGCGGAGGCCGGGGCCAGATACTGGGTGCATGTCTCCCTCATGCCTCCTTTGCTTTTTGGGGGGCACCTGGTGATCCCCCAAAACAGAAATGCGGGGCTAGTTGGGCCTCTGGGCTGATCAAGACACAGCACATTTCATGGAACTGTAGAGTTGGAAAAGGCACCCCCCCCTCCCTATTTTCTGGTAATAGAAGCAACTTTGGGGGCCACCTGGTCCATTTGTTCCATGGGCTGCAACTTGGGCCGCATCCTGTTCTGGTCCCAAGCAGAGCAGACCCATTGGGACTACTAGACATGGTAAACTGAGGTCCATTCATTTCAGTGCATCACCTCTGAGTAAAAGTTGGCTTTCCTTCCTGCACTCTAAGGCTGAAATGTTTTGGTTCTTAGGAATACTCTTCCCGGGTGGCTCTCAAGTATAGCTGGTAATGGAGATGTTTTTAATATTGTTACAGTGTTTAATTCATTGTGGCGGCTAAGTTTTAAAATCAAATTTTTATATATATATTAACTTGCTTGTAAGTTTGAACTACAGCACCTGCTCTGTCTGGGGCAATAAACGAATTGGAAAAATAACACTTTGTTTATGATCAGATTAGGACAACGGCTTCCTATCCCATTACCATTAACAAAGCAAAATGTGAGGTTTTATCACTATTATTCATTTGACTTTCCCAACCACCTTTAAGGCAAAACTGCCTCTCAAAGCATTTTCCAAGCATACACAATGGAAATCCATAAAACCCAGCAATAAAATCAATAAATGGCTAAAATATCCATTTCCATCCAGGGTACTCAGACCAGAGCACCTTTCAAGGAAAGAATAAGCCACTTAGCTTATAAACTAAGTCCAGTTGAGATAGCTTAGCCCTCAAAGGCCATGACAAAAAACGGTTTTAAGGCCCTTAAAATAAAATTCTCATTTATGTATTTATAATCTATCTATCTGTCTATCATGGTGGTGTACAATGTATTAGGATAAAACACAACAAAATAAACGCCCAGGTTTGGAGATGAGCCAGAGAGGCTCAGGATCTGAGCCCACACCTTGGAGGAAGCATGCTCCCCCCCCCCCCGACTGGGAAAGACCTTTCTCTGCCCAAGACCCTGCAGGGTGCACCCCCCCCCCCCGGTCAATGTAGGGCACAGAAACTGAGCTGACGGCTCCTTTCACTCCCATCCACCTTCTAACACCATGTTGAGCCTGGGGTGGGGAGCAGGACTCCCTGGGCAAGCAGTGGTGTAGCGCAGGTTGCCAGCGCTCGGGGCCATGCAAAGCGGGTTGGGAGGGAGGGAAACGGTCAGAGTGCGCATGTGCATTCAACTGCAAGATCCTAGCAGTAGAGGTAAGAAAAGTATTTCTGTTGTCTATAGAGGTCTCTTCCTGGAGAAGCTGTTTACAACAGCCAAGTAGCTATGTTGAGGCAGCAACAGGCACTGAAATTTTGCGCCCCTAGCAAATTTTGCGCCCGGGGAAACCACCCCTGTGCCCCACTATGCCACTGCAGGCAAGGCAGGCCTCCTCACCCCTGGTTAGACGCACATGACAGATGGTGGCCTTGTCTTCTGGTCAAGAAGCTGGCGTGAAGCAGCCTCTGCTGCCCTCCCTCCGTCCAAAGAGCTCCTTTGCCTCGCTGACCTTTCTTGAGCCGCTTGCTGTGAACAAAGATTTGTGTGTGTGTGTGTGTGTGTGTGTGTGTACACAGCCAGGTGGGACATGGGTGGAGCTGTGGGTTAAACCACAGAGCCTAGGACTTGCCGATCAGAAAGTCGGCGGTTCGAATCCCCGCGACAGGGTGAGCTCCCGTTGCTCGGTTCCTGCTCCTGCCAACCTAGCAGTTCGAAAGCACGTCAAGTGCAAGTAGATCAATAGGTACCACTCCAGCGGGAAGGTAAATGGCGTTTCCGTGCGCTGCTCCGGTTCACCAGAAGCGGCTTAGTCCTGCTGGCCACATGACCCGGAAGCTGTACGCCGGCTCCCTTGGCCAGTAAAGCGAGATGAGCGCCGCAACCCCAGAGTCAGCCACGACTGGACCTAATGGTCAGGGGTCCCTTTACCTTTCACACAGCCAGGTACACACCTGTGAGAGAGACAGAGAGAGGGACCTACTCTGGCAACCGCAGGACAGCAGCAGCTGAATGACTTGCTGTTCAGGATGGAGAAGTCCCCCAGATCTTCAGGCGAGGGTCTGGGGGCAACTGTGGCTGACAAATAACTGACAGCACATCCGGGAAAGGATCCCTGGGCATTCCCACAGCACAGGCCCAGACTGGCAGCCTCCCCAGAGGGGAGTGACCACTCTAGAAGGGCGAAAGGACCCACCCATCTTGGCCATCCCAGCTTGATCTGTTCCACAATGTTTGCAGAAAGTCTGCCCCCAGGTAGGGCTGATGTCTGGTTTTGTGCTTCTGTTCTCATGCCTTCGCCCTTGGGTGCTGTGGCCCCCCAGGGAGGCCCAAGGCCACCTCTCGGCTCAACCTGCTGACTGGGAGCTCACCTGACCCGAATTTCACTTGGTGGGCAAGCAGTGCCCCCAGCTGGCCAAAGGCAGAACAACACCTTTGCCCCACAGAAGTGGAAACTGGGCAGCTCATAGGCCTTGCAGAGAGAGCAGCTCCGGAAGCAGAAAACCTTAATGGGGATGAGCTAAGATGATTCAGACCCACTTGGGACCATCTAATCCGGCTTCCCGCTTCCCACAGTGGTCACTCCGATGCCTGCAAAAGCCCAGAAGCAGGGCAAAAATCTCCTGTGGCAAAGGCCTCTGGGAACTGGCATTCAGGGATAGACTGCGCCTGCGCCTGGAGGTTTGTCATGAGCTAACAGCCATCGGCAGCCTTCTTCCTCTTCCTCCATGGAGATCCCCTCCCCAGGCCATCTTTACAAGAGAGAAACGCAGGGGTCTCCTTTCTCCAAGCCACACATGGCAGGTCCCACTCCGTCAGTCTTCACAATGGCGGTAGCTTTCCCTTCCTGCCCTGAATCCTTTCGGCCCCCCTCTTCTGTTTCACTCCCAGCCCCACACTTTCCTTTTCAGATGTGGGGACCAGACCAGGACACCTTCGAGAAGGAATCGGACTTTGTGGTCCTGGGCTCTGTGTCTGGACTGCTGCCTCTCAGATGAGGGGGGCTATTTTCCTGTCTGCTCATTGGGGGGAATAGCAGGGGAAACCTCCAAAATACCCCGAGGCTCAAAGATCAAGGGAGAGAAAGCTTCATGGTGTGTTGGGGCGAGGGATGACACATATCCCGGCTAAGGGGCTTCTTGTGGCCCCCTGGGGACGGGATGAGATTGCCAAGGGGAAGCTGTAAGGACAGGTAAGCAGCCGCAGGCAGACCACTCAAGGGGGTAAAAGGAAATATTTGCATGCCTGGAGAGGGGCAAGGAAAAGGCAGCTACTCAAGAGTAAGGTCATTAGGGAGTCCAGGGAAGGTGGATGAGTTTTAATATTTTGCTCTTTGGCTTTGATATTTGAAGCCACGGGAGGGAGAGGAGAAAGACGTCTTTTGCCTCTCTGGCTGAGATGCAAGAACCAGCCTGGCTCACAGGAGCAGCATCTCCCCTGATGGGTTATCAAAATTTAAGGTCTCAAACACATAAACTAAATGTTCATAAATGTACAAGGCAAACACATACATAAGTATGTAAACCACGTGTCTGAAATAGTACAGGAGAACAATCCTGAAGCCATTTTGACTCTCCCAAATGGACCTCAAATATTTCTCTGCAAGGAGGAAGGAAAAGGGGAAAGCTTTCCAATGGTCTTTGACTGTGGGGGCTGCTTACACCTCCCTGTAAATACAGCCTGGCAAGTATCACTCTCAATATGCGGAAGAGATTCAGGAAGTATTTACCATCTCCAAGGAATGGCCAGGCTACCCAGAAAATGCAGCCAAGTAAGGCCTTCTCAGGTATCCTGGCAGACAGGAGAGAAGCAACACTCAAATTTCTGCTGGAGACCACCTCCTTCTGTGATGTATGGATGATGTTTTGGGGGGTGGTCTTGAGCAGGTGGCGCTGTGGGTTAAACCACAGAGCCAAGGACTTGCCGATCAGAAGGTCGGCGGTTCAGATCCCTGCGACGGGGTGAGCTCCCGTTGCTCGGTCCCTGCTCCTGCCCACCTAGCAGTTCGAAAGCACGTCAAAGTGCAAGTAGATAAATAGGTCCCACTCCGGCGGGAAGGTAAACGGCATTTCCATGCGCTGCTCTGGTTCGCCAGAAGTGGCTTAGTCATGCTGGCCACATGACCCAGAAGCTGTACACCAGCTCCCTCGGCCAGTAAAGCGAGATGAGCGCCGCAACCCCAGAGTCGTCCGCAACTGGACCGAACGTTCAGGGGTCCCTTTACTTTTACCTTGAGCTACAGGGGAGGCAATTTCAAAAATCTATATAAAGGCTTGCACACCAATGTTCTGGGTTCCTCCTCCCTCCTGAATGTGGGGAGTGGGGGACACTGTTGCAACAGTTTAATAAGGTCAGGCTTACAAGCTGCTTTGCTCCTCAATATTCTCTGGTTCTCCTCTATTATTTTCTCCCACCAATAGGGAACCCACTTAAGGATTCAGTAGGGGCTCTTGGGTACCCCATAAGGGAAAGGGAGCAGGTTTTTCTTATAACAATTGCAAGAGGGGGTCTTTCCTCTCCAGCATGCCATTCTTGCAATAAACGTCGCTTTCTGGTTTCCCTAAGCTCAGAGACTCCGTGAGATCAGCTCGGGGAAAGCTCCCTGCCACAGGGAAAGAGTGTTAAGTCCAGCTTCCCTCATCGCTGGGGGTTGGACTGAGGACCCCCCCCCCAAGTCCACAGCTCCATCATTATCTGATTCTGCATCCTTCTCTGGGGGAAGAGCAGGAGCTGTGAGCCAGATGAAGCCCCAGCTGCCCTAGGGAGAAGGACCCGTCCCTAAAAGGGGGGAAAGCAGGCGTCCCCAGGACCCACACGAAGCAAAGACCACGCCAACCAGGTCCCAGGGCTGCTGTTGCGTTTATTCCAGGGTGGCTCCCTTGTGGCCCAGCTGAGGGGCTGGGGGCTCAGCCGGGGGGCCAGCTCATCTGACGCCCGCCCAGAACATGGAGGTGGAGGTGGTAGACGGACTGGGCCCCCTGCTTCCCGTCATTGATCACTGGAAGAGAAGAAAGAGCAGAAGAATGATTGGGGGGGCTCTGATACTGCAGGGAGAGCGCAGGGGAGAAGGGCCCCAGGGCCCCAAGGCAAGGGCCCCAGCCCAGGAGGAGGGAGAGGGCCCCACAATCTGGCTCCAGAGGGGTGACTTGGGGGGCAGGAAAGCCAGGCTTTGCCCCCTGGTGGACCGGGTCCCTCTCTCTGCGCCTGGTCTACCTCGCAGGGCTGCTGTGCAGAGAGGGCAGCATGCAGTGGTCGCCCAGGTCAAAGGAGGAGGGCAGCTGGGGCTGCCAGCGAGGGCTGTTCCAGGGGGATGGTGCCCCCCTCAAGAGGCATGCAGGATTCAGAGGGGCACAGCGCCCCTTCCCGGACTCCAAGGGGGCTCAGGCATCCTGGGGTCACGGGAGGATGATGGCCCAGAGAGTCTTCACCCAGAGGGATACACACAGGATTCCCGCCAGCCTCCAGGGCGGACCAAACCCCCTCTTTAGCCCAGGGCAGAGGGGCAGGATTTCGTGGGGCGGGGGGCAGGGGGTTGGCGTTCTGGGCTGCTACTCACCCACCCGGTAGCCGTCCTCCAGGCCCTCGGCCTTCGCTGTCTTGCTGGCCACCAGTAGCAGGTGGCCCAGGAGCTGGGGACAGGGGAGGGGAAGGGGTCAAGGGGTGGCTCTGAGACCCACAGGGCCAGGCGGGACCCCCACCCACCCTCTGTGTTGCGTACAGATTCTTATTCTGATTACTTATTGATTTTTATTCTATCTATCTATCTATCTATCTATCTATCTATCTATCTATCTATCTCTATCTATCATCTATCTATCTATCTATCTATCTATCTATCTATATCTATATCTATCTATCTATCTATCATCTATCTATCTATCTATCTATCTATCTATCTATCTATCTATCTATCATCTATCTATCTATCTATCTATCTATCTATCTATCATCTATCTATCTATCATCTTTATCTCTATATCTATCCATCTGTCTATCTATCTATATAGATCTCTATATATCTACAGCATATACTTTGCTGGTTTTAAAAGAAAAAGCATAGCACAACAAAGAAAAACACTTCAAATATGTAGTACTCAACCAAAAGTAATCTGAAAAATAGTTTACACTTCTGACATCCAGAACTGAGTTAATTCTTCACTAATTCTAGTATGACTTCTGATCTCCCCACTGTGGTCCCTAGGTTTCCTTTCACTGCGCACTAAGATTCATCTCTCCTTGTAATGGTTCTAGGGGTTGCTCGTGCGTAAGCCGGTGCAAACACCTGGCTGGGTTGCCTGAGTGAACCTTTTCTGTCCGGACAGCCACTCACCCGTGGCTGACTCAATCGCTGGCAGAATCCGTCAGTGGGCGTTTCTTAAACTTCTTCCAGCAAAGAAGCTCTTTGACGCCTAGTCTCCTCCTACTCTCTCTGCGCGAAAGCCTTCTGCGCAAGGAGGGCGTGGGCAGCGGAGGACCCCTACTCTCCCCGCTGGTCCCCGGCAAGGAGTCATGGGACCGCCTCGCCGCTTCCCCCACCTGCCCCCCTTCTCCACTGGTGCTACGCTGATTCTCTTCCCCAGAAGATGGGCTGCCTCTCCCAATCCCGGGACGCTCTCTGGAATCCCTCTGGATTTTGCTCTCTCCCTCCGGCACTGATGGCAGTTCCCTGAGACTCCTAAATACTCTTATCGTTTTGGCTCTGTAACTATCTCCTAACTCATGCAGAAAATTGATCCAAACCTGCCACAGAATTTATGTCATTACAATATTTTTTAAAAAGTATTCTCTATATATATTCCACTTAAAAAAAATATTGTAACCACATAAATTCTTATCCTATATTCTTATTATTTATTGAATTTATATACTGCTCTATACCTGGAGGATGTTTCACAGAATAAAATCAAGATATAAAACCACAAAATACATAAAAAATAAAACAACAACCCAATAGCTTCTGCCCACCAAAAAAACACATTTTAAAAGGGCATAAGATGTAAATCGGATCATCCAAAGGCCTGGTTAAAAAGGAACGTTTTTGCCTGGCGCCAGGTGAACTTCCCTGGGGAGAGCATTTCACAGACGGGGAACCTCAAAATAAGTCCTCCAATAAGGGACAAAAGGGCTTTGGGAGCATGGGAGCATTGATAATGTGCCCTTGGCAGGGCCAGAGTTAGGTTTGTTGAATATATGCTATATGGTAATTTATGGACTTAATAGATATCTCAAGCCATTTGCACATAACAAAATATGTATTTTATCAAAGTAATTGTTGAACTGAAACTAAGAAGTATATTAATAGTGAAATATAGAAAGGAGCAAAGCAGTGCTGTTTTAGGGAGCAGGCTAGCAGGCGGGGCCCAGGACTTACATCATAGGAGCCAACACAACGCAAAACACGGTTGCTCGATGTAAGTTTTATTTTATTTGTTTTTTTATCTTATATTTTGGAAAGGGACATCCAGGTTTTTTTGCTTTAAAAATTTTGGGGGCCCCCAAGAGAGTGGGGCCCTAAGGTAGAGCTTGTGTAGCTTATACGTAAATCCAGCACTGGCCCTTGGCGCTCGTGACGTTTGGCAGGAGCGTAAGGAAATAAACTGCAAAGGCAGGTCCCTGCTCCAAGGAAACTACATGTGGAGTTTCCACAAATGAGAGAGAAAGGGCACAAGTGAGACAAAAAGCACCTCATCAGGGATGCTTTTTACCGCTCCCTCTGGAATATGGCCATAATAGAGACTGTTACAAGTAATTCTACTGTTACAAGTAATTCTACTGAGGACTAGAACCCTCAGGCTCCTTTTAGATGACCTGGCATTCCTTCTTAATGAAACCATCATTTCCAAGACAGCTGCCCTCTCACTTCTGTGCCACGGCTGAGGGTTTCTGCCACACCCCCCCCCCCGATCTCTGAATGCCAGTTCCCTATTGATCCTCTCCCCCCTCCCCCTTTGAGCAGGGCTGACCCACCCCCCTCGGGGCAGAACCGGGGTGCTCTTGCCCTCACTCACCTGGGCATCGCTCTCTGCCACGCGGCTGATGCGGGGGATGGGGCGCCGGGGGATCACCAAGAAGTGTACCGGAGCCTGGGGGGCCACGTCTCGGAAGGCCACGCACTGCGGAGAAGGGGGGGCAGAGTCAGGAACCCCGTGGGGGGGAGGGGGTACCCACGACCCTCAAGCGCCCGGTGCCAGGCCTCCTTTGCCTGACCCCAGAGGGGCAGAGAAAGGTGCCCTGACATTAAAGTATTTTTAATCTTTTTTCTGAAGCCACCCAGAGTGGATGGGGAAACCCAACCAGATGGGTGGGGTATAAATATATTATTAGTATTAATAGTATTAGTATAATAATTTATTATTTATATCCCTCCCATCTGGCTGTGTACTAATTAGTATTAGTATTAGTAATATTAGTATTAGTATTAGTAATATTAGTATTAGTATTTTTTTAAATGTTCAGAGTGCAAAGCTGGGCAACTTGGGGAAAAATGGTTCTACCAAACTGCTGGACTATGCTGAAATGGCAAAAGTGACCGGGAGACTCAAGATTCAAGAAGATAAAGACTTTAAAAAAGAATGGGCAAAAATTCATAACTTATTTAGGAGACCATTGTAAACAAATAAAAACATGAGCTGGGCTTTAAAAATAACTTGTAAAAAGGTATCTACCAGAAACTTTACAAGTCTTCTTAAGTCCTGCTGGTGCTGTTAATTGATTGCAATTGTCCTTCAAATATTGTATGAATTTACTCCACTCTTTTTGGAATGTTTTTACATAGTTATTTCAAAATATGACAACTGATATGGACGAAATGTAAACAGGAAAAAGTACAAATGCTTTGATATATAAAAGAATTAGGGTAACCATGAGGAGGGAGGGAGGGTGGTCGACAACTCATTTGAGCAACTATGAATGTGAAAAAATAAGAATCTATTTAATGAATACAAAATGGAAATTTAATAAATATTATATTAAAAATAAAATAACTTGTAAAGAAACAAAAGACATGGGTAATTTAGAGAGATAAAAACTGCAGAGAACGTAATGATATGTAGAAAATGTATTTTAAGGACCCACGCAGGGGACAGGGCTGGAGTCACGAGATTCAGAGAATCTCATATGTGGATATGGTAAAAGTTTTTTTTCTTTTCATTATTTTAAATTGGTTCTTGTAAAAACCAATACAACATATTTCAAAGAGAGAGAGAGAGGAAAAAATGGTTCTGGCACACCAGGCTGGGACAATCTCAGCTCCTGCCCCCCCAGTACCCACCTGGTCGTCCTTGTAGATGATGTTGGCAGGGATGGAGCCATCCAGGATCTTGCTGAAGATGGTGGGGCCGGACCCCTCGGCCGCTCGCTGGGCCTTCTCCACCTCCTCGCCGGGGGGCCCTTGGGTGGCCAAAAACGCCCTCGGCTGCAGGCATAGACAGGGGGGCATCAGCCGCCGTGGGCAGAGGCCTTGCCAGTCTCCGGAGGGTGGGCAGCGCCAAGCCTTCCTGCTAAGGGCTATGGAAGGCTGGAGGGGGGGAGCCCTCTGAGTCCCTCCCAACCTGGCAGAGGGGGAGCACCCCACATTCTCAGTCTAGCCTCCCCCCCCCCCCAACCACTCTGCACAGCACAGGATGGATCAAAATGATTTATATTTTTAAAGGGATTTTTAAAATTTAAATTGGATTTTTAAAATAAAATGCTTTGGGAGGAAAAATCTTTCCAAAGGTTTTCTATTTAAATTACATTATAGTCCAAAGGCAATTCATCAGGAAATAAGGATTTGTTTTAAGTTTTTCATGTGTGCTAAAACTCAGTCTAAGGTTGTTGTTGTGGTTTTTTAAAAGAATTGTTTAACCACATCAGTTAACAAACATGGATACATCTGCTATAATGTTATTGTTTTAGTTAAATAAATTATTTAAATTGCTATTAAGGACCTGATTATTTTTCTCCTTCAAATAAAGTACAGCAGAAAAGTGGCCCAAATCTAAACAGTTAATTTATTAAACCTCACAATAATTTCATAATTCCCTGTCTTTGTATTTCTAATAGTACAACCAAATCAGTAATTTTTAATATAACTGTAAAAACTACTCTGAATTTTTATTATTCCAAAAAGGAAACCTTCATCTGGTTGTAAATATTAAGATTATACCAGCAATAAGGAGTCTTTCTGTAAAAAAATTATTGAAATCAAGTCTTACCGACTAGTGATTTAAATCATGATTTAAACCGATTTGATTTAAATCATATCCACTCTGGCACAGTAGTTTTGTTGCCTTTTCTGAGCCTTTCCCAGCTCTAAGAGGTCCTTTGGGGGGGGGGACACCTGCTTTGCATGCAGAAGGGCCTGGGCTCACTCCCTGAAGCCCCTCCTTCCAGACAGGGGCTGGGTGAGACCCCCTTCCAGAACCCCGCAGCCCAAACTGCTTTCCCACGTGGGGCAGCGGTGGCCTAGTGGTTAGACCGGGGTGCCAGGAGGCTAATGGTGCGACTTGGGGGGGGGGGGCAGGTGCTTCCTCTCAGCCTAGCCCACCTGCAGCATGGCTGTCAACTTTTCCCTTTTCTTGCAAGCAGTCCTATTTGGAATAAGGGAATTTCCCTTAAAAAGGGGGGGGGGGGGGAGAGAATGTAAGTTGTTTTTGTATGTAACAACAGCAGCAAGAATATTATTGGCACAAAAAGAATATTATTGGCAAGAAGAATTACCAACAAAAGAAGAATGGAGGATGAAATTAATGGACTAAGCAGAATTAGATAAACTAACAGGAAGGATTCAAAATCTGCGGGACCAGAAATTCACAGAAGACTGGTGTAAATTTACAGACTATTTGAAAAGTAACTGTGATGATCAGATGACGTTTGTAGGTTTGCAAGTTTTGTGAGAATTATTGGAAGTATTGCAAAAATGGATAAAGGTGAGGATGATTAGTTAAGATAATGAAAGGCAATATGAACTTAAGAAATGCATAAGAAGTGGTGAAAACGGTGGATCATCAGAGGTGCTGATGGAAGTCCAAAAAAAATTGTATAGGTGATGAAATTTTGTGGTTTGTACTATAATTTATATATTCAATTTAATACAAATTATTTTAAAAAATAAATTTAAAAAGGGGGCAAGTTGACAGCTCTGCCTGGCCGGGTTGTTGTGCGGGCGAGAGGGGCGGGCTAGGAGCGAGGGAGGAAGAAGAGGAAGAGGAAGAGGAAGAGGACCACCCAGGTCGCCTGGCACTCCTTGCCGGAGAGAGATGCAACAAATGAGCCTCGCGCGCCCCCGCTTCCCCGCGCGCGCGCCCGTGCGCGCCCCCTCCCGTCCTCCGCTGGAGGCGCTGCAGCCGCCCAGGTCTCCCTCGGGGGGGGGGCGGAGAGAGGGAGAGGGAGAGAGAGAGAGAGAGTTAGTTAGAGACGCTTCCCGTGGAGAGTGAAAGGCAGACCACCCACGTCGCCCCCCCCCCGGGTCTGGAGCAGCGGGGATCCCCAGCTGCCGGGACGGGGCGACCTTCGTGCCCCCCTCCCCGAGGGCTGCGGAGGCGAGGAGAGAGAGCCCCGACGGGGGAAGAAGGAGGAGGACCCAGGCGTCCGGCGCCCCCCTACCTGCTGCAGCCGACCGAGCAGCCCTCGTCGGAGCGCCCCCCGCCCCAGCGCCGCCGCCGCCGCCGCCGCCGCCATGCCCGCTCTGCTGCCGCCGGAGCCCCGCCCCTCGGACGCCTGGGTTCTCCCGCCCCGTCCTTAACCCTTCGCTGGCCCGAGACCTCTGCAGGAGGCGCAGAGTTAACCTGCGGGACTCCCTGCACAGGAAGCAGTCAGGGCAGGGCCGGATTGTGGCCCTCAGCTCCTGAAGCTCATGGGGCCCTTTCTATGTCCAGCTGTCCTTTGTCAGCAACAAATGGTCGCTGTTTTGTGTGTTGAATAGATGCCAGATGGTCATTTCTGGACCTAAAGTCATTTGCACATGCAGAATGTCGGCACCCTACATATAGAAAGGAGCAAACTTGTGATATTTTGGGGATCAGGCTAGCAGGTGGGGCCCTTGACTTACATCCTAGGAGCCAACACAACACAAAACACTGTTGCTGTATGCAGGTTTTACTTGGTTTTTATCTTATATTTTGGAAATGTACATCCAGGTGTTATTTCCTTTAATTTTGGGGGTGGCCCCAAGAGACTGGGGCCCTAAGCTAGAGCTTGTTTAGCTTATACGTAAATCTGGCGCTGGAGGCAGTGAGGGCCTTGAATGACTTTTTGTGGAGGAGCTGGCTCTCGAGGGCTACCAGCCACTGCGGCTTTGTTTTAACTCAGTAAAGCTCTTAATCTTTCACATTCTGCATTATTCACTTACGCTGCACGTCGATACCCAACCCATCTGGCAGGGTTCCCCCAGCCACTCTGGGAGGCTCGCAACAGAATATTCTTATTATTCATAATAATAAAGCAATAAAATATCAAACACTAAAAACTTCCCGTTTCTTTCAGAGGCAGAACTGCTTCCGAATTCCAGTTCCTGGAAACCTCAGGAAGGGAGAGGGTTGTTCCTGTGCTTGGATCCTCCTTGCAGGGCTCCCCCCCTTGGGGCAACTGGCTGGCCGGAGCGAGAAGAGGAGGCTGGACTTATTGCCCCCCACCCCGGTCCTGATCCGGCAAGCAGGCTCTTCATACGTTAAGGAACCTCCAGCTCCAGAAGCAGTCTATCTGTAGATGAGGGCCACTGGGAAGGAGAGGGAAGGTGGGTCCCCTGGGGCCTGATCCGGCAGCTCTCCTTATGCGTCATCATTACACAGCCCAAGCCACAGGGAGGGGGTGGAAATGAAGGTGGAAGCCGCCCCCAAAATCCCCAACCCTGGAAAGACCAGCCCGTCTCCCGCTTTGAAATGTGTGTCAAATCCTGCATCCCTTCACAGCACTCTGGGGCCCCCTAAGTGGACCAGCCCTCCCCCCCCCCGGCCCCCCCAGAGCCAGGTGGAGGCAGCAGCCCATAGAAGCAGAGAGCTGTACAGTTGGAAGGGGCCCTGCCCCCAGAGGAAAGGCTGGAAAGGGCAGAGGAATTGTTTATAATAATAATAAATAATAAAATTTTATTTATATCCTGCCCTCCCCAGCCGAAGCCGGGCTCAGAGCAGCTAACAACAGCAAAATGATACAACATTCTAACATCATTTCAGTATAAAATCAGTTGTATGCAACCAGGGCAGCTGGACTTTGTTGGCCCCAAAATGGAAGCCACAGGAATTGCCAACGAAAGAAGAGTGGCAGATGAAGATGATGGAATGTGCAGAACTGGCGAAGCTGACGGGAAAGATCCGAATCCAGCATGATCAAGCTATCCCAAAAGGCAGTTGCAAAGAATTAACAACACCAGCAGGACTGACTGAAGAAGACTTGCAATGTTGGTGATTCAGATCTTTTCATATTTATTTGAAAACGTGATAATTGAAATGGATGAAATGTAAACAGGAAGAGGTACAAATGCGATGATACAGTGAAGAATTAAGCCAGGCTGCCTCAACCTCGGCCCTTTGAGACTACAGTTCCCATCATCCCTGACCACTGGTCCTGCTAGCAAGGGATCATGGGAGTTGTAGGCCAAAAACATCTCAGGGCCCAAGGTTGAGGAAGCCTGAATTAAGCCGTAACCACGAGGCAGGAGGGGAGTTGACCAGCTCATATGAGCAAAAAATAATGTGAAAAATAAGGATATATTAACATGTTATAAAATGGAAACTCAATAAAATATTATATACCGTATATACTCGAGTAGAAGCCAACTTTTTCAGCACATTTTTAATGCTGAAAAAGCACCCCTCAGCTTATACTCGAGTGAGGGTCCTTTCGGGCTGCTCCTTCCTCCGCCGCTGCCACCAACAGCCTCTGGTGTGGTGAACAGGCTTATACTCGAGTCACTAAGTTTTCCCAGTTTTTTGTGGTAAAATTAGGTGCCTCAGCTTATATTCGGGTCGGCTTATACTCGAGTATATATGGTATATAAAAAAAGGAAAGGGCAGATGAAGCAGGTTGTGGGCACAGCCCACTGGGGAGGGGAGACAGGAGGACCCTGCTGTGTGTGTGGCGGAAGGACCCCCCACCCCCACCCCAGGATGAGACCCCCGTGAGGAGGCGGAAGCCAGGGTTAGGTTTCTGTGTGTTGCCACTGTGCAGTTGCTTGGAGTCACAGGACTCTCTTTTGCATTCCAGAGATTCCAGGCTGTTGGAAGTCTCACGGAAGACGGATGTGATGTTACTGTTTCCTGTTCCTTTGTTGTTCAGTTGGTTCTCTGCTTTCACAGAGAGAGCATGTATATTTCTTTTCTGTCTGCGTAGTTGGGAATAAATCTCTTTGCAATGTAGCTCATATTGTCTCGGCTCCTTCCCTGCGTGCTGGATACTCTGCGTAATGGGGAAACATGCTTGGGAGCCTCATCCAAGGCTCAGGTCGTTAATCATCGTCGGAGGAGATTCCGAAGGACTTGACCGGAGGAGGAGGAGCTCGGTCATGGCGCAAGTCCGACAGCCACGAGGCCCAGCTGGGCAGAAAGTCAGCTTTATTCCATTGACGGGGAGGAGAGGGGCTCAGAAGCCCATGCGGGGTCTCTTGCGGGGTCCCTGGGAGGAGGGGAGGGGGCGCTGGCTCCCGCGGCTGGAGGCCTGGCTGGCTGGCAGCTCGGCCGGGGGCTCGTCGGGCTCGTCAAAGATGGCCAGGTAGTTGCGGAGGGTCTGGCGGCGCTCCTTGGGGATCCCACGGGTGGAGAGGGTCTGGGACGAGAGCAGCTGCGAGGACGAGGGGGAGCCCTGGGAAGCATCACGGGGGCCTTGGGAGTCGGGAGGGGGGCCCTGGGAAGCAGTCGGGGAGCAGGGAACGGAGACGCGAGACTCGGGTGCCAGGCAGGGGGCTTTCATGGTGGCAGAGGCCAGAGAGTAGAGGCTTTCTGAGTCGGTGGGGACCTCGCTGGGGGTCTGGCTGCTGGCTGCCCACCAGGAGGAGTCGCTGGCATCCGACTGGTAGCTGGTGGTGGAGGTGAAGCTCCCCGAGAGGCTGGGGGTTCCCCTCGCCCTCTTGCGCCTCCGCCGCTGCTCCCTCAGCGCCCGCTGCTTCTGCGCCTTGGTGGCGCCCAGCTTCTCCTGCCACCAGTCGGCCCAGCCGCCGGCCCAGGAGGCGGCCAGGCGCTGCCCCAGCTCCCCTGGGGGGCCCTCCTGCTCCAGGCCCGGGGGCGAGGGGGCCCTGCCAGCCGGCTCCCGGGGGCACACGGCCCGCTTCTCCCGCATGGCCTGGCGCAGGCGCTGCCGGGCCTCCCCGTAGGAGGGGGCCTGATCCCCGACCGGCTCCCGCAGCTCCCGGCGAGCAAAGAGGCGGCTCTGGCTGAGGATGGCTGGCAGCCGCGCCCGGCCCTGGGCTGCCTTGGGGAGACGCTTCCAGGCCTTCCGGAAGCCCCTGATCCAGCGCTGGTAAGCGGAGGGGGCGGCCACAGGTGCTGCGGGCGCAGCAGATGGTGGAGGGCAGCCTTTGCGCAGTCCGGCTGCTTCGTCAGGGCCTTGGAGGGCACCCTCCTCTTCCTCCTCCTGCGGGGCTTCGGGGGCCGGTTGTGGCCCCTTGCAGTCTCCTTCTTCCTCCTCCTGGTGGAGCAAGGGCTGATAGAAGAGATCGCCGGCCTCGGAGACCTGGAAGACCAGCAGGGTCTGACTCTGGCCCTGCTGACCCAGGGCGGCTGCGATGCCTGGGGGTGGAAGAGAACCGTCAGTGGGGGGCTGCACTGGGTGGAGGAAAGAGGGCACGGCCCGAGAGTCCGGCCCCTTATTTCAAGTGGTTAGGAGAGCCCAGAAGTCACATATTCAGTCGCCAGATTTTGTGCTGCCGTGATAGATATCCAACGAAAAATGGTCTATGCTACAATTCAGTCCCAAACTGAAGGCCCATCTTGTTGGATCCGCACTTCTAAAGCCCACCCCATACAGCTGTGTTGATCTTTTAATTTTTCTTATAAATTTGTACTCACCCATTAAAGGTAAAGGTACCCCTGCCCGTACGGGCCAGTCTTGACAGACTCTGGGGTTGTGCGCCCATCTCACTTAAGAGGCCAGGGGCCAGCGCTGTCCGGAGACACTTCCGGGTCACGTGGCCAGCGTGACATCGCTGCTCTGGCCAGAGCCAGAGCCGCACACGGAAATGCCGTTTACCTTCCCGCTGGTAAGCGGTCCCTATTTATCTACTTGCACCCGGAGGTGCTTTCGAACTGCTAGGTTGGCAGGCACTGGGACCGAGCAGCGGGAGCGCACCCCGCCGCAGGGATTCGAACCGCCGACCTTTTGATCGGCAAGTCCTAGGCGCTGAGGCTTTAACCCACAGCGCCACCTGCGTCCCTCTGCGCCACTTCTGAAGCCCACCCCATACAGCTGTGTTGATCTTTTAATTTTTCTTATAAATTTGTACTCACCCATTATCTATGCTTAATTAGGTATTCTATGTATATGTTTAAATCTACGTTTGGTTGTTGCTCCCTTTTATTTCATAATTATTCGCTTAGATTCATACTGTTATGCTATTTATTTAGATGTTTTGTTTATGCTGGTCTATGACTGTAATAAAGTAATAAAGTAAAAGTAAAGTAAAAGGGGTCAGGGCTGCGGAGCATCTTCTTTCATAAAAGAAGAGACGAAGAGTTTGGATTTGATATCCCGCCTTTCACTCCCTTTAAGGAGTCTCAAAGCGGCTGACATTCTCCTTTCCCTTCCTCCCCCACAACAAACCCTCTGTGGGGTGAGTGGGGCTGAGAGACTTCAGAGAAGTGTGACTGGCCCAAGGTCACCCAGCAGCTGCAGGTGGAGGAGCGGGGAAGCGAACCCGGTTCCCCAGATTACGAGTCCACCGCTCTTAACCACTACACCACACAAACACATCTGTCCACACCGCTCATAGAATCACAGCATCTTAAGACTTGGAAGGGCCCCCGAGGGTCATCTAGTCCAACCCCCGGCAATGCAGGGATCTCAAGCAAATCACCCCGGGCATATGGGCATCAAGCTCTGCTTAAAGACCTCCAAGGAAGGAGAGTCCAGCATCTTCGGTGGGAGACGAACACTGTAAGCAATTAACAACACTAGCAGGGTTGTAAGAAGACTTGTAATGTTCATGATATGTAGCCTTTTCCTATTACTTAAAATCAGAGAACAGGAGGAATAAGGGAAAACTAATAAATGCTCGGATGTAAAGATATAAACTGGGAAACCATGAAGCGGGAGGGAGGGAAGTCGATGCTCAGATGAGCAATTTATAAAGTGGATGTCAAAAGCAGGTTTAAATGGGAAAAAATGGAAAAGCAATAAAAATGTTTTTTAAACAAACAAACAGCTGCTACATTTCGAGAGCTAAATTACCCTAGTCCGACATTTCAAAGCCAAATGGTAGATTGCTAATTAAAAGTTATTCCCTGAGCTATACAGTGTTTTTTGGTTTCCCTAAGCCCTGCAAGCTTTTGACCCTGGTGGGGCCACCTCTCTCTTCTTGCTTGTGGACACCCTGAAAAGAATTCTCATCAGCTAATGAGACAGGATTTCCCCTTGCAAAAGCCACACTGGTTCTGCTTCAAGCAAGGCTTGTTCTTCCACATTCTTGCTAATTCTCTCTTCAGCGACACCTCCCACCATTTTCCTGGACATGGTCCCCTCTTGGTCCCTGTCACCCCCCCCCCCTGCTTTCTGATGGATCAATGAAGTCCGCTCCTTTGGGTCGGATTTTGAAGGGACTGGTCTGCCCACCTGCCCTTGCTCACCACTTGGGGGAGGGCGTGTGTCTAAGCTGCTTCCAGTCTGGCTCAAGCCCCCCCCCCCCCGCCATGTACCTGCAGTGGGCAGGGCGAGACGCTGGCGCAGAGCCTCCTGCCGGATGGGCACTTGCACAGGGAAGTGGGGCAGGCTCTCGAGGATGGAAGGGACCTTCCGTGGGGGGCCCCAGAGCTGGCAAGGGGTGTCGGCGCCGCCTGCGGAAAGAGGTGGGTCAGTCCCCCAGCCCACAACTGCGTCTCCCAGCGCAGCCAGCCACCCCCAAGTATTCACACCACCAGAAAAGCTCTGGAGCAGCAAGATCAGGCCAAAGGGGGGGTCACCCAATCTTGCATCACTGATGTTGGGGGGCACCAGCAGAGCTTGCCAGAGGGGGCTCTATAGTTTCGGTGCTGCGTGGCGTCCTACTTGGGGGCGTAAGAGCATAATGGCCTGGCCGCTGGATCAACTGTGATCCAGAAGCATCGCTGACCACAGAAGCATCGCCAGGAAACCCTGGCCAGTAACCGCCTCCTCCCACCCCAAATTTTGTCTCCTCCTCTTTTAAAGCCATCACCATCCTTCTGCTTCTTTCAACATCCCACTTCCTGGCAGGAGAGGCTTTTGGGCATCTCTGTTGTGCTAGCCGCCACAACCCCAAGGTCTCTGGTCAGCCGCCACCCGCTCAGACCCCAGTAAGTGCCTATGCCAATGGGGGGGGGTATGATCCACTCCCTGCACCCCCAGCCCCTGCCTCGCCCCCCCCACCTGTGTACTGCAGCAGCAAGAGTTCTTGGTCGTGGTGGGAGCCCAGGAGGAGCTTGTGGCTGCGCTGCGGAGCGACGGCCGGGCTGAGGAGGCCGTAGATGGGCGGCCGCTGCATCATGTGCTCCCAGCTGAGGGTGGGCACCAGGGGGAAGCGTTCGTCCAGCACGTAGACTGAGAACTGCGGAAGGAGAGAGGAGCATTCACAGCACACAGACTCCTCAAACTGGAAAGCTGGGAGGGACCCGAGGGTTTGAGGCTGAATCCTGACAAGACAGAAGTGCTGTTTTGGGGGGACATGAGGCGGGCGGGTGTGGAGGACTCCCTGGTCCTGAAAGGGGCAACTGTGCCCCTGAAGGACCAGGTGCACAGCCTGGGAGTCATTCTGGACTCACAGCTGTCCATGGAGGCGCAGGTTAATTCTGGGTCCAGGGCAGCTGTTTATCAGCTCCATCTGGTACGCAGGATGAGACCCTCCCTGTCTACAGACTGTCTCACCAGAGTGGCGCATGCTCTGGTTATCTCCCGCTTGGACTACTGCAATGCACTCTACGTGGGGCTACCTTTGAAGGTGACCCGGAAACTGCAATTAATCCAGAATGCGGCAGCTAGACTGGGGACTGGGAGCGGCTGCCAAGACCATATAACACCAGTCCTGAGAGATCTGCATTGGCTCCCAGTACATTTCTGGGCACAATTCAAAGTGTTGGTGCTGACCTTGAAAGCCCTAAACGGCCTCAAAGGCCCAGTATACCTGAAGGAGTGTCTCCACTCCCATCGTTCTGCCCGGACACTGAGGTCCAGCTCCGAGGGCCTTCTGGCGGTTCCCTCACTGCGAGAAGTGAGGTTACAGGGAACCAGGCAGAGGGCCTTCTCGGTGGTGGCACCTGCCCTGTGGAACACCCTCCCATCAGATGTCAAAGAGAAGAACAAATATCTGACTTTTAGAAGACATCTGAAGGCAGCCCTGTTCAGGGAAGCTTTTAATGTTTGATGCATTACTGTATTTTAATATTTGGTTGGAAGCTGCCCAGAGTGGCTGGGGAAACCCAGCCAGATGGGCGAGGTATAAATAATAAATTGTTCTTTTTGTTATTTTTCTCCTTCCAATAAAGTACAGCAGAAAAGTTGTCCAAATATAAACAGTTAACTTATTAATCCTCACAATAATTTCATAATTATTGGTCTATGTATTTCTAATAGTACAACCAAATCAGTAATTTTTAATATAATTGTAAAAACTACTATGAAATTTTATTATTCCAAAAATGAAACCTTCTTCTGGTTGTAAATATTAAAATTATATCAGCAAGAAGGAGTCTTTCTGTAAAAAAATGATTTAAATCAAGTCTTACCGACTAGTGATTTAAACCAAATCTTACTGACTAGTGATTTAAAATGTGATTTAAATCGATTAGATTTAAATCAAATCCACCCTGTTTGCCCCTATGATTTCCACCTCAGGCATGATTTCCACACAAGTGCATGAACACACAGCTCCAGCTTGGGAAGTCTCAAGAAGACCCCTGTGCCCGTCTCTGGAGGATGAGGAAAGCCCTGGCACTCACCTGCGTGGCAACGAGGTGCTGGTAGGGCTCAGCCTGGCCCAGGTACTTGGAGAGGACCACGCGCTCCCCCCGCTGGCAGTCTGCCTCGCCCCCCACCTTGAAGAGCTCCACGCGATGTTGAGAGTCGGACACCTGAGGGCAACCGAGAGGAGCAGCCTGAGCCCCGGGAGAGCAGGGTCCCCTGGCACCACCCCTGGAGGCTCCTCTTGTCCCCCGAACCCGCCTTGGGTGGGGCAGCAGCAGGACATGTGGAGCCCTCTTGCAGCATCTCCTCTCCCCGCGCCCCCCCCCGACCATCTCCCCTCCCCAGAGTCTCACCCTCTGGTCAATCCCCACCAGGCCGGTACGGTCGGCAAAGCTGAGCACCCGCGGGTGAGCAGTGAACTCGCTCCATCGCCAAGGGGAAGGGTCCCGGAAGAAGAGGGTCTCGCTGCCCTGGTGCAGCCGCTGCAGCCTGGCAAGAAGGAGAGGGCATGGCGGACTGGCGCTTGGCACAGCTCTTCTAGTCTGGCTCACCTGCACTCCATGCCAGCCTCAGGGCGCCAGCCCAACACAGCTCTGGGGGATACTCAGAGCCTGCTGGATCCGGCCAGTCCAGCAACCCATTCTCACAGGGGCCAGCTAGATGTTTGTGAGAAACCCACCAGCAGGATCCTCTTTTAAAGCCATCCCGGTTGGTAGCCATCTCTGCCTCCTGTGGCAGGGAGTTCCACAGTCTACCGATGTGATGCATGAATAACTTTATTTTATCCATCCTGAATCTTCCAGGAAGGGGGCAGGAGAAGGGCTGGCTTCTGGGACTGGGCCCGGCGTGGCTGCCGGCACGAGCCTCGCCCTGTTGTATTTGGGGGAAGGTCTCCCTTTCGAACGCCTCCGAGTCTGCAGATCAGAAGTGCACAACTGCATCCCTGGGGCATCTCATTACATTGCCGGGTTCTTACAATACTCAAACCTGAAGCCCCAAATACGAAGGTTGAGTTGCTGGCGACTCCAACATATGACTCTCTTTCCCTGGAGGTTTTTCAACAGGGGTCAAATGGCCAAATGCCAGGACTACTTCTTTAGCTGAGATTCCTGCGTCATGGGGGGGGGGGGGGGCTGGACTAGATGACCCCTGGGGAACCTTCCAACTCCACAATTTTTTTAAAAACAGCTCTTCGTTTATTTGGGAGAGAAAGTCACCCAAGGAATTTCAGCATTCTCTGTTTTGCCTGTTTCAAGGGGGCAGAAATCAGAAGAACGCTTTTCCAGAGTAACTTCTCATTCCCTTTCCTTTCCTCACTCCAAAATGTAATCCTCAGGGGCTTTTCAACCCTCCCTTTGCCCGCCTCCCCTCCAGAGACAGGGCCAAGCATGTCTTCTCCCTACCCCCCATCCATCTTCATCTGCATGCAAGACAAGGGGGGCCCTTATTAGCCCCCCCCCCCCAGTGCTCACCCTGTCTCCACATTCCAGACATAGAGGGCTCCTCCGTGGGTGCAGAAGGAGAGCTCGCCAGGCAGGTGGGGGCTGCAAGGGAGACAGGAGAGGCATCATGCGCAGCAGGAGATGCAGAGACCCCCGGCCCCCTCCCCAGGCTTAGCTCCAGCCCCAGGCCTGCCCCACTGCAGCCTCTCAAGTAGCAAGATTTATACCCCACTAGACTTGCTTGCAATAAAACTGCTAAGGAATATTAAAAGCATCAATTAAGATCAGTTAACCACGAGTAATAAAGAGCATTTAAGGGATGGTTAGCATTAGGAATACACATAAAAAGGGGTTCTGCTGCCATCGGGAGGATGGGGGGCTGGCTGGGACGCAGCACAACAGGGCCTTCTCTGTGGTGGCACCCAGACGCCCCTCCCCAGGAGATTCGCTGTGGGCTGGCAATACTTCTCTCTTTTCTTTCCAACAGTTTGATCTTTTAATTAATTTCACAATGTGGCGCTTCTTCATTTAGATAACAGGGTGATGAATCCAGTGTTCTGGGCATGCAGAGAGGGCCAGGGGGTGGTTGGAGGGACACACAGAACAGTCTCATGGCCCCGGAAAAGCTGAAGAGACCCTTCTGGTGAGAGGTGTGGGGGTCAGGTGGGATTGCTATGAGGAATTATGAAAAATGGAGAATGCCATTGTGTCCGCCATGAAAGCATGGCTTTAACTGGGCTTGGTTCATTGACAATAATTTCTGATTAAATCCCATAAGCCTCTGCATCTCTGCCCATCTTCTCTACTGTTCATTTTCTCTGCCTCACAGGCACGTATAAGCATTCTGACTGGTTGCTTCACCAGGCATCCGGAGCCATAAAGATAGAAGGTAGCTTTGATGTAGTTTGCTAATCTTTAGGTAGATTTTAAGGGCCAGGAAGAGAGATCACAAGGAGATGGCAAATACGACCTGTCTTTCCTTTCCTGTTTACTGCTATTTATGACCTCCGGGGTTTGCCAAATGCATTCTTCCTTGATTCCTATTTTATTTACTTTGAACTATGTATGCATTGGACGCGGGTGAGAGCCTAGGACTTGCTGATCAGAAGGTCGGCCGTTAGAAACCCCACAACAGAGTGAGCTCCCATTGCTTGGTCCCTGCTCCTGCCCACCTAGCAGTTCGAAAGCACGTCAAAGTGTAAGTAGATAAATAGGTACCACTCCGGCAGGAAGGTAAACGGTGTTTCCGTGCGCTGCTCTGGTTCGCCAGAAGCAGCTTAGTCCTGCTGGCCACATGACCCGGAAGCTGTACGCCGGCTCCCTGGGCCAGTAAAGCGAGATGAGCGCCGCAACCCCAGAGTCAGCCATGACTGGACCTAATGGTCAGGGGTCCCTTTATCTTTACCTTTGTGTGCATGCTCAAGTAGGAAATGGTTTCTTTGTAGTTACAAGGATTTCTCTGAACTGACTTTGTCCCACGTATTTTTGAAATGCTCAGAGGACATCTGATTGGTTCTTACAAGCGCTGTGCTAAAACTTCTTTTGTTAATAAAGGGGCCTGGGCCAGGGTGTGACGGATTATTATTCGCATCTCCTCCCAGAGTCTTGCTGGCCAAGCCTCGTGTGTATTTTATTAATCAGGGTCCAATCCTTCCTTGCCTTCGGAACGCAACAAGAGGGGCCAGAGAGTGGAGGAGGCTGAACCCAAACATGACTCTGCCTCCACATCACAAGGGCAGGTTTAAAATAAAATAAAATGGTGAGACAAGCCCCCGTTTCTTCCCTCTTACCTGACTGCGATGGAGGAGCAGGGGGTCTCTGTGCCAACCACCTGGAGCAGGACGGGGGCTCCTCCCGGCTTCATCTTCCATGCGCCGCAGTGGTAATCTGAGCGCACCCCAACAAAGTCTGCGCATGGGGGGTGCAGAGCAGAGAGACCAGGCTTAGCACCCTCGGAATAATACTGGGGGAGAAAGGGCAGCGATTTCCAGTGGACGCCTCACTCACCAATGCCGTCCACCTGGGCGGCTGCCACCTGCTGGACCCGGCCGTTGAGCTCAAACTGGGCAGGGCGGCCGCGGGTTCGAGGCCTCAGGGAGCCGCTGGTGGTGGGCTTCAGAGCCACGTCTTGGAAGCCTGATGAAGGAGCAGCTAAGGAAGGGGTACGGGGGGGGTCTTGAGGGAGAGGAAGGAGAGGTCTGGCAGGGGGAGGAACATGGCAGATGGGGGGGGGGGAGAGAGAGACCACCCAGAAAACCCACATGGAAGATTCAGGGAAGAGTATAGGGTCATGTTCAAGGTGCTGGTCTTGACCTTTAAAGCCCTTTGTGGCTTCAAAAAGGTAAAGGTAAAGGTACCCCTGCCCGTACGGGCCAGTCTTGACAGACTCTGGGGTTGTGCGCCCATCTCACTTAAGAGGCCAGGGGCCAGCGCTGTCCGGAGACACTTCCGGGTCACGTGGCCAGCGTGACATCGCTGCTCTGGCCAGAGCCAGAGCCAGAGCCAGAGCCGCACACGGAAACGCCGTTTACCTTCCCGCTAGTAAGCGGTCCCTATTTATCTACTTGCACCCGGAGGTGCTTTCGAACTGCTAGGTTGGCAGGCGCTGGGACCGAGCAGCGGGAGCGCACCCCGCCGCGGGGATTCGAACCGCCGACCTTTCGATCGGCAAGCCCTAGGCGCTGAGGCTTTTACCCACAGCGCCACCCGCATCCCCCTTTGTGGCTTAGGGCCCTTGTTTTTACAGGATCGCCTCTCCTGGTCTGCCCCGCGGAGGACCTTAAGGTCCATGAATAACCATGGTTTAGAGGTCCCGGGCCCTAAGGAAGTCAGACTATCCTCACCAGGGTCTTCTCAGTGATGGCTCTGACCTGGTGGAATGCTCTGTCCCAGGAGACTAGGGCCCTGCAGGATTTAACTTCCTTCCGCAGGGCCTGTAAGACAGAGCTATTCTGCCTGGCCTTTAATTTGAATTCAGCCTGATCTTTTATTTCCCTTCTCTTCCCTCCCCCTCCCCTTTTATGAAGATTACCTGCTCTGAGACCCCACAGCTGATTCTCCCCTGGCCACCAAGGAGGACCAATTCAGCCAGCTAGCCCTGGGGATTATCTAATTGATTTTTGAATTTTATTGTTATTCATGTCTTTATACCATATTTTATGCTGCTTTTATAATTAAGTGTTTTAAATTTGTTGTTAGCCGCCCTGAGCCCGGTTTTTGAACTGGGAAGGGCGGGGTATAAATAAAAGTTCATTATTAGAACCATAGAATCATAGAGTTGGAAGAGACCACAAGGGCCATCGAGTCCAACCCCCTGCCAAGCAGGAAACAAATTATTATTATAAGAAAGGTCAGAGCCCCAGAGCTCTCCCTCGCCAGCTGGCTGCAACCAAGCACCTCTTGCCCCCGGAAAAGGATACAGAGCTGGTTCATGGCCTCCCCAGAGGGGTACACCAGGCAGCCCCTGGACGATGGCCCCCCGCTGCCCTCTCTGGGCAGCCAGGCCAAGGCCCCCCCGGTTGGGGTCTCGTCGAAGGAAAGGCGCCTCCACTGCTCCGCCAGGTCCTCGTGCAGCCAGTCGGCCATCAGCTCCAGGGGCAGCTCAAAGAGCCAGTCCCGGCACAGGCGCATGATGCTCTTGCCCCCAAAGAAGCTGCAGCTGTGGGGTGCGATAGGAATTTTGAGGTCTTAGATATATGTTCAATGTTCATAAGTGTGCCAACCGAGCATGTATATAGATCAGCACAGGAAGACCGACCTGAAACCATTTTTGATTCCCAAACTGTCCCAAACTGACCCAATGATTTCTCTGCAAGGTCAAAGGAAAATGGAAAAGCCTCCCCATTGTCTTTTCCTTCACAAATCCTGTCTTAAGGGCACATTTAAGATATGAATAGGGTGTGAGCCTGTGACCTGGCTCAGGAACTAAGTATTTATCATTACAAAAGACTGGCCAGGCTCCTCAGGGTATCCAATCAACTAACCTGCCAGACGGGAGATAAACAAGGACAGGAGAAAAACAAGACTCAAATTTCTGTTTTAGGCCACCTTTTCTGTGATGCATGTATGATGTTTCTGGGGGTGGTCTTGCTCTAAAAAGGTAAAGGTAGAGGGACCCCTGATCATTGGGTCCAGTCATGGATGACTCTGGGGTTGCGGCGCTCATCTCGCTTTACTGGCCGAGGGAGCTGGTGTACAGCTTCTGGGTCATGTGGCCAGCAGGACTAAGCCGCTTCTGGCGAACCAGAGCAGCGCACGGAAATGCTGTTTACCTTCCTGCCGGAGCGGGACCTATTTATCTACTTCCGCTTTTGCCCCCCACCCTGACCAAGGCGAGTCACTCACCTCACGGCATCAGGGGCATCGATGTGCTTCAGCAGGTGGCTCACCCGGCAGACGTTGCGCCGCTTTTTCCTCTGCAGGGGATGGAAGCAGCCAAGAGGGTCAGACGAAGCCCTAGGAAAGAGTCTCACTCTCCCCCCCCCCTTCAGGCTAGCCTACCTGGCAGGGCTGTGGGGAGAGTTTGAGGACGCACAGCAGAACTTGCTGCTGCTCCTTCTGACAGAGGAGAAGAGACAGGGGCAGCCAGGAGGGAAAGGAAGAAAGCAGGGAAACCAAGCATGACTCAAGTCAGGACGGCACTGCAGTCTAGTGGTTAGTCGGACTGGGAGACCAGGGTTCGAATTCCCCACTTGGACATGAAGCTAAGGAACCTTAGGCCAGTCAGCGCCTCTTGGCGCAGGCCAAGCCAGCTTACTGGGTTATTGTTGGGGGGATTAAAAGAGGAGGGGGAGATCCATAATAATAATAATAATAATAATAATAATAATAATAATAATTTATATCCTGCCCTCCCCAGCCAAAGCTGGGCTCAGAGCAGCTAACAACAGTAAAATAATACAGCATTCTAAAATCAATTCATTCTAAAATCAGTTCAAATCAAATGAATGGCAACCATTGGGCTAGAGATCTGTGATGATTGCCATGTATTAAAAGGTGGGCTATCAATGAAACAAACTCCCCGCCTGAAGGAGGCTCCTCCCTCCATTAGAATCCCTTTGCTGTGCCCCACACCAGAGGGGCAGGACCCAACTCTCTGGGCAGCGACAAGGGAGGGTCACTCACCTGGACTGGCACATCTCCCAGGTGGAAGTTGTCCTGGAGGAGCTGCCCCATGGTGCCAAAGGCCACGTCAGGATAGTCCACAAAGAAGGCGCCCAGCTGCGGGAGCAGAGAGGGGACAGGCTGGGCCTTTGCCTGGGGTCTCACCCCCCACAGATGCCCTCCAACACCCCCCCCCCCCCGCCGGTGGCCCCCCTCTTGACTACCTGATCTGGGAAGCCCAGGGCAGCCTGAGCGCCAGTGTTGGTGGCTTCCGAGGAGCGCAGCATCAGTCCCTGCAGAAGGATGTCTTGGGGAGTCACGGGGGGCACCCTGCAGCCTGGGAGAGAAGGAGAGTCCGTCTGCCACTGGCACAGCGGGCACCTCTTGGGCACAGGCTGGGCGCCCTGCCTTTGGTCCCCAGTGTCTCCAGGCAAAGGCTTCCACCTGACACCCCAGTTCACAGGAGCCTGCCAGGTGACTCCAAAGGAAGCAGCTGCCAGCAGGGCATGGCTAAACTGTGGAACTCCCTCCCACTGGAGGCAGGGATGGCCACAACCTGGACGGTTTGCAAAGAGGACTGGATAAATTCCAGGAGGAGGAGAGGCTCTTGGTGGCCCCAGTGGCTCTGCTCTCCCTCCACAGAGGCAGCAAAGCTTCCCAATACAAGTTTCTGGAAAACCCACCAGAGGGGAGAGTTGTGCCCCCTGGTTTCCCCTGGGCATCAGCTTGGCCTCTGGGAGAACAGGATCCCGGAGCAGGACGGGCCGCTCTGGCCTGATCCAGCCGCCAGCGTCTTCTGATGTTCTTTGGGAGCCTCCAGGCCTAGAGGCAGTCTATCTCAGTTCTTCGGGGCATTTGCCCGCTGTGCCAACAGGATGCTGGACTAGTTGGGGCATTGGCCTCATCCGGCGGCCTGTTCTGCCATAGGCGCCAACTCCAAGGGGCCAGGGGTTTTTGCCCGCCCCCAATAAAACATGCCCACCCAAGTTGATGGGCGTTGCCATTGAAATGACTGCGTGTCATGTGATCTATTCACCTGCCCACCCCCCTTATATGATTCAGGTCAGCACCCCTGGCAGGGTCGCGCTCACCGGCGTTGGGCGGCGTCAGGGGCAGCGGGGCGGCTTCGCTGGGCGTCCATCTCTCCCCGACGGCCTTCGGGAGGCGGCGGGGAACGAAGTGTGGCGGGTCCTGCGGGGCAAAGAGAAGGGGGGTCCCCCCTGCCCACACCTGATGGCAGCCAGGCAGGCAGAGGGAAGGCAGGGTGCCTGCCCCTCCCCTCTGCCCTGGCCCCTCCCCACCTGTACCCCGCCCCTCCCCTCTGTTCTCGGCTCCTCCCCCTCCCCAGGCCCCTCCCCTCTGTCCTCAGCTCCTCCCCCTCCTCTCTTATACTCAGCCCCCTCCCCTCTGTCCTGGGCCCCTCCCCCTCCCCATGACTCCTCCCCTCTGTCCTGGGCCCCTCCCCCTCCCCAGGCCCCTCCCCTCTGCCCTCGGCCCCTCCCCCTCCTCTCTTATACTCAGCCCCTCCCCTCTGTCCTGGGCTCCTCCCCCTCCCCAGGCCCCTCCCCTCTGCCCTGGGCCCCTCCCCCTCCCCATGGCTCCTCCCCTCTGTCCTGGGCCCCTCCCCCTCCCCAGGCCCCTCCCCTCTGTCCTGGGCCCCTCCCCCTCCCCATGACTCCTCCCCCTCTGTCCTGGGCCCCTCCCCCTCCCAGGCCCCTCCCCCTCCGTCCTGGGCCCCTCCCCCTCCCAGGCCCCTCCCCCTCCGTCCTGGGCCCCTCCCCCTCCCAGCCCCCTCCTCCTCTGTCCTGGGCCCCTCCCCCTCCCAGGCCCCTCCCCCTCCGTCCTGGGCCCCTCCCCCTCACCTGCCCGGGCGCCGCGGGGTCGGGCAGCACCTGCCCGTAGCAGCCCCACCCGGCCACCAGCGGGCTGGCCCGGGAGGCGTCGCGCCGGCGGCTGGGCGGCCCCGCCTGGAAGTAGCCCGGGAAGAGGGCGCGCGGGAAGGCGGCCGCCGCCGCCGCCGCCATCGGGGATCGAACTCGCGGCGGCGGCGGCGCCGGAGGAGGAGGCGGAGGGAGCCGAAGAGCCGAGCGCGCTCGCAGACCGCGGGGCGAGCCAGGCGGAAGGAGCGGCCCCAGAGGCGGCGCCGAGAGGGGCCGGGCGGGAGGGCCGCCGGCTCCCCCTAGCGGCCGGAGGGCGCCGCCGGGAAAAGCCTCGCTGCTGGGCGAGGCGATTTGTAGATTTCATCTAGATGCGTTGCAAATACTCTCGTTCTGCTTGGGCAAACGTCCATTAGCAATCCGTTCATTAGTTGCGTGCGGATTGCTTAGAGGGGTAGAAAAGCAAATCTGGAAATCTCCAAATTCTTTGGAGGTCTTTAAGCAGAGGCTTGACAACCATATGTCAGGAGTGCTCTGATGGTGTTTCCTGCTTGGCAGGGGGTTGGACTCGATGGCCCTTGTGGTCTCTTCCAACTCTAGGATTCTATGATTCTATGAAATGCAGGCGGAGGAATCTCAGCTGACCCCCATGTTTTGCTGGGCCCATTTCACAGCAATGGCCAGTGCTATTTTTCAAGAAGAAGAGGCGCCAAAACTCACCGTGAACGCCTTCCTCATTCTCTGGAATGGCAAGGGTGCCCCCCTGAGAGGGGCCAGAACTGAGTTCCCACAAGTTCCAGCTGAAACAGCCCTGTGCCCAAGGCATGCCAGGTGCAAAGAGCAGGGCCATTGCCCTCCCCCCTGCCCGGAAGGGGGAAGGGGCAGCGGGCACACAGCCAGGTGGGCTCCCTTGGCAGCTGGGTGCTCTTTTCTGCCCCTCTAAGTTCCAGCCCAGACATCTCTGGCCACAAGCAAAGCACAAGTGGCCACACGGAGAGATACCGAGAGGGGTGGGCTGCTTGGAAAGCGCAAGCGGAAGTTTGGCCCTTCAGCCCAGAAAGGGGCCCATCCCACAAGGGGGTCTCGTCATCAGAGCCATGGCTAGGTGATCTTGCACCTCCTAGCCAATATTTTTATTTCTAGAGATATTTGTAGCTGATTTTGCACCCCTCCCTTGCCTGGCGGGGGCCTTCCTCACCACTCCCTAGCAACGGCCCTGCTTACCATCCAGCAGAGGCTAAGCAGGCAGGGCCTCATCCTTCCCCTGCTGCCACCCTCCTCCCGCCCTCCTTGCTGTTTAGGGTATCTGGTTTCATTTGCACGGCTCTACAACCTGAGCGTAGGCTGGAGGGGCTCACAGCGGCTTTGGATACCCAGCACAGAGCAAGCAGGTCTCTGGGTCTCCTGCTTCCAGCTCAGCTCTCCGTCCAACTCTCTGGGTATTGTGTGCCTAAAGGTAGAGGGACCCCTGACCGTTAGGTCCAGTCGTGGACGACTCTGGGGTTGTGGTGCTCATCTCGCTTTATTGTCCGAGGGAGCCGGCGTATAGCTTCCGGGTCATGTGGCCAGTGGGGCAGGAGCCCCAAATAATACGAGAGGACGGGCAGGAGGAAAGCCATCTGACTTTGAGGAATCTCAAAATGGGAAGGGACCCCGAGGGTCATCAAGTGCAGTCCCCTGCAAGGCAAATGGGGAGACTGGGACCAGGGCCAGAACAAGCCCTTCCTGTAACAACTTCAGCTTTTTTTCTAGAAAAAAAGGCACTGGGCCCACCCATTGGCCTGGAGGGTGGCACCCCCTGGCTCATTCTTTGGGGCCCTGCCCTAGCCCACCTGCCAGCCGGCCCCTCTCAAAGGCTGCCATGGAAGCCCCAGCTGGTAGCTGGTTCAGAAAAAGCTGCCCATTCTCCCTGCAAAGCAGCTACTGCGGGAGCCTCATTGTGTGAAGGAAGTCCTTCACACAGGACATTGTTAATCTGTGGAACTCCCAGCCACAGGAGGCCATGCTGGCCACCAACTTGGAAACGGGAAACTGATGGAGTGGAGGGCTATTGAAGGCTGCTAGTCACAATGGCTGCTGTTGTGTACTGAAGTTCTTACCCTGGGCCAGCAGGGGGATACTCTAGATAGTTTTCACTTAGGTCCACGTATGCAAATAAGGAATTGAAAGTGATGTTCAGTGATTGGATAGTTACAGAAAGTTGTTACTGTTGCTTTGTAGTTGAACTCTATATAAGCAGGCTGGCAGAACCGTTCAGTTCAGTTCTGTTCTGGCCTGTGAATAAACAAGTGCTCTTTGAAGAATTGCTGTGTCGTCTGATATGTTCACCCACAACTTAACAGCTGTGCTCTGCCTCTGCGGCTGGAGGCGTTGCTGCTTCTGAACCCCAGTTACTGAAAGCCACAGGAGAGTTGCAGCTGAGCTCAGGCTGCCTGAGGGTTTCCCCTGGTGGCATCTGGCTGTGAGAACAGGACGCTTGGGCCAAGCTCTTCTCATGTTCCTACGGAAACTCCAGGGCCACAGGCAGTCTGTCCAGACCCCTAGGCTCTTTGGAGTATTTGGCTCTGTGAGAACAGGACTAGATGATCCAGCCAGCTAGCCTGGTGTTCTTGCATGGAGGAGTCCCATCCTGGCCCCTCTCCTGCCCCAGAGCCCCCTCTGGCCCTGGATTCCCCGCAGAGCCCTCCCCCCCCACCCCCCAGGGGCCCAGAAGAGACACCCAGACGCGGCCGGCTAGAGCAGCCTCTCTTTATTGCCTCTCGCTGTGGGGGGGGGGGTCCATCCGCCGGCCACCCTCAGGCCTTCTTGTGGTCCTTCTCCACTATCCTCCGGGGCCCTGAGGGGGGAAGAGGCAGAGCGCGTGAGCCAGAGGGGGCAGGCAGGGCCGAGAAGGCCTGGCCCTGCAGGGCTTGGTAGGCAGAGCTGTCCTCAGAGCGCCCCGTCAGGACGGCATCGCGCAGTTCGGGCATCTCGGCAAAAGGCAGATAGGCTTCTCCTGGGGGAAAGAGAGGCAGGTGTGGGACGGAGCCTAGTAGGGGGGGGGGCAGGAGGAAGGGCCCCAGGAAGCCAGGAGGACACAGCACCCAAAGGCTGGCTCTCCAGGAAGAATCAGGGAGGCTTTGAAACCAGAATATTGAGTGGAAAAACGCCCAGATGGTTGTAGAATCTGAATTTGAACATGAGGGTAACTGCAGGGATGAAAATGAGGATGCTACTTTGTTCAAAGAATTGGGACCCCAAAGGTCATCCAGCCCAGCCCCCTGCAATGCAAGAATCCCAGCTAATACGCAGAGTTCAGAGGCTCCATGGGAAGGCTGGCAGCAGTTTTGTGAAAAGTGAGGGTGACCTCCACAATTTCAGAAGGTAAATTCAGAGCACACAGGTCTGGCTTGGCTTATCGAAGTAACATATCCAAGGAAAGAGAGCGGCAGAGTGTGTTAATCTATACCATAGGTAGGCAAACTAAGTCCCGGGGGCCGGATTCAGCCCCACCGCCTTCTAAATCTGGCTCGCGGACGGTCCAGGAATCAGCGTGCTTTTACATGTGTAGAATGTGTTGTTTCATTTAAAATGCATCTCTGGGTTATTTGTGGGGCATAGGAATTCATTCAAAATATAGTCCAGCCCCCAACAATAATCTGAGGGACAGTGGACCGGCCCCCTGCTGAAAAAGTCTACTGATCTTTGCCTCTGCAACCTCAAGGCCAGGCTACTGCAATGCGCTCTCTGTGGGGCTGCCCTCGGTGCTTCACAAGCTTCCGCTGGAGCAGAGCCCCATGGAATTGGGGTGGAAGGGTGGGAAACTGGCTAGCTTCCGTTGTGGGCACCAGAAGGATAGGCAGGGGGAAATGTGGCCCCCACAGTGCCCCCTCCCTTGCTCCCCTCCTGCCCGTACCGCACGGCCGGCCCCCCTTCCGCCGCGTCTCCTCCGACTCAAAGAAAGTCTCATGCTCCTCCCAGCGCCGGTCACAGGCAGCGCACAAGAAGTTGGAGGTGAAAGCCAGGCAGGAGCAGCCTAGAGGGCGGAAAGAGAGCGGGGCGTCAGTGTTTGGGGGGTGGGGTGCCAGTCTGGGGGGTGGGGGGCATCTTTGCCACAGGGAGAGGGTCCCACACAGCCCTGAATATCACGTTAAGCAGCTTCAAGCAAGGCAGGAACCAACCTTGCAGGGCTGTTTTGAAGAAAGTGGGGGAAGAGGCCCACTTGGGCCACCCATTTCCAGGCAGGGGAGGATCTGGTGGGTCTGTGTACTACAGAGAGGGCTAGCAGGCTGAAATGTGCGAACTGGCCCTCCTCGGGTCCCAAACCCTCCAACATTTCTCTGATGAAAATAGGGACATCCCATTCCATCACAATAATTTTACTCTGTAAACCCCACACATCTTACTGGGTTTCCCAGCCACTCTAGGCAGCTTCCAACATATATAAAAACATTAAGCATTTTTAAAATGCCGTCTGGCCGCTCAGGGTCACATAACTCCATACCCTCCAACATTTCTCCGATCAAAATATGGACATTCTAAGGAAAAGTGGGACATTCTGGGATCAAATCAGAAACCGGGACGGCTTCTCTAAGTCAGGGATGTCCCTAGAAAATAGGGAGACTTGGAGGGTCTGGAGTCCTGTCTGGGTTGGGGGCAGGACACCATGTGAGGGTCGGGCTGCATGCCCCTCTCAACTCTCCTGGGCTCATGGGAAGACCCCAAAGAGGCCCCTTGGGGGGATATTTCAAGGGTTTATAAACTGTGTCCCCCACAGCAGGAACAAGGGCTATTCAGAGTGCAGGGCAACAAGGGATTTCTGTAAAACCAGAGGGCTCACCCACACTAAGCTTTTGCCCCACACTTTCTAGGCACAGGTCTACAATTTGTAGCGCTGTGTCTGAGTGCCCTTTTCTTTTTGCCCCAGTCCTTTCTCCGTGAAAACTGCTCTTTAAATCTGAATGGGAACAAATGGACATTCAGGTTCTGATTCTACTGAAAACCTGTTTCTTCCAGGAGCAGCCAAGAGACCCTCGAGGATATGGGCTTCGGCAAAGAGAAATGTAGAATTGGAAGGGTCCCCAGGGTCATCTTGTCCAACCCACTGCAGAGGGCAGGCCTTCATGCCTGGAACCCTCTCCCCTTCCTTGCACCCCAGGGACACCCACCTCGGGCACCGCAGCCCCGGGCTCCGTTGGGCGTGTGCTCCTCGTGGGTGTGCTTGCAGCGGCATTTGGCCCGCCAGGCCGCTGGGTCAAAGCCGGTTCTCCTCCGCAGCCAGAATTCGCCCACCTCCTCTGGGCGGGAGGGGATGAACATGAAGGCTTGGCATTTGCACCCTTGCAGGGTGCAGGGCACGGTCGCCCGCCTGTCTGGAGAAAGGAGTGGCAGCGAGCTGGTCAGAAAGAGCTGGGGGGACAGAAGGAGCCCAAGGAGGGGCTGGGGAAGTCCTTGGGGGGAACTGAAAGAAAGTCAGCTCAGAGACGAGTTGTGGCAAGAGACAGATGTCCCACCCTGTGGAGCTGAACGTGCCCCGTATCCCCTGTGCCATCACTTTACAAGATTTGCCGCAGCAGAGCCAGCCCTGGGCGTGCCCTAGGTGTGCCAGCTTTTATCTACACTATAGATGAAACATGACACAGTTGTGAGTTTGGGGTTGGGGTCAGTCTGCATGGCATCCCCAGTCCCTTCTCATTCTGGGCATGGGGGTGGGGGGTGGGGTCCGCCCTGGGTGTCACCACTGAGGGGGGTGACAAAATGCCAGGCGGCACTCACCACGGAGCCTGCAGCACGCCCAAGCCACCACTCTGCACTGCCCAAATGGTCCACCCACTGCCTCCCCCCAGCTGTAGGGTGGCTGAGTGGGAGGAGGCAGGCAGATTCCAGAGGGGCTGCAGTGTGCCCCACCCCTATGGGGGGCTCGCCCCACCCCAGGCGCCTGAGCGGCTTCCTCCACCGCTGACTCTGGGGATCCAAGAATTGAAAACTCCTGGAGGATTCCATGATTGAACTAGCCATTGAGTGTTTCTTTGTGAGATGATGACTGCATTCGCCACCTGAGTGCCATGATTAGCACTGGGCACATTGACGGAGGGCACATCAAGCAGGAACTGCCATGAGAGCTAAGTGGAACCTCCATGGACAGAAGCAGGAGACCTGCGCATCAAGGGCTGTGGACAAACCAATAAGGGGGGGAGCTGCCACTTCTGCTGCAGGGTTCAGAATTGCCCTTGGTTCCGATGCCCGCAGTTCCCTCTGTCCTCTCTCACACAGGGCCAACGACTTGCCTGCCAGCTCCTTACCTCCCCCCCCCCATGACTTACCTACATAGACCTGGTGCTGCTTCAGCAGATGCCCACAGAAACACTTGGACTCGTCGCCCACGCGGAAACAGTCCCACAGGTACTCTGGGCAGCGCCAGCCGATATAGAGGCCTGTGGGAGAGGCGGCTTTTCAGGCAGACGGGAGGCAGGGGAGCTGAGCCCACCCACTGCCTGGGCCAAACTGGCACAGGTGAGGAGCTTTCCCCCACACTCCTTCCCTGATATCTGGGCCAGGCCACTCCAGACCACCAGGCGCTGCCTCTACCAGGCTGAGCCGAACCCCTGTGGAAAGGACTGTAGCAGCTGAAGAGTAAACTACAGTTGCTCTCTGAATGTGCTTTAAAGGCATATTGTAAGCGCAGAAAAGAGCCTCTAGGGAGCCCAAATGCCTCCTTGGCATAATCCTGACCCCGTGGGAGAGGGCAAGGGCTGCTGCTGCCACCATTCGGGCTGCCGAACAGCGTCTGGGCTGGGAGACAAAGGGGCATCCCATGCCAAGCTGTGCCCTTCCTTCTACACTCAAACAGACTTTGGGTGTGGGGGTGCCGCTTGCCTGAGGAAGCTTTGAGGGGAAGGTCAGGGCCAGAGCCCAGCTCATGGGGTCTGCGTCTGCCCCCTGCCCCCTCACTGGATTTGGGGTGGGAGGCTGGGGAAAGCCCCTCCCTCTCTGCCCAAGACCCCGGAGAGCCACAGCGGATCCTGCTGTGCCAGGTGGGCCAACAGACGGGACCAGGATCCAGCCGCTTCCCCTGTTCATAAACCCACTGCTGGGAATGGGGATTACCTCCTCGGCCAGTATGGTTTGGGGGTGGCAGAAACACTATGGGGGGCCTGACATCTCCTCATGGGGGCTGCCCCTGCTGGCACAGCACAGTTGGCATCTATGGTCCTCTCGTGTCTTACCTGGGGAGAGAGAAAAGAGGGTTCTTCAGCCCCCAAATGCTGGGCTTCCAGTACATCCAGTGGCAGAAATGGTCCCACCCGAAACCCTCGGAAGCGGAGTTTGGGGAGTCCGTCTGTAGTCCCAACTCATCCTCGAGCAGCAAGAGGGACTCGTAGAGTCAGGACAAAGGGGATCTTGTGGGAATCGCCAGCAGGTGGGCATTTAGCCTCTGCTCAAGGAACTCCCGTGAGGGGAAAGCCCACTGGCTCCACTGGCAAATGGTTGCCTCATTTGCCCTCGCAGGCAGCAAAGAACCAGCCACAGCAGCCCCTTCTGGCTGTGAGATCCCGTCAGGCCTTGGGAGAAGCAGGAGGAGGAGGAGGAGGAGGAGGAGGAGGAGGAAGAAGAAGAAGAAGAAGATGACGATTCCTGTCACCCCCTCTCTTTCTCTTCTCCAGGCTCAGCACACCCAGTTCCTCTGACCTGTCCGCACAGATCTATCTCTCCATTCCGCTGGAGCCCCCCACCTCTGAAGCTGTTCCAGAACCGCCCAGAGGATTTCAGGTGAGGCCTGACTAGCTCAGAATAAAATGGAACTAATTCTCCTCCTGATTTGGAGACTACGGTTGTATTAATGCAGCCTGAAATTGCACTTGCAGCTGTGTCCCACTGCTGCCTCATAAAGGCAAAAGGTAAAGGACTCCTGGATGGTTAAGTCCAGTCAAAGGCATTCATCTAGCTTTTCAGGCCGAGGGAGCCGGCATTTGTCCACAGACAGCTTTCTGGGTCGTGTGGCCAGCGGGAATAAACTGCTTCTGACATCATGATGGAAGCCAGAGTGCATGGAAATGCTGTCTACCTTCCCGCCACAGCGGTACCTACGGTATTTATCTACTTGCACTGGTGTGCTTTTGAACTGCTAGGTTGGCAGAAGCTGATACAGAGCGACGGGAGCTCACCCAGTTGTGGGGATTCGAACCGCCGACCTTCTGATCGGCAAGCCCAAGAGGCTCAGTGGTTTAGACCCCAGTGCCACCCGTGTCCCAACCTGCTCCCTCATGTTCAGTTTGCAATTGGCATTGATGCCAAGATGCTTTCCACATGTGCTGCTGCCAAGGCAGGTGGGTCCCCTCCTGCACACGTGCCTTGGGTTTTGTTTGCCTAAAAGCGGAACTTTGCACATGTGCCTGTGCATACTCACGCACACGTTACAGGTTGGAGCATCTGCCTGGCCTGCAGGCTCCGCCCACCTGTCTCGATGGACTTCAGGGCTGCCTCCTTCTCCAGGTGGAAGAGCTCCTTGACGTTCTTGCCAAAGTTCTCCCGGTGCATCGCTTTGGCCACCGATATCAGCTCTGCCTTCTCAGCTGTCACCACAGGCCTCACTGTGTAGTCTGGCAAGAGAGATGGGATCCGGCCCAGCAGGATTAGGAGAGGAACGGCTTCCGAGGGACTGGTTGCTATTTACTCATAAACTCGTAAGCCCAGCCCAACAAGAGTTGGTGCTTCGTGATCTGCTCAGTTCACTTCAGAAAGGCTAAATAGGAATGATTTAAATCAGTGCTTCCCAAACTTTTTTGGGGCCCCGCTGCTTTGGTTCCACAAACTCACCCCCTGGGCCCCCGCTCTTCAAAAAGCATTATTTGGAACAGCAGTTTGCCTGACTCACTAAGGAAGATGGTAAAGGTAAAGGTAAAGGGACCCTGGTCCAGTGGTGGCCGACTCTGGGGCTGTGGCGCTCATCTCACTTTACTGGCCGAGGGAGCCAGTGTCCAGCTTCCGGGTCATGTGGCCAGCATGACTAAGCCGCTTCTGGCGAACCAAAGCAGTGCACGGAAACACCGTTTACTTTCCTGCTGGAGTGGTACCTATTTATCTACTTGCACTTTGACGTGCTTTCGAACTGCTAGGTGGGCAGGAGCTGGAACCGAGCAATGGGAGCTCACCCCGTCGTGGGGATTTGAACCGCCGACCTTCTAATCGGCAAGTCCTAGGCTCTGCGGTTTAACCCACAGCGCCACCCGCGTCCCTTAAGGAAGATGGTAACACAGTAGAATTCTGGCAGTAAGAGCTGTTCAACAGTGGATCGGTCTCCCTCAGGAGTGGCGGACTCCCTTTCCTTGGAGGTTTTTAAGCGCTAAGAAGAGACGGGGTGACTACCTGTCATGTATGATCCAGCTGAGATTCCTTCATTGCAGGGGCTTGGACTAGATGCCCTCTGGGGATCCCTTCCAATTCTCCAGTTCTATGATGCTGTGACTCCCTGTCCTGCAGAGCTTCCAGGTGCTACATGTTGCTCCTCTAGAACCCTCACCCCCTCCTCCCGGGCACAGCCAACCCAAAGTCCTCCCCAAGAAGCCCCCTGCCCTGTGGGTCAGATCCCGCATCACCTACTCAGAGCTCCCTTCTTGACCATTGCGCCCTTCTTCTTGGCCTTCTTCTCCAGGCTCCTCTGGGGAAGGATGCTGCTGAGCTCCGCCGTGGTCTCCTCAGTGTCCTCCACCTCCTCCAGGGGTTGCAGGTGGTTGTCCTTCTGCCTCCTCCAGGAAACGGGCGACGAGGAAGGTGAGGAGGCCAAGGAAGAAGAAGGCTCAGAGCTCTCCAGAGGTTGGGAAGAAGACCCGTCGTTGCTGGGGCTCTGCTCCTGCGGGACCAGCGACTCGGAGGTCTCCCACTCCGAAGGCGGGAGCGATGTCTCCTTGCCACCATCTTCCCCTTCCAGGGATGTGGACACGGGCAAGATGGTTTCCTCGTCTTCGTCATCTAAGGAAGTGGAAGCAGGCAGGATGATCTCCTCTTCCACCTCCAGGGCGGTGGAGGAGGTCCTTTGACCCCCCTGCTCTTGCTCTTCCTCTGAGGGCCCCATGGGCACGTCTTCAATGGGCTCCTCTTCCATGTTGGCTGTTCTGGGAGGCAAACAGGGCCCGTGAGAGCAGTGCAGGGGCTGGGCTGACCTGGATTCCCAGGGTGCAGCTGGGGAAGGGAAGGGAAGGGGGGTGGCATTGTGCGTCACTAGGCAACAGTGCTGGAGACCAAACAGGACGGAAGGAGCAGCTGGAGACTGGCCAAAAAAGGCAGGGAGAAGATGTTGCCAGGGCAGAGGCGGACACAGTCTGGATGTGTGAGCCCAGGGAGGGGAGGCCTTGCCTGGAGCCCACCCCTTGGCCACTTAGCTGGGCCTCCTTGGCTCTGACTGGAAGCAGCCCTCCTCACTCTCAAATGGCAACAGGAGGGTCAGTGGTCTTTCCCAGCCTCAGTACGGAAGGCCATTTTAACTGGAGGTGCTGAGGTCCCACCCTGGGACCTTCTGCCATACACAGCAGGATCAGGCCAGTAGCCCCTTCCAGTCCAGCACCTTGTTCTTTCAGTGGCTGCCCAATGGGAAGCTTGCAAGCAGCGCTCTCCTCCTGAGGTTTCCAGGAGAACTGCTGTCTCCAACTGCATGGAGCAGTGGTCTTCAACCAGCGTGCCGTGGCACCCTGAGGTGCCCTGAATGGTGGTCAGGGGTGCCATGGGCAACACTGGCCTCTGGACTCCTTCCCTCCCTCCTCTGATGCCCTCTTGCATCTCTGCCTCCCCAAGGCTTGCACAGCTGTTTATTGCAGCAGCCCTGGCTCTAAGCCCCACAGGCGAATGGTGGCTCTGGGAGGCCCCTCTCTTTGGGGCAGGAGGGCAGCTCAGAGACATGGGGCGGCAGCAGCGGCTGCCCAGAGGACTCCAAGGAGAGGGGAGAGGAGAGGAGGCTGAGGGAACACTCCACAAGGGAGGGTGTTTGGAAAAGGGGTGAGGGGCTGCCAGCTCTGCAGGCAAGGGGGGACCTAACTGGGCTCCTGAGCCCCACAGGGGAGCCGCAGGGGAAAATGTAGTTGGTCAAGTGAGCCGTGGACTCAGAAAGGTTGAAAGCCTCTGGAGTAGAGCATTGCCCTCCTGGCTAGTAGCCATTGATACCCCCCCATCCTCTGTGGTTTTGCCTAATCCTCTTTCAAAGACATTCAAGTTCATGGTCACCACTGCCTCCTCATGGCGGGAGTTCCATAGTTTAACATAGGATGCGCTCTGCCACTGAACTCTTCTTATTTCATTTATTTCATTTATTTCTTTTACACCCCACCTTTTCTCCAAGGAGTCAAGGTGGTGGACCTGGTTCTCCTCCTTTCTCTCTTATCCACAGCAACCCTGCGAGGTAGGACAGGCTGAGACAGAGTGCCTGGCCCAAGGTTACCCAGGGATCTACAAGGCTGAGTGAGGATTTGAATCTTGCTCTCCCAGGTCCTGGTCAAACACTAACCACTACACCATGCTGCCTATTGTGATTATGAATATGATTTACCCACAATTCACCCTAAGGCCCCAAGACACAATATTAAAATGCCCTAAATTTGTGGAAATGAGCTGGGTCCTAAAAATACATAAGTGGAAGAGGGCAGGGTAAGGAGGTGCATCTTATAATGAAGGCGCCAAACACACCTCTCTGGGGAGGGAGTGCCACAGATTAGGAGCCACCACAGAGAAGGCCACTCCTGGGCCACACCCACCCAGAGCCTCTGAAGGGCCCTCTCTGCCCTACGGAGGGTCTGTAGTGAAGGAAGCCGACCTCATGGGGACTGGGTCATGCTAAGCCCTGCTAAACAGAAAGGGTCACCCCAAAGATGATCCCGTGCCAGGGGGGGTGGGCACAGGGTGCGTCAAGACAGGCTGGTCATTCCGTAGTGGGGGAGCTGGGTTGGTGGGGAGCAGGACTGCCGCTTGGTGGCCGGGCTTTGCAGCTCTCCTACCTCGGCTGGGCTTCTCACAGGGCAGGCCAGACCAGGCCAGCTGTAGCCAGGGAACCCTCATCCCATTGGCCGCAGGGTGGGAGGGAGGGAGGGAGCATTGCCATGGTGACAGAAGCCTTGTTTATTGCCACAGCAGCCAGCCGGGTTCCAAGGGTGCCTGCACCAGAGCAAGGGGGGTGCTGGGAGTGCCCCTCTCTCGGTGGGTGCTGATGCTCTGCTGGGTGCAGGACCACCCACGCCGCCTCTTCCTTGCTGGGACACGTGCAGGATCTGGGCTTCCTCACCATCTCGACCATCAAGGGGTTGTGCATGAACTCCCTGCATCTGAGCATCTGGGCATGAGAGCCCTCAGATGACTCGGGTGTCTGCCCAGGAAGGTCTGCCGTCGGAGAAGGGAAACGCACTCTGCTATTTGAAGAAACTTGCTAGCGCAAATTAGGAAAGACATCAGTAATCAATATATCCTCTCCTGCCACCCTCAACATTCCCACAAAGGGTTACGGCCCCAGCGTAGCATATTTTTGAAGGATTGCAAAGGATTGAGATCCTAAGCTGAGGAGTATTTTTCTGAGTGTACTTCCTGGTAAGCGCATGGATGTAAACCTGTTTGTAACTTCAAGCCTTAAGCCTGCCTTCAGGGATCACACTCTGCTCTGCCTGGTCGTAAGTAAAACTAGTTTTTGTTACTTATGAATAAGACAGTGGTGTCTGTTCTTTTAGGAGGGATTCAAAGGGCCCTAGCACAAGTTAGGAAGGATAATCAATATATCCTATCCTGCCACCCTCAACATTCCCACATTCAGATCCTTAGGCTTTTTTTTGGTTGTAGAAAGGTGGCATAAAGCAGGAGGGCGCAGCACAGACTCAGGAACAGAATGGAGAAGACAGAAGCACATCAGCAGCCACCACCAGCCGTCTTAAAGCACAGCTTATTGCAGATTTATAGATCAGTTTCTTTGCAGAGTGCCCCAGGGTGCTAGAAGATTTCCTATTCAACACACTTCTAGATGTGGGGATAAAATCATATCACAAATGGGCTACACCATCTGATTTTCCTGGTGCACATTTGGCACTTTTAAAATTGAAATTTAATTTATGCCTGCATTGCAGGGGTTGGACTAGATGACCCTCAGGGTCCCTTCCAACTCTACAATTCTACGGTTCTAATATTTAAATTATTAAAGTAGGAACACACCTTTCCACAATGTACAAGAATGAAGAAATAAAGATGGTACAGTGGGATAAAAATGAAATTAAACATGCACATTGAAATGCAAATTTGAATTGTTTCAATCCCCATCCCTGGGAAAAAGCATTAGTAGTAGTAGTAGTAGTATTGGTGTTGCAGAATAGTAACCTTTTTAAAAAGATTTGTTTCATCTATAAATATCAGGCTCTTGTGCCATTTTCACTTAAAGCTGAAACGTCACACATAATTCCAAATACTCATCTTTTTCACAGGGGTCTTTTGAACATTGTCATCATCATTTGTACAGTGGTACCTTGGGTTAGAGACGCTTCAGGTTACAGATGCTTCAGGTTGCAGACTCCGCTAATTCAGATATAGTACCTTGGGTTAAGAACTTTGCTTCAGGATGAGAACAGAAATCTTGCGGCAGCAGCAGGAGGCCCCATTAGCTAAAGTGGTGCTTCAGGTTAAGAACAGTTTCAGGTTAAGAACGGACCTCCGGAACAAATTCAGTACTTAACCCGAAGTACCACTGTATATAGAATAAATGTTTGCCAAATAGTCGGAAGTGAATATTCTTTGTTCACCCTCTAGTGCAGCTTAGTTTTTGAGTTCATCTTTCAGCTATGCACCAGATTTGTTGTTGTTGTTGTTTAGTCGTGTCCGACTCTTCATGACCCCATGCACCAGAGCACGCCCAGGCACTCTTGTCTTCCACTGCCTCCTGCAGTTTGGTCAGACTCATGTTTGTAGCTTCGAGAACTTTGTCAAACCATCCCATCCTCTGTCGTCCCCTTCTCCTTGTGCCCTCCATCTTTCCCAACATCAGGGTCTTTTCCAGGGAGTCTTCTCTTCTCCTGAGGTGGCCAAAGTACTGGAGCCTCAGCTTCAGGATCTGTCCTTCCAGTGAGCACTCAGGGCTGATTTCCTTCAGAATGGATGCGTTTGATCTTCTTGCAGTCCATGGGACTCTCAAGAGTCTCCTCCAGCACCGTAATTCAAAAGCATCCATTCTTTGGCGATCAGCCTTCTTGATAGGCACCAGATTTGACTGTACCATAAATCCATCTTTACTTTTAGCAAGGTTTTGGCAGTGCAGAGGGCCCTGGACTTGCATGATCAAAGCAAAATTAAAAACAGGGCAATGTAAAAATGCCCCCCGGGTGCTCTGAGGAAAAGTGTGATGAATTATGGGACTGGCAGCCATCCACCCTTGTAAGGTGAGGGGCCTGCAGCGTTCTTCTCTGTGGTTTAGATGACATCACGTTACAGTTCCTCTGGGGGCTGGAGATGCCAGGGCCAGATTGGCAGGACCTGCTCCAAGGCCTCCCCCCCCCCCCCGTCAGCCTCAAGTGAGTCAGTCATGCCCAAGTCCCAGCCCCCCCCCATGCGTCTTCTTGCTCTGAAGATGCAGGCACCGTCCTGCATGTCAGCCCAGCGTCCGCAGCACCAGGAGTGGTTACTCTCAGGCTCAAACTGCATATGCTGATGACACAAGATTGTTCAGGGTTGCTCCAAGAAAAAGAGGTTGCGAAGAGCTCCGAAAGGACCTCTGCAAACTGAGTGAATGGGAAAGGGCAAATGCAGTTCTATGTACAGTCAAACCTTGGTTCCCAAACAGCTTAGTCGCCGAACAAATCGGCTCTCCAACGCCACAAACTCGGAAGTAAATGTTCCAGTTTGCGGACATTTTTGGAAGTTGAATGTCTGACGTAGCTTCTGCTTGAGTACAGGAAGCTCCTGCAGCCAATCCGAAGCCGCGCCTTGGTTTTTGAACGGTTTCAGAAGTCGAACAGACTCCTGGAACGGATTAAGTTTGAGAACCAAGGTACCACTGTAGTATGCATGCTGCATATTACATAGTGATGCATGCTGGAGAGAAAACCTTAATTTCATGTCTACCCTCCTGGGCTCTGAACTGCAAGTGATGGACCAGGAGGGAGAACTTGGCATCCTAGTAGAGTTGATGAAGATGTCAATCCAGTGGCATTAGCCATGAAAAAGGCAAATTCCATGGAAGGGAGTATTAGGGAAGGAACTGAAAATAAAACAGCCAATATCATAATGCCATTATACAAATTTACGGTGCAGCCGCGTTTGCAGTACTGTGTACAGTTCTGGTTGCCTCAACTCAAAAAGGATGTTGTAGAGTTGGAAAGGGTTCAGAAAAGGGCAACCGAAATATTCCAGAGGATGGCAAGACTCCCCTATGGAGAAAAGTTGAAACATTTGGGACTTTTTAGTTTAGATAAAAGGTGAGTAACAGGGGTGATATGATAGGAGTTTATAAAATTATTCACAGCATCAAGCCTCTGTCTATAATCTGAGAATTCTTGGAGGACAGGTGATGTCCCTTGCAGACGGGAGCTGGGCAAATGTTGTCCCCATCTTCAAAAAAGGGGAAGATAAAGACCCAGGTAACTGCAGACTGGTTCGCTGGATGCTGATGTCAGGAAAGAGTGGGAATTTGCAGTCAAAATAACAAATGCATGTTTGCTAAATAAGGCTATGAAGGAGTTAAGACTCACAGAATTCCTGATTACTAGAGTAGGCACTGTGTGACTCCCCTTCCCTTGGGCTTCATGGCAGATGGGAGGGGGAGGGTGTAATCCTTTCTACTTTCTCCTGCCTCACAACTCATTCCCTTGGCCAAAATACTTCTGAGACAGATGGATGTCTGTCTGGTCTTGGCTCCAGCAGAGGCTCCATTCTTGAACTAAACTATGCATTTTGTAATCTATAAGTAGAATTTGCCTGCCTTGCTTCTGTTACTGACTGCTGGAATTGAGTGCAATACTTTATGTGAATAAATACTATTTTAATGCTTAATTTACTGTCTGTTGTGTAATTCTTTTATTAAGAAGGAACATGGAAAAATAAAGCCTGTTGCCACAGCCTGAATAAATAAAAATAAGGTTACACAGCCTACTCCCAAATATTCCACTTTAATGCTGCAAGGGATGGTGTTTTGTCCTCTGCTTTAGAAGTGTATGACTTCTAAATGCAAAACTGATTACTTTAAACTTTCTGCTCACAAACGTGAGTAATATGGAGGATCAATTGTAAAATATATCCTTTATTGCCTATAAAATCCATTCAATCTTAGAACGGATCATTCAACCGTCAGCCTGTGAGCACTTGGAGAAGGATGGTGTGATTACTATGAGTTTCTCAAAAACAAGTCATGTCAAAAGATGGAAAGAGGATAAATATACCAGTTGTGGGGAGGGAGGTGGGTCGCGACTCGGCAGAGTCAAAGGGAATGTATGGTGCTATTACAATTTGTTGGAAAAGAATATATAAGGAAAACAATAAAAATTCACTTGGAAAAGAAAAACAACAACAAAAGATAGTTACAAGTTCGGTGAATCAGGGGAATGCTGTGCATGTAGTGTATCTTAGGCTTTTGATATTCTTGCATAGAAGCCAGTAAAATGTGGGTTGAACGAGCTGTTAGGTCGATTTGAGGCTGGTTGACTGACTGAAACCAATGGTTCCTCGTCACCCTGGGGGAAAGTGACAAGGGGGGGGGGGGTGCCACAGGGTTGTGGCCTGGGCCTGTTGTTGTTCAACGTCTTTATAAACGACTTGGATGAAGGAATTGAGGGGATGCTCATCCAATTTACAGATGACGCCAAACTGGGAGGACAACTTAAGAGGTTGTGGACTCTCTTTCATTGGTGCGTTTTAAGCAGCGGCTGGATGGACATCTGTCAGGGATGCTTTAGTTGAGATTCCTGTGTTGCAGGGGGTGGACTAGATGAACCTTGGGGTCCCTTCCAACTCTGCAATTCTGTGGTTCTATGGAGAAAAATGGACCGAGAAAAGTGTTTCTTCCTCTTTCATAACACTAGAACTCAATGCAGCTCAATGTTGGAAGATTCAGGAGAAATACAGTGGTACCTCGGGTTACAGATGCTTCAGGTTACAGACGCTTCAGGTTACAGACGCTTCAGGTTACAGACTCCGCTAACCCAAAAATATTACCTCGGGTTAAGAACTTTGCTTCAGGATGAGAACAGAAATCACGCAGCGGCAGGCCCCATTAGCTGAAGTGGTGCTTCAGGTTAAGAACAGTTTCATGTTAAGAACGAAAAAAGTTCTTAACCCGAGGTATCACTGTAAAAGAAAGTACTTTTTCATGCAGCACATAGTTAAATGTGGAACTCCCTCCCACAGAAAGCAATGCTAGCTAACAACCTAAACAGCTTTCAAAGAGGATTAGATAAATTCATGGAGAAGAGGACTATTTCCACAAGGGCTCTGTTCTGCCTCAGCAGTTGGAGACAGCAATGCCTCTGAATGCCCCTGGCTGGACACCAGAGGAGGGCAGAGGGCCCTTGTGCTCGGATCCTGCTTCTGGATCCCGCAGGCATCTGGCTGGTCAATGGGAGAACAGGAGGCTGGACTAGATGGTCTGTGGATTCTGCAGGCACTTGTTTTGCTTTCCTTCCAAACACAGCGACTATCACAGCTCAGCAAGAGACCTTCAAGAAGACCCTTTTCGGCTACTTGAGCAGGATGGTACCCAAGCCAAAGGATACTTCACAAGTTACTTTTGTTCGCGTGCGTGTTTCTTTCGGGAGCGTGGGGGGGGGGCGCGCAGGAAGAAACCATGCAGGGAGGAACTCCGCGCGCCTGCCGTGGCCGGTCGCGTGCTCGACACCAGCCCTGCCTCTGCCTCTCGGCCACAAGGACTGGGCTGACTCGGGACTCCGCTCCTCCCTGCCAGGTCTCTGCAGCTGCCGGTGTCTCAGCCGGCCAAGTGAGGCAATGCTCCCTCGGGGGTCACACCCAGACGGGGCTGTGCAGCTGCTTAAGTCATCCCCGCGAGTCTGGGAATTCAGGTGTCTCATGCTGAGCTGGAAGCAGGGAAGCGAAAGCGTGGAATCGACGTGCGTGGAGGGGGTGTCTGTGCGTCAAGCTCCACAGATTCCCCTGCAATGGTCTCGCGTGGGGGGCGGGGAGGAATCAGTCAACTTGTTTTGCGGGGGCCGGGCCAACCCATTCACCCCCTCCTTCAACGTTCATCCTCTGCTTGGGCAGGACACTCTGGTTTTGGGGTAGCGACCCAGTCCACGGAGGGTATGCCCTCCTGCTCCTTCTGTGGAGCTGGAAGATGGTGGGGAAGCCCAGACTCCCCGGTGGGCCCAGCAGACTCTGGGGGCAGGGGCAAGGAGGGCTTGGCGGCTCACCCCCAGGGCCCTCTCAGAGTCTCTCCCTTGCTCCCCCCCCGAACTTCCCCCAGCCGGGCAGCTCCGCCAGGCGCCCTCCTCCTCCTCCTCCTCCTCTTCCAGCATCTGGCTGGTCTCTGGTCCGGAGGCGGCCGGCGCTGCAGAGCGGCGAGTGACGGGCAGCTCCGGCGGCCAATGGGCCGTGGCCTCCCCAGGCAGCCTCGTGCGCTGGGCCAATGGGGGACGCGCGGAGGCTCCGGGCGGCAGCTGAGCCTGACGTCATGGTTGCTGCTGCTGCTGCTGCTGCTGCTGTTGCTGGAGCGCGGCAGCCCAGCGTCCAGGCGGGCGGGGAGGCGGCGGCTCGGCTCGGCTCGGCTCCGGGCGCAGCATGGGCCGCGCGGCTCTCGGGCGGCTCCAGCTGCTGCTCCAGCTGCTCGCCTGGCTCAGCTTGGGACGCCCGGCCGGTGAGTGGGGAGGGGAGAGCCCGGCGGGAGGGAGAAGGGCGCCCCCCCCCGAAACGCGCGTGCCGCGGGGGAGTCTCGGGACCAGCGCCTCCCCCGCGGGAAGAGAAACGGGCGCGGCGGCCGGGAGCTGTCCGAGCGCGGCGTGGTGCTGAAGGCGTCGCTCCGGTGCTGAAATGAGGCCGCGGCTGGGAGGCCCGGGGTGCTGTCCCCCGCCCTGGTGCTGAAAGGGGGGGAGGGGGGGCGGCCGGGAGCTGGAGCTGCCTTCCAGCTGGCTGGGGGAGGGGAGGCCGGCCGGCCGGCGGGGAGAGGGTCGCCACAGCCTGCCCGACCGGCCCCGTTTGCCCTCTACCCGGTAGTTCTCTGGGGAGTTGCTCGCCACTTTCCGACCGCTAAGGATTTACGCCCCTCTCCTAAAAAACAACCACCCCAAAGGGCTTTGAGATAATCGAGCTGGGAAGCCTCAGAGGTGTCCCTCTGAATTGTAAACTGGTTACCAGCAGTTCGCGTTTTGTACTGTAAACCGCCCTGTGATCTTCGGATGAAATTTAATGAATAATAATGTTGTTTTCCAGAGTAAAACAAGTGGGCAGATGCGCGCGCGCGCCAGGTCTCTGCCTTGAGGACATTACAGTGAGGGGAGCGATGCAAAGACCCTCCACGGGTCGGAAGAAGGGAGGGGGCAGCGGTCGAAGGATGTGCGGGGGGGGGAGCTCCGGTCGCCCCGGGGGCTTAAGCTTCCCTTTCGCCTGATGCGCGGGTCACATGGACCAGGTGGGCTTTGAGAAGAGATTGACAGGCAAGCGCCTTGTCCTCCTCCGAGCCGCCTCTCAGTACCATCGCTTCTCTCTCCCCCGCGCACAGAGTCCCCTTTGTCTGTAGCCTCGGTGGCCCCTTCCTGTCCTCTCCGTCTAAATTCAATCACGGGAATAAATTACCCGTCATTACGTTGCTGGTTAAATAAACCACGAGGGCTCTCCCCCGGCGCTCTCATTGCCTATTCCTCTCCCGGCTCCCAACTGGGGAACTGCCGCCTCCTCTGCTTTTGCTGGCCCATTTCCCACTCTCCCCGCCCGGTCTTACTCCCCTCCCTCGTTAAATAGGAGGTCATGCGCGCGCGGGGTGGGGAGCACATTTGCCATTTTTAATGGACACCCTCCTGCCTGGGTCTTGCCCGCCGATCGTTCTCTGGAGCCGGCGGCGTCCGTGGCTTGCCGGGCTTCATAACTCCGGGCGTAGATTTAGTGATACTGTCACTAACATCCCAGGACATTTAATTACCTGGTAATTGATGGCTTTCAGCAAGAATAATGAGATCATTTTCATGGAGAGGGAAATGGCTGGCAGAATACTATATGTGCTCCCTTGAACTTACAAAAAGTATTTTATGGCGGAGGCTGACAGCACTTAGCCTGATTTACAGGCCGGGCCCTGTGCGAGGCGCGGGCTTTGTTGGGAGGGAAGCACCGCGCTCCCCGGGCAGTGGGCATCCAGCTGGAGCCTCCTCCTCTGTTTACATGCATGCGCTTCCCAACACGCCTCGCCGAGGACGGGCCTGGGCGGGGGGGGGGGGGGGCTTCCGCTCCTTTGCTCCTGCAAAGCCCCCGGCTGGGCTGTCTTCTCCGCGCCCCCGGGAGGCTCCGGAGTCTGGGCAGCTCCTGCTGGGATTTCCCATTAAGGCCGCTCGCCTGCAGGCTTGGAGGGGATCGCCCTCATTAAGGCATCTCCTCTTTGTCTTCTCTGGAGACTTGGAATGCGCACGTCGCCGCTCTCTCGCTCGCTCTCAGCTAGAAGGTGGAGTGTGCCTCTGCCCAGAAAATGCCAGCGGGGAAGAAAGGGACTGCCAGCATCGTGGCTGTGAGGTAGTTCAGAAGCCATCCTGTGATCTCCTTTCCCCAAATCTGGGTATCCTAGAGGCAGCAGATGGTCTCAGGAGAGGCCGCTAGATTCAGATGCAATGCCATTGCAAAGGGGCTCCAGGCTCGCTTGTTTGTTGTATAAAATCGGCTAGGAAGCTGCCAAGCCAGGCCCTCGGTCTAGCCAGCTTAGTGCTGTTGGCACTGCCTGGCAGTGTCTCTCTAGGGTTTGCCCAGCCCTACCTGAGGAAGTGGCTGCTGGGAATTGGCACACCCCTTGGCCACTGAACTGAGGCAGCCATGCCTAGCCTCAAGCCCTCCTGCTGTCTTGGACCAAAACTTGCACAGTTCTTTTCTCTTCATGCGGCTCAGTGTGGTGCCTCCCATCGTTCTAGTTACAGGTAGGTAGCCATGTTGGTTTGCCGTAGTCGGGGGGGGGGATTAAAAAATCCTTCCAGTAGCACCTTAGAGACCAACTAAGTTTGTTATTGGTATGAGCTTTCGTGTGCATCTGAAGAAGTGTGCATGCACACAAAAGCTCATACCAATAACAAACTTAGATGGTCTCTAAGGTGCTACTGGGAGGAGTTATTTTATTTTGTTTCCACTATGGCAGATCAACACAGCTACCTACCTGTAACTAGTTCTTTTCTGTTGACTCTGCTGGCTGGTGCAGATGGAGGTTCAAAACTCATGGGGAGGAGGAGGGGGGAGAAAGTGGCAACGGTTGAGGTTGCTTTGGGTTTTCAGGTTCAGTGTCGCCAGTATGCAGATGACACCAAGCTTACTTCTCCCCCTCCTTTCCATCTAAACTGAAGGAATTTGAACCAAGTTTTGAATCAGCACCTGATGTTGGGAATAGAGGGGGAGGCACCTCAGGTTCAGTCTAGGCAAGACAGCCAGGTCCTGGCCAGGAGAAAAGGAAGGACAGGGAGGAGGGGCTCATCTGATCAAGGAGTGGGTTGCTGGCCATTTGGGGGAACACCCTGACTGAGCCCTGAGCCTGGATGTTCTGACTCCAGCAGTGGCCAGGAGTGCTTTTGCGTAGACATCAGATCTGGCCACATGGAGACATTCCTTAGTTACATCTTGCTTGGACTACTGCAATGCACTCCCCAAAGAGCTGTCCTGGAAGAGTGTTCAGAAACTCTGGCTGGTTCGGAGTGAGGCAGCCACACTGTTGGCCAGGCTGGTTATAGGCCACACATGGTGTGTTAAGACACTGCTGTGAAGGCCACAACAATTCCAAATGCTCCCCTGGTCACGGAAAGTCAAGGAACCTGTAGACAGCTGCACTCTCATATGTTGGAGGGAGAGAGAGAGAGAATCAGTCTATGCAGGGCTAAAATAAAGTGCTTTTTCATGCAGCAAAGGGTTAAACTGTGGAACTCACTCGCCCAGGAGGCTGCCAACCTGGGTGGCTTTAAAACAGGATTACACAAATTCATGAAGTAAGGGGATGTCAGTAACTCCTAGCCAGGATGGCTCTGCTCTCTTCTCCACAGTCAGAGGCAGCAATGCTTCCCAATCTCACTTGCTGGGAATTTCCGCCCTCCCTTCCCCACAGGTGGGCAGGGTTTGCAGCACCCAGCGGGGCTCACCTGGGCAGGTGCCACCCACCTGCTTGAGCGGCGGCATGTAGGTCAAACTCCCCGGAGGAGGTCCGTGGAAGGGCATGCTGTGTAAGTTTGCGCTTTGCAGTCCCCTCTCACTGGGCCTCAACTGCCTGCATATCCTCAGCCAGGCGGGCTGCGAGGCTTGCCTGCCAAGGCCTGGGCCAAGTTCCCCACTTCTGAAGCTCAATCAAGTTGTGGCCAATTTGAACCCATGCTCTGGTCTCTTGCCTCATCATTTGGGGAAAAGGGTAGGCACCACAGACAGGGTTTAGCGCGGGTGCCTGCAACTGCAAGAGGGGAGAGTTGCTCTTGTGCTCGGATCCTGCTGGCTGCTTTCCTCCAGGCTCCTGGCTGGCCCCTGTGAGAAGAGGATGCTGGACCAGCTGGGCCCTTGGTCAGAGGCAGCAGGCTCTGTATTCCTTCTTAGGGGCTCCTTGGGGCTGCTAATGCACCACAGGCAGAGCTGCCAGCCTTGGCCTCCCCCCCCCTTCCTTGCTGCCCACTTGCAGAGAGAAGCAGAGCAGGTTCCCATCCGTCTTCTGTGCAACAAAGGAAGCCGCTCCAGAGCCATGCTGCTCCTCTCTTCCCACACACCAGCCATGGCAGGGGCTCCTCTCTTTGTCAGCTGCTGCCTTCTCTCACTTCTGAAGCTGAGTGTTTTTTTCCATTCTCTGCAGAGTAGGAGAGAAATCTCGCTGCTCTGCACAGGGTGGCCTTGCGATTTCTTGCTTGTTCCTCCTCCTGCCGGATCTGGGCTTCTCCACGGGGATGGAGCAGGGAGTGCCAGGCAATGCCCACCTGTTAGGCAACAGGTGGTCTGTGGAGGCTGTTTGTGGCTGGCTAGGGCAGGAGCTGGACGGAAGGCTCCCTGCTCTGAGGACTGCTGAAGGAAAGTCTCCTTACACTAAACAGTGTTTGATTCTTATGTTAATGCTGCACCCTAAAAGCAGAGGGGCCCCTAAGCTGCCTTGCACCCTCGCCAGAGGAGCCAGAGCGGAGAGGTGCAGTTTTTGCGCCCTCCCCTGGACCTGGACCCTTGGTGGGAACCAACCTGACCAACCCCTAGGAGGACCTCAAAGTCTCCTCTCTCTCTCAGCTGGAAGGAGATCTGTTAATCTGCCAAGGAAGAGGGCAGATTTGGGTGGGGAGTGAGGCGTTGGCACCCCCCCTCCAGCATGCTCATGGCTGCGTCTCACACAGGTGCACAAGGGGTGTGGTGGGAGGGGCAGCAGCTGGGAAGAACAAGGTTTGTGTATTAATTAATTTGGGGGTGAGAGAGATTCTCATTTCTAGCTTTGGTCTGCCAATTGGGGTTGACCTAGACAGGGGCGTAGGGCAGGGGCTGGATCAATGGGCCTAATTCCTGGCAGGGCTGGAAAAGCTAACGTGTGGGGCTCACTGACTGTTTGCCCCTGTGAGAGATGTCTGGAGAGGGACTGGCCACGTGGACAGGGCATTGCAACATAAAGGGGGAGAATTGTTGGGATGGATTTGGAAAGCATAATAGGATATATTATTTATTAATTATCCTTCTGCTTACTTGAGCAAGATTAGAGTCTGGTTTAACAGAGTTAAAAATATACCACCCTTTGCAGCATTAACACGAAAACGTGGGACAAAGCTATGTCACTTTCTACAATTATCCCTCTGAACAAAATAACAACGCAGAAGTCTGCAATGTAAGAATATAAAAATATTGCTGAATCACATAAAGTTGCAGTTGTGAATCAAGCTGAAAATAACAGTGAAATAAGTCAGGCAAAACAGATTTCTAGATGACAAAATATATGGTTTATCAGGCATTGGCAAACTCCGGCCCTCCAGATGTTTGGGACTACAATTCCCATCATCCCTGACCACTGGTCCTGTTAGCTAGGGATGATGGGAATTGTGGTCCCAAACATCTGGAGGGCCGGAGTTTGCCTATGCCTGGTTTAGATCAAAGATGGTGTCTGTGCCCAGGCCCCGTATCCTCTCCCTGTGGCTGCAAGATGAGAAAGAAAGAAGCTGTTCCTCAGGTGGCAGAAAGTGATATTCCTGTTGTTTCCCTTCCTACCTGGACAAGCAGAGGAAGTGACCTCACAGAGTGCCTGGGACTGTGCAGGAAACTCCATGTATCTTAATCCTTTGCTCACCTAGCGAACATGGGATTTTGAGTGCTCTGTGCAGACTGGGGGAGAGGGTGGGGGAAGGAAGGGCTACTCTGAGGAGGTCCAGTGTTGCCACTTCTCTCCTCTCCTCTCTCTCAGGCGGCCTCTTCGTCACAGATTATTTCACCCGGACCCCCCGCAAGCTGAACCCCTTCCGCTCCTTCACCAGCATCGAGCTCTTCCATTTCCGCATCCCAGAGGACACGGTGGTGGCTGTCTGGAACCTCATCACCTTCAAAGAGCAGGGGGGCACCTTTGGGGACCAGTGCCCAGACCGAAGCATCACTGTGTGAGTCAGGGGGCAAGGTGGGGCAAGAAGGGAGGGACCTCAGCCTCCTGGCTGCACAGACTCCTGCCCCCCCCCCATGCCCACAGCTTCCCCAGAGTGGGCAGTGCTGGGTTTGGGACAGGGTCCTGTCTGCTTCCAGGAGAAAGAGCTGGGTGTCGCCTCTTCCTTTTGCATCCTCCTGTGGTGTCGATGTTGCAGTGAGATTGGAGAGGGTTCATGAGCCTGCAATCTGCTAGCCAGGCCGGTCCCGCAACGCCATCCCTCCTGAGGTCGGATGGACAGCCAAGTGCTTCTTGATCTCTCAGGGAATGCTCAGAATGGGGCAGACCTACCTAGCGAGGGAACCTGGTACTCTGTGTAGTCCAAAGTATTGTTCATTTCATTTTATTGAAACATAAAATCGAAGCAAACTTTCACCTCGGGTCTCAAAGCAGTTTACAATATTGAAGAGACGCACATCAAACTTCGAAATGGCAAAGGCATGTCAAACGCAGCGGATGACACCTGGGGGGGGGCATCTGCCTGGGGAAGGCTGCCCTCATCTCTGATGGTGGAGGCACCTGGAGAAACGTATCTGATGAGGCTCTTAATGCACAAATAGGGACAGAATCCTTGAGGGGCCCCCAGGCCAAGCTATGGACTGAAAGGTGATTGAGCCTGAAGAAGGACCTGGAGCCTTCAAGCTGCCCAGTGAGGATTCTGGGCTTATGGAAGTTTCTGGGAAGACTTCAAAAGCAGCCCTTTGTATCATGCATTGCAGTGATCTACCGTATTTTTCGCTCTGTAAGACGCACCCGACCATGAGAAGTACCTAGTTTTTAGAGGAGGAAAACAAGAAAAAAATATTCTGAATTTGCTCAGCACTCCCTTTAAAGAGCCGAGCCGAGCCTGTGTGCGGCTCTTGCTGGCTTTTCCCCATGAGGTGGGAAAGGGACAAAGGGCAGCCCGTCTCTCCCCTTTCCCCCCTCAGGGAAAATCCAGCAAGAGCCGCACACAGGCTCTGCTCAGCGCTCCCTTTGAAGAGCTGTGCGGAGTGTGTGTGTGGCTCTTGGGGGCTTTTCCCCGAGGAGGGAGAAGGGACTGATGGGCTGCCCTCCTTGGGGAAAATCCAGCAACACACGCTCCATGTGGCTCTTTAAAGGGAGCACTGAGCAGAGCCTCCCGCCTGCATTCGCTCCATAAGAGGCACACACATTTCCCATTACTTTTTAGGAGGGGGAAAGTGCGTCTTATGGAGCGAAAAATATGGTGCTGTAGATTCTGGCATATTAGGCGACTGGGTGTATTAGACAACCCCCCAAATTGGCAGCTGCCAATCTGGGGGTCATCTTATACGCTTCGGCAGCTTCGCTGGGCAGCAGCAGTGGGCGGTGGGCTCTGCGCCGGGAGGAAGTCGCCCTGTGAAGCCGGCTTAGCATCGCTGGGCAGCTTCCTCCCAGCGTGGAGCAGAGCGTGCCACCCACTGTAGCCATACCCAGTTTATAAGACGACCCCCGACTTTTTAACCTCTTTTCCGGGGTTAACAAGTCGTCCTATATACCAGAATCTACGGATATTATGGGTAGCTATGGCAAGGAGATTTCTGTTGAGGAGAAGTCTCAGTTGTCTCACCAGGTCTGTGCAGCAGAAGTGGGGGGAAGGACCTGGGCGCCACCCCATAGACCTGAAGCACCCTTGGGCCTCTTCGGTGGTCATGGCTTGCCCCAAAGAGGTGGCTCTGGTGGGCACCTCTGGCCAGCCTCAGAGGGTGGAAGAGGCATTGGCCAAGTGGACCATCTGTTGCCTGGAATGTTTCCTGAGATTTCCAGATAGGGAACCATCTTCCGCATGAGTCATCTTCCTGCTCCTTCCCTTCCAAGCCGCACACACAGAGACGTGAGCACAAACACACAAACACACACACAAACACACAGACCACGACGCTGAAGATCAATATTAATAACCCAGCACTGAAATGAAATTTCGAAAGAATAAGGGGAAGGAAGAAGCGATGGTTGCTTCTCCAAGGCAACCGGAGTGCTCCCCTACCCCTCCCGTCGCCATCTGCTTCCCTGCAGGAGAAAATGGGGAAAGAGGATGGAAAATCACTTCCTGCCAAGTCCCCAGCAAGCCTGGGGGAGAAGAAACCAGAACCCCTCTCTGGCAGGAGGGTCCCACTCCTCCCTCCCACAGGGGCTCACGGTGGGGGAAGCCAGGCCAGGCTGTGGGGGGCAGGGGAGATTGATGCATGGCAATGGGGGGGGAATCACAGGGTGGCCCCCTGTCACACTTTTGGCATCGCCTGTCAGGCAAACCTGCAGCAGAGGTTCTGCAGCCCCCCAGTGTTGAAGGAGATGGGACAGAGAGAGGAGTGAGCTTCAGCAACATTTCCCAGACTATTCCAGGCATGGGGGAGCATGAATGCACCCAAACACTCCCAATGCACCCAAATACTCTCTTTGCCCCCAGCAGCCCTGATGGCCTGAAGCTTAGCTGGAGGTGTTGATGGGATGGCAAGCAGGCCAGCATCTGTTTCTGGGAAGGAAAGAAGGGGGGGGGGGAGATGGACTGTACTTGCCTCAGACTAGATTGGCCATAGGCCATGGCCGGCTTGGAGACTCTGTCCTGGGAGCCCCCCATCCCCCCCAAAAGAGAGGCTGGACAGGAATCTGCTCGGGCTACGCTGGGGATAGATTTCCCCAACTCAAGGTTACAGGATCGATTCCCCGTCAGGGACAGCTGCATCTTCCTGCCTTGCAGGGGGTTGGACTAGATGATCCTCAGGGTCCCTTCCCACTCTATAATTCTAGGAGTCTATGACTCCATCACCCCTCATTTGAGCTTTGACTGTGTTGCTGTTGCTGTTTTGTAGCTTGCTGGCCTGGGCACAGGATGGAATATATCAATAAAGACACCCGCCTGCCCCCTGTTTTCTCCATTTCCCCCCTCCCTCTGAATTCCCCTGAAATCTCTCTCTCTCTCTCTCCCCTCCCCCACACTGGCTCCTCCGCTCACCTTCCCCCTCTTTCCTTGGCAGGTACTTCCGCTCTGGGGCGCCCCCTGTCATCAACCCTCTGCGCACCCACTTCCCCCGGGATACGGCTGTGCCAGGCTCCTTTGCCCTCACGCTCACCTGGACCCTGCCCAACCGGACCACAGGCGTCTTCAACATCACCAGCCCCCTGCCTGGGGACTGGTTCCTGGCTGCCCACCTGCCCAAAGAGCAGGGCAAGATCTCCGTCAAGGTGAGGAAGAGGCTCAGCCTCTCGGCTGGGGAAGGGTCGCGGAGTTTCCTGACCTAGGTGGCTGCCTCACCTTGCCTCATGTGTGGGCCGGCCCTAGGTGAGGATGACTCCTTCATTATTATTGTAGTTTTTATGAAGGCTTTTCCTTCAATTAAGAGAAGGGCTGGGGAAGACCTGAAGCAGTGAGATGTGGCAAGCAGTCAAGGTGAAAAGCCCTGGGCTGTGAGGACAGGTGGTCTCATAGAGTTGGAAGGGACACCGAGGGGTCATCTAGTCCAGCCCCCTGGATGCAGGCATCTCAACTAAAGCATCCCTGACAGACGGCCCTCCAACCTCGGCTTGAAAACCTCCATAGAAGGAGCCTCCATGAGCTCCAAGGGAATCTGGCCCAGTGCAAGGCAGCTCATCGTGGCTCGACTCTTGGGGATGAATGCCAGCAACCCAGCCCCACTCAGAACCGCCAGCCCCCTCTTGGGCCGCTCCTTGCCTTCAGCCCCAGCTCCACACCAGCCCCCCTACAACCAAGCACCCAACATCTTAGGCATAGGGCTTCCACCTACCCACTTATTGTATTTTATATTTTGCTGGAAGCAGCCCAGAGTGGCTGGGGAAACCCAGCCAGATGGGCAGGGTATAAATTTATTATTATTATTATTATTATTATTATTATTATTATTATTATTAGCGCAGGAGGTTTAGGGAGAGGGGCAATTGGTGCAGCCCTGTGGAAATCTGAAGCGGGGGCCAGAGGGCGATTGGGAGAGGGGGTTGCCAGGGCCCAGCCCCGCTTGCCCTCTTTGCAGACCACAAGAAGAATAGAATAGTAAAGTTGGAAGAGGCACAAAGGGTCATCTAGTCCAGCCCCAGGAATCACAGCTGATCACCAGGGAGCTGCTGTGCTGCTGTGATTGGGCAGTCTATAGCTTGCTGGGGGTGGGGCGCCTGGCTTGGTGTCATCCTGGCACCTGGGGGGGAGTGGGGGGGAGTCCTCCTGAAAGTTCTGGTGGTGAATCTGGGCCACTCACCCGACTGAGGGTGCTGGGGGTCCCCCTTCTAACCGTGTGCCCCCTGCCAACAGGGCCTCGCTGAAGACTGCCAGTACCTCTTCCAGCCCCAGCTCATCGTCCAGCGCCTGGTGGGGATTGGGGTGCTGTACCCCGGCTATGTGACGGAGCACGTCCTCTCCCCCCACAACCGCTCCCTGCTGTACAAGTGAGTGCGCAAAGGAGACAGCGCCACCCCCCCCCCAGATGCCCTACCCCTGCTTGTAGGGAGGGGGAGAAGGAGGGAAAACGCTAGCAGGGTCCCCAGGGGAAGAGCGACTTGATTTGCATAATTAATCCTGCTAAAGGGGCACCTATGGGAAGAAGAAGCTCCTTTGCATAGTTAATAACGCCAGAGGGACACCTATGGGAAGAGTGACTTAATTTGCATAATTAATAATGCTAGAGGGGCATATAGACAAAGAGTGACCTCATTTGCATAATGAATAATGCTAGAAGTGCATCTGCATGAAGAGTGACCTCATTTTGCATAATTAATCATGCTGTGGGACACCTGCAGGAAGACTTGCTTGATTCTCATAATCAATTAATGCAGCTCCCAGTCTTCCTGCTGGATATTCATCCTTGCCTTTCCTTGGAAGTCCGCATGGCAAAGAGGAAGGGGTGATGCAGGGTCCTGAGGTGCCCCCCCCAGTAATCCTGCCCCCCCCCCAGCACTCAAGGACTGGAACTGCATCCCTAAAGAAAAGCCGAGGGTCTCCTCAGTTGCCCCCTAGTTCTTCCCCAAACCCCCCTTTTCCTGGCCCAGCAGGGGAGGGCCAGTGCCAGACACATGGCAATGGAGAAATGCCCCCCCCCTCCATTCTGGCCAGACTGGCCCTTGACTCTGCCTTCCTTCCTGGGCCAGCAGCTTCCTGCACCCAAGGCTGGCCTAACCAGCCCATGGTGCACACCCAGCAGTCTGTTCTTGCCCCTCTGCATCTGTCACCTGAGGCAGCCACCTCACATGGCCTCATGGTAGGGCTGGCCCCCTGCAGGCAGCCTGGGATGAGCTCCTCCTGGCTCAGAGCCCCCACCTCCTCCCCCCAGGAATCCTGGGGCTCAAAGGAGCTTTGCTTCTCTCTGAAGGGAGAGCCAAGGCTGACGGGCAGGGTGGGAGCCCTTTAGATCCTTGGATCAATCAATCAATCAATCAATCAACTAACCAGCCAACCAGCCAACCAACCAACCAACCTCCTCCTCATGCCTTCTCCAGGGTCTTCATCCCAAGCTACACATCCCGGGTGCTGGTGCAGCTGAGGAACTGCCACGGCACCAACCAGAGCGGGGAGGGCTGCCCGCTGTGGCTAAAAGTGCGCGGCAAGGCGCCCCCCCTGCACAACTCCACCGCCGTGGACTGCCGGGGGCGCCTCCCCTGCCGCCTGGCCCTGGACCTCCCCTTCTGGCAGAACTGGTACTACATCCTGGTGGAGAAATACCTGGGAGTGGCCACCAACGTCAACTTCCAGCTGGTGGTGCAGCTGAAGGGTGAGCGAGAGGCTGGGCTGGGAGGCTGTGGGGTGGGAGGAACTGGGGCTGGAGGGGCAGAGCAGGCGGGGGGGGGGTTGGTCTACAAAGGCATCTTGGGAATCTGCAAGCGGACGAGGAACAAGGCAAGGTAGGGAGAGGCTCCTTCAATCCTCAGCTAAGGAAGAATCAGGGGTGGGTGAGGAGGAGGACCGGCCAGGAGGGGGCAAATAATATTTACAGTCATACCTCAGCTTACAGATGCTTCAGGTTGTGCGTTTTCTTTTTTCTTTTTTAATAATATGTATTAAGAGTTTAAAGATTACAAAAAGAAAGAAAAAGAATTAAACAAATCAATATAATACGATACAAAATCAAAAAGAAAAACACTACATAGAACATTGAATTAACAGAACAGAACAAAACAAAAAGAATTAAAAACACTTCCAATATTTTCAATCTTAGCTTTCATTCACTTGTTTCATTGACTTCCTCACACCTCCCTTTTTGTATTCCACTTCAATTAACTGTTTCGGCAATTCCTTTCCATCTTTCTCTGTTTTCTGTCCTATAATTAATCTTAACATATTTTAACCTTGTTTTTTCCTTTTAGTACATTTACAGTCTGTCTGTACCTAATCCGTTATAACATTTCTGCTAAAGCCATATAACTTCATTCCATCATTTTTCTAACATTCATTCAGGTTGTGCGTTTTCAGGTTGCGCACTGTGCAGAACCCGGAAGTACCAGAACGGGTTACTTCCGGGTTTCGGCACTTGCACATGTGCAGAAGCGTTAAATCGCGCCTTGCACATGTGTAGACGTGGCGCTGCAGGTTGTGAACACTGCAGATTGTGAACATGCCTCCCGCACGGATCACATTCGCAACCCGAGTGTCCACTGTACTCAGAATACTCAGATATAGCAGCTTTGCTCAGGCAGGCTTACAATGGGAATTCGGGTAAAAAGGCATCTTTAAGTCTGGCTTGAACTGGAACTCAGACTTAGCAGATGTCCTCACATTTCTGGCTTGGTGGTGAAGAGCCGAGGAAGAGACCTTGCAGGTAAGAAGAATATCTACAGCTATGTGCCTATCAGGGCACAGTGGGAGTCTCTCTCACGGAGTTCCCTCTTGCAAACTTACAGGAAAACTCCCTGAGCTTCAGCTCCTATCATTCACCTGTCTAGCAAAACATGGATTGTTGGTTTGACTGCAGATGGGCGGGGTATAAATTTTAAATTATTATAATATTATTATTACATTAAAATAATACCATTACACATCACCACAATCTCCAAGCGGTGCAAGGCTATGGGGGGTTCCAGGCCCTTGGCCAGCCGGGGTTCAGCGCCTGGGAGGTCTGGGAGCCAAGGGAGGGGACAGACAGACAGACAGACCTGGTGGGGGTGAGGGGGCCCTGCCAGCACCTGTCCCCTGACCTGCCCCTCTTCTGCTCCTCCCCCCCCCCCCAGACTGCTCTCGGACTGGCCTGGTTCGTGCCCTCTTCCAGCTGCCGGGCTCCAGCCTGAACATGCCCCACTCCTTTGGCTCCATGGGGGGGCTGCCCCTGGCGGAGGTCCTGCCCCCCTCTGTGCTCAACAGCACCCAGCGCCCGGGGCCCAGCCCGGGGCCAGCGCCTGGCGAGTGCTGCCGGCCCATCCGCCCCACCCTGCGCAACGAACTGGACACCTTCTCCGTCCACTTCTACATCTTCTTTGGCCCCAACGTCTCGGTGCCCCCCGACCGGCCGGCCATCTTTGCCATCAACCTCCTGCCCATCCTGGACAGCGGAGGAGCCCTCAACCTGGAGCTCAGGCTGAATGTGGTGAGTCTCCGGGGGTGGCGGGGGGGGGGCTCGGATTGTGGGACCTCAGAGTGGGCAGGGGGCAAGGGAAGCACTGGCAAGGAAGCGGCTAATGGGGAACGGGGAGGTCAACCCTGTGGGGCCCCAGCAGGAGGGTGGGGTGCTGAGGCTGAACATGGAATTTGCTCCCAGTCCTGGCCCCAACCCCAATGGCTTTGTAATAAACAAAAATCTGCCCTTATTCCCTTATGGGGGATACAGAGTCCTTACGTAGGTTCACTATTGGTAGGAGAAAAGAACAGAGGCCAAGCAGAGAATATTGAGAAGCAAAGCAGCTTGGAAGCCTGATCTTTATTGATCTGTTGCAGCAGGGTGCTCCCCTCACACGCAGGAAAGGAGGGGGAACCCAGAACAATGGTGCACAAGGCCTTATAGAGACATTTTAAATTGCCCACCCTGGAGTTCAAGACCACCCCCAGAAACATCATACCTACATCACAGAAACTCCTGTCTGGCAAGTTACCTGTTAATGCTTACTTGATTGGATTGCCTGGGGAGTCTGGCCAGTCTTTGTAATGATAAATACTTAGTTCCTGAGCCAGGTCACAGGCTCACACCCTATTCATATCTTAAATGTGCCCTTAAGGCAGGATTTGTGAAGGAAAAGACAATGGGGAGGCTTTTCCATTTTCCTTGACCTTGCAGAGAAATCATTTGGTCAGTTTGGGAGTCAAAATGGTTTCAGGGCTGTTTTCCTGTGCTGCTTCAGACATGTGATTTATATATGCAGTTATGAACATTTCATAAGAGTGTGTGTATGACCTTAAATTTTTTATTTCAGCTTTAAATGAGACAAATCCATGGAGGAAGGGAGGGCTCTCACTGGCTTTGTTATAGGAATTCTAAGGTCTTATATATATATATAAATTAAATGTTCATAAATGTACAAGGCAAACTCGTACATAAGTATATAAACCACGTGTCTGAAATAGTACAGGAGAACAATCCTGCAGCCATTTTGACTCTCCCAAATGGACCTCAAATATTTCTCTGCAAGGAGGAAGGAAAAGGGGAAAGCTTTCCAGTGGTCTTTGGACTGTGGGGGCTGCTTACACCTCCCTGTAAATACAGCCTGGCAAGTATCACTCTCAATATGCGGAAGAGATTCAGGAAGTATTTACCATCTCCAAGGAATGGCCAGGCTACCCAGAAAAATTATCAGGTATCCTGGCAGACAGGAGAGAAGCTGCACACTCAAATTTCTGCTGCGGACCACCTCTTTCTGGGATGTATGGATGATGTTTTTGGGGTGGTCTTGAGCTACAGGGTGGGCAATTTCAAAAGTCTATATCAAGGCTTGCACATGAGTGTTCTGGGTTCCTCTCCTCCCTCCTGCATGGGGTGAGCGGGGCTTCTGTTGCAACAGTTTCATAAAGATCAGGCTTACTAGCTGCTTTGCTTCTCAATATTCTCTGTTATTTTCTCCTACCAATAGAAAACCCACATAAGGACTCTGTACGGGCTCTGGTGTAAGGAAAAGGGAGCAGTGTTTCTTATAACAGCTACTCACCCGGGTGGCTCTGCTCTGGCTCCAGGTCAGAGGAAGCGATGCTTCTGAATCCCAGGTGCTGGAAAGTGCAGGAGGGGAGGGGGCTCTGGTGCCTGAACCCCCCTTGTGGGTTTTTCTCATTGGGGCATCTGGCTGGTCGCGGTGTGAACAGGATGCTGGACTAGATGGGCCACTGGCCTGATCCAGATACAGGGCTCTTCTTTTGTTCTTACTGATAGTCTGATGCACCAGTTTCAGGAAGGGTTCATTCCACAATTTTAAAATTTACTTAAAATATATTAGACATCCATCTGTTATGTCCTAGCTCAAGCGTTCCAAGACCACCGTGGTCTGTTGATGACAAGCGGTCCGCATCCACCTTCTTCTTCTTCTTCTTCTTCTTCATCATCATCATCATCTACATAAATTTGTATACCACCATTCATCCAAAGATTCCAGGGCAGTTCACAACAGAAAAATGCAAAATGAGAATACAAAATATGTAATACAGTGGTGCCTCGCAAGACGAAATTAATCCGTTCCGCGAGTCTCTTCATCTAGTGGTTTTTTCGTCTTGCAAAGCAAGCCCATTGATGGCTTAGCGGATTAGCGCTATTAGCGGCTTAGCGGCTTTTAGCGGCTTATCGTCTTAGCGGATCAGCTGATAAGCGCCTTAGCGGCTTAGGAAAAGGGGGGGAGGGGAAAAAACCCGCAGGAACTCGCAAGACATTTTCGTCTTGCGAAGCAAGCCCATAGGGAAATTCTTTTTGCGAAGCGCCTCCAAAATGGAAAACCCTTTCGTCTAGCGGGATTTCCGTCTTGCGAGGCGTTCGTCTTGCGGGACACCACTGTATAAAATCGAAACAGAAACCAGACCTAGAACCCATTCATTCAGGTAGTCTGCGATGTGTCCGCGTTAAATACCCACATTGATTTTTTAATTATATTTTTATTACTACTTTTCTTTCTTATATTGGATTTAATGCACTAAAATGCAACATAAGAAATAAGTGAAGCAATGAAAATTGAAATTTTAAAATCACACATCTGGCCTGGTGCATTACAATTTCTACAACAGGCAGGAAAATCTGTGAGTGGTCCACGAAGACCCTCAGCAGTTCACAAGTGGTCCAGGGGTAAGTGTGGGTGGGTTTGGGACACCACCCTGCCCCCGGTGGAAGAATGCTTGAGGCAATGAGCTCAAGGGCACATTTGACAACTCAGTAAGACCAGAGGCTGCTGTCTCTTTCCACAGTCCTCTCTGCGAGGGGAGAATGCCACCGTTTTCGCCTGCCTGAATCACGAGGTCCCGTTGGCATCTGAAGAGAACTCCTCAGTCACCTGCGAGACAGGTAAGGCTCAGGCCAGGTTAACCTCCGCCTGCCCCCCCCTGTGGCTTGCCAGGGCTGCCCTCCCTGCAGAGTGAAGGGGAGACCCCCCTGCCAGGCGGGGAAGGTGGGTGGGTGGCCAGCGGGTGACGTTCTGGGCCACCCTTTGGGCTCACCTGCTGCTTTCCTCTCCCTTGGCAGAGCTGCTGGCAGGGTACCTCCTGTCCATCAACGCCACGGCCCCCCTGACCCGCTTGCGGATCCCGTACCCCCAGACGGGGAGCTGGTACCTGAGTCTGCGCTTGCTCTGTGCCGCCGACCGTGGGTGAGGCTGCCAGCAGGAGGGACGACGACCCCCCCGCCCTCCCCCCAAGGCTCCTCCTTTTCCAGCAGGGGCTGGCTGGAATGGGGGGGGGTGTTTCCTTCCAGGGAGACACATGGGGGGGCTTAATGCCACTTCTGAAGCCACTTCTGCCCCCACCCGTGGGATCTGGGTGTGCGTTTGCTGTCATCACAAGCAGACCTGCCCCACTGCACCCCACTGGGCTTGGGGTTGACACCTGCAAGACGAATAATACCTGACCCTTGTCTAGGGGGCAGGGTGGAGGGGCCCGGAGGAAGAGGGAGGGTTCTTCTAGCACTTTTGCCTCCCCCCCCCCCGTTCTTCTGCAAAGACTTTCTTCCATTTGCTTGTTTGTTGCATTTATAGTCCATCTTTTTCTTTTAACATAATTTTTATCGAATTTTTCCATATTTCATTTTAATTCAATACACATATTCACATCATCTTATTTGCTCAAAGTGAGACTGGACTTCCTTCTACCTCTCTTTCTGACATCCCTATAGCCTATAACATATCTTTTGCATTCCCATAATCACTTCTTTATCTATAATCACATTCTCATTTATAAATCAACATCATAATTTCACATTACAAAACATTTCATCTTTTTTTCTCCAGGGGCCTCAAAGGGCATATAAAATTGTAGAGTTGGGAGGGACCCAGAGAGGTCATCAAGTCCAACCCCCTGCAAAGTGCCCCCCCCACTCATCATTTAATCCTCACCCAACAAGCTGGTGAGGTAGGTTAGGCGGAGAGGCAGCGCATGGCTCCAAAGGCACTCAGTGGAGATCTGAACCCTGTTCTCCCAGGTCCTAACCCAACACTCTAATCTCTACACCACCCTGCCTCCCTCCCTGTCATGCCCCTTCCCACAGGCACCCTGCAGTGCCCCCGGATCCCTTGCCCCATTCTCAGCCGCCTTCCTTCTCCCCCTGCCAGGCTGGAGCCCTGTGGCAATGTGACGGCCGAGGTCTACCTGCGCACTTACCTGTCCCCCTGCATTAACGACTGCGGCCCCTACGGCCAGTGCAAGCTCCTGCGCACCAACAACTACCTGTATGCGGCCTGCGAGTGCAAAGCGGGTGAGTTGCTCCGGGAGTCTGGGTTGCAGAGGGGGGAGCATGGCCCACCTGCGACCCCAGGGAGACAGAGCGATGCCGCCGTCCTCTCAGAGCATGCTGCTCTGCCCGGTCACCAGAGCCCAGGACAAGAAGGAGGGGCCACAGCTCAGTGCGAGGTCCAGGCTCAATCCCTAATGGCAAAACAACAACAAACCAACCTATAGTCATGTAAAGCACACTCAATAAACACACGAGACAGAACCAGCTGTGTTCTTAGGTAAATAAAGTATACTATTCATTTCATCAGGGACGCGGGTGGCGCTGTGGGTTGAACACAGAGCCTAGGACTTGCTGATCAGAAGGTTGGCAGTTCGGATCCCCGCAATGACGGGGTGAGCTTCCGTTGCTCAGTCCCTGCTCCTGCCAACCTAGCAGTTCGAAAGCACGTCAAAGTGCAAGTAGATAAATAGGTACCACTCTGGTGGGAAGGTAAACCGTGTGCTCCTCTGGTTTGCCAGAAGTGGCTTAGTCATGCTGGCCACATGACCCGGAAGCTGTACGCTGGCTCCCTCGGCCAATAAAGCGAGATGAGCACCACAACCCCAGAGTCGTCCGCGACTGGACCTAATGGTCAGGGGTCCCTTTACCTTTACCTTTATTCATTTCATCAAATTGTAAATTTCAACGGAAGTAACTCATAATGTAAACAAACGAACAAAGCAGAAGACCCAGTGGATCAGATTATTCTCAAGTCAGTTCATGCATTGCTCCATCCATGTAAAAGTCTCTATTCCACCTGTCTGTTCATAAGTTCCAAACAATCCACATAAAAGGTTGTTACAGAATCCTTTCACAGAGTCTAAGACAAGGATTTCCGGAATATTGGCCTATGTTTCGCAGTCCTGTAATATCACATATGAGCTTTACCTACTGATGAAGCCCAAACACTATTGCACAGATGGACCTTGTGCATGAACTGACTAGAGAATGATCTGATCCACTGGGTCTTCTGCTTTGTTTGTTTGTTGAACTGTATGAGTTACTTCCGTTGAAATTTACGATTTGATGAAATGAATAGTATACCTTATTTACCTTATTTACCTAAGAACAATCCCTAATGGCAGCATCTCTTGTTCTGGGTCCCCCCTGTGGCTGCCAGCCCTGACTCCTCCCTCCCTCCCTCCCTCCCTCTCTCTCTCTCTCTCTCTCTCTCTCTCTCTCTCTCTCTCTCTCTCTCAGGCTGGAGCGGCTGGGGCTGCACCGACAACACAGCTGCCTTCTCCTACGGCTTCCAGCTCCTCTCCACCCTCCTTCTCTGCCTCAGCAACCTCATGTTTGTGCCTCCGGTGGTGATCGCTGTCCGGAGCAACTACATCCTGGAGGCTGCTGTCTACATCTTCACCATGTTCTTCTCCACGGTGAGTGGCAGGAGGCAGGAGGGGTGGGTGGTCCAGGCCCAAGAGCTCTTGCCAGGAGCCCCAACAACAGCATACAGTGAAACTGGTCGTAGGGGAACAGGTAGGCCCAGAGGCGACGCTTGTGAAGGTGATTGGGGGGTTTGTGTGTCAATCGGAGGATTGCATCTCCCACCCTAAAGCCGAGCAGAAGCTTCCTGGGTTTGGGGAAGGAGGCGCTAGGCTTGAATACTCTAGTTTACTGGGAACATTGGGGGGACCAGCCTAGTCCCCCAGTCCACTGACTGCGCGTTAAAGAGCAATAAAACTTGGGGTACCCCTGCAAAAGGGCTTTCCCAACTTCGCCAGGGTCTAGCCCTGTGGGTCCAGAAATCAGCCAGATTCAAAAAGGAGTCTGCAGCCAAGTTAAAATGAAGCAAAACCGCAGCAGTTACACTCGGGGAAAGCGCAGCTCAGCTCCTGTGCACCTTGTGAAGGGAAAAGTCTGGGTGCAGGTTTGCTCCACTGCCCAGCTCGTTGGGGTGCCAGTCCCCACAGGTCTCTCCTGGTCAGCAAACAGCAGTCAGTAGACCGGATCTTTATTTGTTGCAGCAAAGTTCACACACACATGGAGTAAGAGCCCTGAGCAGGGGGTTGCGTGAATTTTTAAGACCTCTCCCCATTTCCCATAATACATTCTTCAACAGCATCATCAATACATCACAAATATGTCACAAAGTAGGAGTGTTTGGCATGTAGAAACATGAGCCCATCCCCCACCCCTGTCAAGAACCCCAGGTCCCAACACCTTTTAACAGCCCTCTTTCCTAAAGAATAATAAAAGTTTTCACACATCTCCCTGGCTGCAAGGCTTTCCTGCGATTCTTCATTGGAAGTATCAGGATGCAATCCACCATCCTGATGGGTTTCTGTCTTGATCGCCTCCTGCCTCCTATTGTGTGGCTAAGTTCACACCTTGTGGTGGGGGGAGGAGGATGTGACCTCATGCTTAAGGGATTATGGAGACAGGGGAGCCCTGGATTCCCCTCTTCCAGAGGAGTCATTAGCCCTTGGAACCAAGGAAATGGGTCAAGCCGTTGAATTTTGGCGATTATTTGATTCTATATTGGATTGTCAATACTGTACATGGTTTCTGCTTATTGCTACCCTTTTATGGACTGATTTTCTGTTGTGTATGTCTGGTGCCTATGTCAGCGGTCATTGTCCTGGCCTTATTTAGAGGCTGTGGTGGGAACTTGGGTTTTGGGGGGAGTTGTTTAAGTGCCCCTCCCCCATTCCTGGTCTTAACAACCTTCACGGCTCCATAGCCCTCTCGCTTCAGCGGGGCGAGTTCCCTGGCACCTGAGCAATGCCAGAGCCTGCTGCCTCTGTTGCTAATGCAATGCAGGAGTGCTGTGCCTCCCTGGGCCTGCAACCTTGGCACTGCCAACCTCACCAACAGCTAGTTCTGTCCCTGGGACGCCTTTAAGCTCTGCAGCCTCATTTTCAAAGCAGCTAGAGAAGAGGACTCCTGCCTTCTTGGTGGGCCCTCACAGCTTGCTCCCTGTTCAGTCGCTTCCCAGACACTTTCCTCACTCTCACATGGGGAGCTGGCATTTCCCTTGCGCTTCCCACACTGCCCAACCCCCCCCCCCCGCCTCTGCTCCTCCTGCTCAGTCAGCGCCAGCACAGACCCCATCGGGGCATCACGTGCAGCGAGAACAGCAAAGATGCTGTGTGGCACCTGAAAGTCCCGCAGAGCTTTTGTGTGACAAAAGTCAGCTTCTGGTGCCCCTTCCCTCTTCCGTCCCTCCAGTTCTACCACGCCTGTGACCAGCCGGGCATCGTGGTCTTCTGCATCATGGACTACGATGTGCTGCAGTTCTGCGACTTCTTGGGGTCCCTCATGTCCGTCTGGGTCACCGTCATTGCCATGGCCCGCCTCCAGATGGTCATTAAGCAGGTGAGGTGACCAAAGGTGTGGGGAGTCACTAGCTGTGATTCCGGCATTATGAGGGTTGGACTGGATAACTCTTGGGGGTCCCCCTTCAACTCTACAATTCTATGATCTGCAACAAGCTTGGCAAGAATGACAGGGGAAGGGCTTCCTTGCGAGGCCAGTGCCATGCAGGATGCCCACAGTGAGTCACTGGTGTTTGTGGCAGGACCAGTGGGGCCACTTATGTGGCTGGGGGGGGTGCTTCCTTGGAAGAAGGGGGGCAGCCTTGTGGGAATGTTCAGGGATGCAGGAGAGGACATATTGCTTGATTATAGTCTTTCCAACTTGTGTTAACAAGTTCACAATTTAGCAGAGTAACATTCCCCTTTTTAAACTCATGGCAGATGCGTTTGCTCAGGCTCGCTAAAGCCTCTATAATAACTGCTCTGGTATTTCCCCCTTATTCCCTCATAAAAGATAAGACACGACACAGTCTTCTATAAAAGTATAAAAAGGTTTACTCACACATCATTCTGTTCACAATCGGATCCCAGAAGGCAGACTTAGCTTAGAAAAGTAACATACACCTGGAAACTATCTCATAAGGAGACCGTCCCTTTGTCCTCTCTGGGCTGGAGGCCAAAAGAGCATCTTTGGCTAAGCAGATGTTGCTTCTTCGACGCATGTAGTCAAAAGAGAGAGATGGCTGCCCTGTGCTTTTGTTGTTACCTGTGCAGGTGAGGCCACGCCCACCTCTAGTCCCATGCAGAGGAAGTCTGTCCCAGCCCAGAAGGAAACAGGAAGTTTACCTGCTGGCTGGACAAACATTCCTCCCCAGGTGTAAACATGTTCACTCTAGGAATGTTGTACTTGACTGCTCTTGTGTTTCACATCCCACAAGCCTCACCAGGAGAGGAGAGGAGGCAGCCAGGGCGTCCTATACATGGAAAAATACAGTACTCCCCCCCCCCTTACCTGTACTGATAATAGTCATTGTTTGGATGGGGGGCTTTTATCAATTTCTGCAGTCACACAATCCATCAGTCAGTAGCTGAACTGGGTTACACACAGTCGCAAAAACAAATTAACCGAAAAAGACTCAAAAACAAAAACGCAAAATAAATAGCAAAAACAAAAGTGCCAAACTTAATACGTTCCGGAAGTCTGTTTGACTTCTGAAATGTTTGAAAACCAAGGAGCAGCTTCTGATTGGTGCAGGCATCCTGGAAACAATAGCCGACAGCCGCATCGGACGTCTGGCTTCCAAAAAATGTTAGGAAACCGGAACACTTACTTCTGGGTTTTCAGTATTTGAGAACCAAGGCACCACTGTAACTGGACAGAGCAAAAAGCAACTTCTCAGGCACACAGGAAGAATCCAGCTCAAGACATTCCTCCCCACATCTTTGGAAGACCTCTCGGCTCCCCCCCCCCCCCACAACATGGTTTTAACCCTTTCACTGCCTGAGCATCTTCAGCATCCACACCAAAGGGTTCCTCTGCCCCACTCACACAGCCCCCCCTTTCTCCCCTGGGCAGGTGCTGTACCTCCTGGGCGCCATGCTGCTCTCCATGGCCTTGCAGCTGGATCGACACGGGCTCTGGAACCTCCTGGGCCCCAGCCTCTTTGCCTTAGGGATCATGGCCGTCGCCTGGGTGAGTAGAGACACCCCTCGCTCGCCCTCTTGCCAGAAGGGCTGGGGGCAGGCAGGGCCGCTTGGCAAAGATTTCTAGTGGGGAAAAGACAGTCACGGAACCAAGAAATTACACAAAACAAATGAAATGCCATGGAAATCCCTGAAACGAGAAGTAATTGACCAAAGCAGCAGTCAGGAGCATTTCAGCCCTCTTTTTCAGGTTTGTTTAAAATCTAAAACAGCTTATCTCGTCTTCCTTTGTAAGTTTTTTAAAACCTTTTTGTAAAGGCAATACTAGAGTTTTCACAGCCGAGTCCTCAACACCTTATTACTACTGCTTGGCTTTCTTTAAATAGGGCTATGTCTAAAACTTGTCATTGAGGTTTTCATACCTTTTTTGTAAACTCAGGGAAGCGTTTCAGTCCTGCTCTTGAGTTTGTTTAAAATCATTTAAGGTTTATGATTTCTTTATTTCCTTCTGAGGAAACTGATTAGTTCAGTGAAACGAGTTTTGTAGCCGGCATCTCGTTAAGTCTTTGTTCAATTTTAGGTTAATTTTTTCCTTAAACTTCTTGATTTTTGTTATTTAGTTTAACTCTGCAGTCGATTACTTCTCGTTTCAGGGATTTTCACGGCATTTCATTTGTTTTGTGGCAAAGATTTCTGGCCGGCTTACATATCTGGAGTTATGGCCCCTGAACTCCTGTCCGTCTCTCCTTTGTTTCCATGAATAGCGAACTTATTTGTATGGGACCTAAGGAACTGGTCCTGACACCCCTCTCCTTCCTCCACAGACGGCACGGAGCATCCGCCGGAGGCACTGCTACCCTCCCACGTGGCAGCGCTGGACCTTCTACCTGCTGCCCGGAGCGCTGATCGCGGCCTCGGCGGTGCTGCTCTACGCCTTTGTGGAGACGGAGGAGAACTACTTCTACATCCACAGCATCTGGCACATGCTCATCGCCGGCAGCGTGGGCTTCCTGCTGCCCCCCCAGGCCAAACCCGAGTCCCCCGGCCTGGCCGGCCCCCTCCCTCGCCGGAAAGGCTGCGGCTACCAGCTGTGCATCAACGAGCAGGAGGAGCTGGGCCTGGTGGACCCCGGGGCGGGGGCCTCCGTCACCAGCGTCTGCACCAGCTGATGGGGGCCGCTCTGCCCGGGGAGGGGGGCAGGCGGGCAGGTGGGGGCTGCGGGCAGGCAGGCAAGCATCCCTCTACTGGCGCCCCATGGCCAGAGACACGCCCACCTGCCGGGACGCTTGCGCCCAAACCCACCTCACCAGTAACATTCCAAGGTTCCTCCATGGGATGCCCACCCAGCTGCCTGCAGGGCCATGGCAGGAAAGGAGGAGGAGTTGTGGCTGCAGAACCACCACGATCCAGGACAAGGAGCTGAGTCGCCCCCTTGTCAGCTCCAGGGCTGCTGCAAAGACCATCTGATGTGCCAGCGGTGCCAATGGTTTTGCCTATAATCCTGGACAGGCCTGGAGCAGAGCAAGAAGGGCACAGAAAGAGGATTGGGGGGGGGCAGCTGTGTGCTGAGCTCCCCAGCACCAGGACTCGAGGGGGCAAAGCAGCCCCAAACAGGAGTGGGGCAAGTTTTGCGGGAGCTCCTGAATGCACCAGGGCTTGTGGGTGGGACCCACACTGCCCTTTGGGCACTGATTGCCCCACAAGAAGGAGAGGGCAGCCTGTCTGGGGGTGGCCAAAGGGGTGCCTCTCCAATGGAACTGGCCCACTCATGAGGCAGGTGAAGCAGCCTCCTCGGGTGGCAGAAGGACCAGAGGCGGCCCCCCTGCCCACGCTGCTGCTTCCACCCTGCCAGAACGGGAGCAGACAAGCAGCAAGGCTTTGCGAAAGGCCCTCCTCCTTTCAACATTTTCGGGTGGCAGAAGCAGTTGGGTGGGTAGGGCATGGGGAGGAGAAGGTGGCATGTTCCCCTGCTACCTCAGATGGCTTCCAGGTTCCCCTGCTTCCAGGTGCCCAGCTCCCCTCATCCTTGGCCACTGGCTGGGCCTGCAGGGAATGGGAGGGCACCACACTCCCTGCCCCTGAGTGCCACTCTGGCATAGGGCCACCGCTTCCTTTGAGGGTGTTTCTTGTGTCTTTTCTCACAACTGCTTTTCCCCAGCTGACTCGGTTTGCCCCCTTTGCCTTCTCATGGGAGGTCAGCGTCTGCGCACCTGGCTAGGCGGGCATTGGAAATGTACCAGTCAGAGCTGGCTCAGTCAGAGGGGCAGGGTGCGACCATCCAGCCTGCTAAGGACCCTTGCCCACTCCTCCCTGTGCTCACCAGGTGGCACAGGGCATTATGGCCTCCTCTCCACCTCAGCCTGGCTGCCTTCAGAAAGACCCAAACTGTGCCCAGGGGAGCCTTCAGGATGGAGTTCATTTTTTGTTTTGGCAGAAGAAAGGAGAGAGGAAGGAAAGCCTGGCAGACTGGGGAGGAGGAGGAAGAGGAAAAGCCTTGGAAACAGACCCCCAGGGCTGCCCACACAGCATTCGCCTCTGGGGGTCTTGTAGGCTTGTGGGGAGCAGATCTGGGTAGCCATAGGAGGCTGACTCAAGCAGGAGTGTCCCCCGTCCGACCCCCCGCTTGCCTTCTGCTGGGCACTCCTCTTTGCCAAGCATGTCACAAAGCCTTCCACCTTCCCTCTCCAAGGTGCCTTTGGCTACACAGTGAGCTACGCACATGCAACACTCTCACAAATCCTGCCTATGCCTTGGAAAGTGCCTGGCTGGTGGGAGTGCAGGAGGGACCCCCTCCCATGTCCCTCTAGGCCAGTGGTTCTCAACCTGTGGGTCCTCAGATGGGTCCTTGTGGGTCCTTGGACTACAACTCCCATCATCCCTAGCTAGCAAGGCCAGGGCTCAGGGATGATGGGCATTGTAGTCCAACAACATCTGGGGACCCACAGGTTGAGAACCACTGAGCTAGGCATTGAGGGACTCTGATTCCCAGCAGCCAGCAAGGCCAGCAGTTGTGAGTGATGTTTCCTGCCCCTGCGCTGGAAGGTCCCAGGCCAGCAGTCACAGCTGGCACCACAGCAAAAGCTAGAAGCCCCACAGCCCCAGGAAGTCTGCCCCAGGCCATTGCTGCAGACGGATGCTAGATGGACCATTCAGGCCAGCTCCCCACTTTAGAAGCAATGCCAGGAAAGCTATGGGATCCAACCTTCAGGTGAAAAGGAGAGCAGCTGCTTGGAGAGGAGTAAAGGCAACAGAGCGTTGGATGGATTTAGAGAAGTGGGAGAGGATATTTTATTTGGCAATTATACTTCCAAATATCTATTTCAGCAGGGTGAAAAATCACTATCCTTATTTCTAGAAGCTATAAGGACAGGTGGTTGCATAACTTTCCAGAACAATCATGATATCTAGGAAGTCTTAGGTAACTTGGATTATTTTCTCCCATTATGTTTCCCGCTTAACAAAGACATTGCTCTCAGATTGTCTAGCAAACAAGAAAAATGCAAGGTTTACTCACATCAAAAGTCTTGCCAGGGTTCAGCAGATACAGTGGTATAAATAAGACAGGCAATAATCCTGAAATGTTACAAATATCCAGTTCAAAAGGGAGATTTTCTCTCTGGAGGAGGAGCAAAGAAACGTCTCTCCCCATTGCAATTAGGAAAAAGAGCGAATAGTGACAGGAAGAAGTAGAGCAGGCTTCCTCAAACTCGGCCCTCCAGATGTTTTGAGACTACAATTCCCATCATCTCTGACCACTGGTCCTGCTAGCTAGGGATCATGGGAATTGTAGTCTCAAAACATCTGGAGGGCTGAATTTGAGGAAGCCGGGTTTAGAGGCTAGGACATCAAAGAGTCCCCTGTTTGTGACTTTTTGTGATTTGGGCTGCAGATTCTCCCACACGGGTGTGGAGAGTGGCAGCTGCAAGTGGGGATAGAGGCCCCTGAGGGCCACACTGTGACCAGGTTATCTCTCGTTCTAGCAAAGAGGCAAGTGGCAGCTGCCAAGGAGGAGGCAAGAGGCAAGAGAGAGAAAATAGGTTGAAAGCAGCAAGACGTAAGCTGCCTTATAGTGAGTCAGGCCTCTGGTGCATCAAGGCTCTCCAAGATTTCACACAAGGGACCGTCTTAGCCTCACCTGCAGATGCTGAGAATTGAATACCTGGGACACTCCGAGTGCAAGGCACACCCTCTACCCACTGAGTCATGGCCCTTCCCCAAAGCAAGCCTGGTTGTGCCAGGCATGGAGGACAGAGAGGCAGCTGCCCCAAGTGCTGGGTGCAAAAGGGCTCATAGCCCAGAGGCCACTCTGGGCAGCCGGCGCCAAGGGTGCTGCACATTCACCACACCTGCCGTCTCCCCCTCCCTCCCTCCCTCCCGGGCCTCCATCTTCTTCCCCAGGACTCTTGCTGGCACTCACCTGACCCCACCAATTCTCCTCTGGAAGAGGCTTCAGGGCAGGAAGGGACACTGGCAAAGCCCTCCTGCACAGCTGGACATGGCTCTGGCAGCTGCCAGTCACATGGCAAACAGGGAGTGGAAGCAGGGGCAGTGTTTGTAAAGTGCCCCCCCATCCTCTGTGGGACCACAACATCCTACCCAAAAGGCTGAGGGGGCAAGGAGGAGAGTTGCCTGTTGGAAGAATTGGGGGGCCCATCAGTTGAGCAGCTGCTGTTGTGGCATCTCAGGAGCCCACCAGAAGGGCATGTGCCCAGGCAGGAGCCCACTGGGGGCGATGGGGGTGGAAGGAGAGGACAATCACCAGGAGCTTTTCTGCCAGTGACCCCTTTTAGCCTCCACTGGGAGTTCAAGGGGGCTCTCCACTCACAGACACCCACCCATCTGTTCCAAATACCCAGCCAAGGTTGCCCCACCCAGGCTGCCCCCTTCCCTGGGTAAAGGCTGCTCTCTGACCTCTCTGAGGGGCAGTGAAGCAGGCAGCTGTTCTCCCGGTCAGGATGCTGGACTGGGCAGGCCAAAGAGGTGGCTGTGGAAGGCTGCCACCCCCTCACTTCTTCCCCTGCCAGCCCCACTGAGGGAGGGGGGCTCATGTCAGAGCTCAGTGCAGAGCCCACACCACTTCCCAAGCACGGAGGGGGTGTTTATTTTTTATTTTAGAGCTAGATTTGTATCTCACCCAATCCCCAAATAAACCACTAGAACAAAACAGCCACTGAAATGCAAAAACGTGGTCTGTTGGGGTGAAATGTCTCCACAGCAGGAGGAATGCAGGTGCTAAAATCCACATTGTCCGAAGCAAACCAACCCTTGCTCTAGGCCTCTTTCCTTGGGGGCACAGCAGATGGCACCGGACCTGCCCTTTGCCCACGGGAGCAGGCAAAGAGAGCCCCTTCTTTTGCTGATCAGGGCTGTTCCAGCCCCCCAGCAAGTTGGCATCTCATGCAGGGCAGCAGCAGCAGCAGCAGCAGCCCCCTGTCCTTGGATGTAGGAGGGGGTCGCGGTGTGGGCTGCCCTTCCAGGGGGTAGGGGGCTGGGGTAACGTCCACTGGAGCTGGTGCCTCTTGCCCACCTGCAAACTGGAAGAAGACGACCCTTCCTTCAGAATTGTTCCCTTGGCACAAGAGCTACTTCTGGTACAAGAAGATCATGCTGGAGAGAAGTATGGAGGTGGCCCCTTTGTCTTGGGGGGGGGGGAGTGCAATGAAGGCTGGCATCCAGCACAGAGGGCAAAGGAACCACAGACTGTGGTCACAGGAAAGCAAGGCAGAGCTTCTTAAGATCTGCTGGAGAATTCTCCACCGATTAACTTCAAAAACATCTTTTTCCAGTCTGAGCAAAAGACATTTCACAGTCCAAATATTTGCAGGATTCCACCTGGCAACAGAAAGGCCCACATTTATTCCTTCTGGGAGGAGCAGCTGCGCTGTTTCAGGAAGGAGGTTTCAGAGCAGGCAGAAGTGCCTCTCACCAGTTAAAGAAATCTTAACATGTCAATTAAATCCAATGGGTTCCAGCTGATTTATGCATTCAAATGCACCCCTTTCCATGCAAGGAGAAAGACAATTCTAAAGGTTAACTCAGCCCCCTGCCTTCTGTTAGGTCATTTCTCCTCCTGCAGGAGGGCACTCCCCTTCCTTCCTTTCTTTCTTTCTCTCTCACACACCTCAAACAGCTCCTTTCCCACGGAGCCGCCTGCCAACTGCAGTTTTTATAAGCTACTTGTATTTTGATTTTTTTATTTAAAATAAATCTGCTGCCAAAGTAATCGGGGGCACTCACTGTATTAAAATGGAGTCATCAAGTAACTGATCAATTGATTGTACGGAGGGGGGGCGGTAATGCAGGAGACACGCTCGGGAGAGGGGGAAGGAGGTGCTCCTGCTAGCAAGGCAGGTATTAATTCAGCAGGTGCAGCAGCAGCAGAAAGGAAGACTGCACCGCAACTGGGGAAGAAGCACCCCTCACAAAACGGCAAAAAGTCGGCGGTCAAGGGGGGGGGGGTAGGATTTAAGTGGTTGGAGAGATTCCACGGCTGGTGGGAGAGCAACCACATACAGCTGTGCTCTGGGAAGCAGGAGGCTTGTGCCTGTTCCAGTGGGCAGGGTGTGCCCTCCTTCTGACGGGAACCGGATCCAGGCAGGGATGCGGGTGGCGCTGGGGTCTAAACCACTGAGCCTTTTGGGCTTGCCGATCAGAAGGTCAGTGGTTCGAATCCCCGCAACAGAGTGAGTTCCCATTGCTCTGTCCCAGTTCCTGCCAACCTAGCAGATCGAAAGCACGCCAGTGCAATTAGATAAATAGGTACCACTGTGGTGGGAAGGTAAATGGCGTTTCCATGTGCTCTGGCACTCACCACAGTCCTCTGTGCGCCAGTAGTGGTTTAGTCCTGCTGGCCACATGACCCAGAAAGCTGTCTGTGGACAAATGCCAGCTCCCTTGGCCTGAAAGTAAGATGAGTGCCGCAACCCCAGAGTCACCTTGGACTAGACTCAACCGTCCAGGGGTCCTTTACCTTTACCTAAACAACTACCTGACATTCAGAAGACATCTTAAGGCAGCCCTGTTCAGGGAAGTTTTTAATGTGTGACATTTTAGTGTATTTTTGGTCTCTGTGGAAGCCGCCCAGAGTGGCTGGCGAAACCCAGCCAGATGGGCGGGGTACAAATAAATTATTATTATATTATTATTATTATTATTATTATTATTATTATTATTATTATACCTACCAGGCAGGACATGGTGTGGGGCATTCATCAGAGGGTCTCAGCAGAGCAGCTTCCCCCAAGCCACCCAACCTGGGCGGCCCTGACTAGCTTGGCAACCCAGGAGCGCCCAGTTGTTCCACAGCTTCCTCCTCACACCTTCCTGCTAACTTTAGCGTGCGAAGATGAGGAAATCATGTGAAGAGGACAAAAAAGGGGCCTGTGTCACCCTGAAGCATTTCCCCTCCCCTGAGCAGATAACAGAAGCCACTTCCCTCTCCAACACCAGCCGGCTTAAAGGCTTTGGGTGTGTATGAAAGGGACCAAAGAATTCAACAGACACAAGTTTGGGTAGAAGGATGGCGGGGGAAATTACCCCACCAAACCTGACATTCTCTCGGCAAGCTAAAAAGAGGACGTTTGCTTTCAGGCAAATGGTGAAGAGGAAGAACAGAAGAAATATAAAACAATACACTTGTTTTATATTTGAATGTGGTTTGGTTGGTTCTGTGCATAAGGCACATTTTGCAGGGATTATGTCAGTATTGGAGAAGCACGGCAGTAAATGCACCAGAAACCAAGGCTGGGGTCAGGGACTCGTCCAGCTCTGGGCCCAGTCAGCACCTGGGAGGACTTTTGTCTCTGGTCTTCCAAAGAAAGAAAACAGCTGTGCTGTGGCAGAGACCTGGCCTCCCTCTCTCTCTGGCCTCACCAGGTCCCTGGAAGCAGCTGCAGTGACTGCTCTTCCACCCCAGACAACAGAAGAGCCCAGCAGCAGCGGGAGGCTTTTAGCAGGTGCCGATAAACGTACAGGGAGGGCGCCCGCCTGACGTCAATAGGCAGGGAGTTCCCAAGTGTAGGTGCTGCCACACTAAAAGACCAACTTCTTACAAATGCAGCCAAGTGGGCACCTAGGGCGATAGGCAATCTCGTAGGGAAACTGGTCCCAAGTGGCTAATGGTTAATTGAAGCCTGTGCTAAACATTTTAATGGGTTTATTGCTTAATGTTTTTATTGCTGTAAACTGCTTTGGTTTTTTAAAAAATGGCACAGCAGTCTACAAGTATTTTAGTAAATAAATTATGGCGGAATAATCTCACAGGCTGGACGGTGTCTATGCTTTTCTTCCTTGGAAAGAGGGAGAGGTGTCACAGTCAAGGCAACTGTCTGGACTGCACCAGTGCCAACTGCAGCAGCCTCTGCACCCCTTGGGCCCTGGACTGGCAGCCAATTCAGTCTTCCCTGCGGCACAGTAGATCATCTTTCTCTCTCTCTCACGCACAGACGCATACAGCACCCGGCGGGTGGGGGACAATCCATCACTGCAAGCAAGCAAGCTCCTTCTGGCAGTCCAGCAAACCAAGTCTGACAGGAAGCCCATGCACAGTAAATCAGGAGGAGAGAATTAAACGGCAGCCCAGAATCCAGAGGCTCCCTGGGCAGCCATTGCAGGGCTGCAAATGCACAGAGAGTGTGATTAAAGATGTTCTGCGCATCCTGCCAAGGGCCCAGGCAGCTGGGACTTGGATGCCAGCGCCAGCAGCTCCCACAACCCGGCCTTGACCACTGCCACCTCCTCCGTGGGGGTGAAGCTCACACCCAGGAAAACCAGGCCTGTGCCAAATGCAGAGAGGAGAGGACCGAGCGGGTGGTGATCACAAAAGAAGCCCTTTCAGTCAAGGCTCCCTGAGTAGGCAGTGGATCTTTGCAGGTGATGTTTCTCACCCCCAAGCCCAGATTTCAGAAAGGATCTTCAGGCAGGTTTGGATTCTGGACTCAAGTGCATCTTATTACCTTGAATCAAGGGCGGCCCCAGGACTGGCAGACAAAGGGGGTTGGGGTGGGGTGGTCCGCCCCAGGTGCAATCTCTGAGGGGGTGTCAAAAAGGCACCCCACGGGGGGCTTTCCCCGTCGCCTCCGGGCGTGGCGGTGCGAGCCGGTGCCATTGAACCGCCACCACAATCAGATAATCATGCAGCCCCCTCTGCAGCTATGAGCGGAGGATCCTGCTGCCACCGTGCGCGGATTGCCCCGCCCCCATGCAGCGGATCACCTTCCCCCTCTGGTGCACTGCATGGATCCTGCTCTGGGCGCCCATGCAGCTAACTCTGCCACTGGGCCCCAGCCACCTGCAGCTGCTTTCTGAAGAGAGAGCAAACCCTCCTCCACTTCTCCCGGCATGAGGGCACATGTGCCACCCACCTACATCTGCCTTGTGGGAAGAGAGGAGAGCAGATGGAGAAGGCAAGGCAACCCCTCCTGGGCCCAGACTCTAGTCCGGGGGGGGGGCAGTCTGAACAAGCTGGGGGGCCTTTGAGAAACCAAACTGAAAATGGGATGCACTTCAGGTGAGGGAAATGCAAATGACCATTTGCAGGGTGATGCCAATTTGCATGTGTGATAAAAATGCAAGAGGGGGTCCTAAACCGATTGGCAGATGGATAAATACACTAGACAGGAAAGTCCTCCAAATGGAGATGGGGTGGAAATCTGAAGGCAGCCCTATTTAGGGAAGCTTTTAATGTTTGATGTATTATGGTATTTTAATATTTTGTTGGAAGCTGCCCGGAGTGGCTGGGGAAGCCCAGCCAGATTGGGGGGGTATAAATAATAAATTATTATTATTATTATTATTATTATTATTATTATTATTAGGGCAACCCCCCTCGCCTTTTCCACCACGCAGCTGGAGTTCAGTCTCATAGATCTGGTCCTCCTCACCTGTTGTTTCTGAGGTCCTTTTTGCAACAAAACAGCTTTCCCAAAATGAAACTGGACACCCGCCCATCTCAGGCTTCAGCCCAGGGATCAGCATCTGAGAGAAGCGTCCAACCCTCTCTGTGCCAAGGGATGTACCAGTCATACAGCAGGGGGGGGGGGGGGACTCCCTTGTGCCAGGAGTGGGGGAGACTGCAGAGCTCAGCATCTTCAGGGCAACCTGCTTCCCACTCAGAAACAGCCAAGCAATTCACCTAACTTTGTCGCTAAAGCTGTTCCCTGCTGGCGGAAATATGAACCGTAGATCCATTCCTTAATGTTGGCTTTTGATCTTACAGTGGTATCTCAGGTTACAGACGCTTCAGGTTACAGACTCCGCTAACCCAGAAATAGGACCTCGGGTTAAGAACTTTGCTTCAGGATGAGAACAGAAATTGCGCGGCAGCAGCAGGAGGCCCCATTAGTTAAAGTGGTGCTTCAGGTTAAGAATAGTTTCAGGTTAAGAATGGACCTCCAGAACAAATTAAGTTCTGAACCCGAGGTACCACTGGTATCTTGGTTCTTCTGCTGTTTTATTCTTACGTTTGGTTCTTCTGCTGTTTTTTTCTTACGTTTGTATTATTGTAATTCAGTTGTGTTCTGCTTTGGAAATCAATACGACTGAACATCAGGCTAAAAATATAGCCTAAATAAATACAATTAATATATTAAACTGGGGGGGGGGTGAATAATGGCCAAGCCAAGAGGACAGCGGAGAAGAAAACATGTGTGGCTCAGAGCCAGGCTAGCCGCAATTGCTCAAGGCAGCCCACACAAATCCTGGCTTTGCAGAGCAGGAACAGCCAGAAGCCTGCCAGAAGCCAGGCCTTGAGAGGTAAAGAGGGGGAGGCTGAGGTGGTCCCCCCCTCTAAGTTTTGAATTATTGAATAACACTACAGAGAACTGAAGCCCAGTGGAGCAGCCGGCAAGAAGGCTGTGCCCCAGGATGCCCTCTCGCCCGGTTTCTTTTTCTGTCTTCCACAACATCTCCACCCGGAGAGGCGTGAAGCAGGGCGGACTCTTCTTTTTCACGCACACACACCCTTGCACAAAGCAAAAGGAGGGTGCTGTTGAGCAGCTCCCATTCATTGCAAGGCGGCTGGCCTAGAAAAAAAAGGCCCTGGGGAGCCGGTCTGCTGTCATCCCTGCCTTTGTCTGCGCCCCCCCTCCCTCCTGCCCACTTTGCTATTCAAGCGATGGAGACAGAGAGAAATGTCCTTGCACTGGGGGAGAAACAGGCTTCTGTTGCACCAGCAAGACTGTGGCCATTTCATACCCTTCTGTGTATTCACAGCAGTGAGCAACTACTGTATTTTCCCATGTATTAGACGAGGTTTTTTGACTCAAAAATCATGTCAAAAAACTGGGGTCATCCTATACACGGATAGTGGGGGGGGGGGAGCTGTGCGCGGCCAGGCAGCTGGTTAGCAGGCGCACAACTCCCCCCCAAGCCGTTGTGGGAGGTGTGTGTGCTCTAGGGAGCATGCGCGCAATTCCCCCTAAAAAAAAGCTAAACAATTTTGAGCCTCATTTTCTCTAAATTCAGTGCCCCTAAATCGGGGTCATCTTATACCTGGAAAAATACGGTAATCAAAACCACAGAGATGCTAAAACAAATTAATCAATGCAAAAATCACTAGAACGCCAGGACTAGGATCCCATATTGAGTCCCTGCTCAGTATGTGTCTGGCTAAAAGGTACCTGACTGAGCTAGTCTTGATCAAGTATTTTCATCACAGGGGTCTCCTCCAAGCACAGCTTCCTGCTGGGAGGGGCCATCCAGGGACGCTGGTCAGGACCCCCCCCCCAGTCACCTCCCTGTTTCCCCCCAACTGTGTCATCCTGTCAGCTGCTGGGAGATGGAAAGCCCAGAGAAAACGGCAAACACTCCAGCGCAGCGAAGCTCCTGCAGTCATGACAAGACCAAGACCTTAGTTGGACCATTTATTTCGCAAAATGTAACAGAAACACAGAATTAAACGAAAGTGCCCAAGCTACTCAGTGTCATTCCTAGCAGTGCAACTCCCTCCAGTTCCCCACATGCTCTCAAGGGAAACCACCCCACAGGCAGCCTCAGTTTCCCCAGGAGCCGGCCAGCCCCCCTCTTGGAGGAAAAGGTCTACCCTACACTCTCGGCTGGTGAGGAGGGGCAGAGGACCCTGGAGAGAAGAGCAGGACGTGGACTCAGCAGCAACAGGCACCCTCTCCTCCTCCTCTGCTGCCTATTTGGCCGGTCTCTCCAGGGTCCTTTTGCACCGCACACTTTGCACACACAACAACTTGGTCCGTGCAGGTGCCATAGCAAAGGCACACATGATCATGGTTCTTCTAGGCTCAGGGGATCAGGCTCACGGCTATGTCCACATTTTGCTCCTTCAGGAGGAGAAATCAACACAGTGCATGAAAATCTTTAGCAACCTCCCCACCTGCCAACGTGCTTCCCAGCAGTTAAGTGACTTCTCCAAACCTTCCCTTTCCTTCCACACCCCTCTCTCACTTCAGAGCCTTCTGTTCTGCAGTGCTTGGAAGGCTGAACGCCCAGAGTCTTCAAAGATTCACCGATATGAATGATTAGGAGAGAAACTAGGAAGGCGGCGGCTGTACCAAAGACAATTTGCACCAGAATTTTAAGTAATTATATAAACCTTGGGATATACTGATTTTGATCACTGTACAAAGATCCTACGAGAACACGGAAGTTTCAAAGTTCATTGTGCTGAAGGCCTCTGGAAATTCTGGTGGACAAGTCCTGAAGATGTTTCTTGACCTGAGAAGACAAGAGACAGATGCATGTCAGCGTAAAAGAATGGGTTGTTGGGAATCTGAATATGTGCAGCTTCGCACACAGAGTCAATTAGGGTTTGGCAGACAGCCAAGGCAATGTGAAGGAGTAAGTCTGCCTGGTGATACAGAGGAATGGAGACAGCTCCATGATTGGTCAAGCTCTCTCACGGTGAATGATGATTTCTGGCCTACTAACTGGAATGTGAGAGTTTGGGAGTTCTGTGGTTCAGTGTCAGTGTAGGAGTCGTGAGTCGTGTAAGAGAGAGCTAGCAAAAGATCCGTGTTCTATTCCTGTAAATAGTCCACTGTATATAATAAACACCTAACTACAAGTTCCTGGTTCCTGCTTGGTCCATCCTGTCTGCAGCCAAGTTGCCAATTGCTTTTGTGACCTCTGCGTTTACTCTGCTAGGTCTGGCTAAGGTCCTGCAACTTGTCAGAAAGTTGCGAAACACCAGTAGGTTTTGCCAATGTGAGTGCAGCTCAGCAAAGAGGCAAACAGCTGCTTGCTCCTGCTACTTTGAATATGGCTGCCCCAAGGAATCCTGCCCGGACACCTGCAAGCAGTGCAAGGCCAAAGCCATTCTGGAAGGGGGTCTGAGGAAGAGCAGTGAGGTGTTGAGGGGGATTGGGGGAGCAGTTCTTAGGATCTTGGGGTGCTGGAAGGACACTGCCCTGGGACCAGCAGCGCCTGCGCATTTGTGGACAAGAAGATCGCTCAGGAAGGCAGTCGTACACCCCATTGCATCTCCAGCACTGTCTCCCCTCAAACAAGGCAGGCTCAGATTTCCCGCCTCTCCCTGAGACCAGAGAGCACCCCAAGATAAATGTGCAGGGGGGGGTTGAAGAACGGGGGGTCCTGGACCCCCTCTCCCCTCCCAGAGGCTCCCCTGTGCACCTTGTAGCCCAGCTCCTTGGTCTTCTCCTCCAGCATGGCGGTCTTCTCCTTGTTGCGGCTGAGATGCTCCTCGTCTCCCATCCCTTCGATGTGCCTCATCTTCTGGTGCGAAATCTCCAGCTGCTTCTGGTAATGGCTGTGCTTCTCCACCTTCGCTTCAAAGTGTTTGAGCTCTTCCTAGAAAAGCAGGAGATATCGCTTCCTTTTATCAGTAGCTGAAAGAGCTCAAAGGGGTTTATGATAAATACGCAGGGGGGCACAGCGGTGTCCCGTGCCCTCAAGGAGGTCCTCAGCACCCGTGTCACAGCAGACCCCCCCCCGATCCTTTGCACCCTCAACCGCCCAGAGAAACAAGGAAGGACAGAGAGCGCAACCAGGTCATGCGGAAATGTTGTGGATGGCAGGAGAAGATACATTGTTTATTAATATCCTTCCTAACTTGCTCGGGATGCAGGTGGCGCTGTGGGTTAAACCACAGAGCCTAGGACTTGCCGATCAGAAGGTCGGCGGTTCAAACCCCCGTGACAGGGTGAGCTCCCGTTGCTCGGTCCCTGCTCCTGCCAACCTAGCAGTTCGAAAGCACATCAAAGTGCAAGTAGATAAATAGGTGCCGCTCCGTGTGCTGCTCTGGTTCGCCAGAAGCGGCTTAGTCCTGCTGGCCACATGACCCAGAAGCTGTACACCAGCTCCCTCGGCCAGTAAAGCGAGATGAGCGCCGCAAACCCAGAGTCGGTCACGACTGGACCTTATGGTCAGGGGTCCCTTTACCTTTAACTTGTGCTAGCAAGTTCCTTTACTTAGCCGAGTTACATTCCCCTTTTTACACGCACAGCAGATATCTGGTTGCAGGCTTGTGTGAGCCTCTCACTATTATACAATTCAGTCTGTCTCAGATTGAATTGTATGTTCCTGGTAAGATCCCTTGAATCCCTCTTAAAAGAATAGAAGCCACGATCTTAGTCAATAAAAGACGTTTACTTACATCAGTTCAGAATTGGATCCCTGAAGGCAGAGTTACTTACAAATATGTACATGTGGATCTACCCCATATGGGGGAATAGAATCATAGAATCATAGAGTTGGAAGAGACCACAAGGGCCATCGAGTCCAACCCCCTGCCAAGCAGGAAACACCATCAGAGCACTCCTGACATATGGTTGTCAAGCCTCTGCTTAAAGACCTCCAAAGAAGGAGACTCCACCACACTCCTTGGCAGCAAATTCCACTGTCAAACAGCTCTTACTGTCAGGAAGTTCTTCCTAATGTTTAAGTGGAATCTTCTTTCTTGTAGTTTGGATCCATTGCTCCGTGTCCGCTTCTCTGGAGCAGCAGAAAACAACCTTTCTCCCTCCTCTATGTGACATCCTTTTATATATTTGAACATGGCTATCATATCACCCCTTAACCTCCTCTTCTCCAGGCTAAACATGCCCAGCTCCCTTAGCCGTTCCTCATAAGGCATCGTTTCCAGGCCTTCGTTTCCAGGAATCACAAGACAGAGAAACCAGTAGGAGAACACTTCAATCTCCCAGGACATTCTATACAAGATCTCAAAGTAGCTGTTCTATTACAAAGGAATTTCAGAAATAGACTGGAAAGAGAAGCTGCTGAATTGCAACTTATTACCAAACTTAAAACCATGGAGAGACCTGGTCTGAACAAAGACATTGGATTCTTATCTCATTATACATGACAAAGCCATTTTTCACCTTCTCACCCCTTGCTTTTTTCTGTAAGACCTATTGCAGTCGTTAAGAGTCATCAACAGGCTCATCACAGCTATCTGCCAATCATCCAATCCCACCACCCTTCTGAGTAATACCCCTCCCCACCTTCTCACTATTTAGAAGGGTCTGGTGACTTCTGTTTCAGTGTATCTGAAGAAGTGTGCATGCACACGAAAGCTCATACCTAGAACTAACTTAGCTGGTCTTTAAGGTGCTACTGGAAGGAATTTTTTTATTTTGTTCCAGGCCTTTGACCATTTTGGTTGCCCTCAACCAATCCCAGTGCTTCTGCTCACTGAGAGCTAGCAGAGCAGTCCTAGCTAGAAGCTGGTCAAACAAAGAAGGAAGTCAAAAAGAGAGGGGTGTGCTGCGTGACTCCTCCTTTTGTTACCTGGACAGGTGAGGTCACGCCCACCTTCTAGCACATGCAAGGAAGGATGCTCCAGCCAGGAGGAAGAGGAAGTTTCAACTGGCTGGACCAAACATTCTCCTACATGTCCTCTCTAGCATTACAAGGAATGTTGTACTTGACTGCCTCTCATGGATCACATCCCCCAAACACACACACATGATCCTTTGTACCCTCAGCCACCCAGAGAGAACCAAGGAAGGACAAAGAGCATCAGGACCATGTCTTCCTCAAGGAACGCGAAGCATTTCTCAGATGGGAGGCATTTGTTACAAATCAGTCCGGGGCCCCTTCCAAGCTCAGCTCCTCCAGATCCAGCCTCGTTTCTGATTAACGCAGCGCAAGGCCCCCAACCGGAGCCCCTGCTCCCCCCGAATGTTAAAGCAAGAAGGCATTTGTGTCTCGGCCAAGAGGATGATCAGAATTAAGCCAGAAAAGCCCCCAAACCAGAGAGGTTGAAGCCAACATACCCGAAGTGATTCCAGCTCTTTCTCTGTGAAATTGGTGGATTTCGCCAGATCCCACAAGTCAATCACTCGGGGCTCCTCAAATTCTGGAGGGACAAAGGAGATTCCTGTGTGGAAACTCGAACAGCGGCAGCTGGACTGCAAAAAAGGCTTCACTGCTATTTGTTCTGCACTCAGGAAATACTTGTGCACAAAAAGAGAAAGTATCTCCCCTCTGTTAAACTCCAGCTGAGAAGCTCCTGGAGTTCTGTCCATCTTATTTCAATTGTTCAAAGAGTGAGAAAGGGAAAACCTCAGGAGAGCAGTTGGCTGCATCAGGATCAGGCAAAGGGGGTCCATATGGTCCAGCATGCTGGCTCCTACAGTGGGCAACCAGGTGCCCCCAAAGAGATGAAGCCCCCAAGCAAGACAGCAGCCCCACAGTCCCCCTGCTGGGATTTCCGGCCACAGCATCCAGGCACTTCGGCTTCCCTACCCCGTTGCCTTGACAACCACCCTCCCTGCTGCCTCCTTGCCAGCCCAAATGCCGCTCCCCACAGGCACCCAAGCGGGTTCCCCCAACGATCACCTGGAATCACACAGGGCTGCCAGGGAAGGGGGGGGGGTCCAAAGGACATCTTTCTCCAAGGCAAGGGGACCATTGTGGAATTTGTGAAGGCAACGCTGAGGGATTGGCCAAGACCATGCATAGGCAAACTATGGCCTGGGAGCAGGATACGGCCCAATCACCTTCTAAATCTGGCCCACGGACGGTCCGGGAATCAGCGTGTTTTTACATGAGTAGAATGTGTGCTTTTATTTAAAATGCATTTCTGGGTTATTTGTGGGGCATAGGAATTTGTTCATTTTCCCCCAAAATATATATATATATATTTTATAAAATATTTATTAAAGTTTTCAGAGAATTATCTAAAATAGAAAAAACAAGAAAGAAAAGAAAAAAGAAAAAAATACAAAAAATACAAACCACATACAATAACAGGCATAATTTCAATCCCTTATATTCATAAACCTTACTTTCCCGACCTCCTCATACCTCCCCTTCCTGTACTCCAATCTCTAATTCAATTCAGCAAATCCTTCCCCTAATCTCTATTTAATTTTTTAATCTTTCTTTTCTTGATACCTAATCATTACAGCTGAGAACCCCTTAATTTCTAAATCAACATCATTCTATCATTCAATATCCCCCCCCAAAATATAGTCCGGCCCCCCCACAAGGTCTGAGGGACAGTGGGCTGGCCCCCTGCTGAAAAAGTTTGCTGACCCCTGGCCAAGACCCGCCTGCGCCCCAGCCAGATAACCCGCAGGTGCAAGCAAGGGGGGGGGGACCTACCGCTCGAGTCGTCATAGCCCTGGTGAGTGACCCTGCGCAGCCGCTCAAAGCCCTGGTTGATGCTGTGCAGCTTCTCCTTGAGCTCAGAGTGCTTCTGGTGCAGCAGGTCGTGCTTGCGGGGAACCTCCTCCTCTTCCAGGCCAGAGATCATGTTCTTGTGGATGTCTGGGAGGAGCAAAACGGAAAATGCCATCAGCCGGAGGAAGCCGCAGGTGGGAGAAGGCTTCCAAAGCAGGGTGGAATAAAATGAATGTTTTTTTTAAAAAAAATTTAAAAATCTGGTATTTTAAATTTAATTCAGATTTTTAAAATAAAATGTTTTTCAAGGAAAAATCTTTCTAAAGATTTTCTGTTTAACATTATAGTCCAAAGGCTATTCATCAGGAAATAATGATTTGTTTTAAGTTTTTCATGTGTGCTAAAACTCAGTCTAAGGTGTGTGTGTGTTTTAAAAAAATTGTTTAACCACATCAGTTAACAAACATGCATACATATGCTATAATGTTATCGTTTTAGTTAAATAAATTGTTTAAATTGTTATGAAGGAAATAACAATATTCCAAAAAAGCACAGCAGAAAAGTTGTCCAAATATAAATAGTTAACTTATTAAACCTCACAATAATTTCAGAATTCTCTGCCTATGTATTTCAAATCCGTAATTTTTGATGTAACTGTAAAAACTACTCTGAAAATTTATTATTCCAAAAATGAAACCTTCATCTGGTTGTAAATATGCAAGAATGAGTCTTTCCGTAAAAAAAAAAAAAAAAAGGATTTAAATCAAGTCTTACTAACTAGTCATTTAAATCCTGATTTAAATCAAATCCACCCTGTCCCAAAGTGAGGGGTGGGATTACCTAAGGGGGTCAAGGGGGTGGCAGGAGGTGAAAGTCTCACACCAGTGGTTGATAAGATAAAGGATTAAGATCGGAACTATGATATTGGGAATAAACAAAAGAGAAAAAGCAGGAACAAGAACTAAAAATTTTTCTCTTAACCAGCCAGAACAAGGAAAGTCTAACTAAATATATAATTTGGAATGTATAATTGGCTTTATTATTTGTATTACAATGTGGCAAGATATGATATTCTATCAATTGGAGTGTTATTAATGAAAAAAAAAGGGGGTGGCAAGAGGGGTGCAAATACCTTCTGTCCGACTGACGGTCTCCAGCAGGATGTTGTAGTCCTGGACTTTCTCTTTGTGGTGTCTGAACTCCCTCCACAGCTTGTCCAGCTCTTCCTCGGTGAACTTCCCTGAAGATTTGGCCTTGAAGAGAGATCCAAGGAAGAACAGTAGCAGGAGGGTGTTACGGAAATTACGGAGGAGGAGAGCATCTTTAAATGCTACAAATATTATGCCTGAATGTATCCTTTCAAATTGACAGCTCAGGGAAGTTACCTAGCTTTAAAAACAATATAAAATCAACTCCTTTGCCAGTTCCCTCCATTCCAAAGCTATTTTCCCCTTGAAAAAGGACTCCAGGAAGTGCCCAGGGGTGACAATTGCTGAGCTGATTGTTGGCCAAGGAAAGCCTAATCCCATCCAAAGACTTGCCAAGGGGCCAGACATGCAAAGGAACTTCTATTGTACTTTTGGGTGGTGGGTACTTAAGACATATTTGTCTATGCTAATCTTCTACCTGGGTCTTGCCCTGCCATGTCTGCTTAGGCTAATCTTGTACCAAGGACCCCTCTGGACCTGTTTGCCAAGGTTAAACTAGTGTAACCCCTGTCTACCCCTCCCCTTTTGTGACATGTCAGGGATGTAGCAATGATGCTGTATGAACTGTATTCTGGGATATGGTGGGAAAGTTTTAAAAGTCCTTGTCTCCCCATCCTCAGGGTTCAAAATTCCTCTTTGAACCTGATGCGCAATAAACTTTGGTCTACAGCTATTTGCTCCAGTTGGTGGCTGGAATCCTTCCTTTATTCCGCAGGGACCCAAGGGCTCTGCCCGATGAGCTGGGGGACTGAGCAGCCTCCCACCTAGATTTTTCAGTATCAAGGGTAATCCCACACTTTGCCAACTGGGCAGGGATGCAGTGTTTTGTGGAATATCCTGTTTTGGAAGGTGTTGGACTGCAACGTGGGGCACACAAAATTTCTGCTGCTTTGTCCTACAAATTTTCTCTCCCTGGAAATCCTGTTTTGAGGCACCTGATTCTGGGGCGAGGCAATTGCAGGCCAGATGCCTTCAGTTCCCCAGAACAGCCAACAGCAAGAACATAACTGATCAGTGAAGATGTGTGAATTGGAACTGTCACCAGAAAATAGGGGGTGCCCCTTTAATGGATCCACTCCCCTTCTTAAAGGATTCAGCGTCTCCCAATGTCACTATCCGTCAGAGATGTATTTCCCTTGCAAGACTTAGGCTATGAGGCATCTACAGGGCAGAATTAGGGGAGGGCAGAACACTCCAAAAACTGATGGTTCCCCTTGATATCTATCTGTCTGTCTGTCTATCACTACAGCCAAGCTCTGGCATCAGATGTGAGTCTTTCGGGGGGGAGGGGCCTCTGCATTTGCAGGGGGGAAATCTGCAGGTGCACCATTAGGGTTCAATGCCCCCCCCACTGCTGATCACTTCTCCCTGTGCTGGCATTCCTATTAGACTAGCAAATCAGGGGCTGGATCCACACACCTGCTGACATTGTGGACACAATAAGACCACCCCCATTGAAAGACAGACCTTGTTCCAGAGCTTCTCCAGCCGGGGATCATCGAGCACATCGTTCTCCAGGCTGCCTTTGATGTAGTTTGTGTCTCCCAGCTGCGCGTCTTTCTTCCCATCCATCCCATACTTGGCCAGAATCACTGGAGGGGCAACAGAAGGGTGGCACGAATTTCAAGGAACACACACATAGCAAGAAACCCTCCCCCTAAATCCCCCCCCCCCCCGATCCTTCACCCTTCAACAATTTAAGAAATGTTTTCTGGGAAAACAGACACTTTATTTGAGTGTATTAAGACAGTTCAGAGCGCAAAAGCAAGGTCATCTTTAGCCTCCAGCTGGACTGTGAGACCCGCTTCCAAAGAGACAGAAGGAAGAAGTCCTTGCTAAAACCATTCCTCCACAGCCAGCAGTCTTTATATTTGAAAGTCTGAAGCCCTGTTGATAGATAGACATCTTGTTAGGAATGGGACCCAATCTTATGTCAATAGATTCTGTACCTGTGTCTGCAGCATTTCAATAGATGCTCTGGCAAGCCAGGAAAAACAAGGATCTGGTACTGTTCAAATCTCTGAGTGACAGACATGCAAATTTGTTGCAGAAACCTGAGCTCTGAGCTTGGCCTGAGTTACATGTGCAGCCCATTTTTGTGGCGCATGGTGCTTTTGGCTGGTCTTTGGCTAAGGGACTGGGCAATTTATAAAGCCTTTGAAAGTTGCTGCACACCTTTGTTCTGGGTGCTCACCTCCTTGCAAGTTCTGGGGGGGGGGGACTCTGTTGCAACACAAAAATAAAGATCTGCCTTGCTTTCTTCCTTGCTCCTGCCTCCATTCATTCTTCTGACTGATAATGAACTTGGGGGTACCAGGTCCCTTGGTGGGAGTTGGACTTTAAAGGCCAACACCAATTTTTTTGTATGTCAGAAGCAAGACCAAAAAATGCTGAGTGACACTGATCTGCCAGGCCTGTTTGCTCACTTTGCCAGAGGTGTGCAAAGTCAGTGGTCTACTGGTCATTTTCCAGGGGGCAGCTTGTCGCCCCCACAGGCATCTAATGTGCCATTATGGGAGACATAATCCTGGATTAAAGAGACTTTGGTCTGACTAAGCAAAGCAACGCATGCCTGCCCAGGACCACGAGGGCAGTCTTAGGGCCAGATTTCCACCAAGCATCAACTGTTATGGCATCCTGCTTAGGAAAGGTAAGAACATCTTGAGGGACCACGGGGGATGCTGGTGGCAGTTCTAGTGAAAAGTGCAATTTCTTGAAAGTGTATCTTCCATCTAATGGCAGGTGGAGACACCAAAACAGGTCTCCCCAGGCAAATGGCCCCCCTAGCAGCCTGGGAAGCCAGTTTGTTGTGCCCAGAAGCAGCCAGCAAGAAAGACAACAGGACATTTGCCTCCTCCTGGGAAAACCTAGCAGAAAGGAAGCTCAGGCAAGAGCTGAACTTGAAGCAGCTTGGAGCCAGCTCCACAACAGCCAGTGTTTGCAGCAGAGCTTTTCAGGCTCAGGAATTTTTGAAGAACACGGAGCCAGTTAAATTGCAAAACACTTTGCAGGAAGTTCTGCAGTGACTCAGAGGGGAGCTTCCATGCAAAGAACCCAGATGAATGAAAGCTGCTCCCACAGCCTCTTAGAACTCTTGACACCAGATGCATCAGTGAGTTTGTAGCCAACAGTGTTCTCAATTATCACCGCACCACAGCCTGTCTGAACGCATTAGACAGCTAAGGCATGCAGACTTCTAATGGCAAGGGGTGGCTTTCCTATTTATTTGGGGTTTCTTTTAAAAAGCCTCAGTGACCCAAAGCCGGGTCTACAGAACGGAGCAGTTCTTTACCATTTAGATTGCGCCTGAGCTTGGCTTCCTTCTCTCCGTCCTCGTCCAGCCCTTCAGCCTTCAGTTTCTTCCAGCTCAGCTCATCCTTCTCCTGAATTTTTAGATCGCTGTGTAGCTCTGCCAATTTAACAGCAGAGAGGTGGAGCTGCAAAAACAGAAGGCATTTGGGGAGGTGGGGGGAGAGGAGGGTCTGAATCAGTTGCAGTGAGAATCAAACTCAAGTGATGTTCAGCTTCCCTAGAGGGAAGATCTGCTCCATGAAGTGTCTCCTCCATTCTTTGGGTCAGAAACAGCATGAACAAGAGTCCTTTCTGGGGAGGTATTCGGCTGTGGTAGTGGGGAGGGGGACCAGGGAGATGGAGGAAGGAGCCAGACTGCCTTGATGCTGCCTCCCTGCTTCTCCCCTCTCCCATTGACAAGCCCTCTTGCCAAAATCACCCACCAAAGGGATCTGCCCTAAATGGACTAAAAAGATGCAGGCTTTTAAAAAACGAGGGAGGGACCCTACCTACGCCTGTTCAGACTGGATTCCCGCCCCCCTTGAATTCGCCTCCTCACCCCCAGGGAAGAGTCCGTAGGAGGGCGACCAGGCACCTTGGAGAGAGGCGGCTGAAGATTAACCCCTCCGGGCGCCGTCCAGGCGGGATCCGGCTAAAGATTAACCCTGCCCAGTGACCCGCCATTGAGTGGGGCACCAGCCCCGTCCGGCCTCAGCCGCCTGGATCCAGGAGACGTTGCCGGACCCTCTCCCAGCACCCTTCACAGCAGGGGGGGGCGACTCTTTCCCCGCCGGGGTCTTCCAGAGCCGCGCCAAGGAGCCGCCAAGTGGCCCGATGGAGGCCAGCAGGGGCCGCTCCTCCGGGGAGGGTTCCTTGCGAGAATGGAGGCCCCGACTCGACGTTAGGAGTCACTTTCGGAGTACGAAATTGGATTTCTTTTGAATTCCTCAGAGCGGCTTGCAAACGGCCAAGAACCCGAGAGACACAAGCAAGGCGCCCCTTCGACGGCGGGAAGGGGCTGGCCTCCCCTTCCTTGGGGGTTTCCCAGGCGAGGTCGGAGCCCCGCATTTCCAGGGGCTGGACTAGATGGTGGGGGCTCCCTTCCGACGCTCTGGGGGGGGATCCCGTGACGTCGGGGGGGGCAGGAACCTCTGCAGGACGATCTCCGCTGGGAAACCCCCCGAGGAGGAGAGCCCGACGTCAGGGGATCCCCCCTCGCCCCAGAGCGTCGGAACGGAGCCCCCCAAGAACCATCAAGCAACGCCCCCCCCCCCGACGGTGTGAAGGTGCTGGCCTCCCCTTCCTTGGGGGTTTCGCAGGCGAGGTCGGAGCCCCCCCGCATTTCCAGGGGGGTTCCTGGGGGGCTCCCTTCCGAGGGGGGCTCCCGTGACGTCGGGGGGGGGTTTTCCCGGCGGAGCTGGCCCAGCTGAGCTGCCCGCCTGACCCCCGGGGTCCCTTTCCGACTCACCCGCTGCGCCTTCGCCCACACCTGGCTCAGCTTGACCAGGCGGAATTCCGCGGGGGGCGCCGCCGCCGCCGCCGCCGCCGCCTTGGCCTCCTGGTTGGCCTCCCGCGAGTACTTGCCTCCCGCCGCCGCCGCCGCCGCCTGCACGGCCAGCGCCGCCGCCGCCGCCAGGAAGAGCCGCGCCCGGAGCATCGCGGAGGAAGGAGAACTACGCCTCCCGGGACGCACCGCGCGGGCGCACGGCGCGCCGGCGTGACGCAAAAAGACACGCGCGCGCCTCCTCTCGCCCGTCCCGATTGGCCGGCCCAACAGCCGGACACGGGCGGCCTGCTGATTGGTTAAGAAGGGGAAGCGGGGGGGGGGGAGGAAAGGTCCTCCTCCTGCCGTCACCCATAGAGCTATGAAGAGTGCAGAGAGAGGCGCTGCCGACGCCGCCTCCGGCGCGCAGCCGCAGAGTGGGGCGTCTGCCTCTCCCCCCCCCCAATTTTTTTTATTGATTTTCGACATTTATCACGAAAATGCCCTAACAAAAGACTCAACAAAGAAAAACACATTACACAACAATGAATATGAAGAAAAAATGTTTCTTCAGTTACCTAATTCTCATTCCATTGGTAACTGACTTCCTCGAATCCCCTCTAACTGAATCTCACTGTATCTCCTATACAGTATAACAGTTCTCCAAATTCATATTTCTAATCATATTAACTCCTTTCATTTACTAACCTCTTCTCCTTTACTAATATTTTAGTCCTTAATGTTTACTATCATATATTCTTGTTCTACCCCATAGCCTATTTATTATTTCCGAGAATTTTCTCTTTATCTTTTATCACAATATTTAGCTAGATATTCCTTAAATTTCTTCCAATCCTCTTGTATCTCCTTTTCGGGTCTGCGTAAAAGGCGGATCTACACGGATCCTCATGGATCCTCCACTTTTTAAAGAATAATTCCAACAAATGCAATGTCAAATCACACCTAAAAGGCACGCCTACAAACTGGACTATAAAAAACGTGGATCCAACATTTTCCGCGCTGCAGCACCACAAAAACATGGATCCAAGGCACGGATCCTCATGAATTCATATGATTTTTGTATTGAAAAAAAATAAAAACACCATGCTACTGTAGACCACATCTTAGTCTGTAGGAGGAACCAAAAAAATCACGCATCCACTGTTTCGTGGTGCCGCAATGGCGCAAAAACATGGTTAAAAAACACGGATCCTCATGAATCCTAATGATTTTCACACTAGATCATCCCAAACCCACTGTCAAATTACACATCATGTCCAGGGGCACAGCATCCACCACAAAAATCACGGATCCGTGGCTTCCTGGCCATACCGTGGCCCAAAAACGTGGTTTTGAAGCATGGATCCTCATGGATCCTCATGATTTTCGCATTAGGCCAACCCAAAGTCATCATCAGATCAAATATCATGGTCAGGGGCACAGCCTGCACAACAAAAAATTCGGATCCATGGCTTCCTGGCAACACCGTGGCCCAAAAACGTGGTTTTGAAGCACGGATCCTCATGGATCCTCACACTTTTTGCATTGGGCCAGCCCAAACTCACTGTCAAATCACACATCATGTCAAGGGGCGCAGCCTGCACCACAAAAATCACGGATCCACGGCTTCCTGGCAACACCATGGCCCAAAAACGTGGTTTCAAAACACGGATCCTCATGGATCCTTACGCTTTTCGCATTGGACCAGCCCGAACTCACCGTCAAATCACACATCATGTCCAGGGATACAACTTGCACCACAGAAACCTAGGATCCCCAGCTTCCTGGTCATAACACGGCCCAAAAACGTGGTTTTGAAGCATGGATCCTCATGGATCCTCATGCTTTTTGCATTGGGCCAACCCAAACTCACCGACAAATCACACATCATGGCCAGGGGCACAGCCTGCACCATGAAAATCACGGATCCATGGCTACCTGGCCACTCCGTGGTCCAAAAACGTGGTTTTGAAGCACAGATCCTCCTGGATCCTCATGCTTTTTGCATTGGGCCAACCCAAACTCACCGTCAAATCACACATCATGGCCAGGGGCACAGCATGCACCACAAAAAACTCGGATCCACGGCTTCCTGGCCATATTGTGGCACAAAAACGTGGTTTTGAAGCACGGATCCTCATGGATCCTCAAGCTTTTCGCATTGGGCCAAACAAAGGTAAAGGTAAAGATACCCCTGCCCGTACGGGCCAGTCTTGACAGACTCTGGGGTTGTGCGCCCATCTCACTTAAGAGGCCTGGGGCCAGCGCTGTCCGGAGACACTTCCGGGTCACGTGGCCAGCGTGACATCGCTGCTCTGGCCAGAGCCAGAGCCAGAGCCGCACACGGAAACGCCGTTTACCTTCCCGCTGGTAAGCGGTCCCTATTTATCTACTTGCACCCAGAGGTGCTTTCGAACTGCTAGGTTGGCAGGCGCTGGGACCGAGCAGCGGGAGCGCACCCCGCCGCAGGGATTCGAACCGCCGACCTTTCGATCGGCAAGCCCTAGGCGCTGAGGCTTTAACCCACAGCGCCACCTGCGTCCAGGGCCAAACCAAACTCACCATCAAATCACACATCATGTCCAGGGGCACAGCCTGCACCACAAAAGACTAGTATCCACGGTTATCTGGCAACACCACGGCCCCAAAACGTGGTTTTGAAGCTCAGATCCTCACGGATCCTCACGCTTTTTGCATTGGGCCACCACAAACTCACTGTCAAATAACATATCATTGCCAGGGGCACAGCCTACACTACAAAAAATTCGGATCCACGGTTATCTGGCAACGCCAGGGCCCAAAAACGTGGTTCCAAAGCACAGATCCTCATGGATCCTCATTATTTTTGCACAAGATCAGCCCAAAGTCACCATCAGATCAAACATCATGGTCAGGGGCACAGCCTGCACCACAAAAAACTCGGATCCACGGCTTCCTGGTCATACCGTGGCCCAAAAACGTGGTTTTGAATCACGGATCCTCATGGATCCATACGCTTTTCGCATTGGGCGAACCCAAACTCGCTGTCAAATCACATATCATTGCCAGGGGCACAGCATCCACCACAGAAATCACGGATCCACCACTTCCTGGCGAAAAAATGTGGTTTTGAAGCACGGATCCTCATGGATCCTCATGATTTTTGCACAAGATCAGCCCAAAGTCATCATCAGATCAAACATCATGGTCAGGGGCACAGCCTGCACAACAAAAAAATCGGATCCACGGCTTCCTGGCCACTCCACGGCCAAAAAACGTGGTTGTCAGGGGCTCAGGAGCAGAGGCACAGGGAAGAGAGGAGATGGAGAGCGAAGGGGAAGAATCCGAGGGGAGCGTAGGAGAAGAGGACAGTGGACCGAGGGATTCCATGAGCCTCTCCAGCGAATCGGAAGATTCACAGAAGGGGCCCCAGTGGCCAGGGGTAGGGGGTTCCCAAGGGGAACGCCCCAGGAGCAAGGGGGCAGCAGGGACTCCCAGAGCAGTAGCTGGAAATCAGGACCAGCTTCCCCACCAGAGCAGAGTGGGGGGGAAGAGTCCCAAGGATCGGGGCCAGTGCATTCCCCACCAGGGAGAGAAAATAAGGCAGGGCTGACCACGCCTCCATCAGAAAGTCGGACAACGGAGGAGAGGTCAGATCCGGCCAGTGTCCCAGAAGAGGGAAGCAGTGACAGAAGTAGTGTAACGGTCAGGAGGAAGGTCACTGGGTTGGCGCGAGAGGCAAGTTCAAATGTACAGGAGCGCGGGACAGCAGAGAATGAGGATTGGGAACCGGGTCCTAAAGCCCGCAGGAGGGAGGGGGAGGAGCTAAGCGACTCAGCGTCGGAAGAGTCCAGAAAGGGCAATGCCCCAGTGGGCAGGAGGACCCAGAGGAGGAGAGAGCAGCGTAAAAGGTGGAGCAGGGCTAGGATCTTAAACTGGTGTCATAGGGGAGGAGCCTCAGACGGGACTTCGCCGATCTAGGGTTTAAGACGTAGGGCTGCACGCTGTGGCTTTGAAATGGAAACTGAACTTCAATAAAGACTTTTGTACATTACTACAGCCTAGCGTTGGTCCTCTGTGAGCTGGGACCTAGAGGCAGCTCTGACAGTGGTTTTGAAGCACGGATCCTCATGGATCCTCATGCTTTTTGCATTGGGCCAACCCAAACTCATCGTCAAATCACACATCATAGCCAGGGGCACAGCCTGCACCACAAAAAACTAGGATCCACGACTTCCTGGTAACACCATGGACCAAAAACGTGGTTTTGAAGCACGGATCCTCATGGATCCTGACACTGTTTGCACTAGATCAGCCCAAACTCACCATCAAATCACACATCATGGCCAGGGGCACTGCCTGCACCACAAAAATCATGAGTTGCACTACAACAATCACAAAAATGCACTGTTAATTTCACCACTGCAATATTATTATTAGAGCCGATAGAAGAATATATGACTACCGTATTTTTCGCTCTATCGGACACACTTTTTACCCTCAAAAAATTAAGGGGAAATGTGTGTGCGTCCTATGGAGCAAATGCAGGCTCCTTGGCCTCAGCGATAGCAACACAAAGCCTCCGAAGCGCAAAGGGAGCGCTCCCTCCGCACTCCAGAGGCTACGCGTTGCTTTCGCTGAAGCCTGGAGAGCGAGAGGGGTCGGTGCGCACCGACCGCTCTCACTCTCCAGGCTTCAGGGATAGCCGCCTGAAGCCTTTGGAGCGCAGCGCAAGTTCCCGCTGCGCTCCGAAGGCTTGTGGATAGCTGCCTGAAGCCTGGAGAACGAGAGGGGTTGGTGTACACCGATCCCTCTTGCTCTCCAGGCTTTGCTTCGCTGGAGAGGCGCTGCACAGTTTTTCCTCTCTGCGCAGTGCCCCTGCACAGTGAAGAACTGCACCTGGAAATTTTTGACGCTGCTAAACCTCAAGAATATCCAAGGCAGAGATTGTGATGATCTTACCTGTGAATGTAAATTATCAAACCAACTAGATGGAGACCACCAAAGTAACCATGAAAAACAATCACCTGTCTTGCGTCAATTCAGCTACAAATGGTTTTGGGACAAAAGTTGGTTGCTTTGCGGGGGTGGTAATTATAAATGGAGGTTTAACTGCAAGTTTTCTTGCCAACAGATTTTGTCAGTGCAAACTTTGAAATAGGGGGTCTCCAACGTGGTGCCCATGGGCATCATGGTGCCTGCTGACAGCTTTCCTGGAGTCCACCACGTGTTTTTAGAAAAAGAACAGGATTAGTGGTGAATTGTGCCCAGCATGACTTCAGATTGTTCATAGTACATTTGATTGGCTGAAGGGGCATATGAAGGGGCAGCGGGGTGATGGTGCCCCGGGGTGCCATGCTGGGGGGAGAGTGACAGTACGGTCGCTGTACTAGCTGCCGCTTGTGCAGCGTCCGTGTGGGCTGCCGCTCTTGCAGCAACTGTACAGGCAGCCCCTCTCGCAGCGACCGTATGGGCCATACAGGCAGCTGCTCTCACGGCGACTGTACAGGCTGCTGCTCGCGTAGCGACTGTACAGGCTGCTGCTCGCATAGCGTCCGTACAGGCAGCCCCTCTCGCAGCGGCCGTACAGGCTGTATGGGCAGCCGCTTTCCTGGCGACCATACGGGCTGCCGCACACATGGCGTCCATACGGGCTGCCATGCATGCACAGTCCGTACAGGACATTGTGTGCTCACCCATCATCCATATTACCATATTATAGCTGCCACAGAATCTATCGGCATGCCACCAGAACCAGGGAAGCCTTGCCAGTTGCAGCTCACACAGTTGAAGTGAAATAAAAGACAGAAGAGTAGATCGGGAAGAAAGTTCCCTAGACTGCAGGAAAAGATAACAGTAGCTCCAGCATCTGATTCAGTGCAGGCTGCTGAGGGGTTTGACTCCTTAAGATCACCAACTGACTATGAGACACCTGGAAAGCACTCAGCCTCAGATGACCTCCACTCCAAAAAGTGGGAAAGAGGATTTAACAGTGACCAATATTGATTCTTTTGATAGCAGCCCCATATTCTCAACACAAAGTGAGAAGTGTTTGGACAAATCACTGATTTGTACATCAGTTCCCCCATGCCACAACTGTACCTTCCCCACACTCAGTCTACAAACCATGGGACTTGTGGGTTCAGTTGGCAACATCTGTGTGTATGACTATGACATAAACACAATGAAAGGATCAAACTGGATAAATGATTGCATAATAGATGCCTTTCTTGCCTCCAGGGTGATCATGGCCAAAGAGCTAGGTCACAATGGAACCATTTTCCCACTTACCGTACTTGCCACTTCATGCAGATATGTCAAAGATTGTCAGTGCAAGTTCTGAAGAACTGTTTGAGATTTGGAGTGCTAAGGAAAGATGTTTTGATTATTCCAGTAAATGACAAAGTCCACTGGATACTGATAGTAATCATTTTTAAAAAGAAAACCGTGCTCTATCTAGATTCCAAACATGGATTGAACCACTCTGTGATTGGTGCAATAACATGCTTCTTCTGTATGAGCTGGATTCAAAATATCCCTATAGTTTTGCAGCTGGTCATTTTTTGCACCAACTGATATACCCAGGCAAGGTAATTCTAGTGACTACGGTCCTTTCACATATACCATTGCCATCTGATTGCTTCTGCTGCCCAATTACAGTTCATACAAAAGGGTATGGCTGCCATTAGACCCTGGATTGCAAAAGAAATAATACAGTACTGTGGGAAAACCTATTTTGAAGGACAAGACAAATATTGATGCTGTTCCTCCCAAGAAGAGACAAATCTTGAACGAGAGTTACATTACTGTGTCTCGATCATGCCCAGAGGGATGGAAGGATACACTAACCTATTGCTCAGATATTTTACCTTCCTTGTTTGAAGGCTGCTGGTCACTATGTTTCTTGAAGGAAGGGTGCAGGAGGCCAGTGGTGACCTTACTATGGTTTACTGTGAAGGAAACTGCAAGGACTGGTACCACTGCTTTCGCATAGACATTGATTCAAAAGATCTTCCAGAGGTTTTCGTGTGTCCAGACTGTCAATCCACTGTGGCCAAATAGATTTTGAAACTGCGAACTGTCATATTCCACAGGTTGGTATAATACAGCAAAATCCAAACATATAGTTTTCATCATCATGGCAGGGATGGTCCTTTTCCATAGAATTCTTATTTATGGAGTTAGTTTTTATATCCTGCTTTTCTCTACTTGAAGGAGTCTCAAAGTGGCTAAAAATCTCCTTTCCCTTCCACCCCCACAACAGACACCTTGTGAGGTGAGTGGGGCTGAGAGACTTCAGAGAGAAGTGTGACTGGCCCAAGGTCACCCAGCAGCTGCATGTGGAGGAGCGGGGAAGCGAACCCTGCTCACCAGATTAGAGTCCACCGCTCTTAACCACTCCACCACACAAACGTATCTCTTAAAACTCTGGAGCAAGCTGTTCAGTTCAGCCGCATAGTGATACTGATTTGTGGAGGGAAGGTTGGTGATGAGCAAGATCTGTTCCCATTTCCCAACACAGAGACCATAGAGCAGTTTCTTTTGGGGGCTGAACCTGCAGAGTGTTTCTGTTCAGAATTTCTGTGGCAGAAATTGGCTAAGTGCCTTTATAAACATTCAGCTTCTCAAATCGAACCCCATCATGAAACTTTCAGGTGTAGCTGTTGGAGGTGGAGGGCAGAGAAGGTGCTAGTCCTTACCTCCCTCCTCCCAGCCCCATGATCAGTTGCCCAATGGGCTGAATTTCAGGGCTTTTGCATGTAAAGTGCAAGCTTGTTCTTTACTTGTAAAGATTCTTTAAACTTGGGAACAGATATTTGGCTCCATGACCAAAATGACCAAAAGGGTCAGCTTCTAGAGGACTGGAAAGATCATGATTGTACTTCCCCTACCCTCAGCCCTAACCCTGTTGAGTATTTTTTGTTATGAGACTGAGTGTTTGGGGCTGATGCTGTAGCATTCTTGTCTGGGGGTTTGATGGAAAAACAGAAAAGTGGACTTGACTATGCTACCACTCAGTGGATTTGTAACTGGCTGACTGACCGAACCCAAAGGGTGCTCATCAATGGTTCCTCTTCATCCTGGAGAAGAGTGACTAGTGGGGTGCCACAGGGTTCTGTCTTGGGCCCGGTCTTATTCAACATCTTTATCAACGACTTGGATGATGGATGCAAGGGCATCCTGATCAAACTTGCAGATGACACCAAACTGGGAGGGGTGGCTAACACCCCAGAGGACAGGATCACACTTCAAAATGACCTTGACAGATTAGAGAACTGGGCCAAAACAAACAAGATGAATTTTAACAGGGAGAAATGTAAAGTATTGCACTTGGGCAAAAAAAATGAGAGGCACAAATACAAGATGGGTGACACCTGGCTTGAGAGAAGTACATGTGAAAAGGATCTAGGAGTCTTGGTTGACCACAAACTTGACATGAGCCAACAGTGTGACGCGGCAGCTAAAAAAGCCAATGCAATTCTGGGCTGCATCAATAGGAGTATAGCATCTAGATCAAGGGAAGTAATAGTGCCACTGTATTCTGCTCTGGTCAGACCTCACCTGGAGTACTGTGTCCAGTTCTGGGCACCACAGTTCAAGAAGGACACTGACAAACTGGAACGTGTCCAGAGGAGGGCAACCAAAATGGTCAAAGGCCTGGAAACGATGCCTTATGAGGAACGGCTAAGGGAGCTGGGCATGTTTAGCCTGGAGAAGAGGAGGTTAAGGGGTGATATGATTGCCATGTTCAAATATATAAAAGGATGTCACATAGAGGAGGGAGAAAGGTTGTTTTCTGCTGCTCCAGAGAAGCGGACACGGAGCAATGGCTCCAAACTACAAGAAAGAAGATTCCACCTAAACATTAGGAAGAACTTCCTGACAGTAAGAGCTGTTTGACAGTGGAATTTGCTGCCAAGGAGTGTGGTGGAGTCTCCTTCTTTGGAGGTCTTTAAGCAGAGGCTTGACAACCATATGTCAGGAGTGCTCTGATGGTGTTCCTGCTTGGCAGGGGGTGGGACTCGATGGCCCTTGTGGTCTCTTCCAACTCTATGATTCTATTCTATGATCAGTAATTTTTACGGTAATTACAATCCTGCTTTCCCTTGTACCAGCTTACCTTGACTTCAGTAAGGCCTTTGAAAAGGTCCCCCGTGATATTATTGCAAAAAAACTAGTAAAATGTGGGCTAGACAAAGCTACTGTTAGGTGGATTTGTAATTGGTTGACGGGCTGAGCCCAAAGAGTGCTCATCAGTGGCTCACCTTCATCCTGGGAAAAAATGACTATTGGGGTTCCACAAGGTTCTGTCCTGGGCCTGGTGCTATTCAATATTTTTATAAATGATTTGGATGATGGAATAGAGGGCGTGCTAATCAAATTTGCAAATGACTGCAAACTGGGAGGGGTTGCTAATACACCAGCGGACAGGGTCAGAATTCAAAATGACCTGAATAGCCTAGAGAGCTGGGCCAAAACCAACTATATGGAGTTCCATAGGGAGAAATGTAAGGTACTACACCTGGATAGAAAAAATGAAATGCACAGGTGGGGGACACTTGGCTTGACAACAGTACCAGTGAAAGGGATCTGGGAGTCTTGGTCGACCACAAGCTGAATATGAGTCAACAGTGTGATGTGGCAGCTAAGAACACCAATGCAATTCTGGGCTGCATCAATAGGAGTATAGTGTCTAGATCAAGTGAAGGAATGCGACCACACTATTCTGGTTGGTCAGACCACACCTGAAATACTGTGTCCAGTTGAAGAAGGATATTGTCAAGTTGGAGCATGTCCAGAGGAGGGTGACCAAAATGTAAAAGGTCTAGAATCCAAGCCATATGAGGAGAGACTTAGGGAGCTAGATTTGTTTAATCTAGAGAAGAGAAGATTAAGGAGTGACATGATAGCCATGTTTAAATATTTGAAGGGATGTCATGTTGAAGAGGGAGCAAGCTTGTTTTCTGCTGTTCTAGAGACTAGGATGCAGAATAATGGATTCAAACTATGGGAAAAGAGATTCCACCTGGGCGCGGTAATCCAGTCAAGGGAAAAGGGAGGCATACTATGTTTAGGGCACCGTTTCCAGCCCCTTCCCCTTTTCGGGGTGAGCATAGTGGATCCTAAAAGGGGCTGCTCAGTCATGGATACAGCTGCTGAGCTGCTCAACTGCCTCATTCCTTGAGTCAGAATGACTGAATCTGTATCCACCGCCCACGTGTCAGTTCATGACTAGGGGCTTCACATTCCTGCCCCCGTGGCCATTTAGTGATCGCCATGGGGGGACGGTTTGGGGGGGTTGGGTTGGGTTTTTGGAAGATGCCTGTGCGTGAATTTGTTTTATGTGTGTAGATCAGTGCACGCTGACCAACGCACAGCCTTCGCCGTAGGGCTCTGTTCTGATGGCATGAGTAGTCACGACGAACTGGTGGATCCTATCTGCTGCAGCCTTCATCCGCCTTCAGAGCCGCTGTAACACACTGCTTGTTATCACCTGCCTGTTCTGCCGTTGAGGACTTCTTGGATCATTCTTTGTCTAGCTCCTTCCCTGTTATGTACTAAGCTTGGATCCTAGAACAATAGGCAAGTAGGATCCTAGAATGCAAGAAAAGACCAATCAGGTTCCAGGAGGGAAGCAGAATCAGCCAGTCAGACGGGACTCATTGTGTAAATAATGTATATAAAAGCCTCAGGTTTGGGGGGGAATTCAGTCACTGTTTTACAAGCTGCAATAAAGAGCATGAAATCACTACAGGACTCTGAGCATATTTAATTTTCTTTTACCAGGCTGTGCCCCTGGACATGATGTGTGATTTGACGGTGAGTTTGGGTTGGCCCAATGGAAAATGCGTGAGGATCCATGAGCCTCTTCTGACCAGCCGCTTTCCTTTTCTCTCTCCCAACGTGAACATTTGAGAGGGGAGACTGCCTCACAAGCAGCTGGCGCTGCTGCACCTCTACATTCTTATCTCTGCGGCGTCCCTGTCGCTTTCCGATAGGGCGGGATCCCCGCCCGGCGCCCCTCCCTCTCCTCTTCCCGATTGGTCTCTCGCAAGAGCCTCGCGGCAGCTATTGGCCAAAGACCCGTCCATCCGGGCCTGGACGGGAGCGCCAGCCCAGCCAGGGGCCTCTCTCTACCTTCGGAAAGGAGGGGGCGGCGCCGCCTTTTCGTTGCCGGGCAACCAGGTGCGCCGAGGGCGGAGCAAGTGCGCCCCGCCCCCTGCCCTCCCTCGTAAGGCCTCCAAGCCCCGCCCCCGGAGATAGACTGCCTCTGCAGCTGGAGGCTCAACGGGAGACCTAGAAGAGCGTGGCTGCTGGATCGGGGCCAAGGGGCCAAGCAGGGGCCCCCGGAGGAAGCCCCCAGGCGGGAGCCCAGGCTCAGGGGCCGCCAGCAGCCGCGTCTGTCCAGTGGGAAGGAAGTGTCCTCCTTGGGGCAACCTGGCCCTCCTTGTGGTGCAATGGAAGAAGCAGGGCCGGACTGACGTATGAGCGAAACAAGCTCTAGCTTAGGGCCCCACCCTCTTAGGGGCCCTAAAAAAAATTCAAGGAAAAAACCTGAAATTGTTCTTAACCTGAAGCACTACTTTAGCTAATGGGGTCTCCTGCTGCGCCGGGCCTCTGTTCTCATCCTGTTCTCATCCTGAAGCAAAGTTCTTAACCTGAAACACTATTTCTGGGTTAGAGGAGTCTGTAACCTGAAACGTAGGTAACCCGAGGTACCACTGTATACATCTTCCCACTTCGGGCGAACCAGAGCAGCGCACGGAAACTCCGTTTACCTTCCCACCAGAGTGGTACCTATTTATCTACTTGCACTTTGACATGCTTTCGAACTGCTAGGTTGGCAGGAGCAGGGACCGAGCAATGGGAGCTCACCCCGTCATTGCAGGGATTCGAACCGCCGACCTTCTGATCGGCAATCCCTAGGCCCTGTGGTTTAACTCACAGCGCCACCCGCATTCCTATATTATATTAATATACTTCTTCTCAATTATATTTCAGTTCAACAATTACGTTGATAAAATACATATTTTGTTATGTGCGAATGGCTTTAGATCCTATTAGATCGATCAATCATATATAGCACAGGCATAGGCAAACTCGGCCCTCCAGGTCCTTAGCTAGGGGATCATGGGAGCTGTAGTCCCAAAACATCTGGAGAGCCGAGTTTGTCTATGCCTGATATAGCATATATTCAACCCAAAAAACAGTGACAATTTGTTGTTGACAAAGGACAGCTGGACATAGAAAGGGCCCCATGACCTTCAGGAGCTGAGGGCCTCATCCAACCCCAATCAGGCCCTGGTTAGAAGAGCCCTCTGGATCAAGGCAAAGGGGGCCCATCAGGTCCAGCACCCTGTTCTCACAGGGGCCAAGCAGATGCAGTCATGGGGAAATCCGGAGGCAGGATTTGAGTACAAGAACAGCCCCCTTCCCTCCTGGGCTTTCCAGAAGAATTCTGGAATTCCTCCTTCTCCTCCAGGAATGTGTCCCATCCTCTTTTCAAGCCATCCAATTTGCAGGAGGGAGTTCCATAGTTTGACTAGGCGCTGTGCAAGGACGTATCCCTCCTTGTGAGATTTGCCTTTTTTCTTTTGCTTAGGAAATGCAAGAGGAGCAGGAGAGGCCAAGGCCGGGAGCATCGATAACCATCATGGATCTGCTGCCCAGCCGCTGCAAATCTGCCAAAGGCAGCAGGGTCCCCGCGTCCCGCTCTCTGGTTCCCCCACAAAGCGTCCTTCCTATTTGCCCTCCCTCCGGCCAGCCGAAATGAAGGGCCTGCAGGTGGCATTCTGGAGAGCCCCCCTCGCCCTGCCTGTGGCGCTCCAGTCCCCCTTTGGCCTTGGCTGCCGTAGTCAGAGGCCGGGTGGCGCTGGGCCTCGGCCCCTGCAGATCTCCTCCCTCTCGCGGCTGCCCTTTGGCCGGCCAGCCTGCGCCCAACAGCCAAGAGCAAAGGCCAGCACTCTTGCCCAGCTGCGTCTCCTTGCCTCGAGCGGCAGGATGTGACCAGAGGCTGCCGGGACTGCCATGCCCCACTCCCCATGGCCCCCCGGTGCCCCTGGGGCTCAAAGGGTCTGGCCTGCCTCTGTCTCCTGCTCTCCTCCATCCTGCTCTGGTGCCTCCTGCTCCTGGCCGATGGTGCGCAGAAGCTGCTGGGGGCCTCCAGCCCTTTCTTGGCTGCCTGGCAGGAGCCTCCCCAGAGGACCCACTCTGGAGCCGGAAACGCAGCCCGCCCGGGGATGGACTTTGGACCTCTGTTCTCAGAAGCTGGCTGGGAGCCGCACTGTGAGCCTGGACAGGTGCTCTTAATCCTTGTGACGTCGGCCCCAGGAAACGTGGAATCCCGGCAGGTGATACGGAGGACCTGGGCTGCACGAGAGAAGCCCCAGCCTTACCCATGGCAGGTCGTGTTCCTTTTTTTAAAAAAAATATATTAGGAATTTAAACAAAACATTATCTTAAAACATATCATCCTTAATTTCCCCCATTTTCCCTCCTCCCCCTCCCTCCCATAAAACAACCCCCCTCCCCGCCCCCCTTGACTTCCCTCAGTTCCAATCTCTGGTTTCTCTATAAATGCTATTCTCTTCATGTTACAAAATTGTATAAAACCTTAATTTGTCTAACTGGTTATTATCAATAAAAGGTTTGTGAGTGTTATTCAAAACCTGCCAAGGAGTCCAGTTTGCTTTGTTGCATCTTTAGATACTTTCTAAAGGGTTCCCATTCATCTTTAAAGTCACAGTTATCCTTGTCCCGTAGTTTATGTGTCAATTTTGCGAATTCTGCATAGTCCATCAGCTTCTCTTGCCATGATTCTTTAGTCGGGATTTCCTCAATCTTCCATCCTTGTGCTATCAAGACTCTCATGTCACATACATGAAGATATTTTTCAACTTCTTTGGCAGGTTGTGTTCCTGGTAGGCCGAGGCGCAGGTGAGGGGGCCTCTCGGCAGATCCAGCAGGAGCAGGAGGACTTTGGGGATGTCCTGGTGGGGAATTACCTGGACACCTATCGCAACCTCACCTTGAAGGTCCTGCATGGCGTCCGGTGGGCCCTCGCCCGCTGCCGGCCCAGCTACCTCCTCAAGACGGACGACGACTGCTTTGTCAACACGGAGCGGCTGCCGGAGTTCCTGGGCAGGCAAAACACCCTCCGGAGCGGCCTCTATGCAGGCTCCGTCTTTGCCCGGGAGAAGCGGAAAGTCATCCGGCATCCCTCCAGCAAGTGGTACGTGCCAAGGGAAGCCTATTCCCCGGAAGAATACCCGCCGTACGCCAGCGGCATTGGCTACGTCCTGTCCCTGGACGCAGCCGCGAGGATCCTGCAGGTGGCAGAGAGTGTCCCCCCCATCCCGGTGGAAGACGCCTACGTGGGCATCTTGGCTCATCGGGCCGGGCTGCGGCCAAAGTCCAGCGCCCGCTTTGCCAAGCAGAACGCCAGGTGGCGAGTGTGCAACTTCCGCTACCTGATGGTGGTCCACAGCCTCAGGGCGCCAGAGCAGGAGCTGGCCACGCGGAGAATGCGGGAAGCCCGGCACGCCTGCAGAGACAGGCCGGAGGTCACCAGGTGGTGAGCTGGAGAAGGCAGCATTGGGGGGCGGGGGCCTTGCCCTCCTCCTGTTCCGAGTTCGGATCGCAGAAAGAGCCTAGCGCTGTTCTCCTCAGGCTCCTTCCCCAACACCAACCTCCTGCTAGAGAAAGCAAGTCCTGCTGGCATTTTTTGGCTGAAAAGTGGGATGTAAAGGAAACAAACAATATTCTGTAGGCCCAGCAGAACCTGGATGTGCCAAGGGCCTCTTGGCAAAAAAGGGAGCCCCAGGAAGAAACGAGGCTCCACCTTCAAGGCTGCCAGGCACCCTTGGCCCATCTGACCCAACACGGCCCACTCTGATCGGCAGCAGCTTTCCAACATCCCAGGCAGAGGGAAGGCCTTGTCCCTGGACTTGGTCCTGGAGCGTCCCGTACCTGGAGGATGTGATCCAGCACTGGGTGCTTTCTTTGTGCCTGTTGCAGCAGCCGGAATGAGGACTGCGAAGCCTGCAGGAAACTCTGCATCAGTTGGGCAAAGCGCCCTCCCCTCACACATATAGTGGCACTTCAGGGAGCAGAGGGGGCGGCTGTTTTGCCAGGAGCCACTCAGGCAGATGTACACCTGACAGCCCACCTCCGGGCATGTGAGAGAGGGACTGCGAGGCACTGAATAGCTGCAATTCCTGCATTTTAGCTGCAATTCCTGCTTTTTAGCTGCAATTCCTGCATTTTAGCTGCAATAATTCCTGCATTGCAGAGGTCAGACTAAATGGGCCTTTGAGTCCTTTCCCAAACTACAATTTTGAGATTTTGCAAACAGGCATTATTAACAACACATGCTAATCCTAACCCTAATCCTAATCAACAACTAATCCTAATATTACTCATTAGGATTACTAATTTCAACTAGAAACTCATCTCAGCTCCTCCCGGTATTTTATAGCCCATCTGTGGTTTCTGATCTGTAAAGTGGTGCTTTTTGGGTGGAAGGGGAGGACACCCCCACCCCCCCACCCCCACCGCCTGGAAGAGTCAGCTCAGCTTGTTGGTGCTGCAAGCTGGAAATGAATGGGGCAAGATATTCTCTCCCCACGCTGGGGGGCTGGAGGGCAAGCACACACAGCCCTTGGCCCTTCAGAAAGACCCAGAGTCATGAGTCCTAATGGACGGAGGGTTTCTTCCCCCTTGGGGGATGCTATCTGCCTTTTATCTCCTTCAAGGCTTATAATTTTGCAGCAATCAGCTTCTGTTCAGAAATGGTTCTGGTTCTCCTGTGGAATAAGCCTGTGTCACACCACTTCAGACTCTAGGCAAAGGCTTATAAAAGTGAAGTAAAAGCAATACAGTGGCACCTCGGGTTACAAACGCTTCGGGTTACATGTTTTCAGGTTGCGGACCATGGGAAACCCGGAAGTACCGGAAAGGGTTACTTCTGGGTTTTGCCACTCATGCGTGCGCAGAAGCACTAAATCATGCCACGTGCATGCGCAGACACGGTGCTGCAGGTTACGAATGCTGCAGGTTGCGGACGTGCCTCCCTCCCGGATTACGTCCGCAACCCAAGGTTCCACTGTAAATAAATAAATCCCTGCACGTTGAAAGCTAGGATGTCAAGAAGAGTAGAATAACATGTCCCTCCCAAACATGCCAGGATATTCTCAGCCCTCCATTTCTGAACACTGCTCTGAGGTTTCTGCACAGGAAAGAGGCATAATACATTTCCTCATTTTTAAATTTTATTGAAAAAATAAAATTTTACAAAAGTCTGGAGGTTTTTCTCTAAGGATACAAACACTGACCTTGGAAAATGCCCCCCCCCCGGCACAGAGGGGCAAATGGAGTCCCTCGTGCTGCCCCTGTCCAAATCTGATGGAATCTCAAAAACTTGGGAGAGGGAGGTGGCTCAGGGTGGGGCCGAGCCGTGAGGCCGGAAGCCCGCGGCAGGTAGCAGCCAAGCTTCTTCCTTGAGGAGGGGAGAGGCAGGTGGGGCCCCCGGGGAACAGGGCTGGGACGGGGCCCCGTGAAGAGGGGTGCGGATGCCGTACGGATCGGCCGAGTGTGCATGGCTGTGGAGCAGCAACTCGTTCAGAGTCTCGCCCACCTGCACCAGGTTGTCCGAGATGACGTGCAGGTGGGAGACGGTGTCGCTGGCCAGGCTTTCCAGGAGGAGCTGCTGCTGCCGCGACGTGCGCAGGATCTGCACCAGGATCTGCTGCATGCTCTGCAGGAGGCTGACGATGCCGGGCCCTGAGAGGGGAGAGAGGAGGCGGGAGCAAGGGGGGAGGTCAGGGCAGACACCACCCAAGGGGGACCTCTCCAAAAACACCAGAGAGAACGGACACGTTTTCTGTAGATTTCAGAAGGAGATTTGGAAGCCCGGGGGGGGGGGGTTCCTATGCCATTTGTAAATGCATTTCAGGGAAGGCGAGCAAATTGCCTTGTACGAATGCATTCTCTTCCCAGAAGAAATGGAAAGAAGAGGTTCTGAGCTGAGCATCTGCAGACATGAAAAGTAAATAAGGAACTGCAGCAGTTGTTTGCGGGGTCACTTGGGCCCCAGGCAGTTTGTGTACATGGCTTTTTCATTTTTCTCATTCCCTCCAATAGGACCCCAAAATCTGTAAAAACAACAACATAAACTTTTCCCTAGATGGGGCTGAAATGCCACATGTCAAATCGCACCTTGCCACAATCGAGGGATGTTGGGAGAATGTGGAGTTGCAGAAGACGAACACACAAGTGTTGTTCAGTGGTGTTGGGGTGCTTTCAACCTCACCTGTTTTTGGAGCACTCAATCCAAAGAAGTGACGCTCACCTTGACTGTCTGGCCCAGAGGGCTGCCCATTATCCGCTGCTGCCTGTTCCTCTCCCGCAGTCTCAGGCGAGTCCTTCTCTGCAGCGCAGGCTGGCCGGTCCGGGCTCCCTGGCAAGGGCCTCAAGGAGCCCTCGCAGGCAGAGGGGGAATCTGCAAGATTCGGCAAAGGGCTCATGATTCAACTCCTGCAGGCAACCCCCCTCTCCTTAAGAGCAGAAGAAGAGCTTGCTGGATCAGGCCAGGGGCCCATCTAGTCCAACAACCAGCTGCCCCACTGGGAAACCCAGAATCAGGACCCAAGAATAAGAGCGACTCTCCCTTCCTGTGGTTTCCAGTAAATGATACAGTGGTACCTTGGTTCTGAAACAACTTGGAACCCAAACACTGCAAACCTGGAAGTAAGTGTTCCAGTTTGCGAAATTTTTTTGGAAGTCGAACGTGCTCCAGTTTTGAGTGTTATGCTTCTGATTTAAGTGCCACACTTCCGTTTTGAGTGTTACGCTGAGGTCTGTGTTTTTGCTATTTTGCATTTTTGTGGCTCTCTGTGTGTGTGTGTGTGTGTGTGTGTGTGTGACTGTATGGAACCCAGTTCGGCTTCTGATTGATTGATTGATTGATTGATTGCGTGAACTGCATTGTTTATTGCTTTCATTTTTCAGTGTACATTGTTTATTGCTTTCATTTTATGGATCAGTGGTCTCTTTAGATAGTAAAATTCGTGTTAAATTGCTGTTTGGGGTATTGTTTTTAAAAGTCTGAAACGGGTTAATCCATTTTGCATGACTTTCTATGGGAAAGCGAGCCGTGGTTTTGGAACACTTTGGTTTCGGAACGGACTTCTGGAACAGATTCAGTTTGAGAACCAAGGTACCACTGTATTCAGAAGCATTGCCGCCAGTGACCATGGAGGCAGAGCAGAGCCAACACGGCTTCGTAGCCACAGATCTCCCTCTCCTCCTCCAGGAGTTTGTCACTTCCTCTTTTAAAGCCATCCAGATTGGTGGCTGTCACTGCCTCTCCAACAGAGGAGCAGATTCCTTGGTGTGTTCTCCCCTCTCTGCCTTCAGCTATACACCTACCAGCAGCCTGACACGCAGAAGCTGAGCAAGTCAACCGTCTCCCACCACACAGATCCTGGGTTTTGCTGCCTGCCATCTCTTGTGGCAAGGACAGAGATGGCTTGGCCTCTGGGTCGCCCCTGTCCTTGTGGGGAGGCAGCATCCCTAGATCTGGAAGGAAAATGGACTCATAAGGCAACTCTCATAGGACAGCCATTGGCAACCTGGTGTCCTCCTATGTCCTCCCATTGGTTTGGACTACAACTCCCATCAGGCACAGCATGGACGGCCATAGGATACTGGCGGCAGCAGAGCTGTGCTGTCCAGAGCTGATGGGAGCTGTAGTCCAACACAATGGGCCACAGGTAACCAAGCAAGACAGCAGTCGACAAGCACAGATGCAAGCAGCACATTTGATTAGGATGGGCACTCCGTGGTTTTTTAAAAAATACATATTTCAACAAAGGAAGGGGGGGGAATGACAAGCAAACAAAAAAGGGCAAGGAAGAGGTAAAGAGGCAAAAGAACTTCAACAAGAGTGGTCTACAAGGCCAAACAGGAGATTGTTCTTGCAGAGAAAAAGCCCCATGCCAAGCTGAGCAGAAGCAGGGCAGATCTGGGGGGCTGAGGGCAGGATAGCCCCTCCTCCTCCTTGCATGCAAGCCACCAAAGCAGCCCCTCATCCTCACGGATCTGTCTCCACCCAAGGTGGCAAGTGGTGCTTGGATGGAGGAAGAACCACATGACACAGATAGATGCGAGCAGAAGAAAAAGGCTGGAATGGATCTGCCTTGCTGCTGGGAATTGGCGCAGGTCATAGCTCCAGATCCATTCCAGCCTTTTTCTTCTGCTCGCGTCTCTCTCTCTGCCAGCTTCTCTCGATGCCCATTTTTTTAAAAAAGCATTAGGCCTGGGTACGCCCCACACACCCCACATTCACCCCTGTGTTGCCAAGGCACTGGCATTCCCAGTTAGCTTCAGATGGGGCCAGTAAGTAGAGAAATTTTCATGGCTTGAGGCCACACAGCTCCATCCTTTGCAAATCCAGGGCATTTCTGGTCTTTCTCTTTAAAAAAAAAAAATGAGTCCCTCCCTCATTCTTGTGGATAAAATGTTTGAACCTGTACAGGTAACAGCACCTGCTCAAACTGAGAGGGTTTGTTCCTTCCTGTTTCTGACCGAAAAAGCCCCCGGGGGTGGGGTGAGCAAGAGTAGGGAGGCCTCTGCTGCTGCTCTCTCACCCCTCCTCTCCCACCACCTGCCTCTTTCTGCCACCGTACCTGTTCACGTCCCCCCAATCCTGGGTGGTGCAGAGAGGACCGGGGCTCCCCTGAAGCCCACCCAAAGCTGGCTAAGGAAGGGGGGCAGGGGGGAGAGGAGGCTCCCTTACCTGGCAGTCGCCTCTCCCCAAAGACAGGTCTCCCCGCAGCTTCCCAGATCCTCTTCATGGTCTTGTAGTGGGGGGGTGCCTGTGGGGCGCGTCGCCCCCCGGCCTGCTGCCTCTGGGTCTCCCACTCGGAGTAGAAGGCCTGCTTAAGGGCCTTCCACTTGGAGCGGCACTGGGCCACGTTGCGGCTGTAGCCGGCCAGGGCCAGCCGGCGGGAGATTTCTCGCCAGAGGGCCTCGTTGGGGCGCGAGGTGGAGGCCATCAGCAGCGTCACTTGCCGGCAGCCTCCGATGAACGCCAGGAGGCAGGTGATCTCCTGCTGGGTCCAGGCACGGCCCCTGGGCATCATTCAGGGCAGCTCTGTGGGGTGGGCACCTGCAGGGAAGACGGAAAGAAGGGGCTGGCAGAACCAGGGCGGGCACCAGGAAGGAGCCAGATGGGGCACCAGTCCCAGGGTCAGCTGGAAACCAGGGAGCTCTGCTGGGAGGGGGGGTTTCACCAGACTCCCCCTTTGCTGCCGCCATCAGGCTCCCTCATGCAGGCAATGATGAGGCCCCTGCAAGACCTCCTGCTTTGGGCCTCGGCTGCCCCTTGACCCCAAACAGCTCCCTCCTCTGGCAGCCTGCCTGCCTCCCTCTTCAGCATCCCTGAATGTGGCTCCTGGACTCCCCCCACCTCACAATTCCCAATTTCCCAGCAGCTGGTCCTGCTCACTTGCCTCCCACTGGGGTGACAATACTGAGCCAGCTGGACCCAGCCTCTGACTGGCCCTATGGCCATTTCCCACGTAGGGCCCAGCTCAGAGGGTCTCTGCTGGCATCTCCGGGTGGGCTGGGAAGGTGCCCTGCCTGAAACCTGGGAGAGAGCCTCTGCCAGCCAGTGTCAATAATGCTCAGCTGCATGGCTCAGCACAAGGCCAGCCTGGTATGCCCCTCCGTCTCGAGGGAAGGACACCTGTCTGGCATGCAGAAGGACTCGTTCTGAGCTGGAGGGACCAGGCAGACGAATAAGCCCTGCCTAGCTGCATGGGGGAATCGCAGTTCACGGAGAGCGGCGCCGGCAATTGCGGAGGAGATTTCCCCCTGCGACTCTATCTAGGCTAGGCTGGGCGAAGGCAACCTAGGGCCCCCTTCTCTGCCCACCCGACCCCCGGCCAGGCCAGGCCCCCGAAGGGACTGAAGGCCCGAGGCCGCTTCCGGCAGCCCTTTGTTTTTCCAGAGGGCGCAGCAGCTGGCGGGCGCCCCTCTGCACACGCTCAGAGGCCCTGTCTGCGCCGGGGCAGGACCAGGACTCCCGGGCTCCGCCCGCCCGCCCGCCCGCCCGTCCTCCTTCCCTGCCGGGGCTGCAGCTGAGCTGCCCGGCCAAGCGCAAGGCGCGCGCCCGGCGAGGAAGGGAGCGCGAGCCCGCCTCTCCCGGCTCCGGCTCGCCTTACCTGCCGCTGCGCTCGGGGTCCGGCTGGCCAGCGGCGGCTCTGCGGATGCCCGGCCGCGCCCGGTCCCTCGCCCGCCCGCCCGCCCGCCCGCCCGCCCGCGGCGACGAGGCTCGGGGCTCCGCATGGCCGGCCGGGCGAGGCTGCGCAGGAGCAGGGCGCGCGCGGAGGCGGCGAGGGCAGCAGCAGCAGCAGCAACGACGACCCCGCCCGGCCTGTCGGGGGGCTGCACCCGCCAAGCCTCTGCCAGCGAGCAAGCGCGACGGGACCCTTTGCCGGGGAACCCCTTCGGGGGCAGAACGAGGACCCCCTGGCTGCGCCTCTCCCAGCTGCGCAACGCGGCCGCCCTGGCTGGACCCCAACCCTCTCCACCGACTCCTCGGCTTCTGGCTGGACCCCAAGCCTGAGGGAAGAAGCCCCTTTCCTCCCATGCCAGCCTACCGGGACCCCAAGGAAGCTTGGAGAGGGTCCTTCTCCGCGCAGCGCAGCGTTAAACTGCGGAACTCGCCCCCTCGGGAGGCAGCGATGGCCGCCCACCTGGAGCGGGGCATCCCTGGAGGAGGCGGCCAGCTTTGGCTGCAGCCACAATGGCCGGGCTTGGCCTCGCTGGAAAGCAGAGGGGAGGGGCTCTTGCTCTGGGGCGCTGCTTGGGGGCAACTGGCTGGCCACTGGCCACTGGGAGGACAGGACAGGAGGCTGGACTAGAGGGCCTGATCCAGCTGCAGACTCGCTCTTAGGGTGGCAAGAAGGGAGAGGGCCTTTGCGGCTGCCTTGCTCCCTGCTGCTCACCTGGCACCTGGTGGGCTCCAGGGTGGGCTGAACCAAAGGCAGACTGTTCCAGAAGCTCTGCAAACACCATCTTGGTGGTCAAGATAGCCCCACAATTAACTTGTAGTGGTTGCAGCAATGATCTCATCTATATTTATATTTATTTGCTTTGATATTCTTTGTTTTTAATATTCTGTGCGGAGCTGCCCAGAGTGGCTGGGGAAACCCGGCCAGATGGATGGAGATACAAATAATAAATATTATTATTATTATTATTATTATTATTAGCTGACTTTGTCTTATCACTGAGCTTGGGGTGCTGGGCTCTGAGTCCAGAAAGAGGAGCTACCTGTAGGATTGGGCTATTTGGCACCTATCCCCTCATCTGGTCAGGTGAAGCGATGGGAAGTCCTGGCCAAAGCGATGTCTGCTGCTTTGTGTCTAATGAATACCTGCACATTGACTTGGGTGTGGACAAGCCGCCTCCTGGCTTCTGTGGCCGTCCTGCGTCTGTAAAGCCTGGGAGGCCCGGCTGATGTGCTGCAGGTCTGCACCTGTCTTGAATAAAGCACTAGAACTGATCTCTCCAATGTTTCCACATCCCTTTTTGGTATCCCTGCACCCAGCCACTCCCATGAGTCCTCCTTTGGGTCTGGCGAAAGCCCTTTGGGATGTTGTTGCTCCTGCTCTTGGGCCTGGAGTCAGTGGGGGGGTTCTTTAGCAGGGACCCTGTCACGGTCGCCACGTGTGGGGGGTTGGTTTCAGCTGAACCCCATCCCAAAGCCGAAGCTGTGCATTAAGTGGCGCACGCCTGTGGAGCACATCAGAGACACAGGCCTCATATCTGGTGCCAGCACACGCCTTCATTCCAGCCATTACTTTTGTCGAACCAGAGCGATTCCAGCTAAATAGTGACACCCTCCTTGCACTGCAATGCCCCACAGATGAATTGGATCCCAGAGGCACCCACAGATCAGGTGTTCATCCACAGCACAATGCAGCAATGTAACAATTAGACCTCTGCCCCCTCCCCAAATGGGAGGGGGTCCCGACTTGCAATATCACAACTGGCACACTCAGTGAAAGCACAGCCAGCAAAGGCGGCAGGGCAGAAGGCAGCCCTCCTTTCCGGAGGAAGCACCCTCGGGGCAGGTGGAAAAGGAGCCCGCCAGCAAACTTCCTGTTTCAAAAGAGGCAAAGTTGGGGACAGGCAGGGGAGGATCAGCGCTTATCCTAGGGTTACCAGATGTCCCCGTTTCTCAGGGACAGTCCCCAGATTTGTGAATAAGCCCATGGACAAATCCCATCCCCGGAATGTCCCCGGATTTCATTTAATGTCCCCAGCAGCTTCTCAGCAGCCCGGAGCAGTTGGCTCTGGCTGGCTTCAGGAGCTGCTCGGAAGTCCCCATATGATGGTGGCGCAGGGGCTCCAAGATGCAGCTTCTGGGCTGCCTCCACCTTCCCTGACCCCAGCAACCCAGCTGGGAAGGGAGGCTTCATGCTGCCTATCGGAGCTTGTGTGCAAGAAGGAGGGGGCAGGAATCTCTCAGTTAGGCAACGGGAAGCCTCCCTTCCCAGCTGAGGGATCCCCGCCCCTCCTGCTTGCAGCAAGTGGGAATGGGATTGGGGCTTCTCGGATGGGAAGGGAGGCATGGCGCTGCCGGAGCCTCGCCACCACTGCCGCTCTTGGCCCTCCTTCTCCACCTTCCATGCCTGACCCACCACCTCCACCGAAGAACCAACAACTCGGGCGCTGCCCAGGCTCATGGAGAAAGGAGATAGAAGAAGAAGAATAATAAATTTTATTTATATCCCGCCCTCCCCAGCCAAAGCCGGGCTAACAACAATAAACAAGGGCTAACAGCAATCAATTGTTGCCTCAGAGGAAGGGGAAACGTGGCGGTTGAGGTCAAGGCGGTGGCCGCCCCTCTGCCACCCCCATCGCTGCAGCATCAACGTCCTGAACGTGTAGTATTTATTTAATTAGTTAGTTAGTTAGTTAGTTAGTTAAAGTCCCCCAAATTCATTGAAAAAAATCGGGTAACCTTAGCTTATCCGCCATGCAGTTTTTGCAATCAGGATCACTCCCCTTGTTGGCGTCCCACAATCTTCCCCTGCAGGGGGGGCTGGGGGATGTTTTGATCCTGGGGGTGGTGTCCGAGGGCAAAAGAGGCAACCACCTTTCTGAAACGAAGCGCTGGCTCTAGACTTGACGGAGCTCCAGTGAAGGTGAATGGGGGAAGGTTCACGCCGCGCAGTTCAAGTGTGGCACCCCCAGGAGGCAGAGATGGCTCCCAAATTGGGCGGCGAAAAGAGGATGAGAGGAATCCCTGGAGGGGGAGAGAGCTCTGTCCATGGATCCTGGCCGCAGTGGTCACAGCTGGGGGCAGCAGCGCTTCCAAATCCCAGTTGCTGGAAGCCATAGGAAGGGGCTATTCTCTGGTGCTCAAATCCTGCTTGCGGGTTTCCCATAGGAGGCATCTGGATGGCCACGGGGGGGGGGGGGCAGGATGCTGGCCAGGATGGGGCGTTGGCCTGATCCAGCTGCAGGCTCTTCTTATTTTCAGATTTGTTTCTGGCAGCACCTGCCTGGGAGTCACATCTGCAGCGCCTAGGGCTCCAGGATGGAAGGGGGGGGGAGGGGGCAGGAATGAGAGAAAGTGACAAGGGGAAGGAAAACAAACACCCGAGAGGGAGGTTAACAACATTTCCCTTCCCTAGTGCTTGCAGGGGACTACATGTCGGGAGGGGGGCAGCATCCATTCCATAAGGGGTCAAGCCTTTAATGGGGGATGAACTGCAGGCAGAACCATTTTGATTATTTAAAAAAATCATGCCACATGTTGCCTTCAATTTTTTAAGTTCCTTTTGTTAACAGAGAAATCTGAGGGCTCTCTTGGACAAAAAACAAGGACACCAGCCAGGAATCCCAGAGCAAAACAGCAGCCAGGAGGCTTGGTCTTCATTGAAGACTGTCGAGACAGGACTCCCACCTGCCACCAGGTGGAACAAGATGGAGGCCCCAAACAAAAGAGAACCCAAACTTTTATTAGCTGCTCATCCCCATGTTACACCCCCCAAAAACTACATCACTCATACATCATGAAAAGGGAGGTCTGGTGGCAGTAATCTGAGCATCCTGGACCCTGCCCCGTGGTTCCCCTTGCCCTCCACCAAACACCCATCAAGTGGAACAAAAGAGATAATTACATTTCCCTCTTTCCCAGCCAAGTTCATCACACCCTATTAAGTTCAATTAATAATAATACCATATAGCTACTATCATAGGAAACATAGAATTTCAGAGTTGGTAGGGACCCCAAGAATCATGTAGTCCAGCCCCTACAATGCAGGAATTGCACCTAAAGCACCCCTGACAGATGCTCAGGGTTTGAAATATCGCTCTGTACAAAAGCACCACCAACAAATGCAACCAATTGGGGAAGGAAGCAGCTGAGAAAGAGGAAGCCTCACATTCTCTGCAATGCTCTGCTGCTCTGCTGTGCACGGGGGGGGGGGGGGGATGCCTTGGGTCCCTTGACAGGCTTGCATGAAACTTTGACTTTGCATGCCAAATAGACGAGACACCAAGTGCCGTAGGAAGTCTGGTGCTCGTGGTTGGTTGACAGACCCTGTCAGATTTCAGTTTCTTTCACTTACCATCAATTTCATCTCTTCTGAAGACAGCTCAGGAGCAACCAGCCAGCCAGTTCAGGCACAGCAGGGCCTCTCCCCACCCCAGGATGGCACAGGATGTGACCTACGCTGACCTGCAGTTCGTGAAGACCCCTCCGGAGAGGAGCCAGGAGAAAGGCACATGGAGCCAAGTGGAGCAGATCCGGATGCCCCCCTCCATGACTGAGCCCTCGGCTCCTCTTCCAGACCCCGGTGAAGGAGAGCTGACCTATGAGAACGTCCAGGGACCCCCCTGCCAGGGGGAGAGGAATCCCACTGCCACAGAGGGAACAAAAGGTGAGTGCCAGCCAGCTCTTAACCCACCTGGATCCTCCACCTGCAACGAGGAAGAGGAGGAGGACTGGGGGAACTTTGGACATTACTTATCTCTGCAGAGGAGGAGCCAGTCTGTTCCTTCCCCACAACTAAGAAGCTTGGGCCTGACAGGGAATTGGGGGCTGCCTTCAGCTCCCTGTCTCCGCACAGCCCTCCCTCCAGGATCTGGCTTCCTTTGAGGGTTGACCCCATTCCACAGGAACCCCAAACTGACCCCACTGAGGTTCTCTTCCAGAGTCAGACCGTCGGACCTGGTACGCCATCCTGGCATTGTTGGCCGCCTGCCTCTTCCTTCTCACCGCCGCCATAGGACTGGGGGTCCGATGTGAGTAGCGGGTGCCCCCTGCCCAAGCCCATTGAGCTGATAAATGGGGGAGGGGGGAAAGCACCCTTAGATGTTTCAGCCGTTTGATTCAGAGCTTTCCCTGGAGCCTGGGCTCAGAGACAGAGAGCCTGGCACCCTCCAGGCAGAGGGCCTTCTTGGTGGTGGCACCTGCCCTGTGGAACGCCCACCCATCTGATGTCAAGGAAATAAACAACTATCTGACTTTAGCAAGACATCTGAAGGCAGCCCTCTTTAGGGAAGCTTTTAATGTTTGATGTTTCATTGTGCTTCTAATATTTTGTCGGGAGCTACCCAGAGTGGCTGGGAAAACCCAGCCAGATGGGCAGGGTGTAAATAATAATAATAATAATAATAATAATAATAATAGACTCCAGTTCCCATCAGCCCTGGCCAGCATGGCCAGGGTCAAGGGGAGCTGGGGCCCCACATCATCAGGAGCACACCTTATCGTCTCCCCTGTTGTAGGAAATGTCTGTATAATACATAAGACATGCATAGCCCTTGTTTGCATATCTCTGAGCAGCTGTTCCATTGGGCCAAGCCAGCCTGTGTCTCCCCCCATCCAACAGAGGCTGGCTCCTCTCTGCCACACTGCCTGCCTGGCACCTGAAGGTCCCACCTCCTCCTCCTCCTCCTCCTCCTCTCATGTCGCCCCTGCTTGTGCTCTGCAGACTGGCAGGTCTCACGGCAGCTGCAGCAGGCGACTGAAGATGGCAGTGCCCTGGAACGGAGAATGGGCTCCCAGGAGGGCAGGCTGGCCCAGACCCAGGCCCAGCTGGAAGAGGCCCAGGAGGAGCTCCACTCCACCAACGGGAGCCTGTGGAGCTGCCTGGCTGCTGGGAACAGGACGCAGGAGCAGCTGAGGCAAGCCAACCAGAGCCTGATGTTCACGCAGAAGGAGAAGGATGCAGTTCAGCAGCTTCTGGACCAGACCATGAAGAGTATAGAGGACACCAAATCTTGCCAAAACATTGGTATGCCTAAGCCTAACCCAGAGCTGCCCAGAGAGGCTGGGGAAACCCAGCCAGATAGGCAGGGTATAAATTATTATTATTATTATTATTATTATTATTATTATTATTATTATTATGGCAAGGCTGGCAGGACACCCCATGTGTCCCTGCATCCCCTTCCCCTGCGGTGGTGGACTTGGCTGAGAAGCTCATATCTGCTCTGGCAAGAGCTCCAAGCCTGGCCTACATTTTACTTCCATCATCCTTCTCCATCCAATTTTCCTTTAATGATAGTAGATCATTAAATAGTAGATCAGAAGCCGCAATTTGGTTTTCAAATGTTTTGGAAGTTGAACGGACTTCCGGAACGCATTCCGTTCGACTTCCAAGGTACCACTGCACTTTATCTAGGGGGGCAACTATGCCCATGGCAGGATAGGGAGTACCATACGGTACAGCCTTGAGTTCCTTAGAAGAAGGGCAGGGTTTAAAAAAATCTCAAAAACCCACGAGGAGGACCAAGCTACACTCTGTACGCTTTGGCTGCAACTCCATTATGTGCAGAAGAATGCAAGTTGCAATGCTTCCTCCCGGTTAGAGTGAAGCATCTGGGGGAAATATAACAGGAAGGAAGGAAGAAAGGAAGGAAGGAAGGAAGGAAGGAAGGAAGGAAGGAAGGAAGGAAGGAAGGAAGGAAGGAAGGAAGGCTATCTCAGCTACCTCCCTCCGGGCCAAAGAAGACTCAGCTTTTTGTTCATTGTGCTTTCCTTTTGTGCTACTCGAGTGCAATTAGCTGGTGGCTAGGAAGAACCGGTCACTCTTCCCTCTTGCCAGAGGGTATCAGGGAAAGGTCCTTTCACAGCTCTCAGTCTTCTGATGAAGTGGCTGTGGCGATCACACAGGGTCCCCGGACGTTGAACGGTCTATTGATCCCTGTGCCACCACTGTGCTCGCTTCCCCGCTGCCACCAACCCGTTACTCTCGGGTACACACTGAGTCCAGACAGTTTTTTAAATTGAACCAAATAAACAAGGTTATTTTATAAACATTAACAAGTTTATGGTTTCTCAGAAAATATTCCTGTCAGTATCTTAACTTTAGTTTCTTTACGAGCCTATACCTTCCTAACACCTTCCTGACTGATTATCTCAACTGTTTGACTTAACAAATTCTCTCCCTCTCTCACATCAGACTAGCCCAACCCACAGACTTACCCCCTCTCTCTCTTCTCAAAACAAAATAAAAAAATTCCTTCCAGTAGCACCTTAAAGACCAGCTAGGTTAGTACTTGGTATGAGCTTTCGTGTGCATGCACACTTCTTCTTCAGACCAACACGGCTACCTATCTGTAACTCTCTCTTCTCAGACTGACTTCTCAGCCACCCTAACTCTAACTCCTAACTCCTCTCCTTGGGTTCCCATTGGTTATTTATTTTCCAATTAGTTAACCCTTTCCTTATGAACCCAGTATGATGTCACACACCTAGGAGGGCAAACGCTGCAGTGGCGCCAAACACAAGCGGTGCTTGGGGGCAGAACTGATGCCCTCCTTGAACATGGTCAGCTCACCCCATTTCCCACTTTGCCTGAATTAGAAATATAGGCTTGTTTCTGTCTGGGAATGTGTTTGAAAAGGGTTCTCTCCCTGCATCAGCCTGAGGCCTTGTCTCCACTGGGTCCCAGCTGGGTGCCATTTGGGTCCCACCCTAAGCCGGCTTGAAACCACGTGGCTTTCAGCTCAACGCCTTCCTTTGACCTTCTCTTGTCTTCCTTAGGCTGTTGTCCCCGTGGATGGAATCTCTTCAGGTGGAAATGCCTGTGGATTTCACAGGAAATGAAGACTTGGGCGGAAAGCGAGGAAGCCTGTGAGACCATGTCATCTCAGCTTCTTGTTTTAAAGCCCTGGAGTGCAAAACAGCTATGGGGTGCCACATTCATTGATAAGGTAATAACTTTGGGGTGTAAATGCCTCGGACTTTAGGGAATGGGGCTGCTGGTGCTGGGGAGTCAAGTCCAGAGTCTAGCAGATCATGAAGAAATATCCACCAGGACAGGGAGCAAGGGGGAAGACATAACCCCTTGATTTCTCAGTGCACTTGCCAAAGAAACACCATAGAACTGGTGGGGATTCAGTGGGTCACTCTAGCCCCATATGTAGATTGGGAAGAAGAATGTGCACAGGATCTGCTCCTGAAGAAGCTGTGAGCATTTTTGCTCCATATACATAACCTCCAGTGGGCCATTCCTCGCTGAATTGTGTACTTTTGAACTTCTGGGGGAAGGGGAGGTATATATTTGGGAGACTTTGTATACTGACCAGGGAATGTTTATATACTGACCAGGGAATGTCAGGGGTGCTAGACTCCTCTAAATTCAGAGAAAGTCAGAGAGGCCGAGCACAAAGGAATCCAAGGCAGCTGTGGTGAGAAACAAGACACTTTGGGGGTGTTGATGCTGTGAACCCCTCCATCACAGGCTCAGGTTGCATAAAGGTGCACTGCAAATAGACCATATGTCATAAAGACATCACAGTCTCCTCTGTGCCTCATTTCCAAAAGGAGACACAAAGCCTGGGTGAGCGCCTGGAACCCTTGGGATCTCACACCACTCAGAGATTGGGGCTCAGAGATGCAACACTATGCCTTGGCTGCAGATAAGAGCAGCCAACTCTCCAGTCCCAGAGCTGGGAAGGGGTGTTGTGGAGGATTCTGGGACGGGTGTCCTGGGGACTGTTAGTAACTGTATTGGTTCTGCATATATGAGCCTCTTAAAACGGAGGAAGGAGAGATCCATTGGGAAGGAGGTCTTTCCCTGTTAATATTTTATTCTTTCTCCTAGAGTGATCAATACTGGATTGGACTTAAAAGCTGGAGCTCTTTCGAAAGCTTTTGGAAATGGGTTGATGGTTCGGACTTTGGACAGTAAGTGGAATAGAGACTGTCCCTTTGCTCCCCATCAAGTCAGATTTGCTGAACAGAGCAGAGTTCCCCCTGTCAGCCCCCCCCCCCCCCCCCCCCGCATCTGCACCCTGCAGCCTTTCCGCTTCTTTTAGGGCTCCTCCTCACGGAAACACGCTCTTTACCAATGGAAACAATTCTGCAGAAAACCCAGGCTGACATTTGCTCACTGGGCAAAACTGGGCTTTCTGTGGAATTGTTTCCATTGGTATCCCAGGAGAAACTGAAACATTTCTGAGGTTTTCTGGAAAGTCTTATTTTTCCCCCAAAAGTGTGTCCAGCCTACCTATTCAGAACACAACTTTTCCAGGACAATAATTTGGGAGCAAAGCAATAATTCAGATACAAAATCAGTCCAAGTGACCCTGAAGGCTCTGCTCTGCCTCCACGGTCTCTGAATTCCAGGGGCTGGAACCACATGAGGGGAGCCTTGCTTTGGAGTGTCCCGTTGGGGGCGTCCGATGGGCCACTGTGAGACCAGAATGCTGGGCTAGATTTGCCCCCCTCCCTTGCCCTGATCTAGCATGTAAATTGGGCAGTGCGTGTGAGAGTGGATCTGGCTGAGGGACTGGATTAGGCCAAATTTGACCGGTGCCCCCCCACCTGCTGACATCACAGTGACCTCAGGTGAGCTTTTTGGAGCTGTACTTCCATCATCCTCAGTCAGCATGGATGATGGACAGGGTTGGTGGGAGAGCTGAAGCCCAGAAACTCAGATAATGATAAATGGTGAGGAGGGATTGGGGCTTTGTGCCTTGACTGTCATCTTTGTCTTTCTAGAGCTGAAAGTATTTGGACTTGTAGCGGTTCTAGTGGCAACTGCGTTCAAATGAGCCAAGGAGCCCTGCAATGGTGTCACTGTTCAACAAAAAAAAGATACATCTGTGAGAAGAACGCTCAATAACCACAGCCAGTGTGAGCTCAGTAGGGCCAAAATATGTCCAAAGACCCCCGACAGGCAAGGCCTTCTCCTTTTCCCAGCAATGAACCCCCTTCCTGCCATCAGGCCTAACTTTTCTACTACATACACTGAATGTGTGTCTTGTGCTACTTGTAACAGCCATGGTCCCCCCATCCACGAATCCTGCGAACCATAGTTTATTAGGGGTGTGGAGAGACCCCCTTCACAGAGCTACAGTTCCCAACTGTGTTGGCATCGCCGAAGAAGAAGAAGAAGAAGAAGAAGAAGAAGAAGAAGAAGAAGAAGAAGAAGAAGCTGTAGTTGTAGAGACCGATAAGGGAGAGACATGTTTTGTTGCAGGTGGGGCAGAGGAAGGTGCCTGGTTGTGTTGCTGCAGATGCACCAGGGCGTTCCTTCTCTCTTTGCTCCTCCCAGCGGTCATTCCTCCTTTGGTCACTGCTGTGGAGACACACCCTCAGGTTTGCTAGTAAAGATGAATTAGTAAAGGGAACCCTGACCATTAGGTCCAGTCGTGGCCGACTTTGGCCCTCATCTCGCTTTATTGGCTGAGGGAGCCGGCATACAGCTTCCAGGTCATGTGGCCAGCAGGACTAAGCCGCTTCTGGTGAACCAGAGCAGCACACGGAAACGCCATTTACCTTCCCGCTGGAGCAGTACCTATTTATCTACTTGCACTTTGACGTGCTTTCGAACTGCTAGGTTGGCAGGAGCAGGGACCGAGCAATGGAGGCTCACCCTGTCGCGGGGATTCGAACTGCTGACCTTCTGATCGGCAAATCCTGGGCTCTGTGGTTTAAATCGATGCATGTCTAAAAAGTGTGTCACCAACAAGAACAGTTTGGAAAGCTGTGCCTTCCAGTGTCAGGCTCCGAATGGTTCCCTTCAGAGAGGGACCTCCTATCGTCTCCCTCCCCGAGGCCGGAGGGTCAGGGGAACATTTCCAAGGTGACACAGCCTCTAGAGGGCCACTGCTAAAGCCATTTACAGTGGGACCTCTGGTTGCAGACGCTTCAGGTTACAGACACTTCAGGTTACAGACTCCGCTAACCCAGAAATAGGACCTCGGGTTAAGAATTTTGCTTCAGGATGAGAACAGAAATTGCACAGCAGTAGCCGGAGGCCCCATTAGCTAAAGTGGTACCTCAGGTTAAGAACAGTTTCAGGATGAGAACGGATCTCCGGAACAAATTAAGTTCTTAACCCAAGGTACCACTGTATTGGATTTGGAACAGATGAAAGGAAAGGGTGGTTTATGGTGAGCTGGCAAATGGCTTTATTCTCTCTCTACTCACAGAAAAGTCTTGTTCTTTTTGTTTTGTTTCATTCTTCAAATTGTTGCATTTTGTGTTTCTGGTATTGTATTATGGTTTGTTGTTGCTGCTTTTTGCTTTGTAAGACCACTCAGGAAACTGTAACTTTCAGGCAACCGTGTAACAAATTTTATTTATAATTATGAAGATTATACTCTTGTTAAGAATACAAATACTAATACTAGTAATAATAAACATAAGATTGGAAGTGAGTGTGAGCTCATGGCTGGTCCCTCTCCTTGGAGAAATGCTATAACAAATCAATGGACACCCCCCCCCTCTCTCTCTCTCTCTCTCTCACACACACACACACACAGAATGGGAACTTGGCCCTCCCCAGTGACATCCATTTGCTGGAGTCCAGGGCAGGACATGCTTGATGCTTCATGCAACACTGAACCATAATAGGGTGGGATTCAGCTTAGAGTAGACCCCTTGAAATGACTGATTTACGGCTACTATTTCAAGGGCTCATCTCCACTTCCACTGGTGCCAGGCCTGTAGCGTTCCCAAAGCAAAGGAAGGATTGGACTCTGACTAATAGAATACACACGAGGCTTGACCAGCAAGACTCTGGGAGGAGGTGCCAGTAATAAATCCTGTCCATCCCTCGGCCCAGGTCGTTTTATTCACAAAAGAACTTTTTACACAGTGTTTGTAAGAACCAATCATATTTCCTTTGAGCATTTCAAAAACCCCACATGGGACAAAGTCAGATCAGAAGAAATTCTTTTAACTACAAAGAACCTATTTCCTACTTGAGCATGCATATGTAGTTCAGAGTGAATAAAAGCGGAAGCAAGGAGGAATGCTTTTAGGAAAACCCCAGAGCTCATAAACAGCAGTAAACACTATTTACCATCTCCTTGTGAACTCTCTTCCTGGCCCTTAAGATCTATCTAAAGATTAAACTACATCCAGGCTACCTTCTATCTTGATGACCCAGGATGCCTGATGAACAACTGGCCTGTGTTTTAGAATGCTGATAGGTGCCTGTCAGGCAGAGAAATAGGACAGAGATGCAGAGGCATGGATTGGTCAGAAATCAGATCAAAATGGCGCAAACCCAGCCAAGGCCATGCTTTCATGGCGGACACAAATGGCTTGCTCCATATTTTTTATAATTCCTCATAGCAATCCCACCTGATCTCTACATTGCCTAGAAACCACATGAGGATGGAGGGGTTTTATCAGGCAACAAGCTTGGCATGCGTCACCAGTGCGATTCTGCCTTGAGAGACAATGGAGTGCGCCGCTGGGGGAGAAGTCAAACTGCTGCATTAGCAGCAGCAGCAGCAGCCAAGTGACCCCTCTGGGGCGCAAGCCTGGCTGGTGGGTCTGGGGGTCCTTCTCTCTCACCTCACTGACGTGGTCCAGAGGAAGGCAGAGCAAGACGCTGGGCACCAGCCTGGCTGCAGGCATTGCCGGAAAGAGGCGTACAACCATCTTAGGGACTCCACTCCAGATTTGTGAGCCTTTTCTTCCGCCGAAGGTGTCCTGCAAGGCGGCAGAGGTTTAGGATCAGAGTCTTCCTTCTCCTAGATGGGCTCTCTTCCCAGATGGACCAGCCCCACCTGCCCCTCACTTCCCTCTTCAGCACAGGCAGAAATCGCCTTCTTGACCCTGGGACCCCCTCTGGGTCTTGGCCACTCAATTTCCAGAGCCTGTCTTCACATGCAGGGAGATTCAGGTGGTAGCCGTGTTGGTCTCACGCAGTCAAAATTGTCCAGTAGCACCTTAGAGACCAACTAAGTTTGTTCTGGGTATAAGCTTTCGTGTGCATGCACACTTCTTCAGATACACAAAAACAGAAGTCACCAGACCCTTCTATAGAGAGGGAGGGAGGGGTGGGGTTTTTCTCAGAAGGGTAGTGGGAGATGGGTGATTGACTCAGTGGGTATGGTCAACCTGTGGTCTGCAATTAGTCCTACAGGAAAAAGCAAGGGATAGTATGCAAATGACCCAAAATAGCTTTAGCATGTGTAATGAGACAAGAATCCAATATCTGTATTCAGACCAGGGTAAGTCACATGCAGGGTAAGTCCCTAACTCCTCGTGGGTTGGAGACCCATCAGCTCTGTTAGGAGTTCGGCCTACCCTTGAGTAGGACCCTGGCAGAGACACATGCCCGACTGGCATGTTCCCTCCCTCCTGGTCTTTTGTTCGGGAGCTTCAAAAGCTTTCTTCTGCCTGAACGTCACAGCAACTGATGCCAACCGACACCGGCACACTTAGGGATCCGCAGAGTTTGTGCATCATGCGTGACAGACCTCAGCAACACAGCATATTGGCTAATCTACTTTATTTACATATAAACACACACGGAGCACTGCAACATGGCTCCCTCTCTCTCCAGCATCAGGCAGCAAAGAGAGAAAGAACAAAGGACAATAGTCCCACTTCACGGATCACAGGAACACAAACATCCTGTCTCTGTCACTTCCCACTTTGTGGTGTCAAAACATACACCGTCATGTGATAGACAACAATCCCATGATTGCAATCATGGAACAGGAATTCTAACAAGCTTCCCTCACATTGTTTAGCTGGCTGCTTGAAACCATTCCTGGGGTGTAGCCACTGCCACCTGCTGCCAGCTTCTAGGAGCCACAGGTAAGAGCCACTCTTCTAGAGCAGAGTGCAGGGTGGGGACCAAACATGCTCAAACGACCCCAGAAGGAGCAGGATACGTCCCCCACCAGAGGTCCTACCCCTTCCCTAGCACTTCAACAGTAGGATGAAGCAGCAGCAGGGGGGAAAGGCTAATGCTACACTCGGCCGCATCCACAGAAGTCTTGTGTCCTGATCCAAGTAAGTAACAGTACCGCTGTCTCCTGCCTTGGTGAGACCCCGCCTGCATCCCAGTTTAAGGAGAATAAGGACAAGCTGGAAGGTGTGCAGAGGAGGCAACCAAGAGGATCACGGGTCTGGAAACCAAGCCTGATGAGGAACGGTTGAAGGAGCTCGGTCTGCTTAGCCTGGAAAAGAGGAGACTGAGAGGAGATATGAAAGACGTCTCTAAATATCTAAAGGGCTGTCACATGGAAGAGGGAACAAGCTTGTTTCCTGCTGCCCCGGAGGGGGGGACCCGAAGCAATGGGTTCCTAGGACAGAAAAGGAGGTTTTTAAACAGAAGGTGGGTGGCTGTGGTGCCAGCATTGCTGGGGGTCAGACTAGATGATCCTTGGGCTCCCTTCCAAGCCAACAAGACTATGATTCTATGATTCATCTTTGGGCCTCAGAGTAATTCACTGGTCCGGGAGGGGAGGGGGCCTGGATCCGCAGGGGGGCAGCAGTGGGGATGTCCAGGTTCTGCTGACGGGGCAACACACCCTGCAGGGGAAGCCCCTTCCGTCAGCCTGTGACGCTGACTTGCCCGATTACGAGAAGGAGCAAAGGGGAAAGAGGAAGCCATGCTCTGATGCGCCGCGGTGCGCTGAGGGGGCCATGCAGCTGGCCTGGGTCCCTTGAGGAGATTGCAGGGGAGGAGGAAGGTAGGACTTTTATTTTCATACACTGCAGGAAGTCTCTCACATTTCACTTTCTCTAATTTGCCACCACTTTCCTCTTTTTTCTGCAGAGAGCCCAGGAGCTCCCCCCCAGCCCAACATCTCCCGTTGCCACTAGTCCAGGTGAGACAGGACCCCCCCCCCCCCCAGGATGTCACAGGGTGTGACCTACGCTGACCTGCGCTTCGTGAGGACCCCTCCAGAGAAGAGCCAGGAGAAAGGTACACAGAGCCAACTGGCCCCGATCCCCTCACCAGGGTCCCCTCCGGGTCCCCCCCCATGCCTCACCCCTCGGCTCCTCTTCCAGACCCCAGCGAGGGAGAGCTGACCTACGAGAATGTCTGGGGACCCCCCTGCCAGGAAGAGAGGAATCCCACCCCCACCGAGGGCACGAAAGGTGAGTGTCGGCCAGGTCCTTTATATATATATATATATATTGGTTTTACATAAATTTATACATTATAACGTAAACTATTTCAAAACATAAAATAAAAAGGTTCTTTTGCACCTTCGGACTTCCTCCCCTCCCTCCATGGCTTCCATTTCCAAAGAAAATGTTTCTTTTTTTGCATCTTTTTCTGTTATCTATCTGTTGCATATTCATAGTTTCCAAAGTTCATTTCACATTATAAATGTCATTGCATCCTTGCCAGTGATTTTAACTGTTTGCAGTGGTCTTTTTACTAAGTTAAAAATTATTCCAGTCTTTTAGGAATACTTGATCTTCCTGGTTTCTGATCTTTCCCATTAGTCTTGCCATCTCTACATATTCCATCAACTTGGTCTGTCGTTCTTCTCTGGTTGGCCCTTCACTCTCTTTCCATCTCTGGGCTAGAAGCATTCTCCCTGCCGTCCTTGCATACATGAAAAGTCTTTTGTCTTCTTTTGGTATCTCTTCAACTATTATACCTAACAAAAAAGCTTCTGGTTTTTTAAGAAAAGTTTTCTTAAACATTTTCTTTAACTCATTATATATCATTATATACCAGAAAGCTTTTATCACTCCACAGGACCACCACATATGGTAGAAGGTACCCTCTTTCCCTTCACAATTCCAGCCCAAATTTGAGCTACTTCTATACATTTTAGCAATTTTTGTTGTTGTTTATCAGCCTTCTTTTTGGTCCAGCTCTCACTTCCATACATCACTACTGGGAAAACCATAGCTGGAACTATATGGACCTTTGTTGGCAAGGTGATGTCTCTGCTTTTTAAGATGTTGTCTAGGTTTGTCATTGCTTTTCTCCCAAGAAGCAGGAGTCTTTTAATTTTGTAACTGCTGTCACCATCTGCAGTGATCATGGAGCCCAAGAAAGTAAAATCTCTCACTTCCTTTTTTTTTATAATAATATTTATTAAATTTTTGTATAACCAATAAAAAACATACATAATAACAAAGTATTTTCCATTGTCCACATTTCATTCTCAACTTTGGACTTCCTCACATCTCTTGTTCCTGCTTCCTAAACATAGATTTTACCAGCAAATTATTAACTTAATTTAATTCATATAATATAATTTTCCAATATTTAATGTCTCAAATTTTGGAATTTAACATACTCTTATTGAAGCTTAATCATAAAATATTACTTATCCAAAATTTATCTTTTCATCAACCAATTAAATTTAAATTTATAATCTTTATAACTAGTTTGTTGGAGCCGTGTTTTTGCTAATCTTACATCTTTCTTAACATTCATACAATTTACAATATTTTTGTAGATAGTCCTTAAATTTCTTCCAGTCCTCCTCCACCAGTTCTTCTCCCAGGTCTCGGATTCTGCCAGTCATCTCCGCCAGTTCCATATAGTCTATCAGTTGCATCTGCCATTCTTCCAGTGTGGGTAATTCTTGAGTTTTCCAGCTTTTAGCGATGAGTATCCTTGCTGCTGTTGTAGCATACATAAAAAAGGTTCGATCCTTCTTTTGCACACTCTGACCAACAATGCCCAAGAGAAAGGCCTCTGGTTTCTTAAGGAAGGTATACTTAAATACCTTTTTCAGTTCATTATAAATCATTTCCCAGAAAACCTTCACTCTAGGGCAAGTCCACCAGAGGTGAAAGAATGTTCCTTCAGCTTCTTTACACTTCCAACATTTATTATCAGACACATGGTATATCTTTGCAAGCTTGACTGGGGTCATGTACCACCTGTATATCATTTTCATAATATTTTCTTTCAAGGCATTACATGCCGTAAATCTCAAACCTGTGGTCCATAACTTTTCCCAGTCAGCAAACATGATGTTGTACCCTATGTCCTGTGCCCATTTTATCATGGCTGATTTGACCGTTTCATCCTGTGTATTCCATTTTAACAGCAAATTATACATTCTTGAAAGTATCTTAGAGCTGGGTTCTAACAGTTCAGTTTCTAACTTTGATTTTTCCACCTGGAATCCTACCTTTTTATCCAACTTAAAAACTTCTTTAATCTGAGCATAATGTAGCCAATCTCGCACTTTGTCTTTTATTTTCTCCATACTCTGCAACCTCCAGTTATCTCCATCTTTTTCTATTATTTCCCAATATTTCGGCCATTTGGCCTCCATACTGAGTTTTTTCAAGGCCTTAGCCTCCATTGGTGATAACCACCTTGGGGTCTTATTTTCCAATAAGTCTTTATATTTCAACCAGACATTAAATACTGCTTTTCTGACAACATGGTTCTTGAAATTCTTATGTATTTTAGCCTTGTCATACCACAGATATGCATGCCACCCAAACGCATTGTTGAATCCTTCCAAATCTAAAACATCAGTGTTCTCAAGAAGTAGCCAGTCTTTCAACCAGCAGAAAGCTGCTGATTCATAATACAACTTTAGGTCTGGCAGGGCAAATCCCCCTCTTTCTTTAGCGTCAGTTAATATCTTAAACTTAATTCTGGGCTTTTTGCCCTGCCAGACAAATCTTGAAATATATCTCTGCCACCTCCCAAAACACTCCATTTTGTCCACAATCTGCAAAGTTTGAAACAAAAATAACATTTTTGGCAATACATTCATCTTAATTGCAGCAATACGTCCTGTCAAAGAAAGTTTCAGTCTTGACCAAGCATCTAAATCCCTTTTAATTTCAGACCAACATTTTTCATAATTGTCTTTAAATAAATTCCTGTTCTTCGCTGTTATATTTACCCCTAGGTATCTCACTTTTTTAACCACATTTAATTCTGTCTCTTTCTGAAACCTTTCTGATTCTGAAGAAGTCAAATTTTTTCCCAAGACCTTAGTTTTTTGCTTATTAAGCTTAAATCCCGCCACTCGACCAAACTCATAAATCAGTTGTAATACCCTTTTAGTACTGGGCTCTGGCTCCTGTAGGGTCAAAACTAGGTCATCTGCAAATGCTTTCAGTTTGTATTGTTTCGCTCCGACCTGGATACCTTCCACCCACCGGTCTCCTCTGATCATATTCAAGAGCACTTCTAGGACCGATATAAATAACAAAGGGGATATAGGGCAACCTTGTCGTCTTCCTTTTTCAATTCTAAACTCTTCTGTCACCACATTGTTAACTATCAGTTTTGCCTTTTGCTCTGAATAAATTGCCTCTATCCCATTATAAAACCCCCGCCCCACTCCCATTCCTAACAAATTTTTCTTCATAAACTTCAAGGAGATATTATCAAAGGCCTTCTCCGCGTCTATAAATATCAAAACTGCTTTTGTATTAATGTTTGTTTGCAAGAGTTCCAAAATATCAATAATGTTCCTTGTGTTTGCAAACAAATGTCTACCTGGGAGAAAGCCTGCCTGGTCCTTGTGAATTACTTCATTTAAGACTTTTTTAAATCTACTTGCTAAAATGTCTGCAAATATTTTGTAATCCACATTTAGGAGGGAGATGGGGCGGTAATTCTTAAGTTGTGTCTTTTCAGTTTCTAGTTTAGGTATCAATGTGATGAAAGCTTCTTTCCACGACTCCGGTGCCTTCTTCCCCTCCATAATTTCATTGCAAACCTCCATTAATGGATGTATCAAATAGTCTTTCAATGTCTTATAATATTTGGAGGTAAGCCCATCTGGCCCTGGAGACTAGCCCAATTGCATGTTCTGAATGGCCTCCTCGATCTCTAATTGTGTTATTTTATAATTCAGGATTGTTCTATTCCGAAGAGTCAACTTTGGTAAACCATTCTTCTTTAGAAACTGTTCTATCTCTGATTCATTTTGCGGCCCTTGAGTATATAGTTGTTTGAAATATCTCTGGAAGGACTTTCTGATTTCCACTGGGTTCTGAATATTTCTTCCCTCAATTTCTAAATTTGTTACTGTGTTCAGCTTTTGTCTCTTTTTCAGCTGCCATGCTAGCAGCTTTCCACATTTGTTTGCCGATTCAAAGGATCTTTGTTTCATTAACTTAACTTTCCATTCCACTTCCTGGTTTATCAGTTTTGAATATTGTGCTTGATAATGTTTGATTTCTCTTAATATCTCCTTTGATTTCGGTCTCGATCGTAACTTCTTCTCGCCTTCTTTAATTTTCTCCAAGATCTTATCTTTCTTATCATTCTGTACTTTTTTCTTGATAGTATTCTGTTGTATCAGAAACCCCCTCATGACCGCCTTACTTGCGTCCCATACAGTTCTTTTTTCCACCGTAGTATTCAGGTTTATCTCAAAATAGTCCTTCAAAGCTTTTTGGGCCTTTTTAATAATATCCTGATCTCTAAACAAGTTGTCATTCATCCTCCATCTAAAGGAGCCGGTTGGAGTTAATCTCATATCCATCTTCACCGCATTATGGTCGGAGCAAGTCTTTGGGCAGATTTCCACTTTTTTTATCTTGGGTGCCAGGCCTCTGGTTATCCAAATTTGGTCGATTCTTGTCCATGTCAGTTGGGCTTCAGAAAAGAATGTTCCTTCCCTTCCTAGAGGGTTCTTTGTTCTCCAAATGTCAATCAAGTCCATGTTGTCAGTCATGTCAAAGAATGTTTTCGGTAGTCTGCCGTCTTTTGTCACGTTTTGGCTATGTGACTTATCCATATTGGTTGATACCACTCCATTCAAATCTCCCATCATAATGATGTTATCATAGTCCAGATAGTCCAGCATAATCTCATGCAGCTTCTTGTAGAATTCCGATTTTCCCTCATTTGGCGCATAAATTCCTAATAACAAAAACTTTTCTCCTTGGGTCTGGATCTCTATTGCCAAAATTCGTCCTTGTTCATCTTTAAATAAAAATTTTGGTGACAGGCTCTCTTTTGCGTATATCACCACACCTCTTTTCTTTACTCGGTCCGATGAAATAAATTATTGGCCTAATCTTTTGTTTATTAACACTTTTCTATGTAGCCTAGTCACATGTGTTTCTTGCAAGCAAATAACGTCCAATTGTTCTTTTTTCAAGATATGAAATATCCTTCTCCTTTTCTCCGGAATGTTGGCGCCATTTATGTTCCAGCTCAGAAGTTGCAGAGACATCCTGGTCAAATCTGTTATTGTTCTAGTGGTGGTATCTTTTTATCCTGGTCTACCGACCCCAAAGGTGTAGATGTGGGTTCAGGCTGTGGTCCAGCCCCTGAGGGTCTTTCAATCCCTTTCTGAAGGTCCTCTCCGTACGAATTCAAAAAATTATCTCTGTCTTCAGCTGTTTTAATTTTAATCTTCTTCCCCCTGAACGTAAAAGATAGTCCTTGTGGAAATTCCCACCTAAAGATAATCAGGTTGCTCCTCAACAGCTTGACTAATTCAAGGTAGGTGGATCTAAGAACCAAAAGTTGTTTAGGAATATCCTTGTAAATCTCTGCTCTTTTGTCCAAAATTTTGAGTGACTTTCCGTAATGTAGTCCTAATATTTTATCCCTTTCCTCCTTGGATCTCAGGGTAATCAAACAGTCTCTGGGCTTGTCCTTCCTTATAAGTTTTCCAAGTCTGAAAGCAGTCATAATTTTAAAGTCCTTTTCCTCCTCCAAAGGCCACCACTTGGAAAACTCTTTAGTTAAAAACTCAGTTAAGTTCCCTTGTTCAAGTTCAAGTTCTGGTATAAACCTCAATTTTAGGTTGTTTTCCCTGGCCCGAAGTTCAATCATAGACAGATAGGCCTGTTGTTCCCCAGCCTGCTTATGGAGTGGTCTCACCTCCTGCTCCAATACTGCAGTTCTCTGAATGGCTTCCTCTGCCAATCTCCGATTTTCTACAGTGGATTCAGATAAATTGCTAATTGCTTGAGCGTTCGAAATAACTTGTTCAGTTAACTTGTTAACAGAGTCTCTGGTCTGATCAATCTTTGCCGTTTGATCATCCACCTTTTTATCTAAGCCTTCCAATTTTTCAAGAATTTTGTCTAATACTGAAGCAGTTCCACCTGCTGCCATATCTTCACCCGACAGCTGCTCCCTTTCTTCTAGTTCCAAAACAGCAGGGACCGATGATCTGCGCGGCTGGGAAAGTAAATTCAAAGTTGTTTGCTTTTTTGCTTTACCCGCTCTTGTTTGTCTCCCAGTGCCGCTCATTCCACTTCTGTCCACGAGTCAAGGTCAAACTGAGTATGTTCTCATGGGAATCCACAAGCCCATGAGATAAACAACCACATAGGAGGAAAGGAAACCAAAAGAAAAGTCACATATAATTGTAAATCCAAAGATCCTCTAGGGGGAGTCCACTTGTATTGTAAGGAAGAAGTCAAATAATACTTTTAAAAGAATGTCCAAACAGCCTTTAATTTCTTGAAAAACCTTCAGCAGTTGTATTTAGCAGAGTTGGTCTCAATATATAACAATGTCTCAATAAGTGCAAGATGTAACAATTCAAAGCAACAGTTCCTTTTAGGCTCAGCTAATACTAGCTCCAGTAACAAAATATCAAAGTCTTGCAATCTGACAGTTCTAGTGTCTAGGCAGTCCAACTGCCTGGGATTCTTGATCAATTTGTAAATCCAACAGTGGAGGTATCAGGCAGTTCATAAATTAAAATAAAACTTTCAAAAGTTAAGTCCTAAAGTAGCTTAAGTAGATGTAAGAATTGATTGTCCTTTGACACTTCTAAAGGCTCCAAACGTCAAAGCCTTTGCTTTAGATCTTAAGCAGTGGCAAGAGACGGACTTCCTGGTTGCGTCTCTCGTTTTTAGCCAAATTAGCGAAAATTTTGGTCCCAAACCTTATCTTTTCTTGTCTTACTCACGAGTTGTTGGTTCCAAGCCGAATGATTCCAGGAAAAAAGGACAGCGCTCGCCGACAGCAGCTACGCGGCTTCACTCCGCAGAAAGAGCGATTGACTCACAGCACCGCACCCGCTTCTACGTTCCGGAGCCTCTTACGAGGTCCCTTCAACGTTTCGGGGAGCGCTCCTGGTGCCCGCCGAGTCCCACGGCCACAGGCTTACGCTGCCTGTGGTTTTCCGGTGTGGGTCTCCGCTGCGCCGTAGCGGACGACCCGTTCCTGCGGAGCTCCCTCTTCGCAGTTAGAAGAGGGCAGCCATTGCCAGACGCGCCGCCTCCGGAAGTCTGTCTCACTCCTCCATTTCTTCCCCTTCTATTTAAATACCAACGGTGCATCATTTTCATATCATTTTCCTTCAATGAACAGCAAGCAGCAAAATTAAAATCTTCTTTCAATAACTTTTCCCATGATGAAAACTGGATATTGTATCCGAAATCTCTTGCGTGTATCATCATTGCCTTAATTTCTTCATCTTTTGTAAACCATTCTAATAGTAATTTGTACATTTTTGAAAGTACCTTCACGTCATTTGAGTGCTGGCCAAGTCCTAAGCCACCTGCATCCTCCGTTGGAGCCAACAGGCATTTTGAACATATTAGGAAAGGGTTTAAACCTGCCCTCAAGGTCTGTCCCTTAACTCCCACCTGAAGGCCACTTCCCAGTCAGTCCCTCCTCGCTACCTGCCAGATTCCAGCAGGGGAATCTTCTCAGGGTCTTCTGAGCATAATCCCACATTCCCTATGACCTGAGAAGGGAGATTACTGACCCCAACATCAGGCGCCACCAAGCTTCTAGTCGCCTGGGCTCAGTTTTCAACCCAGGGGCTCCTTTTCGCCACTGGTGCCTCTCCCCAGTGGATCCTGGCCACCTTGGGATCTACCAGGAACACACTCCAGTTTTCCTCGTGGCTGGGGGGGGGGGCTTCTCTGAAAGGTCCCTCACTTCTGAAAGGTAAGGGCCCTGTTTCTCTTTCAAAAAAGGACCCCTTTGATAACAACTGGGGGCCTTGCAGCCACAGAACTGACAGAGGTTGGGTTTCTCCCACTGAAGCAAAAACCTCCATCAACCCCAAAGGGCTCTTTCAGGTGTTTTGCAGAAGTTGTGTTTTTTTTTAAACCACACATTTCTCAGAAATCCTCTGAAAATGTAGGCTTCTCAAAACCCCTTTTTTTAAAAAAAAAACATTGGTTTCTTATCTTCCTCATCCTCTGCACTCACGGCAAGGAGCCCATTAATATAGGTTAATAATATTACCCTGTATTGAAACATCACATCTTAGGTAGGACAATTTAAGTGCTCAAAAGAACCTCAGGTGAATTTGTGACTTGAACCAAAGAATTCAAAGGCCTTAATAAAGGGAGTCACAGCAGACCTCAAACAGGCCATGCAGGCGTCATGACTAAAGAACCCCCCAAAAGGTAAAGGTAAAGGTACCCCTGCCCGTACGGGCCAGTCTTGACAGACTCTGGGGTTGTGCGCCCATCTCACTTAAGAGGCCAGGGGCCAGCGCTGTCCGGAGACACTTCTGGGTCACGTGGCCAGCGTGACATCGCTGCTCTGGCGAGCCAGAGCCACACACGGAAACGCCGTTTACCTTCCCGCCACTAAGCGGTCCCTATTTATCTACTTGCACCCGGAGGTGCTTTCGAACTGCTAGGTTGGCAGGCGCTGGGACCGAGCAGCGGGAGCGCACCCCGCCGCAGGGATTCGAACCACCGACCTTTCGATCGGCAAGTCCTAGGCGCTGAGGCTTTAACCCACAGCGCCACCTGCGTCCCTAAAGAACCCCCTACAGATAGCCAACTCCCTGCAATGGAGGAATCTTTTGCCCAGTGTGGGGCTTGAACCCATGACGGTGAGGTTAAGAGCCTCAGGCTCTGCCAACTGAGCTCCCACTACTATTCGGCAGGCGCTGTGCAAAGAAACAGTGACACTCGCTGCCCAGGAAGCTCATAAACTGTGCACCTAATTATATCTTTGCTTCTTTTCCTCCTTGCTGGATTGGGGCCCTCCTTGAGCAGTTTTTACTGCTTAATATTGTTATGAGTTTGTGGAAGGAAGAGTGTAGGCAGTTGTTAAACTAGAAGCCAGGCTAGCTTCCTGTGTCAAGGGATCGCCTGGGTGAGCAGCTATTAGGAGAACAAAGGAAATGGGCTCCGTGCAAGAAGACAACTGGGCGGCCCCATGCCCTCAGTTTTTTTGTTTGTTTTAATTTTATTTAGCCCCACATTTCTATCTTAGCTTCTCTATCCCCTACACCCATTCACCCTCCACTAAAAGCCACAGAGAGGATTCAGGAGTCCTGTTAATGGCAGTTGCTCAATATTCCCACCACCAGGAAGGCAACTTCCCCCTCCACCGCTGCAAGAAACAGTGGGATGAAAAGAAAGAAGACGTTGTTCTCTCCTAACTACCCTTCAATGTTGAGCTGCTTTGAGGAAGGCAGAGTTTGACCGCATCCTGCTTGGGTTATAGTGCCTGAAAAGACACCACTATGCATTGATGTCCTGGCCATTTCACAAAAAGATGGAGTTGCACAGGCTCTCACAACCTCATTGGGAACTTCACTGTCATCATGAACAAGAACAAACTCAAGGAACCGAGTCTCCTCTTCATAACACCTGATGGGCTTAGGACCCTCAGGATCTACTGGGCCAGAAGTGAGGCATCTAATCATAAGCCTGCATTTTTAGCAAGCTTATATTTTGATCAGGGCCTGTATCTTAAAATGAGCTTAAAGATCTTCAAATGTTTCATGCCAGGCAGAAGAGCAGCTGCCTAAGAACCTTGGCAATGTTTTTACTCCTAGACAAGGGGGCCCCCTGATTTATAGCAGAAAACAATTCTCAAAGTCGTAAAAAGGGAATTACAGGCTGACAGCCAAGGTTACACTGACCCTACATATTACAGAAGATAAAAAAGAGATAAACATAATTAAGAGTGGGTAAATAGTAAAATAAAACCATGTGCCTCCCATTAAACTTGAGCCATATTTTCCTAAGGTTGAAAGGTCAAGAGCAGTGAAAAAGGCAACTGGCTTGGCTGGAGAAGAGAGTATTTTGGGAAGTCTTTTTCTAAAGTTGTTTCTTTCTTAAACTGAGATCCTTTTAAGATTTCTTTTCCTTTTAAAAGGTTATCTATGTTATGTATTAAATATATATATTGGCTTAAATGTAATTATGCAAAGGAATTAGAAGCTAAGAAATGTTAAATCCTTATGCTAGATTCTTATTTCATATAGTTGGAAGAGATCACAGGGGCCATCAGCCACCAGCCCAGCCCCCCTTGCTAAGCAGGAAACATCATTAGAGCATTTGTCAAGCTTTTGTTTAGAGACCTCCAAAGGAAGGAGATCTTTCAATGATGATCCTTGACATCTGTTTAAGATAAAAATTTGAGATTAAACCATTTGTTTTGGAGGGCAATAGGGCAAGGAGGGCAAGAGGTGAGCTGGTAATTAAGGTTCCTTGTTGAGACACATGTAAGATATATTACTACTTATTTGTCATTTATAGATAGAAGAATATATAGCTTTTTGTTTCCCATAAAAGGGCATGAGGAAATGGGTGTATCTTTTGTGATTGGTTCTAGCAAACAGCCAATAGGAATTTCAACCAGGCTGATTGGACAGAGGCAGCCACAGGAGGAGCAAGGGGGCTGGATTAAGGAAATAAATGCTGGCCAGAATGGCAAGAGGCCAGGCCAGAGCTTGGTAACCATATACCACTGTGCCTCATATTTATTTGTCTGACAAATAAATTATTATTTTAATTTCTCTATTGCTGCGTTGAATATTTCATTCCAGCTAAGCGTTAACCACAAGCAGGGTGCTACAGAAGCACAAAGGATTGGACCCTGCAGACCATTTAACTCACAAAGTGGAACCAGTAAAACGTCCAAAAGGTTACACATGATACAAACGGTTCAGCTTTCACTAATCAGTGTAATTGGCTGACCCCCCCCCACTCCCTCAGTTCAGAGATAGAAGGACAAAGCCTCAGTTTAGAGTTAAAGGGGGCAGTCGTGTGACTTAGAAGGAAAGCAGCAAACTTGTTGTTGAAAGTTAAGAGCAATAGCTCACAGCTTCTACAGCCTACATATACTGTAGTGGGGGCATTTAAAATGAGAGTTGCCATAGCGATCCATAGTGAAAAGTAGAACTCAATAGGTTTGGAGTCTTCCTAAAAAGAAGTTCAACAACTTTTGGTGTGTCCTGGTTTTTCCTTTTTGAAAGCTGGTTGGCACTCAGTAAGTAAAACTTACAGCCCTTTATAGCATCACGATCACCAACAAACCAGGCAGTTCTAGGGCTGGGGAAATTCCTAGCCTGTTTAAGGGGAGCCTTTGGGGTTCAGGGCCTTCCAGAAAGGAGACAACAGGCACCTCCAAACTGTTCTGGGGTATTGAACAGGCTTCCCATCCTGGGTTTTTCTGTGTTTAGAATGTTTTTCATCCTGAGATTATGCACCTCCAGATTTTCAGACTGAAGAAGGGCTCCCAAAGAGGCTTTAATTTCATGAACTTTTTACTCAAATTATCACTGGATCCTTTTCAACTATGCAGAATATAAATCTGAAGGGAATCTTGGGGTTTCCGCAGCCATTCCACCCGTCTGACTTGGGACAGTGGCTCTCCTCATCTTGGGGTGTTTGGGCTCTGCATGAGAGGGGGGCCCCACCGAACAAGAGGAGAGAGGACCCCAAAGGAGCCTGCTCCTTCCCCCACAAATGAGATTGGCCCCGACTGCAGCAGAGAAGCTTGGGCCTGACAGGGATTTGGGGCTGCCTTCAGTTCCCAGCCCTCCCTCCAGGATCTGGCTTCCTTTGAGGGTTGACCCCATTCCACAGGAACCCCAAACTGACCCCACTGAGTTTCTCTTCCAGAGTCAGACCGTCGGACCTGGTACGCCATCCTGGCATTGTTGGCCACCTGCCTCTTCCTTCTTTCCACCGCCATAGGACTGGGGGTCCGATGTGAGTAGCGGGTGCCCCCTGCCCAAGCCCATTGACCTGATAAATGGGGGAGGGGGAAAATGTCTGTGAACCACCCTGAGACCTTTTGATAAAGGGCAGCATATAAATTTAATAAATAAAATATAATAAGTGTCGCAGGAGCTTACCCTGGAGCCTGGGCTCAGAGAGGGTCTGCCTGGTGCCCTCCAGGTAGTGTTCAACTCCAGTTCCCACCAGTCCCAACCTGCATGGTCAGTGGTCAGGTTCAAGGGGAGCTGGATCCTCACATTGCGAGAGTACCTCACTGTCTCCTAGGATGTGTTGTTGTTGTTGTTGAGTCGTTTAGTGGTGTCCGACACTTTGTGACCCCCTGGACCCGAGCACATCAGGCCCTCCTGTTTTCCACTGCCCTCCTCATGTTGGTAGCCTCAAGAACACGGCCCCACCATCTCATCCCCTTCTCCTTGTGCCCTCCATCTTTCCCAACATCAGGGTCTTTTCCAGGGAGTCTTCTCTTCTCCTGAGGTGGCCAAAGTCTTGGAGCCTCAGCTTCAGGATCTGTCCTTCCAGTGAGCACTCAGGGCTGATTTCCTTCAGAATGGAGAGGTTTGATCTTCTTGCAGTCCATGGGACTCTCAAGCACCATAATTCAAAACTCCTCTGATGTATACCCCCCATTTGTATCTCTCTGAGCAGCCTGCCTTTGGGCACCCGCAGTGGAGACTGGCTCCCCTCTGTCATGCTCTTTCCTGGCACCTGAAGGTGCCTTTTCCTCCTCCTCCTCCTCCTCCTCCTCCTCCTCTCATGTCACCCCTGCTTGTGCTCTGCAGACTGGCAGGTCTCACGGCAGCTGCAGCAGGCGACTGAAGATGGCAGTGCCCTGGAACGGAGAATGGGCTCCCAGGAGGGCAGGCTGGCCCAGACCCAGGCCCAGCTGGAAGAGGCCCAGGAGGAGCTCCACTCCACCAACGGGAGCCTGTGGAGCTGCCTGGCTGCTGGGAACAGGACGCAGGAGCAGCTGAGGGAAGCCAACCAGAGCCTGATGCTCACGCAGGAGGAGAAGGAGAAGCTGCAGCAGGAGAAGGAAGAGCTGGAAAAGTATAAGAAAGAGCTGGAAGAGGAGAAAGAGCAGCAGCAAGAGGACAAAGCAAGGCTGCAGGAGGAGAAGGAGATTGTTCAGCAGCAGTTGGAGGAGATGAGGGGAAAACTGGAACGAGGTATAACTTGCCAACAGAAGGATATGTCCGTTGCATTCAGATCAGGAGGCGGGGCAGGCTCCCTGCGCACCGTATTCTATCACCTGCCTCTCAGGTGGTGGAAGAGGATTGGGATCCTACAGGGCAGGGTGGCCCAACCTCTCAGAGCACGTGGGCTGCAAGAGTACAAACTGAATTAGATTTCCATACTGTATATTAAAGTGTTCACAATACAGTAGTACCTCGGGTTACATACGATTCAGGTTACATACACTTCAGGTTACAGACTCCGCTAACCCAGAAATAGTACCTCAGGTTTGCTTCAGGATAAGAACAGAAATCGTGCTCTGGCGGTGTGGCAGCAGCAGGAGGCCCCATTAGCTAAAGTGGTGCTTCAGGTTCAGAACAGTTTCAGGTTAAGAACGAACCTCCAGAACGAATTAAGTTCTTAACCCGAGGTACCACTGTATTATCAATATTATTTAATGTACACAATTACAGTTGTACCTTGGATCTCTAACGCCTTGGCCCCCGGCCCCAGCCTCTCCACTGGATTCCTGTGCAGGCAGCACTATGTCTCTGATGGCACCTGCAGACACACCCAGGAGCACCTGCAGACTCCCTGGCAGGGGCCCTGACACTCCTTGCCCACCTGCCAAAGCCCTGGGAATACATGTGGAAAGTGTCCCCTCCCCCATCCAGCTTCTCTTTGGTGTGGGCACCATGATCCACGTCACCCACGACACCCCCTCTCCCTCTCATAGACTCTCAGCCCATGGACTGGGGACAGACCAGGGCCCCACCAGAGTGGGTCCCCCCCTAAGCCGGCCTGAGACCAGGTGGCTTTCAGCTGAACACCTTCCCTTGACTTTCCCTTGCCTTCTCCAGCCTACTGTCCCCGAGAATGGAAGTTATTTGGGTGGAAATGCCTGCGGATTTCACAGGAAATGAAGACTTGGGAGGAAAGCCAGAAAGCCTGCATGAGGGAATCATCTCAGCTGCTTGTTTTAAAGTCCTGGAGTGCAAAAGAATTATGGGATGCCACAGTCATTGATGAGGTAATAACTTTGGGGTGCAAATGCCTCAGACTTTAAGGAATGGGGCTGCTGGTGCTGGGGAGTCAAGTCCAGAGTCTAACAGATCTTGCAGAAATATCCACCAGGACAGGGAGCAAGAGGAAAGAGATAACCCATGATTTCTCAGTGCAGATGCAACCCCCCCCATGACCTGGAAGGGGTACCATGGCACATTCTGTGTGGGGTTTGCAGCCATGTTAGCCAAGACTACCAACTTTTATTTTACTGTAGCTTAGAAGTATTTATCAACTTATTATATTTGCTGTAAATGCTGCCTGCACTGAAATGTGAGTAAACAGGGGGTTTTTTATTTAAAAAAATTTACTAAAACATGTAATTCAGTCTCAGAAACAGATGTGAACAAGGGGAAGGTCAGCAGACCACAAATAAAAGGGGAAATAAATGTATAACTGCCTTATTCCTCAACTTCAGTAAGCTGCAAAAACATTTAAGTGTTTTATTCTGCTAAAAAGGCTTCACCTCCCGTTTCCGTTTTTATTTCGCCCACACATGTGGGATAGAAGGTTTTAAATTTCACTTTACAGAATTAATCCTCAATTCACATCTTCTGCATTCTGGACCTGGGTCTTCTTCCAGACCACTTTGCACCAGAGCAAGGTGTGTGCTGGGAAGCCAACCAGGGCACCTGATTTTGGAGTATCTAGTTGCCCCATAGCCAGCTAGAGAAAAAGCAAATTTTCCTGCTACTCTCTAGTTTCCTGTAGACTCTAATTAACTGTATTAGTTTTTTATATATGAGTCTCTTAAAAAGTAAGAAAGGAAAGTCTCATTGGGAAGGAGGTCCTTCTCCATGAACATTTTATTATTTCTCCTAGCATGATCAATACTGGATTGGACTTAAAAAAGTCTGGAGTCCAGAGTCCTGGAAATGGGTTGATGGTACGGGCTATGAAGGGTAAGTGGAAGAGAGGGGGGTCCCTTTGCTACCCATTAAATCAGATTTGCTTGGGCTGAACATAGTTCCTCCTACAGCCACCCCTGGAATCTGCAGCCTTTCCCCTTCTTAGAGGGCTTAGCCTCACAAAAACCTTCCCTTTACCAGTGAAAGCAATTCTGGGAAAACCTGAATTGACCTTTGCTCTGATTCGCTGGTAAAGATCCGATTTTCCTGGGGGAAACGGGAGGGCAAAAAGAGACTTTGCCTGTCCCTGGTTTGGACGGATCTGGATTCTCCTCCCAGAAGATATTTTGCAGCCCCCAAACAGGCTCCTCCTAAACTGGCCACCACTGACAATTCAGATTCTGCAAAACGTGGCTGGTACACGTGGCTGTTGTGTATGTCTGGTGCCTGTGACAATGGTCATTGTCCTGGCCTTAGTTAGAGGCTGTGGTGGGGACTTGGGATTTGGGGAGAGTCGTTTAACTGCCCCCCCCCCGAAGGCCTCAGGGCGGTTCACGTAAAATATCACATATATAAAATCAAAATCAAAACAATAACTCAATAGCCCCCCCCCCAAAAAAAGAGCCAGCATTTTAAAAAGGGTATAGGATGTCAATCAGATCAACCAAAGGCCTGTTTAAAAAGGAACATTTTCGCCTGGCACCTTAAGGTGTATAATGAAGGTGCCAGGCGAACTTCCCTGGGGGGAGCATTCCACAGACAGGGAGCCACCGCAGAGAAGGCCCGTTCCCATGTTGCCACCTTCCAGACCTCTCAAGGAGGAGGCACATGAAGAAGGGCCTTAGATAATGATGAATGGTGAGGAGGGATTGAGTCTTTTTTCCTTGACTGTCATTTTTGTCTTTCTAGAGCTGAAAGTATTGGGACTTGTAGCAGTCCTTGGAACAGCTGCGTTCAAATGAGCCAAGGAGCCCTGCAATGGTGTCACTGTTCAACAAAAACCAGATACATCTGCGAGAAGAACACTCAATATCCACAGCCAGTGTGAGCTCAGTAGGGCCAAAGTACGCACAAAGACCCCCAACAGGCAAGGCCTTCTCTGGAGGAGTCAGCATGGCTTCTTCCAGCAATGAACCCCCTTCTTGCCATCACCAGTAGCTTATTTGTCTCCAGGTGAGCGTGTTACACGAGAACAAACAAAGCACGCTTCCCTCTAATTGTCAATAAAATAAATGTTCAATAATACACAGTGTGGGCACACATACAAACCATATTCTGAAATGGTGCAGGACACCAATCCCGGAGCCACACTCTTAAGTGACCTCAGATCGTTCTCTGCAAAAGCAGAGTATTGGCCGGGGGGGGGAGGGCTTTCCAAATTGCTATTTTTCATGTGTAAATCCTGTAAATAAACAAACTGTTGTAAACTGCTTGGAATGAAGGGGCTTAAAGGTAAAGGGACCCCTGACCATTAGGTCCAGTCGCGGACGACTCTGGGCTTGCGGCGCTCATCTCGCTTTACTGGCCGAAGGAACTGGCGTACAGCTTCCAGGTCATGTGGCCAGCATGACTAAGCCGCTTCTGGCGAAACCAGAGCAGCGCATGGAAACACCATTTACTTTCCCGCCGGAGTGGTACCTATTTATCTACCTGCACTTTGACGTGCTTTCAAACTGCTAGGTGGGCAGGAGCAGGGACCAAGCAACAGGAGCTCACCCTGACCGTCTGATCGGCAAGCCCTAGGCTCTGTGGTTTAGACCACAGCGCCACCCACATCCCACTCTGCAAAAAACGGTCTGGCAAGTATCTGTTAAGCAGAGTGGACCTGTCAACAGAGCATCTTCTGTACATCAATAGGTGTAAAATTGGGGAATGACATTCAGGAATTGAAGTATTTACCATTTCAAAAGAATGGCCCAGACTGGCCAAAACAACCCCTCTGCAGCACCACAAATCCAACTCAATGCTTTAATGTTGGAAAATGTCGATCACTTCTCCAACCTCCAACCTTGTCTTTCCACAAGGGCCAACATTGATGCCAAAATCCAGCATTGCCTGAACTCTGCGAGTGCGGCTTTCTCCTGATTGAAGTGCAGAGTGTTTGAGGACTGGGACATTGGCAGAGAAAACCAAAATGCTTGTTTACAAAGCTATTATACTACCAACCTTACTGTCTGCTTGTGAAACATGGACCACTTACAAACACCATCTCCAACTCCTCAAAAGATTCCATCAACAGTGTCTCTGAAAATTTTTACACATTCACTTGGGAAGACAGGCGAACTAGTGCCAGTGTACTGGAAGAAGCAAAGATCACCAGTGTCGAAACAATAATTCTTCAACATCAACTTCGTTGGACTGGTCATGATGTTCAGATGCCTGATTGTCATCTTCCAAAGCAACTACTCTATTCTGAACTTAAAAATGGAAAGCGTAATGGTGGTGGTCGACAGGTAAAGGCAGTGGAAGACAGGAGTGCCTGGCGTGCTCTGGTCCATGGGGTCACGAAGAGTCGGACACGACTAAACGACTAAACAACAATGGTGGTGGTCAAAAAAAGAGGTTTAAAGGTGCTCTCAAGGTAAATATTTAAAATTGTAGTATAAACACCAACAACTGGGAAACACTGGTCTGTGAGCGCTCCAGTTGGAGAACAGCCTTTACCAAAGGTGTCATGGGCTTTGAAGACACTCGAACTCAGGATGAAAGGGAGAAACATGCTAAGAGGAAGGCACGTTTGGCAAACCTTCACCGTGATCCACTCCCACCTGGAAACCAATGTCCCCACTATGGAAGGACGTGTGGATCCAGAACTGGCCTCCACAGTCACTTAGAGACTCACTGTGAAGACCCTGTTCATGGAAGACAATCTTACTCGGCTATGAGGGATCACCAAAGAAGAAGAAAGAAGAAGAAATTTGATGAATGGGATTCAGGAATTAAGGTACAGTGGTACCTTCGGTTGTGAATGGGATCCGTTCCGGAGGGCCGGCCGGATCCTGAGGTTTTCGCAACCCAAGTGATAGACCACTTCTGTGCATGAGCATGGGGTGAAACACTTCTGGGTTTGCCACTTTCGCAACCCAAAGTTTGCGTTACCTGAGGGTAATGCAAACTGAGGTGCTACTGTATTTATCATTTCAAAAGAATGGCCCAGATAGGACAATCAGCAAACAATTATTGGATATCTTGACAGACAGGAGAAAAGCCACAGACTCAAATTTCTGTTGCAGACCCCCTCTTTATGTGACACAAGTTTGATCCTTTTTGGGTGGCCCTAACTAAGGGGCTGGGCAATTTCTAAAGCCTTTAAAAGTTCCTGCACACCTTTGTTCTGGGTCCTCGCCGCCTACCAAGGAAGTTGAGTACGGTTGTTGCAACAGAATAATAAAGATCTGCCTTGCTTTCACTGGATCCGGCCTTAGTTCATTCTTCTCTGACCAATATCGAACGTGGGGGATTCTTAGTCCCTAAATGGGGAGTTTAGGGATTCCAACCATACTGGGAAGAACAATATGTTGTTAGCCACTCTGAGACCGGCTTCGGCTGGGGAGGGCGGGATAAAAATAAAATTTATTATTATTATTATTATTATTATTATTATTAGCCATTCAGCAGTTGAACAGCCCCCTTTGGACACACGGGACAACTCCTAGGGGGTTATTTGAGGGGGCTGGGCTCCCACAAAGCTGATGGACATCTCCATTCAAATGGGGTGTGTGCACTGCATCATGTGATCGATCGTGTGGGGTGGGGCTTACCTGGGCCCCTACATTATTTTATTAAAGTTGGCACCCCTGCCCTTGGAAGCTGGTGGACCCTCCATTGGAAGTGGTCAAGGAGGGGTTGGGTGGCCGTTTGCCAGGGATTCTTGAGCTGTGGTTCCTGTATTCCCATGCCCCACCAACCTCCGTCTCCCCCCAGCTCCCCACCGGCCTGCCCAAGGGGGTGGTCCTGGCTGTTAGTGTCCTCCTCCTCCTCCTCTGCTCATCCTCAGTGCTGCTCCCTTGCAGAACTCATTGAGGGGGAAGGATGGGGGCTAAATTTCTGTGTTCAGTTTCCATTTCTGTGTTCCATTTCCAGTTAATTTTATTTTTATGTTTATAGGTTTGGTGTTATGTTATTAATAACCTTTTCTGCTGAGAGATAGCAAAGCGGATGAAAATAGAAACAAACCAGAAACGCAAGTTGGGGGAAGTCTTGGAGGGGAGGGAGGGAGGAATATATAGTAAACGTTAAGAATTTGAGATGTATGTAATGAATGAAAATGAAAAATGAATAAAATTTTCAAAAAAATTAATAAATTCTGTGTTCCAGACCCAATGCTAACCTGCAATTGAAGCCTATGAGCTGCAGACCTGCTTTGGCCCAGTGGCACTGAGCATGTCGGAGGCTCCTGGGATTCTCAGTGGCCTCATGAGCCACAAGCGCGTTCCAGGGAACGGCAAAGCCAGATACAATGGGGGGGGGGGGGGAGAGATTTCCATTTGTTTCCATGCCACTTTCCCACAAACCTGGGCCCAAAAGGGATCAAAATGTATCAAATGAGTATCAATAAGTATAACAATTAAGAGAAATTAGGAACAATTTGAAATAATCCTGAAGGCAAGAAGTAACCACATGGAAAGACCAATGCAACATTCTATGACACAATCCAGATAAGCTTACGTAATGTAACAGCTTGGGATCAAACAGGGGTGGGAATAATGCCCGACTCAGAAAGGAAACGGTTGGATCCTATAGAACAGGCATGTCCAAAGTCTGTTTCAGGGGCCTAATCCGGCCCACTGGTCGGTTTAATCCGGCTCCCGTGGCAGTTTATTTCCTGGGGTAAAATCCTTTAAAAACCCCAATAATTTCAATTCTTAAAAGAGGTCAACAACTTTGGTTGGCCTTTTGGTCGGCCCTCACAGCCCTTCACTTCATCAAATCTGGCCCTCTTTGAAAAAAGTTTGGACACCACTGCTGTAGAAGCTCACCCCTGATGGCTTGTTTGCCTTGGGCGGCCGAGGCCACTGCCCGGTGGGCTAATGCTGGGAGACCCCTTCCATCTGAGGCTCAGCTTGCATGTGTGCATGGAAATAATAATAATAAAGATTCTACCAGAGAAAATGCCTACCAGCTCCAAGGACTTTCATTCCAAGAAAAGCAAATCCCAGGTATGTGTTGTTGGGTCCTTCCCACCCCACCCCTCCAAAAAAACCAACCTCAGCTGTCCTGGCTGATGCAGAGGTGGTGCCCAAACTCTGGAACTCCCTCTCTGGGGGAAATATTTAGTAATATTCATTTTCCCCATATACAAAGACAACATCACTCACAGGCCGTCAACCATGTTGCTTAAACATATCAGATTTTTGCAGTTCACACACACACAAATCTTTCCACATTTGACCATGAAATCTTGGGGGGGAGGGTTATAAACACCATCTTTTTGACACATATACAGTGGTACCTCTGGTTGCAAACAGGATCCGTTCTGGAGGCCCGTTCGCAACATGAAAAGAGTGCAACCTGAAGCGCCGTATCTGCGCAGGTGCGCAGTGCAATTTGGTGCTTGTGCGCATGTGCGAAGCGTGATTTAGCGCTTGTGCTGTGTGCATGTGTGAGCGGCGAAACACGGAAGTAACCCTTTCCGGTACTTCTGGGTCGCCACAGGACGCAACCTGAAAAAACGTAACATGAAGCAAACGTAACATGAGGTATGATTGTAATCCAAAAATGGTTACCACACATCATAGAAAAGACAGGGACTAGAATTTCTTTGGCTGCATGATTCTAGCACATCAGCTTTTCAGCCGGGGCTATTGCCTATGCTGAAAGTTCAAGCCCAAGGCAGTGCGCCATTGCATGGCTATTTCCATATCTGCTGCCACAAGGAGGAATCTGCTGCCCCACTTTGTGAGGAAACCAGACCCTGGGTAACCACCAGGAACCCCTGGAATCTCCCACTGCTTGCAGGCTGGAATGGCAGGCAGCAAGACGAAAGTCAGTTCTTAAAACCCAGAATGGGTAAGCGGAATTGCAAAACTACCACATATGTTAGTAAGATCCAGTCTCCCCACATCCCCTCCCACAGGTTGATGTTGCCCCTGGGATCGTGTGGGATATTCGCAAGGGGGAAATATCCAACCTAAGTAAGAGTTTCAGAAGGAATCCCTTCATTGGACCCAAACTGTTTTAAAAGCCCCCAAAGTGTCTTCCGTTTTTTAAATTTTTCAATAGAGATTATTACTTGAAAGTTCATTTCCTAGGGAATATTTGTGGCCGTAAGATGGCCAAATTCTCCCTCAATTAATAGTTTGTATATACCGTATTTTCCCGTGTATAACATGCCCCTGTGTATAAGTATTTTGGGGGGTTCAAAATTAAGAAAATGTGTTGTGCACTATCTGTATATAAGACGATCCCTTATTTGAAACTTCAAAAATTTAGGGGAGGGGGAATAGTCTTATACACAGAAAAATACGGTAGCTCATACTCCTGCCTCTGATATGGCAGGGACATTCACCAGAGTTGTTCTAGAGCAGTCTGCTTGAATGGCTATGCTTTAGAAGAGGAAGGAAATGAACCCACGTCCTCATTCATGCGCACGAGGTCTACACTTAAGCAGTGAACTGTGGGCCCACACTGAGCACACGGCACATGCTTTGCTCTGCAGGGACAGACGGCGAGCACCCCAGGCGCCTGCCCTCTGGGGACCAGGGGAGGGCGTTCCTTTCCAGACCCCACCTGACAGAGCGGGGGCAGCAGGAGTCCGGATCTGATGCTCCGTGGGTCCCATCTGCTCCCAGGGACCAGTGGCCCAGCCCCACTCTCCCCACTCAGAGCATGTGAGGCTCAGGCAACTGCTTCCCACACCCCAGGGGCACATCGAGGACAGGGCTGGAGCTCCCAGGATGTCTCAGGGGGTGACTTACGCTGACCTGAGATTTGTGAAGGTCCCTCGAAGGGAGAGCCAGGAGGAAGGTAGAGGCACAGCCAGCCCAGATCTCCCCCCCCCCCAGCTCCCTCCCCCATGTCACCACCTGTTCCTCATACCACCTTGTCTCCCAGAGCCAAATGATGGGGAGCTCACCTATGAGAACATCCGGGGGCCCAGGACCAGGGGGCAGGAGGAGGAAAAGAAGGAGGAGGAGACCCCCAAGGAACCAGAAGATGCAAGAGGTGAGTCTCTGGTACCCTCCCCACTAGGAAGATGCTACCAGAGAAGGAAGGAGGGAAAGGAAGGGGGGGGGACTCTGGAGATGCTTGTTCTCCTCCACCAAATGGAGGCTCCTCACCAGTGCTGGATTAAACCCTCTGGAGGCCCCCAGGCAGTCAAAACCTCGGGGGAAGAGGGCCTCACAAATCATGTCCTAATACTTTTCTTATTTTACCAACCAACCATTTTAACATTTTAACATTTATTATTTTGCCATGAGCTCCCTAAAAAGCATGGGGGCCATAGGCTGGTGTCTATCTACGCTGCCTACTTAGTGATATTATTATTATTATTATTATTATTATTATTATTATTATTTGTTTTTCTGTTTTATCATATCATCAATGCATAATATGTTAAAGTCAGACCCTTAATAGTAAGAAAGGGGGGAAAGAAATAATAATAATGTATATACGGTAATAATAGATTCAGGTAGGTAACCGTGTTGGTCTGATGCAGTCGAAATAAAAATAACCTGAAGAAGTGTGCATGCACATGAAAAGCTTACACCAGAACAAACTTAGTTGGTCTGTAAGGTGCTACTGGACAATTTTCTATTTGTAAATAATAAATTATAATTTGTAAATAATAATAGCAACATAACTTATCCCTCCAGTTTAATTAACTCTTATAAACCTTAATTTTAACTCCCTGTCCACTCTTTCTCTGGTTTCCTGTTGGTTGTCTTCTTGACTGTGTTTTCTTCTACTACTAAATTATTTCCATTGCCTTACACTGTCCCACTTTGTCACATCCATTGCTGAGAATTCTTTTTTCAGTCTGTTACACTTATTTTCTTGTTAAAATGCTTTTTCCATGTATTCTATATATAATGTCCAGTTTCCTTATAAATTCATAGGGTCTTTACTTCTTAATCTGTTGTGCTGGCAAGTTCTATATATTCTTCTCTTGATGGTACGGCATCTGTTCTCCACTTTCGTGCTACCAGAATTTGGGCAGCTGAAGTCACATCCATAGAGTAGTCAAAGCGATAAACAACTACCTGACATTCAGAAGACATCTTAAGGCAGCCCTGTTCAGGGAAGTTTTTAACGTGTGATATTTTACTGTATTTTTGGTTTCTATGGAAGCCGCCCAGAGTGGCTGGGGAGGCCCAGCCAGATGGGCAGGGTATAAATAATATATTATTATTATTATTATTATTATTATTATTATTATTATTATTATTATACCAGCATGAGTTTGACCAAACTGCGGGAGGCAGTGGAAGACAGGAGTGCCTGGCGTGCTCTGGTCCAGGGGGTCACAAAGAGTTGGACATGGCTAAATGACTAAACAACCATATTGTTATTATTCCCAGAAGGAAAGCTTCTGGATTTTTAGGAAAAGTTCTTTTAAACATTTTCTTAAATTTGTTACAAACCACCTCCCATAATTATTTTATTATCCTATAAGACCACCATGAGTGATAAAATGTGCCAATTGTTTCTTTACATTTCTAGCATAGGGCACTTTTAGTTCTAAACATTTTTAGCTTGTTTACTTGGCATCAAGTACCTCCTGTGGATCATTTTTAAACAGTTTAGACTAGCAGTTTAAATTTAAATTTATTTTCCACAAATGTTCCCACAGGTTCAGATCAATATTATGACCCACATCTTGTGCCCATTTGATCACAGACGATTTCACCATTTTTTATTTAGTTTCCCAATCTAATAATATCCTATACATTTGAGGGGGGAAATTTAACTCTAGATCTTAATATTTCTTTTTCGAATTATGATGGTTTTTCTGCAAATCCTCATTTCTTATTCACCTTATATTTTGAACTGATTTAATGATAGTTTAGCTAGTCTGAAACAAATTCTTTAATCTCTTTATTTTCTCCTGAAAAGTATAACAAATCATTATAGGTACCCCAGTTACCACTCATATATTTCCTTGTCTCAGCTTCTATTGGGGATTACCACCTTGGTGTTTTGTTTTATTTTATTTTTTTGTATTTTCCCCACACCCTAATTAAGTGTTTTCTAATAACATGGTTGGCGAAGCTTTTACGTATTCCTTCTTTGCCATACCAGATACAAGCATGCCAGCCATGTTTGACATCAGGACCCTCCAAATCCAGCAGCTGTGTGTTTTCCAGCAGTATCCAGTCTTTTATCCGACACAGGCAGGCAGCTTCAAAATACAATTCCAAATCTGGGAGTGCGAAACCTCAGCTTTAAAAGTAGGGGCCACATTTCATTCCACACATTGCAGGAGGGGGTAGCCGGTTGTTTCAGGATGACAACTGGCTTTATGCAATATTGTGCTGTTCTGAAGTGCCCTGCTTTACAGAACTCTTCTATGTAAACAAGTGAGCAAAGGAGCCCTCCAGCTTGCCACTGATTTGCAGGTGACATTTAGGTTTGCACAGATTACGGGACTCTGGCACCCAACTGCAGCAAATCCATTTTTTTTAAGGATCAGACTTTAAAGGGGAAAGAAATCCTGTACCACCTGCAAGAATCTGAGTTTTCTTGGTTTGGAAAATGATGGGGAAATGGATTCAAAAGTGTGGGGTGGTGAACAAATGACTAAGGGCAAGCAATCACAAACAATGCAGAACAAATGCTTTACCTCTACCTAAATGCTGAATAAATAAGTCCACCTAAGTTTGGCACAAGTAAATACTCAACAAACAGATTGCCTGGAGTCGCCCAAGCCAGTTTCCCTTTCCACCAAGGGCCACTTTGCTTAGCAAATCAGCACGTCTTGAGACCACTGACATTTAAGATGCAAAGTCTGCATTTTATTTTCCTTATTTACTGTAAGTGGAACTTTTTTTATCAAGCAAATATGACTCATTCTGGTGTTTTGCAGAAGTAAGAAAGCGGCATAGATAAGAAAGGTTCTCCATTTATCTGAGAAACTTAAAATACAAGTTCAAGATGGTGAAAGGGGTATTTATCTCAGAAGAAGAAGAAGAAGAGTTTGGATTTGATATCCCGCTTTATCACTCCCCTTCAGGAGCCTCAAAGCGGCTAACATTCTCCTTTCCCTTCCTCCCTCACAACAAGCACTCTGTGAGGTGAGTGGGGCTGAGAGACTTCAGAGAAGTGTGACTGGCCCAAGGTCACCCAGCAACTGCATGTGGAGGAGCGGAGACGTGAACCCGGTTCCCCAGATTACGAGACTACCGCTCTTAACCACTACACCACACTGGCTCTCAATAGATTTCTGACCTGCCTTGACTTCTGGACAGGTAACACCATTAAAACACCCATCTGCCCAGCTGGTTTTGTCTGCTCAAATAATGAATAATAAGCCAAACAATAATATTCCACATGCATGTGACTTTCAGCATTTGGAGCGATGCTTACAAGACCTTGTAAAGTAAGGCAGTCTGAGTATTGTGGCAGGTATCTAATCACCATCAAATCCCCAGGTCCCAGGCTGAAGTTCTGCTTGCAGCCCCTTGTCCTCCACATCCAGTGACAGCATTACCATCAAGGATCCTTCAGAGACCAGAGTCCTGCTCTTCTGGTCGTTCCACCAGCACAAGCATTTCTGCTTGCCAGACTGAACGACTCTCCCCGCTCTCCTCCCTTTGAATGTTGTCCTGGGGGTTCTCCTGACTTGGGGAGCCCAGGGAGAGGCGAAGGAGGGGGATCCCAGTACAGTCCCCGGAAGCCTTGCGCCTCAGTGTCGGGTTCGTGGGATCCGGGCCTTTATCTTTCCCTCTCCCTTTGCACCACCCAGTCTTCTGGCTTCTCCTCCCTGGGCAATGTGAAGACAGCCGAGGAGATGGAGGGGAAAGACTGGAGTTATCATCGTGGATGCTTGAGAGGTGGGGATCTCTGCCTTTTAGGGGGAGAGCTGTATTCTGAGACTAATGATTTTCCTACTTGGGATCTAGATTCCAGACATCTTCCATACAAGCAAGAATCAGAGCGTTTTGGAGCACAGAGTGTTTGGGAACCCAGCCCAGCCTTGTCTCCACGGGCTGGCAGCAGCCCTCCACGGTTTCAGACTGGGGCCTCTTCCATCCCTCCCTGGAGATGCCACCAGGGACTGAGCCTGGCCCCTTCTGCATGCAGAGCAGCTGTTCTGCCACTCAGCTAACTCTCTTCCCAGTTCCCAGTATAGAACAATGACTGGATGGGCCAAACTCCCCAGAGGATGAGGCTTGTCTGCACCCAGTTCAAAACATGCTCACTCCTTGGCAACTATTCATTCAACATTTTCAGGAAGGCCTTCACAGCGAGGGGCACTGAAGGCAGGATCCATCCCTGCACGAGCGCACCTTCTTGCCTCCTTCCCATGCACAGCACAGACACACAGTCCTGAACATGCCTCGGAGCACCAGCTGTTACAGGGACAAGTGGTCATTTCCCAACGGCAACCGGGCAGCTTTGGGGCTAAAAGCGGTCAGGAAGAACCCCCAGCTGATCCCAGTAAGTTTCTCTTGCAGAGTCAGACCGTCGGACCTGGTTCACCATCCTGGCATTGTTGGCCACCTGCCTCTTCCTTCTTGCCACCGCCATAGGACTGGGGGTCCAATGTGAGTAGCGGGTGCCCCCTGCCCAAAACCATCACCCTGGGAAAAGCCAATCAACTGGGGGGGATCACAGTTGGCTCACAGCTTGCCCTCTCTGCCCTGGGCTCTGAGCATGAAAAGGTGCCTTTGAATAATGTAGTTCATGAGGGTCAGCTTGCAGTGGTCTGGTCCCCTGGGAAAAAGCCACCAAAGGAGACCAGCTGCTTTGGCTGCTCTTGGTGGTCCTTCTGGGGAAGAGCCCAACCTGGTGTCCCTCCCCCCTTCCCCTCTGCAGATGGGCAGCTCTCCCAGCAGCTCCAGAGGGAATCCCAAAACCATGCAGAGCAGAGCAATCTCCTGGCCCAGAGACTCGGCACCTTGGAGGAGAGCCTGTCCGGTTCTCAGGAGCTGCTCCGCAAGGCTGAAAGAGATCTCCTTCTCACCCAGAAGGCCCTGGAGGAAAGCTGGAGGGATGGGAACAGGACACAGCGGCAGCTGGGAGACCAAGTGAGGCAAGCAGACCTCAACCTGACGCATCTGAAGTGGGAGAAGGAGCAAGTCGAGAGAGCGCTGGGCCAAGCCACCTCCTGCCAGCAGATGGGTAGGTCTGTGGTGTGGGAATGTTCAGGGAGGCAGGAGAGGATATATTGTTTGTTAATATCCTTCCTAACTTGGGCTAGCAAGTTCCTTTACTTAGCAGAGTTTCACATTCCCCTTTTAAACGGACAGCAGGTAGCTGGTTGCAGGCTTGTGTGAGCCTCTCACTATCAGGTTCCTGGTAAGTTCCCTTATATCCCTCTTAAAAGAATAAACACACCACAATCTTGTGTAAAGTATATAACAGAAGTTTACTCACATTATCAGTTCACAGTTGGATCCCTGAAGGCAGACTTAGTTACAAAGTGTATATATATGGATCTACCCCATAGAGGGGGTTAATCCCAGTGACTGCAGTCTGGCAGTCACTGCAGTTCACACGACAAAAGGAAGACGGAAAAGAGTGAGGTTTTGCTTTTGTTACCTGCACAGGTAAGGTCACACCCATCTATAGTCACATGCAATAGGAAGTATGTCCCATCAAGGAGGAAACAGGAAGTTCTGACTGGCTGGACCAAACATCTCCCTGCATGTCCACTCTAGGAAAACGAGGAATGTTGTACTTGACTGCTATCTATGTATCACATCCCACATGTGGCTCTTGGCAGCCTGGGGGGCTGGGGGAGCCCTGACCCTGTTCATTGCTTAGACAGATGAGCATTTATTTTAGGGATGTGATCTGTTGATGGACTGGGAGGGGCCTTTGTTGGTGCCACTCTGTGGCAACTGCGCCACACCCTCGGGCACCATCTCTGGGCTCAGTGTGATCCACTCACCACATCCCAGGAACTTACAAAATGAAACTGAAACTCTTGCACAGCCTCTGGGGCGCATCTCCCAGGTCACATGTTGCTTTATGCCCAGCAGCCACCATGCACCACCGATCATCACTCGTTCTCTATAACAGGCACGTCCAGCTCTATAGAGAATGCGATCTACTCCCAGTATAAGAAAACTGGCATTGCCCATAGTTGTTGAGTTTTTTCAGGGGGACAGACCAGAGTTGGCATTAGTTGTTGAGATTTTGGGGGGAAGGATTGAATTAAAACACTTGTCCTACAGTCCGTTGCTCTCCCTCATTCCCCCACTCGGCCGCCGACACAGGGAATACAACATTTCTAAGTGGCATCAGTGGCAACGATGGAATGTAGTGCCAGGGGCGGGGTACGTCGCGAGCACTAAGGAGCAACAGGGGGGTCACTTGAGAGCCAGTGTGGTGTAGTGGTCAAGAGCGGTGGACTCATAATCTGGGGAACCGGGTTCACTTCCCTGCTCCTCCACATGCAGCTGCTGGGTGACCTTGGGCCAGTCACACTTCTCTGAAGTCTCTCAGATTGCTTGTTGTGGGGAAGGAAGGGAAAGGAGAATGTTAGCCGCTTTGACATTCCTTAGGGTAGTGATAAAGTTGGATATCAAATCCAAACTCCTCCTCCTCTTCTTCTTCTTCTTCAGGGAAGTTTTTAACGTGTGATATTTTATTGTATTTTTGCTTTCTATGGAAGCCGCCCAGAGTGGCTGGGGAGGCCCAGCCAGATGGGCGGGGTATAAATAATAAATTATTATTATTATTATTATTATTATTATTATTATTATTATTATTCTCTCCTCCAATCAACCTGGAGCACTCTGGCGATCTACCTGTCTATCGCAGTTGACCAGTTGGACATTACTGCTCTATAATTTCGCATGAACTGGACCTAGCACAGATTCTCTTCTGCAAAGCCACAAAAAAGATTTGTTGCTGATGAGTGCCAAATAATAATGTGCCAGGATGCTAACAACAACATACCACATTTTTTGCTCTATAGGACGCACCAGACCACAAGAAGCACCTAGTTTTTGGAGGAGAAAAACAAGAGAAAAAAAAATTCTGAATCTCAGAAGCCAGAACAGCAAGAGGGATCGCTGTGCAGTGAAAGCAGCAATCCCTCTTGCTGTTCTGGCTTCTGGGATAGCTGCGCAGCCTGCATTCGCTCCATAAGACGCACACACATTTCCCCTTACTTTTTAGGAGGGAAAAAGTGAGTCTTATGGAGTGAAAAATATGGTATTTGTAGCCCACCCACTCTGGGTGGCTCCCAACAGAATATGAAGAAGAAGAAGAAGAAGAAGAAGAAGAAGAAGAAGAAGAAGAAGAAGAAGAGGCAGCGGCAGTGATAAAACATCAAACATTTTAAAAATCCCTAAACAAGGCTGCCTTCAGATGTCTTCTAAAAGTCAGATAGTTGTTTATTATGAATCTCACCGCCCAAATGGTGATACCCTGGAGGGGCACACAGGCTCTCAGCAGATTGGCAGGACACGTCTGTGCCCCACCAGGGCTTGGCTGCCAGCCTGAGGCCACCTGCCAGTCTCAGCCGCTCAGAAGCTGAAAGCCGCTCTCTTGACCTTCTCTCCCCCAGGCTGCTGTCCCCATGGATGGAAGATCTTCAGGTGGAAATGCCTGTGGGTTTCACCTTCGTCAGAAAGGAAGAGCTGGAGAAACAGCAAGGAAGCCTGCCGAGCCAGATTGTCTCAGCTGCTTATTTTAAAGCCCTGGAGCGCAAGGGAATTATGGGATGGTGTAATAGCAAGGGATGAGGAGGTAATAACTGTAGGGTACAAGTAGCTCCAACATAATGCAAGGGGGTGGAAGGTGGGCAGGGGACGTCGAGTCCAGAGTCAAACCTTACTGGCCAGTAAGAGAAACCCAGAAGCAGGTTATTCTCCAGTTCCACCCAAAATGAAACCCATTGATTTCACACTGCTGGGGACCCAAACCATAGAACAGGAAGTCAAAATCACAGAAGTGGAAGCAATGAGATCGCAGGGAGCGAGCGATGTGCTGCGTGGCCCAGTTCACACACTGCTGTGAGCAATGGTTCCTGGCTTGCTGTGAACAAACAGTTTCTTCTGAACCGAGACAGGTATGTTTCACCTGCCCTGAAGAAACCCATATCAGCTGGCAGATGGAGACCCCGGTCCAGACATTGCGCTCAGCTTGGCTTCCTCTCCTGTTGTGAAGCAGGAATGATCTGGCCTGCTGCTCATTCATGGTCAGCCATTACCCACAACTTGCTCTGATGAGGGGCAAAATGGATAGGGACAGGCCACCCCCCCCTGCAGAGCATATCCAGGGGTCTACGAGAAAGGATATTCAGCACTAGGGGTGGGGAACCCGTTTGGCTCCACCTGACCTCACAACGTCCCTGCAAGGCACGGCTAAGCAAAGGTTTCCTCCTCTGTTTTAGCCAGCCTTTTAGTGAAAACCCATCCCTGAATCAGGAAGGACCTTGAATGTAAACCTGCCAAAGTGAGCAGGGTTTAAGCCACACTTGAGGAAAGAGGCATTTTGGCTGATAGGAAGAAAGGAAGGGGAGGGGAAGTCTCAGAGACTAGAAAATGAAATGAGAGCAGGACAAATGCAGTCAAGGGGAGGGGAAACAGCAGCTCCTTAGGACCCCAGGAATAATAATAATAATAATAATAATAATAATAATAATAATAATAAATTCTATACCCCCGTCCATCTGGCTGGGTTTCCCCAGCCACTCTGGTCAGCTTTCAACAGAGCATTAAAAACAGAATAAAACTTCTAACATAAAAAACTTCCCTAAACAGGGCTGCCTTCAGATGTCTTATAAAAGTCAGGTAGTTGTTTATTTCCTTGACATCTGATAGGAGGGCGCTCCTTCAGGGATACTTACAGCCCGTTGTCCAAATAACTCACTCATCCATCACAATTCTGACTCCACTGATTAGCTAAAAACACTCTTTTTGCTCCTACTCAACAGCCAAATGAATACTGGATTGGACTACGAGAAACATGGTTTGGAACGAAGTGGGTTTTCACTTGGGTTGATGGCACCCCCTATGAAGCGTAAGTACACCAGAGAAGGTCCTTTTGCTACCGCCTGGTCCTGTTGGATGACTACAGGATTGGAAGAATCCAATCCCCCCAGAAGGCAAAAGCACAATAGCTCAGGTAGAATTTCCACAGCCTCTCAGGAAAAGAACCATCAGGGCCAAGAGGGTGGCACAAAGACCCCGTCAGAGAAGAAAAAGGATCATAAACTTTGGCAAAAGAAGCAGGCAATACAAAGCAAGAGAAATGAATTACACTGAGCACATTTTTGAAAACAGAGGGCTGTATCCAACTCAGCTTTAATCAAAGCAGAGCCATCAGAAGGAACAGACCTGGGTTAATCCTGCCATCACTTTCAGTGGGGTATCAGTCTCCCTCCAGATCCAAAACAGCCCAGGGTTAATCTCAAGGGGAATCCAGACAAGATCCAAAGAGGCAGGGGAGAGGCTGCCCCAGACCCCTCAGCCAGACCCACCGGCTGGCCCTCCTCCTACTCCTGAGTCTCAATGTGGCCCTTGCATGACTCTGCAGGGAGGAGGATGGGGACCAGAGGAGCCTTCGTTTCCCTTGCCTGCCTCTGGCTCCACCTGCTGTGCACATCTCAGCATCATCTAGCTCTTATCATCCACTTTCCTCCCCATTTGAACTGGACCAGAGAAGAGTCCACCCACAAGTATTTCCATCTGTATACAAGGAGCCATTTCCCTGTTTAGACCAGGAGGCGTCCCCTTCTGTGTTTCTCCCTGATGCCGAAAGCCAAGCATGCACCTTGTCTTTCCCAGCGCAGGAAATGCACAGAAACTCCCAGCCAGGCAACTGTAAATTCTCAGCACAGACTTTTTAGATTGTGGCATGATATCTGCCGTAGAAATTCCAGACCTGTTGCCCCTGTGGGCTTACAACCAGCCCTGGAGATTTGGGTGCCGCCAACAGTAGAGGGAGCAGCCCATTGTGCAGAGAGAGAGAACTAGGGTGGATTTTGTCCCAGAGTTCTTTCATAAATTGCTTTTTGAACCTTTCAGAAGTGAAAGACTTAGTCAGAGATGGGATTATCAGTTTGGAACACTGAAGAGTGGAATCGTCTCAGTAGATATTGAAGAAACGCCACATCCGTACATTTGTGAGAAGGCAGCCAGCCCTGAGCCACCATTTCCTGGTTGAGAGGTAGGAGATGAATTAGGGGAGGCAGAGTTGCTCCAGCCCCTCGGTCATTTTGGCTGCTGTTTTCTGAACCTTTTCCACCTCAGCAATATCCGTTTTGAGGTGTGGCACCAGATTTGTATCATGGCAGTTTCATGACATTGGCAGTTTTGTTTTCAATTCCTTTCCTAATGACCCCCGGCAGAGATTTTGCCTTTTTCGCTGCCACGGCACACTTGGTCTGCATCTTGAACAAGCTCTCTGCTGTGACCCCAAGGTCTCGCTCCTGGTCCAGTTCAGACAACCACCAGCCTGTACATGAAATCAGAATTTTCTGCCTCAAAGTGAATCACTTGACCCTGGCTTGCACTGAACGGCGTTCGCCATTTCCCCTCCCATTCGCGCAGTTTGGACAGGTCTCCTTGCCGCTCTTCGCAATCTCTTTTTCTTTCACCAACCCTGAACAGCTTCCTGTCATTAGCAGACTTGGTCACCTCACTGCTAACTTTGGATCAACTATGAACAAGCCAGAAACCACAGGTCCCAATCCCTGATCCTTGGGGATTTCTAATTCTTACCATTTGCATTTATTCCTACTCTTTGCTTCCTGCGACTCAGGGCCCCCACCTCCCATCACATGTCAAGGAAATATACAACTGAGAGACCTTTATCTCATTATACATGATAAAGCTATTCTTAGCCATCTCACCCCTTGCTTTTTCCTGTAAGACCTATTGCAGTCGTTAAGAGTCGTCAACAGGCTCATCACAGCTATCTGCCAATCACCCATTCCCACCACCCTTCTGAGTAATACCCCTCCCCACCCTCTCACTATATATAAGGGTCTGGTGACCTGTTTCAGTGTATCTGAAGAAGTGTGCATGCACACAAAAGCTCATACCAAGAACAAACTTAGTTGGTCTCCAAGGTACTACTGGAAGGAATTGTTGTATTTTGTTTTGACTTTTAGAAGACATCTAAAGGCAGCCCTGTTTAGGGACGTTTTTAATGTTTGAAGTTTTATTCTGTTTTTAGTGTTCTGTTGGGAGCCGCCCGGAGTGGCTGGGGAAACCCAGCCAGATGGGCAGGGTATAAATAGAGGTATTCGCTCTACGTGGGGCTGCCCTTGAAGCTGTCCCAGAAACTCCAGCGGGTACAGAATGCTGCAGCGAGGCTCCTCACGGGGTCTCTGCCATGGGAGCATATTCACCCAGTGCTTTTCAAGCTGCACTGGCTCCCGGTGGAGTACAGGGTCAGGTTCAAGGTTTGCTTTTGACCTTTAAAGCCCTTCACGGCCTAGGACTCTCGTACCTACGGGACCGACTCTCCTGGTCTGCCCCACGGAGAGCCTCAAGGTCCATAAATAACAACACCCTAGTGGTCCCGGGCCCTAAGGAAGTTAGATTGGCTTCAACCAGAGCCAGGGCCTTTTCAATACTGGCTCCTGCGGTGGAATGCTCTGCCTCATGAGACCAGGGCCCTGCAGGATCTGATTTCTTTCCGCAGGGCCTGTAAGACAGAGTTGTTCCGCCTGGCCTTTGGCTTGGAGCCAATTTGATTCCCTTTCTTTTCCTTCTCCTCCTGCGATGAGGCTACATTTTAATATTTTAATGTTCCATTATTTTAATGTTGTATTTTATTTTTGTTTTTAAGTTTGTAATCATTCATCTTGTTTTTATTATTGCTTGTAAGCCGCTCTGAGCCCGGCCTTGGCTGGGGAGGGCGGGGTATAAATTAAAAATTATTATTATTATTATTATTATTATTAATAATAATAATAATAATAAAATGATGATGATGGTAATGATGTTTCTCCCACGATGTTCAAGTCACGTGTCCAGAAGGTGGGGATTTTTGCTTCTTTTCCTCCTGCTGCTTTTTCTGGCAAAATTCGCTCCTTACTGCTGAACGGGAACAAACGTCAACCCACAGAAAACCCATTTTGTTCTTCTCATTAATGTATTTCTAATAATGTGTTGGGGTCCGTTGTTGTTTGCTTAGCTAGCCAAACAGGAAATGTTCCTCATGGGCATCCATTTAATGCTTGGAATTTGCAGAGGCCACTGCAGGTCCTAGGCGCACGAATTGGGACGTCTCAGGACCTTGAACTGGTGGACTCCGAAGAAGGGACGGCGCTTCTGGAGCTGCTTCGGCCACAGAGTTCTGCTGTGATACGGAAAGGGGGGGGGCATGTCTTCTTTACCTTCTTCTTCGCTACAATCTATCCATTTATTCCCAATTGTCAATGTCAAAAGGGACTAAAATCTATAATCCCTCAAGCAAGGTGTCAAGACCCTAATCCTGTCAAATCGCTCTGATCAGCCTTTCCTCCAGGCAATGTCAGGTGGCAGACTGGACCATTGTCTTCTCATCCCCAATACTCAGGAAGTGTTTATCTGCGCATATCTCCGACTCTGCATATTCCCCCCTCCCTCCTCCATATGTTAATCTGTGTAACCCAACCTCCCTTTAATATATTCATGATGTAATCTGTGTAACCAAACCTCTCTTTGATGTATTCATGACGTGTTTTGCACTGTATTCTGGAACACGGAGGGAGTTTCAAAAACTCATGTCACCCCTTTCTCACTGTTCAATCTCGCCTTGAACCTGTTGCGCAATAAACTTGGGTCTTCTGCAGTTTGCTCCTGTCTCCGGCTGAGCTCATTTTCCTCTGCAGGGACCCACGGACTTAGTCCGATGAGCTGGGTGGCAGAGCAGCCTCGCACTCAGATTTTGCCATAACAGCTGGAATAACTGGACATGAAAAAGGGTCACTTTCCTTCATGAATGTAAATTTCCTCATGGATGAGCTAGTCCCAGGTGGAAGGTCAGCCATGCCAGTTGCTATGATAACAGCCCAGTGCCCCAACTATATTTGTAATTGATGCATGTCAGCTCAGGAGTGTCAGTCTGTGAGTCTGCAGTTTGTCTGTCTGTCTGTTATTTGTGTCGCTTGCCCAATGCTACGTCTCGAATGGCTCAACTTGGAGCAACGGAGATCATTTGTACTTGTAGGTGTATCTGTATCTGCAAAAGCCTACAAGCTGTATCAACATTTGGAACTGTTTGACTGAGCCTTATCTTCTGCAACAGTAAACTATCTGAAACTTTCTCGGCTGCTGCACGGTGACTGGTACTGGGAGCAACTTCCACCGTGTGGGGATCTCACCTGAGATTCCCAACAAGCTCACCTGTCCACACGGGGAGGGGCATCCCTTGTTCACGCTCCTTGGCAGCCTCACCATCACGCTGGCAAGGCAGAGAGAGGCAGCCACCTTGGGCTGCGGATGGGTGGGTGTGTCTGGATTGGGCCGGCCTGTGTGAGCTCCCAGGCCTGAGCCTCTTGGCATGCTGCCATTAGGTGCAGGAAAGGATATGGCGCCACAGGAAGCAGCAAAGTCCAATCCAGCTGTTGGTCCCATCAGATCTTGGGCATGGAAGGAGGTGCCATCTCATCCTCAGGCAGCAAAATTCCTTGAACAGCCCTAATCTTAACACAGGCCTTGACATCGGGACACTGGACCAGCCTGGTCACACCTGGTGGACGTCGCTGCCTCCTGTGGAAGTTCCACAGTTTTAACACTGCACTGCATGAAGAAGGGCTTTCTTTTGCCTGTCCTGGACATGATAATAATAATAATAATAATAATAATAATAATAATAATAATAATAATAATAATAATTTATTATTCATACCCCCGCCCATCTGGCTGGGTTTCCCCAGCCACTCTGGGCGGCTTCCAACAAAAGATTAAAAATACATTAAACCATCAGTCATTAAAAGCTTCCCGAAACCGGGCTGCCTTCAGTTGTCTTCTAAAATTCAGATAGTTGTTTATTTCTTTGACATCCGAAGGAATTGCATTTGCCACCACCGAAAAGGCCCTCTGCCCTGTAACTTGGTTTCCCGGAGCGAGGGAACCGCCAGAAGGCCCTCGGCGCTGAACCTCAGTGTCCGGGCAGAACAATGGGGGTGGAGACACTCCTTCAGGTCTACTGGGCCGAGGTCGTTTAGGGCTTTAAAGTTCAGCATAAACACTTTGAACTGTGCTCGGAAACGTACTGGGAGCCAATGTAGGTCTTTCAAGACCGGTGTTATGTGGTCTCGGCGGCCGCTCCCAGTCCCCAGTCTAGGTGCCGCATTCTGGATTAGTTGTAGTTTCCGGCTCACCTTCAAAGGTAGCCCCACGTAGAGCGCATGGCAGTAGTCCAAGTGGGAGATAACCAGAGCATGCACCACTCTGGCGAGACAGTCGACAGGCAGGGAGGGTCTCATCCTGCGTACCAGATGGAGCTGGTAGACAGCTGCCCTGGACACAGAATTGACCTGCGCCTCCATGGACAGCTGTGAGTCCAGAATGACCCCCAGGCTGCGCACCTGGTCCTTCAGGGGCACAGTTGCCCCATTCAGGACCAGGGAGTCCTCCACACCTGCCTGTCTCCTGTCCCCCCAAAACAGTACTTCAAAACAGTACTTCTTTCTTGTCAGGATTCAACCTCAATCTGTTAGCTGCCATCCATCCTCCAACCACCTCCAGACCATAGCTGTCAACATAGCTGCAGTGTGACGCGGCAGCTAAAAAAGCCAATGCATCAATAGGAGTATAGCATCTAGATCAAGGGAAGGGATAGTGCCACTGTATTCTGCTCTGGTCAGACCTCACCTGGAGTGTTGTGTCCAGTTCTGGGCACCACAGTTCAAGAAGGACACTGACAAACTGGAACGTGTCCAGAGGAGGGCAACCAAAATGGTCAAAGGCCTGGAAACGATGCCTTATGAGGAACGGCTAAGGGAGCTGGGCATGTTTAGCCTGGAGAAGAGGAGGTTAAGGGGTGATATGATAGCCATGTTCAAATATATAAAAGGATGTCACCTAGAGGAGGGAGAAAGGTTGTTTTCTGCTGCTCCAGAGAAGCGGACACGGAGCAATGGATCCAAACTGCAAGAAAGAAGATTCCACCTAAACATTAGGAAGAACTTCCTGACAGTAAGAGCTGTTCGACAGTGGAATTTGCTGCCAAGGAGTGTGGTGGAGTGTCCTTCTTTGGAGGTCTTTAAGCAGAGGCTTGACAACCATATGTCAGGAGTGCTCTGATGGTGTTTCCTGCTTGGCAGGGGGTGGGACTCGATGGCCCTTGTGGTCTCTTCCAACTCTATGATTCTATGAACTTACAGATTTGAAAATAAGGGACCAGCAGCCTCGAAAATAAGGGATCAGCAGCCAAAATAAGGGATTTTCAGAGCACAGGTATGTTCAACTTCTGAGCCCCTCCGAGCCAAAGGCAGAAAGCCCAGCCAGCAGCCAAACAAAGCCTCAAGCGGTGGTTCCCACAGTGCAGCAACCCGGCAAAGAGGAATCAGCAAGGAAAACCACCGTCACCTCTCCGCTGGGCAGCGCTGAGCAAAGGCGAGTCCCCAGGCAACACGGCCGATTGGATCGGCACAAGGCATGCAAGCTCCACCCCCCAGTCGTTCTTAGACTCCTTATTGGGTGAGCAAAGCAGCCAAGCAACACAGTTGGAGCCTCCCTCCTCCCTGGCCGGCAGAGAGGGAGAGGAGCTGCTTCCTTTGAAACCCAGGAAATTTACGGGACATCATCAATAAGGGACAGCAGCAGGACAAGGCCCTGGGATAAGGGACTTTCCCGCCAAATAAGGGACGGTTGACAGCTATGCTCCAGACACTCACACAGGAACTTCCAACATCCAGCTTCACTGCGGGAGGCAAACTTTCTCTCTCCACTCTCACATGCCATGTGGAGTTTATAAACTTCTATTGCGCTGCTTCTTCCTCGCCTTTTCTCTAAAGCAAAAAAGGAAGATGCAGACCAAGCCAAAGACCCAGCCCCCTGCGGAAGCCCCTGACCGGCCAGATCTGAGATCCCAGGACGCTTTGGGCAAAAACAAGGCCGTTTCGACCGTCATCATGTTTTATTTCTCCAACACTTTAAATAAGCTGAATACATAAAGCAGCATTTGTCGTTATTAAAAATGCAGCTGCATCCCACTAGGGCACTGAGTATAGGGGGGCTGGGGGGGGGACACGCTGAGCCTTGCGCAGGAGGGGGGGGCCGAGATGCAGCCAGAAATCAGTACTCATCATTATTGCACATGGGCAGAAGTGCTGGGAACAGAAGCCAGTTTCCACCCCCAACTCCCCCCCCACCTGCCCACCCCCCTCCAACACTCGTACAGCTCAGGAGCACCCAGGGGGGAGGCTGAGCCCCCCCACCAACATTGCAGATCCAAACTTGTGTCTCCCAGTTTCCTAGTCCCCAAATGTGACACGCAAACAAGCACACTTTCCTGCCCCCCCATTTCTGTCTCCTGACCCCACCCCCCGGTCCTTAGAGTCTCTTTCTCCTCTGTTGTCCCCCCCCCCAACAAACAGGGCAAGTATTATGAGGGGCAAGACCCCCTGGTCCCCAGGCCACTATTTCCAGCCCACACCAGGAGGTCTCACCAGGCCTGGGTTTGCAGAGGGAGGCACTGCACTGGGGTGGACGAAGCCCCCCACCCAGAAAGAAACCTTGGGGGGGGTCTCTTGGATGCTGGTGTGTGGCCCCCTCCCCAGTCCAACTGCATGGGGGTCCCTGGGGCAGCCACCTTATTGCACTTCCTCCTGGCTCATGGGAAGGGACCCCCCTTCCTTCCCACAGCTCCTGCCAGGGCTGGGGAGGGGGGTTTCCAGGCACCGGGAAGCCCCTTTGCTACAAAAGGCCACAGGGTGGAATCTTAACCTCCCGCCCCCCAAAAAACATGGCCCCACAGGCTCCTCCGCTTCGCCAGGCCCTGAGAGCCCGCCGATCGCTGGCACCGCCTGTGCCACTTTCAATGCGCTGCGGCACCCTGAGGCTGCCTGAAGGGTCCATCGTGGGTCCGCAGCCCCCCTTTTGCCCCGCCGGGCTCAGGGGGGGCCTCTGTGTGTCCCGCCTTAGGACTGTGCTTCGGGCAGCTTGAGGCTGGGCTCTGCCAGAACCGGGCCCTTGAGGTGCCTCTCTGGGCACAGCAGGCTCTTGGCTTCGCAGTTGAGGTTCTGGTAGGCGGGGGTGCTGGCGGGGGGCCGGGGGCAGACGGAGGCAAAGCTGAAGCCAAAGGGCCCCAGGCAGCAGGCGGGGCAGCTCAGAACCTCCTCCTGCTCCAGCACCCCCACGCTGCCCCCTCCGCTCAGGGCCAGGGCCGACCCCGCGTGCTCCAGCGGGGGCCCCGAGCCGGGCGGGGGCACGCTCAGCTCCGAGAAGCCCCCTCCCCAGCTGGGGGGCTTGCTGTTGTTGTTCAAGAGCAGCCCGTTGGCGGGCCAGGGCTGCATCCCAGAGACGGCCGTGCGGATGAAGCTGCCGTTGGCCACGGAGGGCGCCAGGGGGGCGGCCGGCTCCGCAGGGAGGGCGCTGGGGGGGCTGTCGGGACTGGTGTCCATGAGCTCGCCGGAGGGAGGGGAGCGGAGGGGGCGTTCCAGGCTGCTGCAGTCCAGGGACAGGAGGGGCTGGGGGGGGCGAGGACCCCCCCGGCGGGGCATCTCCGGGGAGGCGGGCAGTGAGCGGCACCTGCGGGTGAGGGCGGCCGACTCGGAGAAGTCGCAGTGGGCCTCCACGGCCGGCTCCGGGGTGACGGGTGTGCCCGGCGGGAAGGGCGAGGGGGGCGGCAGGTCGAAGGTCAGCGAGATCAGAGACTTGCTGGGCGTGTCAAAGAGCTTGATGCGGCCGCCCTGGAGGTCGTGGCGCTGGGAGAAGGGGTTGACTCGCTGCGGGGTGTCCTGGGGCGCCCTGGGCGGGACCATGTCCGACTGGCTGCGCGAGAGGCGCTGGTCCGGGGGCACGAGAGGCTGGTCCAGCAGGCTGGGCGGCATGGCGGGCAGCAGGGGGTCCTGGGTGGCTTTGTCTGGAACAGAGGGAGAAAAAGGTGGTCAGGGGGTCGCCCAGAGGCAGACCTCAAAGCACGATGACTAGATGACCTTTAGGTTCCCCTCCAGCTCTGTCGTTCTCTGATTCTATGACCAAGTGAGGGCTGTTGCTTGGACCCACATCACTCGGGAGCGCAGGAGTCCTTTGGAGCAGGCGTGGCGTTGCCACGACACTACAGTGTTGCCCAGTGGTTAGAGTGCTGGACTAGGAGCTGGGAGAGCTCAGGGTTCGAATCCCCACTCAGCTAGGAAGCTGACCTTGGCAGGCAGGCCCTGGCGCTTAGCCCAACTTACTTCTCAAGCTTGCTGCGGAGGAGGAACATGCAAGCCCCTTTGAACTCCTTGGAATAAAAGGTGATGTATGAATGTAATAAATAAATAGAATACTAATTTGAAAAAAATAATAATAATTATACGCTACTTTCCCCCCTTTCAAGACAAGGCAGTTGGCAGAAAGCTGGTTCAAAAGAATATTTTTTTAGCTGTTGTTTAGAGTCCAGTGCCTCTGTCCCAAAACTATAGAACTGCAGAGCTGAAGACAACACGAAAAGTTAGAGATGATATTAAAAAAGCCAGAAGAAAGAAGGAGGGAAGTCAACTCTTAGGAGCAAGTTCAAATGCAAAATGAAATGTAATATGTGTACAGTGGTACCTTTGGTTACGTACTTAATTCATTCCGGAAGTCCGTTCTTAACCTGAAATTGTTCTTAACCTGAAGCACCACTTTAGCTAATGGGGCCTCCTGCTACTGCCGCACCTCCGGAGCACAATTTCTGTTCTAATCCTGAAGCAAAGTTCTTAACCTGAAGCACTATTTCTGGTTAGCAGAGTCTGTAACCTGAAGCGTATGTAACCCGAGGTACCACTGTATGTACAATATGTAACTAAAAAACGAATAAAGATTATCTTAAAAAAAAGAAGGATTGCAGAGCTGGAAGGGACCTGGGGGTCATCTAGTCCAACCCGCTGTGAGGCAGCAATCGAAATCCAGACTGGGAAGGGTTACCACGGAGGGAGAGTGCCGGGCTCCCCGGGGTGCTGGTCCTGTCGCTCTGCAGGGCGTCTCGGGCGTCTCTGGCTGCCAGCTGCTGCTTCAAGATGCCCTCCAGGCGCTGCGTGATCTCCAGGAAGGAGGGCCTCAAGGTGGGCTCCATCTAGAGGGGGGGGCGGGGGAGAAGGCACCTGGCTCAGCAGCGGTGGGGAGGGGGCAGTTGAAAAACAAAGCCCCAAGGCTCCCTTGCTGGGGTGGGGCTTGCTGGGCTGCTGCCTCCCCTGGAAACAAAAATCTTGGCCAAGAACCAGGGGGGTCTGTGGGACAGAAAGCGGGGGGGTCCAGCCTGCCTCGGGGGGAGGGCTGCCTTCCCCTCAGAGACTGAAGCAGGACAGATTTCTGGGCACGGGACACAGTTCTCACCAACTTCAGTCCCTCCTAAAGGGAAGTACTGTATTTTTCCGTGTATAAGACGCCCCTTATTTCTTTTAACCCGAAATTAAGTTGTGCAGCTTTTGGGGGATGTGGGGGAGGTCACTTCCGCCAATCACTCACCCGCCTGCCCCCCACTGCCAATCACACACCTCACTGGAGCCGCCAATTGCCTGCCCGCCTGGCCACAGCCACCAAACACCCGCCCAGTTGCTGCTGCCAATCTGCTGCTTGCTGCTGCCATTAGTCACACGCGCCCCCCCCCCTCTGCATTCACTATCAGTATATAAGACGACACCCAATTTTTGGTCCCCCCCCCCTTTTTAGCAAAAAGCATTGTCTTATACAAGAACAAATACAGTAGTTCTTTGGGCAACATATAGCTAAACGGTGGAACTCCCTGCCACAGGAGGCTAGAATAGCCACCAAGCTGGATGACTTTAAAAGAAGATCAGACAAATTTGTGAAGCAGAGGACTCTCAAGGGAAGGAAGTAGCCAGGAAAGCTTCCTTTAAATTGAACCCAAAAGCTGCATTCGTGGTCATGGCTGGGGCTGGGGCTCTGTACTCCTCAGGATTTGCCCCCCTCCAGCCCCTGCAAAACCACCACACCCAGCCAGGGCTGATTCTCTCATGGGCATATAGGGCCAGGAGGGGCAAAGAGGCTCCCTTCTGGCAGGTGGGGGGTCTGGCAGCCTGAAGGCTCATTCAGTTCTGGGGGGGTTGGGGGGGGGGTCTTACGCTGCAGCAGTGGAAGGCCAGCTGGAGGAATGTTGCAGGGCAGTCGGCTCCCACCAGGTTGCAGAAAGCGGATACATCCAGCCCAAAGTCCTGCAGGGAAGAAGGGAGAGGGAGGTGAGAACCCCCCCCCCCAATCATTCAGTTTGCACAAACTTCACACACACTCACACTCACACACAACATACGTTACGCTTCTGTTATAAATTCATAGAAAATCAACCATACATCGGATTTGCACTGTTCCACTTTTATTTTACTCCATGAAGGAAGGACTACAAAATGGGGAAGATTTGATACAGGGCAGCCATAATCCCTTCACCATCCCAGCACATCTGCAGGAGCCCTGCCCAGTTATGGTCCTAGACAGAAGACCATCAAGATCACAAAGAACTTGCATATAGGAGTGGATTCAGCAGGGACTGGAACAAAGGACACTGATCAGATCTTCCCTCTGGGGGCAGGAAACTGCAAACTCCCCTCTGTCTCCTGGAAAGTACTCATGGGGAGGGGGAAAGGGGGAACCAGCCAGGTGACAGGACACTCAGGTTACCACCACAACCCCTCCCTCAACCCCTCCTTTCTGTGATGTATGTATGATGCTTCTGGGGGTGGTCTTGATCTACAGGGTGGCAATTTCAAAAGTCTTTATAAGGCTTGCACACCATTTTTTCTGGGTCCTCTCTCTCTCCTGCAAGTGAGGGGAGCACCCTGTTGCAACAGTTCAATAAAGGCCAAGCCTACAGGCTGCTGTTTTGCTCCAAGTTATCCTGGTTGGTGTCTTTGTTTTTGTCCAAGGGAGCCCTCGGATTTCTCCGTTAACATCACTAGGAAAAGAATCGAGAAGAAGACTGTCGATGTCATAATGATGTTATACAAATTTGCAGCCACATCCGGAAGGCTGTGTCCGGTTCTGAACGCCTCGTGCAAAAAAGGGTATTTCTGGGTTGTAAAATGATCAGAAAAGGGCCACCAGAATTTTCCAGAGGGGTGCAGACTCCCCTAAAGGGAAGGTTGCAGCGTTTGGGATTTTTTTAGTTTAGAGAAAAGATCAACAGGTGACATGATAGAAGTTTTTTTAAAAAAAAAATAGCCATGACATGGAGAAAATGAAGAGTTTCTCCTTCCACCCTAGAACTTGTGGACAGTCAAGGAAGGTGAACGTCGGGAGATTCAGGACAGAGAAAAGAAAGTCTTTCTTTAGCCAGCACATACTTAAACTCTGGAACTCACTGCCACTGGAAGCAGTGATGGCCACCAGCCTGGATGGCTTTGAATAGAGGACTAGACAAATTTATGGAGAAGGAGAGAGCTAGCAATGGCTACTAGCCAGGAGGGCTGGACTCGGCCTCTGCGGTTGGAGCCAGCAATGCTTTTGTGCACCAGTCGCTGGAAACCGCAGGAGGGGAGAAACGGGCTCTTGTGTTCAAATCCTGCTTGCTGGTTTCCCACAGGCATTTGGACTAGGTGGGTCCCTTGGCCTGATCCAGCCATCTCTCCTTAAGTTCTTATGACCTTCCTTACCCCAAAATAGCTCAACAACACAGAAAAATACGGTAAATTGCTGTGTTGGCTCTTTGCAAAAAATAAGTGGGTTTTGGGTTGCAGTTCAGGCACTCGATCTCTAAAGGTTTTGCCACTACTGCCCAAAAGCCTGCTGGAGACCGATGATAATAATAATAATAAAATTTTATTTATATCCCGCCCTCCCCAGCCAAAGCCGGGCTCAGAGCGGATAACAACAGTAAAATAACAGAGTTTACATAAAATCACAATCAATTAATTGAAATACATTCTAAAATCAATTCATGAGCCTCTGTCGCCCTTCACCTGTCTGCTTGACCCAAACATGAAATGCATTTGGAGAAGCTAAGCTAAGTGGTCAGTGCAGACCCAGCCAAAAATGATGGGAGGATCACAAGATTTGCTGAGGGGAGGAAACAAATTCGGCTCTGTGCTCATCCTGCCTAGAGGAGCTATTGCAGGCCCCTCCCTCGCCGAGAGAGAGAGAGAGAGAGAGAGAGAGAGAGAGAGAGAGAGAGATCTGTGCAACGCAGCCCCCTGCCGCGAGGGGGCAAGCAGGGCCTTCTCCGCAGGGCCAGAGGGTGGACCAGCCGCTCTCTCCATGCCCCCCTCCAAAAGGGGAAGCACTCAGCTTGGCAGAGGCTACCCCCCCCTCACATCTGGCATTCTCCGGAGGCGGAAGGATGGCAGCCTTTATCTCACAGAGCAGACATCTTTCTGGGATGATGGGGCAGTTCTGGGGACGGGGTATTATCTGCACAATGGCATCCACAGGCAACACTCAAACAAGCATCAAGCGTGGCGGGATGATACTCTAAAATTAGATGACAAGACAGAAGTACTGTTTTTGGGGGACAGGAGGCGGGCAGGTGTGGAGGACTCCCTGGTCCTGAATGGGGCAACTGTGCCCCTGAAGGACCAGGTGCGCAGCCTGGGGGTCATTCTGGACTCACAGCTGTCCATGGAGGCGCAGGCCAATTCTGTGTCCAGGGCGGCTGTTTACCAGCTCCATCTGGTACGCAGGATGAGACCCTCCCTGCCCACAGACTGTCTCGCCGGAGTGGTGCATGCTCTAGTTATCTCTCGCCTGGACTACTGCAATGCGCTCTATGTGGGGCTACCTTTGAAAGTGACCTGGAAACTGCAATTAATCCAGAATGCGGCAGCTAGACTGGTGACTGGGGGCAGCTGCCGAGACCACATAACACCGGTGTTGAAAGACCTACATTGGCTCCCAGTACGTTTCCAAGCACAATTCAAAGTGTTGGTGCTGACCCTGAAAGCCCTAAATGGCCTTGGCCCAGTATACCTGAAGGAGCGTCTCCACCCTGGACACCGGTGTACATCTCCCGAGGGCCTTCTGGCGGCTCCCTCACTGCAAGAAGTGAGGTTACAGGGAACCAGGCAGAGGACCCTCTTGGTAGTGGCACCCGCCCTGTGGAACTCCCTCCCATCAGATGTCAACAACTATCTGACTTTTAGAAGACATCTGAAGGCAGCCCTGTTTAGGGAAGCTTTTACTCTTTGATGTTTTATAGTGTTTTTAATATTCTCTTGGGAGTTGCCCAGGGTGGCTAGGAAAACCAACCAGATGGGGAAGCTATTAATAGCAGCCTAGAACAGGTTGTTCATGGGACCATCTCCTCCAACCAGTCCCCTCAACATGTCCTGAACTGGGGTGAGATGGGGGGCTCAGGTTTCTCTTTGTGGCCACTTCCATCCCCGCTGCCTCTGAGCCAAGGCTTCATCCTCCTCCAGGCAAGAATCTGACCTGCTCATCTGAGACTTGAGCGGCTGAACTCCCTCTTGCTTCCAGAGCGTCACATGTGATACAGGGGAAGGATGGAATATGTATTTGCAATAAACAGATGTAAAGGACTTTCTGGGTGAGTAGAAAGTCAGCCCCAGATCTGGCAACCTTCTCTTCTCCTGCTGAAGTTCTCTGGAAGTGGGGTCCCTCATGGTCAAGAGACAGTCAGGCTCCTGAATCCCAGTTTCTGGAAATTGCAGGAGGGGAGAGGATTGCTGTGCTTGGATCCTGCTTGGGGGTTCCCCCTGTTGGAATTCTGCCTGGGTCAGAGGAATGTGCCACAGCGGAGGCACCGGCAGATATTCCTTGGCGACCTCCCGGCTGCTACTCCCGGCAGATAAGCAGGCGAGGTCTCGGCGATTTTTCTCAGGCTGTGAGAAAAACACACCGTTCCTTCTCTCTCCCCTTTGGTGTCCCCCAGGGAGGGGAAAGAAGCAGACAGAAAACTATTTACATCCTTTATTTCTGTCTCTCACTTCAGTACAGAGAAAACATGTCTGCACTCAACAGCAGTAAGAATAAACTCCACCCATGTACTTCCAGTACGGGTCATATGACACACACACTGAGCTAACATCCGGTGCTCAGAACAGAATGGACTGCCCCTTTGTTCCCATGGCAACAGTCACAAACATCCTGTTTGGCTTTCCAGCCACAAGCAGCTGACTTGGCTGCTATAGCCTTTGCTTGCTGCTGCATTGCTGCTTTATAATAACACCCCCAAGAGGCACCTACTGGGAAAACAGGGTCTTGGACTAGGTGGGCACTGGCCAGCGTTCAAAATCCACCAGGCGTCTTTTGCACCTGGGTCTCAGCCACTTGCGACCAAAGGAAGATGCCCGGATGATGCCTGACATCTTAGGTAGTATTTTGACGTCTTAGGAATTTTGAGGTCTTAGGTATATGTTAAATGTTCCTAAGTGTACCAACCAAACACGTACATAGATCAGCACAGGAAGACCGACCTGGAACTATTTTGATTCCCAAACTGAGCAAATGATTTCTCTGCAAGGTCAAAGTGGGAAACCTCCCCATTGTCTCTTTCCTCACAAATCCTGTCTTAAGGGTATGTCTGTGTTTGAAGAGGGTGTGAGCCTGTGACCTGGCCCAGGAACTATTTATCACTATAAAAGACTGGCCTGGCTCCCCAGGCAATCAATCAAGTGACCATTAAACAGGTAACGTGGCAGACAGGAGGTAAACAAAGCACTCAGATTTCTGCTGTAGACCACCCCTTTCTCTGATGTAGGTATGATGTATCTGGGGGGGGGGTGTCTTGACCTACACCCCTTCTGTGATGTATGTATGATGTTTCTGGGGGTGGTCTTGATCTACAAGGGGGCAATTTCAAAAGTCTATATAAGGGCTTGCACACCATTGTTCTGGGTTCCTCTCCTTCCTCCCTGTTGTGGGGGGAGTGGGGGACCCTGTCACAACACTTTAATAAAGATCAGGCTTACTAGCTGCTTTGCTTCTCAATATTCTCTGGTTGGCCTCTGTTATTTTCTCCTACCAATGGGGAACCTACGTAAGGACTCTATATGGGGTCTTGGGTACCCCATAAGGGGAAAAGGGCAGATTTTCGTTTACAACAAGGCGCACAACCGGGAAACCTTGAATCTGGACCGTTTTCACCCAGTAGCAACACATCCTGCCAAATTCTCTCCAAGATATTTTATCTGCACAATCAGAACAAATTTCAGGAAGCAAAAAGGAGGAAAAGTCTTGCAGAAAACCCTCTCTCTGCAGCCCTCCTGCCTTCTTCACCTTGAAGTCAAGGCTGCTGTGGAATTAGAGGTGGGGAGGGGGCTACCACAACAATGGCTTCCTCCCCCCCAAGCCCATTTCTCTTGCCCGGCATGGCCAGGCAGAAGCTCCTCTCCATCTTGGCACCAGGAGAGGTTCTGGGTCCTGGAGCTGTCATTCCGGAAACGCCCAACCCAGAGGCCGCCTTCCGGGGCAACCTGTTATTAGGACACAGCCCAGGAGAGAGGCAGGCGGCTTCATGGCAACCGAGACGAGAGCGGAGAAGCACCAAGGGCAAAGGGTGGGTGGGGGGCACTGGGCTCCAGGGAAGAAGCCCGTGAGACAAAGCACAGGCTGCTCTCCTAGGAGCAGGTTTTCTTTCCGTGAAATGCAGGAGGGAGGGACTTGGGGGGGCAGACTCCCCCCACCCAGACCTTTTCTCCTTCTTCCTTAAAGTGAACTGCTCAACTGCAGTCAGCAACTAAGTGCCCCCCCCAAAAAAAACCACCTCTTCTGTTGGAAAGAGACAATGCAGCGAGTTGCACAGTTCTCCTCCAGGGGAATCGCTGGAGATGTGCAAAAAAGGGCACCTCCCCCCTTGCAGCTGCTATATCTGGAAGGGAGGGAACAGTGGAAACGCCCCTCTGGGTTCAAAGAGCGGGGGGGGGGGGAGGGATTTCATAGGATCCTGCTAAGAGTTCGACAACTGCAGGGGGAAGCTGTCCTCATTTCCGACACATCTCCTACAATATACTGTTCAAAGTCGTTTTTAAAAATAAATATGCCCCATGATGCCAAACTATGACGTTGAACATAGTGTCTAGTTTGGCCCTCAGTTGTTCCAAAAATATCCAAATTATACAGGCCAGGAAACTGATATTGGGCGTCATCTGTCTCCAAAATGAAGTCCTGCCTTTGCTCTCCCCTCACCATCTGAGGAACAAACCTCCCCAAAGATGCTTTGAAGTCTTTTCCTGCAAAATTCCTGCGCTATGAATCCCACGGGGAAGCCAGGAGAGATGACCCCTGGTGCCCCCCAACCACAAGAGGCCTTGGACTCCGCCTCCCACCAGCCCCAGCCAGCATGGTCACATGACAGCGCTGAGGCTGATGGGAGTTGTAGTCAGAAGCATCTGGAAGGCAGCAGGTGTTGGGAAAGTCCCTGCCTGGGCACCTGAGCTCCACCTTTCCCGGAGAGAAAGCTATTGCGTGAACAGGTTATCCAAAGCAGCCCAGGTGAGCTGGGAGACCAGCATTCCTCAGGGGGTGGAGGAGGAGGGCCAATTATCGCCTCCTTCCTCACCTGCACAGGTAATAGGCGTAATTAAGGGCCTCCCCAAGTCTCCTGGGAGGGAGCCAGGAAGGGATGCATTTGAGCTACAGAGGCTGGGATGGGAATACCTGCCGAGCAACTTCTTGGGGGGGGGGGTTAAAAGGTAAAGGGACCCCTGACCATTAGGTCCAGTCATGGCTGACTGGGGTTGCAGCGCTCATCTCGCTTTACTGGCCGAGGGAACCGGCGTACAGCTTCCGGGTCATGTGGCCAGCAGGACTGAGCCGCTTCTGGCAAACCAGAGCAGCGCACAGAAACGCCGTTTACCTTCCCGCCGGAGTGGTACCTATTTATCTACTTGCACTTTTATGTGCTTTCGAACTGCTAGGTGCGCAGGAGCTGGGACCGAACAACAGGAACTCACCCCATCACAGGGATTTGAACCGCTGACCTTCTGATTGGCAAGTCCTAGGCTCTGTAGTTTAACCCACAGCGCCACCTGCGTCCCATCTCTGGGGAGTTAGGGGGGCTGAATTTAATTAATTAGGAAGAACTTTCTGACAGACAGAGGTGTTTGACAGTGGAATTGCAGCTCCTTTGCAAGGCAGTGAGCTCTTCTTCATTTGAGCTGTTATGGAAATTACGGGGGGGGGCACATATTTAAAGTTGTTAAATGTTACAAATATTATGCCTGAATGTATCCTTTCAACTTGACAGCTCAGGAAAGATGCCTAGCTTTAAAAATCATATAAAAATCAATCCCTTTGCCAGTTTCCTCCATTCCAAAGCTGTTTTGCCCTTGGAAAAGGACTCTTTCCCCTCCACCTCAAACCCCATTCAGGGGTGGCAACTGCTGAGCTGATTGTTGGCCAAGGGAAACCAAATCTCATCACCGGACTTGCAAAGGAAGTTCTATTGTACTTTGGGTGGTGGGTAACTAAGAAGTATTTGCCTTATGCTAATCTCATACTTGGGTCTTGCCCTGACATAGCTGTCTATGCTAATCTTGTGTAACCCTCCCCTTTCTGAGGTTTTAGTGATGTAGCAATGATGTATCGATGATGCTGTACGGACTGTATTCTGGGATGTGGTGGGGAAGTTTTAAAAGTCAGTGTCACCCCATGTTCAGGGTTCTCTCGCTGCTGTTTGAACCTGTTGCGCAACAATGAAGGAGCTAAGTCTGCTGACTGCTGTTTTGCTCCAAATTAAAAAGGTACCCCTGCCCGTACGGGCCAGTCTTGCCAGACTCTAGGGTTGTGCGCTCATCTCACTCTAGAGGCCGGGAGCCAGCGCTGTCCGCAGACACTTCCGGGTCACGTGGCCAGCGTGACAAACTGCATCTGGCGAGCCAGCACAGCACATGGAACGCCGTTTACCTTCCCGCTGGTAAGCGGTCCCTATTTATCTACTTGCACCCGGGGGTGCTTTCAAACTGCTAGGTTGGCAGGCGCTGGGACCGAATGACGGGAGCGCACCCCGCCGCGGGGATTCGAACCGCCGACCATACGATCGGCAAGTCCTAGGTGCTGAGGTTTTACCCACAGCGCCACCCACGTCCCTTTGCTCCAAATTGCTTGGCTGTAATTTCCTTCTTTTACTGAACGCACGGACCCACGGGGGACGTGGACCCCAGGGAGCTGGGTTGTTGAGGAGTCTCTCAACCCAGAATTTTCCTTATAATAGGTTTTAAAACAGAGGTCAGGTGGCCATCTCTCTGGGATTACTTAGCTGTGATACGAGCATTGCAGGGGGTTGCACCATAATAATAATAAATATATCTACCCCCGCCCCCCCCATCTGGCTGGGCTTCCCCAGCCACTCTGGACGGCTCCCAACAAAACATTAAAAACATAATAAAAGATCAGACATTAGACTAGATGACCCTTGGGGATCCCGTCTATGATTCTGTGATTCTGAGGTTTATTTATTTGCCTGTGATGTCTGTGCAAACCCAGCCTTCCTAAACAGAGCAACCAGGGCAGCAAAAACGCAATGGAGCATTTCTGAAAGAGCAGGCAGATCTGGCCAGGAACAGCAAACTGCGTCTCAACAGAACATATTAAGGACAGCAGAAAAGAGGTGAGAGACCCCCAGTGAAGCTGTGGGGTAGTGAGGGTGAAAAATGCCCCCTGTCTGCCCCAAACCATCATCCCTCCTCATGACTGAACAGCTCAGCTAGAGAGAGGAACATGGCAGGCAACACACACGGCGTTGGGCACAGTCATAAACAGATGTCAGGGTGGGGGAGAAAATCCACACAGAGCTCTGAGGTTTTATTTGTGGATTAAGACACATTCTGAGCAGCTAAAGATAAAGGCCAAAGTGCCCGTCTCATGCCCTAATCTAAAGATGACCGTTTTCCACTCTTTTTCTACTCTCCGCTGAGCAAAGAGCCCTGGACGGATCTGGGTATCTGGGGTGGGAGGTCAGCCTTGCCTAAAAAGCAGAGACATCACCTTGCCAACAAAGGTCCGTATAGTAAAAGCTCTGGTTTTCCCAGTAGTGATGTATGGAAGTGAGAGCTGGACCATAAAGAAGGCTGATCGCCGAAGAATGGATGTTTCTGAATTGTGATGCTGGAGGAGACTCTGGAGAGTCCCATGGACTGCAAGAAGATCAAACCTCTCCATTCTGAAGGAAATCAGCCCTGAGGGCTCACTGGAAGGACAGATCCTGAAGCCGAGGCTCCAAGACTTTGGCCACCTCATGAGAAGAGAAGACTCCCTGGAAAAGACCCTGATGTTGGGAAAGATGGAGGGCACAAGGAGAAGGGGGCGGCAGAGGGCGAGATGGTGGGACAGTGTTCTCAAAGCTACAGGAGTGCCTGGCGTGCTCTGGTCCAGGGGGTCACGAAGAGTCAGACACGACTAAACAACTAAACAACAACAACAACAAAACCAGCCTGTCTTGTGCCCATAAGGCCAGGAGGCCTCCAGAAGACCCCCTCGGATGCCCAGAAGAAACACAGCTGTTTGCTCAAAGGAGCGCAGCAGAGCAAGGGGAGGAAGCAGCCCCCGCAGGGAGGGAGGGTCTTACCTCAGTGCGGGGCAGGTAGTCTGGGTCGGCCGGCAGGCGGGCGATGGTCTCGCAGAGGATGATGCCGTAGGCAAAGACATCAGCCTGGCGGGATGGGAGAAGGGAGGCAGTGAGGCAGGAAGGGCACGCAGGGGAGGGGGAGACACCCCCCCACACACACAAAAAGAGGCTCCAGCCCCTCCCTTAGATCCAAAGGGAAACTGGGGACAGAAGAAGAGCCCCCCATACCTCCTGGTATTTGTGATCCAGGCCCACAGTCCCCACACCCACTCACCCTCCTGGCTGACCCTGTGCACCCCACTTGCCCCCTTAATTCTCTGGCTGGGAAAGAGGATCAGAGAAACTCATGGAGGAGGAGGAGGAGGAGGAGGAGGAAGGCTCTCGATGGCTACTAGCCAGGACAGTTCTCCTCTGTGTCCACGGTCAGAGGCAGAGATGCTTCTGAAGACCAGAGGCTGGAAAGCCCAGGGGGAGACAGTGCTGCTGCTGCTGCCCTCAGGCCTGGCTTGAGGCATCTAGTGGGGCACTATGAGAGAGAGCAGGAGGCTGGACTCGAGGGGCCACCCTTGGCCTTCTAACGTCCTGACATTCCTCCATGCAGCACACGGACAAGGGATTTCCCTCTCAGAAGACGTCCTGACTGCCTCTAACTTGGATGGCTTTAAAAGAGTGGCTGGGGAAACCCAACCTATTATTATTATTATTATTATTATTATTATTATTATTATTATTCAGGGAGAGTGAGCCTATTCTTGACCATCAGCCACTAGGGCTGGGTGATATCTGGTTGTCAATCTCGTATTATATATCATCAGCCAGACATCACAATATAAAAGGTAAAAGGTAACGGATCCCTGGACGGTGAAGTCCAGTCAAAGGCAACTATGGGGTTGCAGCACTCATCTCGCTTTTCGGGGAGCCTGTGGCGTTTGTCCACAGACAGCTTTCTGGCTCATGTGGCCAGCAGGACTAAACCGCTTCTGACACAACGGGACACCGTGACGGAAACCAGAGCGCAAGGAAACGCCGTTTACCTAATCATGATGCACTGATATAGCACAATGTCTGGAATAAGGATGGAGCCAAGCAGAGGCATCAGCTGCCTTCATGGTTTCTCCGGCATTGTGGTTTTTGCATAGCAAAATCACACACTGATTCACAATATCTTGCTAGGTCAAAAATTATGAAACCGATATGATATGAGCTTCAAACTGGTTTTGGATGATATATTGCCCAGTCCAACTAGCCACAAGGGCTACTTATCCTCTGAAGATGGTAGAGTCTGAGACTCTTAATCTCAAGAGTTGTGGGTTTGAATCCCGTACTGGGCAGAAGATTCCTGCATCGCAGGGTTGGACTGGATGACCCCGATGGTCCCTTGCAACTCTCCAATTCTGCGATTCTGACTATGCCTGGGAGGGCAGCCCTGTGGCCGTCGTGCGCTGAATGGGCCCCCTCTGCCCCCCCCTTACGGTCCTACCTTCTCGTTGTACAGCTCCCCACGCAGGACCTCCGGGGCCATCCAGTACGGAGAGCCGACGACGGCCAGAGGCTCCTTCTCGCCCCCGTCACTGGGGAGGAAGCAGAAAGGGGGGCAGGACCGGGAGAAAGAGGTCAGCCAAAGCCCAGCAGGACACCCCTCCGGCCCCCGCACGGCTCCCCCTGGCCAGGAAGGGCCACCCGCCTCACCTGTAGGTGGGGATCTTCTCCGCCAGGCCAAAGTCTCCCACGACGGCCGTGTAGCCGTTGTCCTCACTTCTCACAAGGCAGTTCTGAGCAGAGGGAGGAAGAAGAGGCGTCACAGGCATCCGAGGCAGGAGAGGGGAGGGCGGGGAGGGGGCCGGGGGGCACCCCATGCTTACCTTGGAGGTGAGGTCACGGTGGAAGATGCCCTTGCTGTGCAGGTAGCGGAGGCCGCGGGCGATGTCCAGGGCCAGCTTGACGCGGACGGGCCAGGGCAGCGGGGTGGGGCTGTCCAGCAGCTGCTCCAGGTTGCCACCGTTGATGTACTGCGGGGAGGAGGAACAACAGGGGGTGGGTTAGATGGGCTCTGGGGGTCCCTGCCAACTCTACAGTTCTAGGCAGACCCACCCGGCCTCTCTCTCCGGCCCCCAGCCTCCCCTCAAGGGATCGCAGTGGCTCCCCATCCACCTTTCCTGGGCCCAGGCGGGCAGGCAGGTGAGCCTCACCTCCGTCAGCGCGTGAAGCTGGCCTTGGTGGACGCAGACGCCCATGAACCTGGAACGAGAGGGGGAGACAGAAGGACCCGTCAGGATGCCGGGGGACCCTCCCCTCACACACTCTGCCCTGGGGACAGGAGGCATCCACGCCCCTCCGACCCCTTGCCCAGGGCAGAAGAGCAAGCGACCCTCAGCCTCAGGTCCCCGGTCTGTAAAATGGGAACAGCGCCTCTGGCAACCAGGAAGGAGGACACAGAGCTCCAGACTTTTTTGGGGGGGGATAGGAGGAGCCCAGTCCACTCAAACCCCCACTTTCTAACATTGAGATCCACCCTCCTCAATGTACTTCACAAGAGAAGCCCCAACTCTCCAGAGCTCTCCATCTCCTCTGCTGGAACGAAGCGCTGGCTCTTTTGAACTGAAGCCAGAATCTTCCAGGAGATGTTCCTTGAGCTCCCTGCAAAAGACCTAGGGCAGGCGGAGGTTGGGGGGCGGTGCCCGGAACCCCCTCAGGTCAGGCTGAGCACCCCCTTTGGCCAGAGCCCCCCACTCAAATCCAACCCCCGACCCCCACCGAGGCAGCCTCACCGGAGGATGTTGGGGTGGGAGAGGCGGTTCATGAGCTGCACCTCGCGCAGCATGTTGCCGCGGTTACTCATCAGCTTGTTCATCTTCAGCACCATGATCTGCCCCGACTGGCGATGCCTCACCTGCAGGGAGAGCGGAGCCGGTCCTTGAGGGGGGGGAGTAGCTTTTGCATTCAGTGACGGATTTACGTATAAGCAGTGGCGTTGCGGGGGGGGGGGCAGGGTGCCCTGGGTGCCATGTCTGGGGGGTGACAAGAAGGCACCCTGCAGGGGCTCGCAGCGGCATGAGCAGCCATTGCACCACCACAGCCGCATGTGGAAGATCCTCTGTTTGCGGCTGCAGCCGCGAGCAGAGGAGCCCAGCGCCGGCAGCAAACCACTATGTCCAGTGCATGTGTGGCGTCACATGCATGCGCCGTACATAACAACGCCGCACATGTGCTGTACATACGTCCATAACAACTCTGCACATATGCACATGTGTTCGTATGGCGCTCGAGCGACGCTGCTGGCAAACTGCTATGTACAGTGCATGTGCGGCATTAATACATTCGGTGCATGCGCCATACGTAGCGAAGCTGCACATGCGCCATACATAGCGGTTTCCCGCCCTGGTGTCATGACGCCTTCGTTCGCCCCTGAGTATAAGCTAAACAAGCTCTAGCTTAAGGCCCCACTCTCTTGGGGGGCCCCCAAAAAATTTAAAGGAAAAAACAACTGGATGGACATTTCTAAAATGTAAGATAAAAAAAACAAATAAAATAAAACCTACATACAGCAACATTTCAGTTCAACAATTACTTTGATAAAATACGTATAGGCTTGTGGGCTTCTCAGAAGAGGGGGGTCATTGGCCACTGTTGTAAACAAAATCTGCCCTTTTTCACTTATGGGGTATCCAAGAGCCCATATAGAGTCCTTATGTAGGTTCTCTATTGGTAGGAGAAAATAACAGAGGCGAGGCAGAGAATATTGAGAAGCAAGCAGCTAGTAAGCCAGATCTTTATTGAACTGTTGCAGCCGGGTACTCCCCTCACACGCAGGAAAGGAGGAGGAACCCAGAACAATGGCGCGCAAGGCCTTATACTGTATAGACATTTTAAATTCCCTGCCCTGGAGCTCAAGACCACAACTCCATACATTATACATGCAATCTATGTACATGCTTGGCTGGTACACTTATGAACATTTAACACATATCTAAGACCTCAAAATTCCCATCACACCGTTTTGAGGTCATGATGCTGGACTAGTTTCCCTCCCCCCACTGGTGGACGAAGGGGGGCGGGGGGCGGTCCGCCCTGGGTGCCATCTGGGGGGTTGATGTCGCTGCTGCCCCTGCCCCCACCCCCTGGGACGCTCAGTGCTCGCTGCACATTTCCAGGATGCTTGGCACTCGCCGTGCATGCCCCAGGACATGTTGCGGTGTGCTGCGCACCCCCCCCCGACGCACCCACCGCAGATGGCGCGCCACACCCCCCGGGATGCGCAACAGCTATGCCCCCGAATGTACGTCGCTCCCAGTGCCAGAGCAGGTAGTTTTGCCACTGCCCCCCCCCCCACGTTCTGCAGCTCTCCATATGCCATGGAAGCAGCTGGTGAGGGGAGAAGGGCTATGCAAATGGGAGGTTTTCCATGACAGCCCAGCCAGAAGCTGCTCCCATGGAAGACCCCCCCCCCCCGGCTTCCTGGCATGGGGAGGGGAGAGAGGCGTCTGCGCTAGCCCACACCTGCAGGCCTCTGAGACAGCTGGCCCCCCCAGCCGGGCCCAGCAGCTGCTTCTCCCCCCTGCAGGGAGTCCTCCTCCCAGGGGCTGTCTCCCAGATTCCTGGCTGCTGCCGTCAGCTGTTGCTCTTGCCCTTTTTAGTCGATGCTCCAAGGCCCGGCGGCGGGGGAGGCTGCCTGCTCCTCCTGCGCCGCCTCTTGCTGCTTCCCCCCCTGCAACCCCAGGGAAGACGAGGAGGAAGGGGGCAAGGGGGTCTGGGCAGAACAGATTGGGGGGCAGGGGAGACCCAGGGCTGGTGGCTGCAGGACCCCAGAGGGAAGGAAGGAAGGAAGGAAGGAGTCCCCTTGCAAAATGTCTCTAAAGAAGAGCACCATCCAGCTGAATCACAGAACTGCAGAGTTAGAAGGGACCATCAGGGTCATCTAGTCCAACCCCAAAATGCAGGAATCTTTTGCCCCATGTGGGGCTTGAACCCCTGAACCGGAGATGCTTTACTGACTGAGCTATCCTGTACCGAGTGGAAGAGCACATCCTCCACCCACTGTGCCCCCAAATCCCAGGTGCACTCTTCACATGCTCAGGGACCCTCTGCTTCGTGATGCCTTCACATCAGCCTGGAAGCGTTCTGGGGCTGAGTCTGACCCAGCGCAGGGCTGCCTGGTGAGAGAAACTCAAGGTGGGCCAAGGCTCGACCCCAGCATGATTGGCAAGGGCATAACCCCCCCCCAGCTCAGGTCAGGGGATGCTGTGGAGTGGGGCTGGGCATAGGGCTGCCATCAGCCTTTCACAGAGGGACCTTCAAGGGTCCTCTAGTCCAACCCCACAGCTCAAAAACTCCAGACAGGGCTCCCACTTTCCCCATCGCTTCCTGCCACTCAGCACTGGACCCTCTTGCTTCTGATCTCTCACCATGGCACCACCTCTTGACCAAGCTATTGGCCTGCCGGTTGTCACCTTCCACAGATATGCCGGCAAAGATGGCGATAAGACCACCCTAAGCAAGAAGGAATTGAAGGAGCTGGTGCAGAAGGAGCTCACCGTTGGACCGAAACTGCAGGACGCAGAGATACAGGCATTAATGAAAGATCTGGACCGCAATGGGGACCAAGTGGTGAACATTTATGAACTCAAAGCTTCGCTGTAAATCATTGTCGTGGCACCCAGGAAAGTGACGTATTCCTGGGTGCCACAGCAATGATTTACAGCGAAGCTTTGAGTTCATAAATGTACACCCCGGTGGGGCAAGGTATCGTGGTTCAGGATTATACCTCTGTAGGCGGTTGGTTTCACATCCAATAAAATTTAAGTTTTGTAATAATAATAATAATAATAATAATAATAATAATAATAATAAAAAAACTCCTGACAGGGGCCCCTCCCACCTCTGTTTAAGAACCTCCAAGGAAGGAGAGTTTGCCGCCTGCATTTATTCCTGCATTGCGAGGGGTAGGTCTAGATGACCCCTGGGGTCCCTTCCAACTCAGCCATTCTGTGCTTCCACAATGATTTTCTGTGCCCAGGACAGACAGACCCCCAAGACTCTCCTTGGCCATGCCACCTCTTCCCACCATTGTCCTGCAAGGGACCAGAGCTCAGCAGGGCAGACGCTCTCAGGTGCCAGGCAAGGAGTGTTTGTCTCACCAACTGCTGCCAAGGCCCGGTGTGTGAAAGGCGATAGCCCAGCCTCACTAATGCATCCCTTCCGCCAAGACCTTCAATTACTGAGCTCTCTCGCACCAAATGGTGGCCCAGAGATCACCTGTCACAGGTGTCACCTTCCATCAGAAGCACCTCAGGGCCGGCAGGGACTCCCTGCAAGACGGAGGACCAAGAAGGCTGCCAGCCCCACAGATGCTCCAGCCGTTGGGTCTGGCCAAAGGAAAAGCCACGCAGCAGCCTTCTAGTCCTCAGGGTTGGAGCAGAACTACCTTCTAACATTTTGCCAGCAGCATGGAAGGAAACTCCACCCCAAACTCATGTCTGGCGCTTTCCCCCTAAACTCAAATGCAAGCGCCTTGCAAGAGTTAAGGCCTTCTTCCCAGCCTGTTTATTCAGGCAGGATGTCCAATTTTGGAGCCTGACATTTATGCAGCAGAGACTTCTCCAGAACACCCCCTCTGCCAGCTCCCTTCGGAGGAAGGGCCCGTCCTCTGGGCTTACAGAAATGAATAGAAAAACCGTAAATCACATTCCAGGATTTGCTCCAAAGTGCAGGGCTGATAAACCAAGCATGTTCCAGAATCCAGCCTGACTGATCAGGCTCCAGATAACAGAGTTAATGTTCGTGGATCGCAGACACTTTGATCTGGCTCGTCCTTCCAATCATAGAATTGTAGAGCTGGAAGGGACCCCCAGGGGTCATCTAGCCCAACCCGCACAGCCCCTTGCTGTGCCAAAGCCAGGCCAGAAGCTAGCCAGCAGGACCAGAGGTCAAGCCCCCGCCAGCCATAAAAGCCCAGGCAGGGATGATCCAGCAGGTTGGCTTGGGTTCGTTTTCTGAAACGCAAAGGGTTGTTCCCAGATGACCTTGTGCGTCTCCCTTCCTACAATTCTATGGCCCCACTTTTCTCCAAGGAGCTCAAGGTGGAATATAAATGCAGAAAAAAGAATCGATAAATGCAGCAGAGCAGGCTCAGAACAGCAGCGGGAGAACTTCACCTACGGAAGTCAAGAATGCGAGCTGACCCAAACTCTAGCCGTAGCAGAACCTCAGAAGAAGAGCCCGGCAGCAGGATCAGGCCAGAGGGAGCCCTCCTCGCCCTGCTCTCTAATCCTGCAGTGGCAAAGCAGATGCCCCAAAGGGAAACCCGGAAGCAGGATTTGAACCCAAGAGCAAGTCCTGTGGTTTCCAGCAATGGATATTCAGCCATGGAGACAGAGCTATCAGTAGCCCTCTCCCCTATCAATTGGTCTAATCCTCTTTAAAGCCACCCAAGTCAGCAGCCATCCCCGTCTCCTGTGGGAGGGAGTTCCGCAGTTCAACTCTGCACTATGTGCAAAAGGACTGTCTTTTCTCTGTCCTGAATCCTCCAGCATTCGGACGCAGGAGGAAAGGCCTGTTTACCAGACAGAGAGATAGATAAACTTTATTCGCATTAGCCAACGGCCATAGCAACATATACCGTATATACAATTAAAAAGACAACAAAGGGTAAAAAGGGCAATGAAATGACCAAGATTATCGTTCAGATACAGAGAGATGGACCTGCCGCCTCCTGACCTCCCTGCATCCCTGACCCTTTCCCCTCCTCGGTCCCATTTCAAGGTCGTCCGAAGCCAGCGCCACCCAGGGACCCAGGTGAGCACCAAGGAACACAAAAGCATCCGAGGGAAAGGCCAGAACGGAGGGACGTGATGCAAGAGGGAACAATTGGGGCCTCTGTTTACGTCTAAACAAGGCGGCATCACGGGCAGCGGAGAAGGAACCTGCTCCAGTTTGTGGCCCCCTCTGTCCCAGCCAGGCACCAGGGAGGCACCAGGGAGGCAGATCTGGCCCAGATAAGTTCCAGCCTGGGAGCCAGGCAAGCCTCCTAATGAGGTTGTGGTGGCTGCCCAACGCTCACTTAGGGAAGTCCTCCCCAGCTGGAGCTGAGCGTCAGCACTTCTGGGCTGGGGCCTGCGAGGATTGCAAAAGGATTGGGCCACAATGCCCTTTCCCTCGCAGCTGGGGGGAGATTTCAAAATAGTCGGAAGAGGAGAATTTTAAACCTACTGATGTGCTTATTACATGTTAGCGCTTACATTTCTGGGAGAATTTCAGTGCAAACCAGAGTTAGGAACTCAGATACAGAACTGATGGGCAGAATCTGGAACCAGCGAGATCAAGCATTCCAAAAAGACTGGAATAAATTTATATTATGTTTGAAGGACAACTGTAAGCAATTAACATCACTAGCAGGGTTATCTGAAGATTTGTAAGATAAAATTGCTACCTATTCAGGATGAGCAATGTAATAACTTAGGTAATAAGAATAAGAATAAGAATAAGAAAGGAAGTGAAATGCAAAGATGCAAAATTTAAGTTTGTAAACTATTAGGCGGGAGGAAAGCCATTAAGCTCAGTTGAGCCAAAAAGATTTAATAAGAAGATACGATGTTACGCAATGTGATTATATGTAAAACTAATAAAAATGATTATACAAAAATAGAAACTCAGATATAGAAACTAGGTGCCAAATGGCTCCTCAAACCAGGGTTACAGCTGCCAAAACGGAGTGCCCGGGGGCCATTTGGGGGCCAGATGACATGAAAGTTGTAATTTTCAATACATTCGTTCTGATTCTGCAGATAATGTATAACTGATAGAATTCGACAGGATGTGTTGCTAGTGTATGAGAGCAGATCCAAGGATCCCCTGGCCTGCGCCTCCAGATGGGGGAGACGTCAGGCACCATCCAGGCAAATGGGCATCTTCTCTTGGTCGCAAGCAAGAGCCGGGTGCAGCATGTGCCTGGCTAATTTTGAACATTGGTGCAAATACTTTGAATATCCAGAACATAGTGCACAGCAGCATATGGGAAAGAGATGGGTTCGCATCCAGGAAGCATTAAGTGAAAACCGTTTGTTTGGGAGGAGTGGGTATGCTGTGGTGCAGGTATTTTCAATTGTGTCCCTCTCTAGGTGCATCCATTGTTTTGTCTCATCTTCTAGTATATATGGGATTATATGGCGTATTTGGTTGGCAATGTAATATGCTTCTATGTTGGGGATTCCCCATCCTCCTTCTGAGGTGGGGAGGTGCAGGTATTTGGGGCTTATCCTTGGTTTTTAATGTGAGAAGATAAAAGAGTGTAGTTTTCTCTGCCAACTGCGGAGTTGGGTTGGGGGGATATAAGTGAAAACTGTTCAGGCAGGCCAGCTCTCAGCCGGGAGAGCCTCTGTTGGTTGGTTGGTTGATTTTACTTCTACGCTGCTTTTCCAAAATGAGCTCTGCTCAAAGCAGCTGACAGCAGACATTCAAAACATCAAAACACAAAAATAGAGCATGTTAGTAAACTCAAAAACCAACAATTTAGCAAACAAAGAATAAATTCAACATTACAAAAAAAAGGGAAAGAAACCAATCTAGGTTTAAGTACACAAATACAAAACAAAGCGAGAGTTATGGCAATAAAGTTACTGTTTTCTTCTGCTCCTACAATAGAAGGGGCCTGGCCTTACTGGGTTGTTGTTTGAGGACAAACCAGGAAAAGATGACAAGACACTAAAAAAATATGCTGTCGATAAGAGGCAACAGTCTGAAAGACGCTTCAAACTTGTCCCTGGTGTTTCTCCAGGCCTGGTGGCAAAATAAGGAGATCAGAAGAGGCCTGAGTCTGGATCAGGCCAGAAGAGGCCCATCTGGTCCAGCACCCTGTTCTCACAGGGGCCAACCAGATCCCTCCAAAGGGATCCCACAAGCAGGATCTGAGCGGAAGCAGCTCTCTCCAGCCATGTGATTCCCAGGGAATGGCATAATTGGCAGAGTTTGACTTCCTCCAGCCGGGGAGGTGCAACATAGGCATTGTGGGCAGTAGCCTCTGGAGAGACCGGCTGATTCATTTATTTGTGTAAAAAAAACTATATACTGCTACATCATAAAAAAAAATCAAAGAGGCTTATAGCAACGGTATTTATATGCAATAAAAACCGCAGAGGAAAATTAAAACCAAGAGATCATCAACTTGCCATGACAGAGAAAAGTTTTGCTAGCAGCCTACATAAGATTATGGGAAACGGGTCTTGTCATGTGAAGCTCTGGCCACAAGGACAGTGAGGGAAAAGCCCCCATTAAAGAGGCCTAGAACAACAGAGCTGGAAGGGACCCCAGGGGGCATGCAACCCACCCCTGAAATGCAGAAATGACAGCTCAAGAATCGCCCACAGGCGGCCCTCCGAGCTCTGCTTAAAAACCTCCGCCACCCTTTGCCACCGCTGGCCCAAGCTCCAGCCTGCATTGACCTGATTACGGCCACACTGGCGTTGGCAAGAGCAGACAAATACCGGCACAGCCCAGCCTGTTTCTGAAACCAGGACGTGGCAGAACCTGATGAGCAGCTGGCTTGATCCAGCCGCTGATAGACGCGGAGGGTGGCAAGGACAGGGCAGAGCCTCCCTCAGCTGGCACACCACTTGGGCCCTGGCAGCATCTCCAGCTGGCGAAGGGTGTCTCTTGTTCCCCAGGGGGCCCTGCAAAGCCACTGCTGCCAGCCAGAGCAGGAGGTGCCTGGGCTAAGGGGGCCAGCGGCCAGACTGTGCCTCGGAGGGCAGCTCAAGGACCCTAGGCCAGAAAGAGAGTCTCTGCTTTGCCCGCAGAAGGGCCCCAGGTGCAACCCTCACCACCACCAGAAGGAAAAGATGCCCGGCTCGTTGGCCTCTGGCTGCCAGAGGAGGGGCTGCTGGGCAGGGGGTGGGCAGGGCAAGGCAGCCTCCTGCGTCTAGTCATTCTGCCTTTATTTCATGAAATCTATACACTGCTTGTTTGTTCAAGAAAGCCTCCGTTTACCAAAAAAAGATTAAGCAATAAAATTATCAATAACAACCGACAGCTATAATTTAAGACTTTCATAAAGCTAAAATAACAATGGAATAAAAATGGATTAAAACTGGCAGCAACCTTCTCAATCTCTAGGTAGGCTTGTCAAAACAAAACCTGTTTCTAGCAGGCGCCGAAAAAGAGGGTGCAGCGAAATCGCCTCCCTGAAGTCAAGAAGCAGGGAGTTCCAAAGGGCACAGGGGGCCACATTTACAAGATTCCTGCCTTGTGGTCCCTCCCAGCGCTATGCTTCTCTTACAAAGACGTTCACACGCTGCCACCCCCACCCCTTCGGAGGCTGTGCTTCCCCACATGCTCCAGCCCTCCCCACCACCCACCACTGCTCTTGCACCCCCCAGGGGCCGGGCCCAGGCTGCAGCAGCTAACAGAGGAGGGCTGGGCTCAGGAAGAGCAGTGTGGAAGCCCCTGCCCTGGCTGGGAGCCTGGGGCCCCTCCCCAGTCTGGCTGGCCCTCGGCCAAGACCCACGGCCACCCCCCAACCCCACAGCCTCTCCCCTCCTGCTGCTTGCTCAGAACTCCTCCTGGCTCAGGAAGGGCTTCCCGCCCCCAGCAAGGCCTTCTGTGCCCCTGCAGGCTTTGGCACCTCGCTAGTGGGGCAAGCCAGCCCCAGAGGCAAAGGGGCAGCACGGAAGGAGCTGGGGGTGGCAGGAGGAATCCCCAGAAAAAGTGACCCCCAGATGAGGGGAACAACTGGCAGGAGCTGCAAAAGCCACCCATGTCTCCCCCCCCCCCCCCGCTTTCTTCCGTCTGGTCCTGCTGTCAGCAGAGATCCTAGAATGGCAGCGCTGGAAGGGGACCCCCAGGGTCATCCGGACCAACCCCCTGCAAGGCAGGAATCACAGCTGAAAAGCCCAAGGCAGGCCCCACAAACTGCAAAAAGGTGTGCGCACGCACACACACAGAACCTCCCTGCAGAGTGGGCCAGAGATCACAAAGGGTTGTTTCTACACACACACACCCCACTCCAAAATCCATGCCTCTTGCTGTGCTCAAAGTCCCCCCCTGGGTGCCTCTGTGTGGGTGGGCACCCTCTGAGTCGCTTCGGCTGCCCGCCAGGGCAAAGCAGGGGCAAACCCAGATTAGCCGGCTTCTAATTCCCCTCTAATGAGCCCTGGGCTGGGTGCGGCACCTAATGACCCTAATAATCCCTCGGCACAAGCCGGGAAGGAGATGAGAGGCGGCAGGCCAGGCTGGGAGAGTCTGCCTGGGGGAGGGGAGAGTGCGGGAGGGTGCCCCCCCCCCAAGAGGGCAGAGGCAGGGGCACCTCGCACACAAGGCTCAGAGGGCAGTGCTCACTCCTCAAAGAGGCCCCTGGCACAGAAGAGGGCAGGGCCCCTGCCAAGACACTCCAAACGGGGGGGGGGGGGATCCGAAATGGCACCCGGTCTGGGGACACCCTGGCTGGCTGGCAGGCAGGAGTCACGAGCTGGCCTGCTCCTCCTCTGTGCATGGCTGGGGGGGGGGGCCTGTTAATGTTCTCCAGCAGGCAGAGATTCCTGCAGCAATGCCACCCACTCCTGGCACGGGGCCTGCAATCCGGGCACATTCCCAGAGCCAAGCTCCGCCACTCTGCTGCTGCTGCGGCCGCCCACCTCCCTCCCGGCAGCAGCTGGGGCCCAGCTGGGCCTCCCCACCCACCCCACTGGCTTCTGAGCCCACTCCTCGCGGCCGGCAGGTGGGTGGGCAGCCTTCAAGGCGGCAGAGGCTGTGCCAGGCCTTGCCCTCCTCCAGACCAAACTCCAGACCATGCCTGGGCAACTTGGGGCACCCCTCCCAGTCGGAGGCAGCAACCGAGGAAAATTTGGGGCCCCAGGGGCCCCAAAACTCTGGCCCAGGCACCGAGGGGGGCAGGGGGGCCTAGGGGGTCAGAGGCTGTGCAGTGCATGTGTGTTTGTGAATGCCTTTCTCTGTCGGGAGCCTCCTTTGACTACTCAGAATCATGAGCTTGTTGGAAGGGACCCCAAGGGTCATCTAGTCCAACCCGCCACAATACAGGAATCACAATTTGATTTTTCTGTCTTTCTTGGATGGTTTTGCTTCTGCTCCAGTTTTCCAAATCCAGAGGAGGAGGGCTGAGCCCTTGCTGTTCCTTGTGGGGTAACGCCAGCCTTGTGAGGCAGGCAGGGCTGCAGGGCAGCGCCTCCAAGCCCCACAGCGTCCCTTCAGCAAATGCCGCTGTCAACATGTGCAACACACACAGACGCAAATCCACAAATGCAAACCCTGCACACAGCTTGCGCAGAAAACCTCCAGGCAGAAATGTGGGCTCCCCACTGTATGTAGTTGGGGGTGGGCGAGAGAGACCACAAGCCCCCCCCCCGCTCCCAAGGCAGGGTCTGCCCCCCCCCCATCGCTGCAAGCCACCCAGAGCAAGCAGAGGCAGAGACCTCCAGGTGACTCGAGCGAGCAAGTCAAGCCGCGAGGGGCCGGGAAAGGCCCAGGATTGGAGCTCAGCCAATTCCAGCGGCGGAAAAGCTCCTTCCTGACTCCCAAGGCAGCCGCCAGACCCCAAACACAGGCCAGGTCTCCTGAGCATCTCTTCCAATATTTACAAAATACTTTAGCAAGCTGGGACTGGCCCAGAGACACAGAGCAGCCCAGGCATGGGGGGTCCAGCACCCCGCACTCCGTGGGGGAAGGGCAAGCGGCCAAGGAGAGACCCAGCGAGGGACGGAAGGAAGGGAGGCTCCTGGAAACAAGCGCTGGCCGGCCGGCAGGAGCCCAGGCGGAGGCGCTCAGGATCAGTGCCAGGAGACACAGGGGCCGGGGACCCAATCAGACCAAAGAGCCCCCTTGGGCTGGCAAGCGCAATGCAGGCAGGGGCAGGCCGGCCTCTCGTGGGACCCAGGATGAGGGGGACCTGAGCGGTCATCTAGTCCAGCCTCCTCTTAGGGGTCTGCCCCAGAATGCCCTCCTCAGTGCCAGGATTATGCAGCCAACGAGCAAAGGGACTTGGCTCAGAGAGGCCCAAGAGAGGAATGTGCCCTGCACCCAGCGCCTCTGCCAACTGGGCGCCCTGCCGCTGTTTTGGACTACAAATCCCATCAGGTGGGGGGCTGCAGTCCCAGACACTTGGAGGGCACCAGGCTTGCGAATCCTGCTCTGCGCCACTGAGCGGCTGCTCTCACTTTACAGGCCTGGTGGCTCAGCGTCTCTGGTTAGGGGGCTTTCTACGGGGCCTTTGCAGCCCTGAAGAACTTTTCCTCGTTTCAGCTGCCCCCCAAAATACACAACACACAATCCTGTATCTGCCGCTTTAATTTGCATGTGACACTTTTAGCTGCTCCTGGAATTGCAGAGGATAAGTCCTTTTTTGCGGAAGAGAAGCAGACAAGGCCTTTGCTCAGCCGCAGCTGCCTTTGTGGGGACAGTGGGGCAAATCTGGGGGATTGGAGGCTGGAAAAGGCCAAAGGATCAGCAGCAGCTGTTGCTGCATCTGTCCTGGTGACTGGAGACCCTCCTGGGCTGCCCCCCTTGCCCTCCTCCCCTGCCTGAGGGCCAGTTCCCTGCAAAGGGCAGGACCCCACAAAGCCGCCAGCCCCATGGGGTGATCAGCCCACCCTGGGTCAAAATCCCCCGAGGGAGACCAGCTGCAAGAATCTCCGGGGCAGCCCAAACACACCCAGGAGTTCAGGGCGCCAGGAGTTGCACAGAGTGGCACCCTAGCTTGCCCTCTTGGCAGAGATGAGCTCAAGGGTCAAAAGGCCTTTGGCTGGCCCTGGCAAGAACCGACAGGGGGAACCACCTGCCCTATGGCAGCAGAGCAAGGCTATTCTGAGGAATGCGCAGCACATGTGGCCCGCTCTGTCCTTGGCCCAAAAGCAGGTGGCATCTGCCTGGCAGAGGAGAAGCTGGAAAGGCCAGGCCGGATGACTCAGGAGCCAAGGCAAAGCCCTGGCCGGCCCAACTGGCCCTGCCTGGGATCCTGCATGCCACACACACACACATGCAGAGTGCAATCTCCCGGCGCCTGCACCTTGCCCCTTGGCCCTTCCCCGCAGCCCAGCTGCCAGGGCTAATTGAGAGCCCTCCCACTTCCTCCCCTGCCCGGGCACCGAAGGGGACTTTGCCGCTCTGCCGTTCCCTCTGCTCCTTCCCAAAGTCCTGCCAAGAACTGGCAGCCGGCCGCGGGCATGGCAGGATCCCAGCATGCACTGCTCCCTCCGGAGAACAAGAACTGGGACACCTTCAGGGCTGAGTGCCAAGAGCCCGGCCAGGAGAGGCCTGGGAAGGGGGGGAGGGAGGGTGGCTCTTGGCCAAGCGCCCTCCTTAGCCTCTCCGGGGGGCCCTGCAAAGGGAGGGGCCTCCTGGGCACCGGGGCTGGCAGCCACAGGGCAAGCGAGTGGCATTGGCAGGCGGGCAAGGAGGGCTCCCTAAGACCTTGGGTCAGGCCAAAGGGGACTCACCCAGGCCAGCCCCCTGTTCTCACTGTGGCCCAAACCAGCAGGCAGGATCTGAGGACCAGAAGCCTCGCCCCTCATCAGGTTTCGAGAAACTGGGATTCAGAAGAGGCCTGGCTGCCCCCGTGGAGGCACAGCAGAGCCATCCTGGCTGGCAACCACTGAGAGCTGGGTCCCCCTCCCTGAGTTCATCGAAATCCTCTTTCAAAGCCACCCAACTTGGTGGCCGTCCCTGTCTCCAGTGGGAGGGAGTTCCAAAGTTCAGCGATGCCCTGTGTGAAGAAGGGCTTTCTTTTCCCTGTCCTGAATCTCTCCTGGAAGTCTGCACATGGGCAGAGGGCGGGCTGACTGGCAGGAGGCCGGACGGTGCTCAGGATCAGGTCTCAGCCTGCATTGAGGCCTTTTGCGATGGACGTGGCCAGTCCAGAACACAGGGGGCCACCACTCCCGAGTCAGGATGTGTCCCTCAGCCCCTGCCTGGCTTGCCTTGCCGTTAGCGCAGGAGCACCAAGCCCCAAGCAGGCAGCTGCCAAGGGGGTGAAAGTGTGGGGAGAGGGTTTTGATGCCACCCAGGCTGCAGCAGCTGTCAGCCAGGACCCTCTTTGTGCTCAAAACCTCGTGGGTGACTCTGGAGGAGCCCCAGGGCCAGAGGGATGGATCTACCAGGCAGAGTTTATCCAGTCACCTGGGGGCCCACACCAAAGGGGTGCAGAGAAGAGCGGGCACAGCAGAAACTCTGGCTATTCTGGAAGAGGGAGCGCTGGACGGAGCCTGACCCTGGCACATTACCCCACCCTGCCCCACTCTCCTTCTCCGCCGGGGCAGGACAGACCCCCTGGCTCCCCCAGGCCCACTCGCTGCCCCCTTCAGCTCCCCCCTCAGAGAACAACAGCATTTCACACGCAAACGACCTCAGGAGATGTTCCAAGAAGCCTGCAAGGTAGGCCAGCCTCAGATGAGAGAGAAGGGCTCAGGCACAGAGTCAAAGCAACAGCCCACAAGGCTGAGTATTGCAAGCACTGGCTGGCAGCATCAGCTCGCCATGTTTTTCTCCTGGGGACGGAAGTTGTCCCTTCTGCACGCCAGGCAGATGCTCTGAGCCGCGTGGCAGAGTGAGTTCCCGAGGAAGGGGAGATGCGGGCGGAAGGTATTTTGACCCCCCGAGCAGTGGCACTGCGCCAGCTACTTCGTGCCAGGAGCCCACAAGTGTGAGGCTGAACCCCGGGAGCCTCGCCCACCCTCAGGACTGAGAAGTTCTCTGCAAGCCAAAGGACCCACGGAGGGGCACCCCTCCTGCTGCCAGCCAGCGGGCACCAACATGCCACCTGTTCCAAGCCTGCCTTCCTGTCTCTCGTGGGGGCCTCAACCTTCTGGCCCCCTCAAAATCCTTGCCCAGCTCACCCAGGCCACAAGCTTGCTGCCCCAGGTGGCTGGCCGCCGCCTCCTCTCTGCCCCAGGGCACCCCAGCCTCCACATCTGGGGCTAGAGGGCAGTGCCCACATGGTCACTCTCATAGAGGGGGTGCTGGTTCTCCAAGGGTGCCCCAGCTGTGCCCTCCGGAGTGGCCGAAAAATGCCAGCCCTGCCCCCTGGCACCATCCCCTCCCACCTCACCCAGGCTGTCAACAGAGAGCTGGACCCTCCCACTCGCACACTGACAGAGGAGAACAGGCACGGGGTGGGGGCGCCCAGAAGGGACACCCTCTCCCCACCCCAAAGAACAAAGCACCCCGTGCCAGGGCGCCGTGCCAGGCCCCAGGACAACAACACGCCTCCCAGCTGTCATGACAGGGCCTGGCCCAGACCACGAGCATGCGTGCCAAGTGCCCGAGCAGGCCGGGGGGGGGGGCGACACACAAGTGGTACAGCGCCCCCCCCCCAGCCTGGGGACCCCAAGGGCTGGACAGAGCTGGCTCTGAAGGAGCTGCCCCCCCCACCAGGAGGACACCCCGCCCCCGCCCGGGGCTGTCAGATTTCCCCCGGCCCCCGCCAGCCTCCCGCGCGGCCCGCCGCCGCCGCCGCCGCTCACCTTGAAGACCTCGGAGAAGAAGCCGGCGCCGATCTTCTCGCAGTAGAAGTCGTCGATGCGCGCCAGCGTGGAGACGGCGCTGCGCAGGGCCCGGTACGAGGAGGGCCGCAGCCGCCCCCCGCCCGCCCAGCCGCCGCCCCCGCCGCCCCCGCCGGCCGCCCCCTCGCCGCCCTCGCCCGCCTCGTCCAGCCGCAGAGAGAGCGCCGGACGGCGCGCCCCCGACACCGCCGCCTTCTCGCGCTCCATCGCCGGGGCGGCCCGCAGCACCCCCGGCCCCCTTCACATGGCGGGCGGGCGGCGGCGGGGGGAGCGGGGAGAGCGGGGCGGGGCCCCCGGGCCGGACGGGAGGAGCAGCGGGCCGGAGGGCGCGGGCGGGCAGCGAGGGCGGCGGCGGCGGCGTCGGGGCTCCGGGCGCGGCGTGGCGATCGCGGCTGGTCTGCGGCGGCCCCGGAGCGAGCGGAGGCACCGGCGGAGGCGGAGCCGCGGCGGCGCGGGCGGGCGGGGCCACCCTTAACTCCTCGCCTGCCGCCGCGCGGGCACGAGCCGCGCAGCCCCGACGGACCGGCCGCCCTGCAGCGCCCCGGACGGACGCGCCCCGCAGCGGCGGCGCATCGCTCTCCCCGTCGCCCGGCGGTGCCAGCGCGCTGCCCCTCCGCCTTCCCCTCGTCTGACCCCCCCGAAGACCGACGGGGCCTGATGCAGTGCCCCCCCCCCAGCCCGCCTGCGCCCCGCTTCCCACCAGCAGCAGCAGAGGAAGCGCAATCCCGCAAAAAGAAAGACGGGGGCCAGAAGGAGCTGCCCCCCCCCGACGGCTGCGCGGGGAGGGAGGCGACGCCAAGGAAATGCCCCGCTGGGCTGCCGCGCCCGCCTCTGTCTCTGGGGTAGACTGCGCAGGGACAGGGAGGCTTCTCTGAGCCTTTTGCGCCTTCCCCGGGTCAGGGCCCGCGGAGAGTATCCCACCCCAGCCCCTCTCCTCCTCCTCCTCCTCGTGCTCCCCCTGGCATTTTTAACATTTCAACCTCCTTATAGTTTTATTGCTGTATACCAGTTTGATATGATGCCGCGGTATGCACATATATTTTAAGGAATAGATGCAGAATTCCTGCCTTGCAGGGGGTTGGACTAGATGACCCTCAGGGTCCCTTCCCACTATACAAGTCTCGGATTCTAAGTAAATAAATGTGCTGTGGGGTGGGGTGGGGCTGGAGCAGGGGAAGGAAGGAACCTTCTGAAGAATGCCTGAGATGCAGTGAGGCATAGGGGCCAACTACCGGGGGCTGTGGCGGCTTCGGCCCCCACAATAAAATATTTGAGGGGGTGGGCCCCCACCAAGTGGATGTGGATTCCCATTCACATGGTGTGTGCACACATCAATGTCATGTGATCGATTATGCAGGGTGGGGCTTACCTGAGCCTCCACAATATGTAAGTCATGGGCCCCACCTGCTAGCCTGCTCCCTAAAATTGTACAGTATTTCAGTTCAACAATTACTTTGATAAAATACCTATTTTGTTATGTGCAAATGGCTTGAGATACCTATTAGGTCCATAAATGACCATATAGCATACATTCAGCACAAAAAACAGTGACAATTTGTTGTTGACAAAGGACAGCTGGACATGTAAAAGGGCCCCATTCCCTTCAGGAGCTACTGCCTCATGAAGCCTAAATCTGGCCCTGATGGGAAGCTGCCTTAGCAGAATCAGACCATTGGTCTTCTTGCGCAGTGATGTCTACACTGGCTGGCAGCAATGCCTCTGGGATTCGAGAAAGGAGCCTCTCACAGCCCCACATGGAGATGCTGCCAAGCAGGTACTGCCCCTGGGACATTCTGCACCCAAAGCAGGTGCTCTACCTCTCAGCTATGGCCCTTCCCCAAACTTCTGCAACTCACAGGTTGTCCAATCTAAATCCAATTTAAAGACAATGAACCATAAAAGGGGGAGAGCGGGGGAGGCCCAGGGAGCAGAGAGGTGGCCTGGTGTCGACCCCACTGTGTTGAGCTGTACTGTATTTCTATTTAAATTACAGCAATTATTTCTCAATTGGTGCCTGTTGTTTGTTGTTGTTTAGTCGTTTAGTGGTGTCCGCCTCTCCGTGACCCCCTGGACCAGAGCACGCCAGGCACTCCTGTCTTCCACTGCCTCCCTCATGCTGGTAGCTTCAAGAACACTGTCCAACCATCTTGTCCTCTGTCATCCCCTTCTCCTTGTGCCCTCCATCTTTCCCAACATCAGGGTCTTTTCCAGGGAGTTTTCTCTTCTCCTGTGGTGGCCAAAGTAATTTCCTGACTGCTGTCACCATCTGCAGTGATCATGGAGCCCAAGAAAGTAAAATCTCTCACTGCCTCCATTTCTTCCCCTTCTATTTGCCCGGAGGTGATGGGACCAGTGGCCAGGATCTTCGTTTTTTTGATGTTGAGCTTCAGACCATATTTTGCGCTCTCCTCTTTCACCCTCATTAAAAGGTTCTTTAATTCCTCCTCACTTTCTGCCATCAAGGTTGTGTCATCTGCATATCTGAGGTTGTTGATATTTCTTCCGGCAATCTTAATTCCGGCTTGGGATTCATCCAGCCCAGCCTTTCGCATGATGAATTCTGCATATAAGTTTAATAAGCAGGGAGACAATATACAGCCTTGCCGTACTCCTTTCCCAGTTTTGAACAATTGGTGCCTATGCACATAAATATACATACACATTCCCTTATGTAGATAGGTGTCTCTCTTCCAGCCTGGAAAATACATTCCTAGAAAGGCCACGCAATGCAGGAGCCATGTGGAGGCCCATGCCCCCTTTGCTGCAGCCTCTCCCTTGGCAATGCCAGCCCCCTCCCCCCCCCCGAGGCTCCTTCCAAGCCAAGGGCTGCCTGTTCCACCCCATTAAGCCGCAAGCGCTGGGACAGGGCTGCCTGTGGGAGATTTACGACTGCCCTTCACCCGCTGCTGACACTCGGCCATTTCGCCTGACAGAGGCAATTGTCCTCACGGCCCAAGAGAAAGGTCTTCTCAGGCGCCGCAATAAAGCTTCAGCCTGGGCTTGGCGATGGGTGCTCTGCACCCAGCGAGGAGCGCTCTGCCCACGTCCCAGTCAGAGGCCTCATGCCCTGCGTCTCGTTCTCGGGTGCACACAATTGGCAAGGCTGCCTACTTGGAAAGGGTAAAGGTCAAGGGACCCCTGACCATTAGGTCCAGTCGCAGACAACTCTGGGGTTGCAGCGCTCATCGTGCTTTACTGGCCGAGGGAGCCGGCGTACAGCTTCCGGGTCATGTGGCCAGCACGACTAAGCCACTTCTGGAGAACCAGAGCAGTGCACGGAAACACCATTTACCTTCTTGCCAGAGCGATACCTATTTATCTACTTGCACTTTGACGTGCTTTCGAACTGCTAGGTTGGCAGGAGCAGGGACCGAGCAATGGGAGCTCATCCCGTCGCGGGGATTTGAACCGCCAACCTTCTGATCAGCAAGTCCTAGACTCTGTGGTTTAACCCACAGCGCCACCCGCATCCCGCCTACTTGGAAAAGGGTGGTCAAATTCTCTCTGGAAAGTGGGCACTCTGGAGTCCAGCAGTTGCACTTGTGGGGGGGGGGGAGCAACTGCTCACCAAGGTAAATAGGCCAGAGAAACTCCTCACAACGGAGGTTTGGAGCATTTGCTCCCCATTTCTCATCTGTGTGTCCACCCCCCCTCCCCAGGCTGAGTTTTGTGACCCAAGGTGCCAGTTCCTCACTGTGATCCTTCTGGCAAGGTGAGCTCTGCACCTGTTAGCCCAGAAGAGTACCTGGGCACTCGATCTCACAAGGGAACATTGACTCCTGTGCTTTGTAGTGCCCATTTCAAGAGCTGATTTTATCATCTTGTGTTTCGTAATCACAACAAAAGCTTTTAAGAAACAACTCTGGGATCAGTCCTGGAACCATTTCGCTGCTCTGGCTGTTCCAGCAAGTGGCCCTGGAGGGTGTGATGAGACTCCCATTGTGAGCAGCGGGTGATGTGAGCCGTATCTGGGACTCCCAGGGCAGAGAGGTCCATCTCTACGCCACCCATGCAGACCCTCCAAGGGTCCCTGTTTTCCAGGGATGTCCCTGACTTAGAGAAGCTGTCCCAGTTTCTGATTTGATCCCAGAATGTCCCACTTTCCCTTAGGATGTCCTTATTTTCATTGGAGACATGTTGGAGGGGATGGAGTTCTCTGACCCCCGAGCCATCTGAAGGTGATCCTGTATAGGGACTTTAAAAAACATATAAATATATTTTTATATATATTGGAAGCTGCCCAGAGTGGCTGGGGCAACCCAGTCCGATGGGTGGGGTATAGTCGAACTATCAGGATGGAATGGGACATCCCTATTTCCCCAGGAGAAATGTTGGAGGGCATGCGCATGGCAGCTTCGCTTGCGCCTCAGCACCACTTCCCAAAGGGCTGCCTCTCCTCACCCTCTGCACCAGCCCACTGCAGACAGACTCCTCCAGGCTCTCCACACAGCCTTCCTTCTCCACCAAGGCAGCTTCCATGACCTTTCTGGGCCTGGAAATATCAGAGGCGTCATGCGCAGCTGGGCCCATGTGCTGACTCAGCAAGCCTGGGGTCCTGGCTGCAGCGTGGGGGTGGGGGTGGGTAAATGGATGGATGGTCAGTTTAATCTTCACCCTGCTAGTGCTTCTTCCAGCCAAGGTTCATTTAGACCCAAGCAGGGTCTGGGCACAGAATCTCTCCCGACATTTTCATCTCCTTAGCAGGCAAAGGAGGGGGGCAAGGGGGGCACTGGGCTCTGCAGCACTGAGCAGGCGGCATCATCTGGAGCTCAGCCCAGATGCCAGTCAGGCCAGGAAGAGGCAGGAGAAATGATGACGACGACGATGCTGGTGGTGATTTATTAAATTTGTACACCTCCCTATACAGTGGTACCTCAGGTTCAGTACTTAATTCGTTCCGGAGGTCCGTTCTTAACCTGAAACTGTTTTTAACCTGAGGTACCACTTTAGCTAATGGGGCCTCCCACTGCTACCGTGCCGCTGCTGCACAATTTCTGTTCTCATCCTGAAGCAAAGTTCTTAACCTGAAGCACTATTTCTGGGTTAGCGGAGTCTGTAACCTGAAGTGTATGTAACCCGAGGTACCACTGTATTGATATTGATGTATTGATACAGCATCCCAAATTGGTTTGAAGTCCACATCGTGATAACAGTTTCATAATATCGGACATGGCGATATACAGGTACTTGCAGATCTCAGGGCGGTTCACGACATACAATTACAAAATAAAAAACACAACACTAGATTGCGGGTCACACTTCTTCGCAGGAGATAGAAGGAGGCCCATCTTTTCCAACTGTACAATTCCAGGATCATGAGAGGCATTTTCGTAAACAGCCAGGACTCTGACTTGCCTTTTACAGGTTTCATTAAGTGCACAACTATGTACAGTGCAGGAACCCAAAGTTCATGTCTGTCTCAGTCACTTGCAGATTCCGGGAGTGGGTTCTTCCGGTCCCCCCCCCCTCCCCAGCATAAGAACTTAGACACTCCAGGTCTCCGCCTCCTATCTTTACATTTGACCTCCTTGCGAAAACTGGGTGATGGAAGCTGCATGTCTGTTTCCCTTCAGCCTGGCTGGAAGCGGGGCCAGGGCTCACAGTAACCTCTGAGAGCTTTTGCTCCACTTCGCCCCTCCGTTTCGCCGGAAGTGTCACTCTCCCCAGTCCCGGACAAAGTGCTACTGCTGAGCAACGTTGGAGATTCCCCTTCCCCCCTTTCGATGGCAGTACCCTGACAGTTATCAATAAATATATCTGTATTAGGATAATAAGCTTAGACACATCTGTATATTAACATATGAGATTTCTTTCTCTTCTTCACTTTCACTCCTATCTTTTTCTCCATGAAATTCCTCCTTCTATGATGTACCCTATGTATGATGTTTTTGGAGTGGTCTTGAGCTACAGGGTGGGCAATCTCAAAAGTCTATATAAGGGCTTGTGCTCCATTTTTCAGGGTTCTCCCTCCTGCATGTGGTGAGTGGGGACCCTGTTGCAATAGTTTATTTCCTTTAATAAAGATCAGGCTTACTAGCCGCTTTGCTTCTCAATATACTCTGCTTGGCCTCTGTTATTTTCTCCTACTGATAGGGAACCCGCTTAAGGACTCTATATGGGCTCTTGGGTACCCCATAAGGGAAAAGGAGCAGTTTTTTTCTTATAAGAGCTGGGAGAGAGCTCTGCCTGGAGAGCTGCTGCCAGTCAGTGCAGGCAACACACTCTCCGTAGCCTCGCTTTCCCTCTTCCAAAACCACACAGAACACATGTGAGCACTGAATCTGCCTGGAGCTGCTCCTCTTCTGTCAATGCCCACAAAGGCCTCTTAGACCCAGCCCAAAGGATGCCAGTCTGGGGGCCCGCCATGTTTCCAAGGTCAGAATGTGCACAGTCATGGCACTGACAGCCCGGACAGGACCCACAGCCTCTGAACTTGTAGGGTAAGAAGATAAGAACCACCTGCTGGATCCGGCCAGTGCTCCATCTGGTCCAGCCTTCTGGCCCCCGTGAGAACAGGATGCTGGACTCAATGAGCCATTGGCTTCATCCAGCAGGCTCTTCTGAGGCCCTCTGATTAAAAAAAAAAGGTAAAGGACCCCTGGATGGTTAAGTCCAGTCAAAGGCGACTCTGGAGTTGCAGTGCTCATCTCGCAGACAGCTTTCCAGGTCATGTGGCCACCAGGACTAAAAAACTTCTGGCACAACGGGACACCATGACGGAAACCAGAGCAGTGCACGGAAATGCCGTTTAACTTCCCACCAGAGCGGTACCTATTTATCTACTTGCACTTTGACGTGCTTTCGAACTGCTAGGTTGGCAGGAGCTGGGACAGAGCAACAGGAGCTTACTCCATTGCGGGGATTCAAACCGCCGGCCTTCTGATTGGCAAGAGGCTCAGTGGTTTAGAGCACAGCACCACCCGCAGCACCACAGCTAATCCCCTCGCAGACATCCCTGCCACCTGGGGTAAAGAACTTTCCTTTTCTGAAACTCCTGGGTGGTCCTGGTGTGACTCCCGCAGGGCTGAGTGCCAAAGATGCTGCCAAGCAGCCAGCCAGCCACTTGCGCCCCCATCTCCCTGCAGAGCATCTGGGGCTGCGTCTGTTGCAATATTTCCTTCCTTCTTCAATCTGCTTCCTTCTCAGCCCAGATATTTTTGGCCACTTCCCTGTTCCTACCACCGAGGAGGAGTCGGGCATATTGTCCTATATTTATAACAACATGTTTCAAGGCTGGCGTTTCTGAAGCAGAGTCTCCTCCCTCGACCTCAAGGAATGGAAGCTATTTTGCAGAGTTTGCCCACCAGCTTCCTTTTGACTCCGGTCCTGCGCTCTGCCTCTCCCTTCCTCAGGGCAGCAGCCCAGGCAGGAGAGCTCTGCCACGGCTCCCAAGGGCTCCTGGCCAGCATGGCTCTCCTCTGCCTCCAGCTTCTGGATCCCAGTTGCTGGAAAGCTGCTCTTGGGCTCGACTCCTACTGGTTGGCCACTGTGGGAACAGGAGGCTGGACTAGATGGGCGACTGGCCGGACCCAGCAGACTCTCCTTATGTTCTTGCAGCTGCTGCGCCGCCAGAGCTTGCAGGAGGGCGGTCTCGTTGGTTGGAGAGTTGCAACAGGGTCTTCTTCCCTTGCAGCAAGAGCTTCCCCTTCAAGAAATGCAATTCTATCCATTCGGGCATAAACCACAGAGCCTGGGGCTTGCCGATCAGAAGGTCGGTGGTTCGAATCCCCGCAACGGACTGAGCTCCCGCTGCTCGGTCCCTGCTCCTGCCAACCTAGCATTCGAAAGCATGTCAAAGTGCAAGGAGATAAATAGGTACCACTCAGGCAGGATGGTAAACAGCGTTTCCGTGCACTGCTCTGGTTTGCCAGAAGCGGCTTAGTCATGCTGGCCACATGACCTGGAAAAACTATCTGCGGACAAATGCCGGCTCCTCGGCTTATAGAGCAAGATGAGCGCACAACCCCAGAGTCGTCTGCGACTGGACCTAACAGTCAGGGATACCTTTACCTTTACCTTTAAGAAATTATGGCTTCCAGTGCCTGTACTGGTTGGACAGTGTTCTCGAAAGTACCAGCATGAGTTTGACCAAATTGCGGGAGGCAGTGGAAGACAGGAGTGCCTAGCGTGCTCTGGTCCAGGGGGTCACAAAGAGGCGGACACAACTAAACAACAAGATTTATCTGGCAGGGGAAGAAACCTAGAATTAAGTATAAACTTCTAACAGATAAGAAAGAGGCGGATTCTCGCTGCCAGATCTAAAGTTATACTATGAAGCCTCTTGTTTGACGTGGCTAAGGGACTGGATGAAACTAGAAAACACAGAATTGGATTTAGAAGGTTATGGAAATAGATATGGTTGGCATGCATACTTATAGTATGACAAAGTTAAAGTACACAGAGGTTTCAAGAACCATGCTATAAGAAAACCACTTTGGATGAGGTATAAAGATATATTAGAATGTAAAACTCCTTGGTGGGTCTCCCCAGCAGAAGCTATTTCTGTGAAAAGATTAAATATGAAAGGTAATTGGGCAACATATAAAGAGTTATTAACAGAAAACTGACAGATGTTAAAAATGAAAACATGATAAAATAGGGGACAGATTAACAGGTTGGCTTCACTATCACCAGATTGATGACATTTTCAAAAAAGATAAAATTAAGAATGGCTTTGAAATTTCTAAATCAAAGCTAGAAAATAAAACCAAAATCTTATTTAAAATTTATGATTTACTTTTAGAATGGCATACAAAAGATGAAGAAATTAAGGAAGTTATGTCTAAATGGGCAATAGATATTGGACATAATATTCAATATGATGCATTGACAAGGTTATGGAATGTGGGGATGAAGTTTACTGCATGCATGGCAGTGAAAGAAAATTTAATGAAAATGATGTATAGATGGTATCTGACCCCAACTAAATTAGTAAAAATGTGTAGAATGAGAGATAAGAGTTGTTGTCTGCAGCCCCTCTTATTTCTCTGAGTCCCCGTCATAGAATAGGGCAGGGTAAAAACAAACAATCAGAAAACACACTTGGCCACGAAGTTCACTGGGTGAGACCTTAGGCGAGGCAGTCAGTCACCCTGGCCTCCCTCACAGGGCTGTTGTGAGGCTGAAAACAGGAAAAGATCAGGGAGGTGGGTGACAGTTTCTGCCTCTCACCCTGGCCTACCTCACAGGGCTGTTGTGCGAATAAAAAAAGGAAGAGATCAGGGGGGTGGGCTGGCAGTCCCTGCCTCTCAGCCTGGCCTACATGGCAGGGCTGTTGTGAGGGGGAAGCACCATGCAATGAACAAGAGAGGGAAGAAAGGCTCTTTGTGACTCCATCCCTTGGCCGTTTCCATGCCAACCAGGGATACCACCTCCACCTCCACTATACTCAGGTTGCCAGTCACCCCCAGGGTGAGCTTCTCCAGAGGGAGAGGACCAGGTGAATGTCTTTTGCCTCTTCTCGCAACCCGTAGCTCAGAATCTGCACTGCGGTGGCTTTTGGGAAACACAGTTCTCCCTTTCATACATTTCTTTTCGGTGGTTGTTCTGTAGGGGGAATGGACAGCAGGCACTACGACTCCCAGAAGGCAATGGGAGAGCTGGCTCCTCCTCCTCCTCCTCCCTTTCTCCCCACCTCTTCTGAGTCCTCCCCATTGGCCGGCTCCTCCACTATGCAGTCAGGAAATCAAAAGACGCCTGCTTCTTGGGAGAAAAGCAATGACAAACCTAGACAGCATCTCAAAAAGCAGAGACATCCCCTTGCCAACAAAGGTCCGTATAGTTCAAGCTCTGGTTTTCCCAGTAGTGATGTATGGAAGTGAGAGCTGGACCATAAAGAAGGCTGATCGCCGAAGAATTGATGCTTTTGAGTTATGGTGCTGGAGGAGACTCTTGAGAGTCCCATGGACTGCAAGAAGATCAAACCTCTCCATTCTGAAGGAAACCAGCCCTGAGTGCTCACTGGAAGGACAGATCCTGAAGCTGAGGCTCCAATACTTTGGCCACCTCATGAGAAGAGAAGACTCCCTGGAGAAGACCCTGATGTTGGGAAAGATGGAGGGCGCAAGGAGAAGGGGGCGACAGAGGACGAGATGGTTGGATAGTGTTTTTGAGGTTACCAGCATGAGTCTGACCAAGCTGCGGGGGGCTGTGGAGGACAGGAGTGCCTGGCGTGCTCTGGTCCATGGGGTCACGAAGAGTCGGACACGACTAAACGACTAAACAACAACAAGTGGTACTGGAGATCAGGCACTACAACTCCCAGAAGGCAATGGGAGAGCGGGCTCCTCCTCCTCCTCCCTTTCTCCTCCCCCCCCGCCCGTTCCGAGCTCTCCCCATTGGCCGTCTCCTCCGATCTGGGCGAAGCCCGGGCCCCGTCAGCCAATGGGAGCCGAGAGTCGGGCGGGGGCGTGGCTGGCGGAGAGCCTTGCCTGGCTTGGCGGTTGCTTCAAGATGGCGGGAGGAGGGGCGTCTCTTTCCCTCAGGCGGGGCTGGCGGGCCCGAGGCCGAGGGGGCTCCTGAGCATGGGCAGAGAGCCGCCTCCGTCGCCAGGCCCCTTGGCCCCCCCCTCTCTCTCGCCCCTCGCCCTCCTCGCCCGGCTCCCCTTCCAAGTCTCCATTCCGGGCGCAGCCTTGAACTCGGGGCCTCCCGCTTCCCCCGCCAACCCGGAGCCACTGATTTCAGGCGTTGCTTGGGGTTCCCTTTGGGGGAAGTCCGGGCGACTTGGGGGTCTGCCGTCCCGGGGAAGAAGGGGCTGGCGGGGGGGGGGCGGAGACGTACCTTGCCCGGCCCTTGAGGCAGCGGAAGACCGGCGGGCCTGGCCTGCTCTGCTCCAGGGGGTCCCAGAGAGTCGGACGCGACTAAACAGCAGCTTGATATTGTGCACCAGCTTGTGTAAATCTGCTCTGGTGCGAAAGGCATTATAGCGCAGCTTGGGCACAAAGCCCAGTCCCAGCTGGAAGACCTGCTCTTCCTCCAATGTTGAGGTGCAGGATGAGTTGTGGACTATTAATCTCTCTTCCTTTGCCAGGGATGTCTGCGCCCTCCAAAATCCCCTTTCTCATTTTCAAATCCCTGTTTCTGGGGTAAAGGACCTCGAGTGGGATATCGTTCCTCTACGTCCGACTATGATGTGATGCTCGAGTCACTCGCAGACCTGGTTACATTAAAAGACTTGGGCTAGAGTTCAGGGTGAGTTCTTTTGGCTGAGTTGCCCTTCTGGGGGCCTAACGTCCAAAGGGGCTCCAAATAAACAAAATGAACCGGACTCCGTGGCAGGTTTGGAATAAACATTCACAAACTTTTTATTGGTAATAGACAGATAGATAAACTAAGGATCATTACAACTTTATAATATGCAGAGAATAACATGTACTGAAAAACCAGAGAGAGGAGCTGAGGGGAGGGTGGGTATTTCTTTATGGCAGGAGGGGGAAAATGGGGGGGAAGAGAAGGGAGGATGATGTATTTTTAATAAATTGTAATGTTGAAATTCCTAATTAAAAAAAACACACACAAAACCCACACACAAAGAAAAGTTCATCAAAAGTATTTCCAGCAACTGTGGAGGCCAGGGAGAATAAGCTGGAAGGTCTTCCCAATACTGGTGAAGCCATCCCCATCGCCTGCAGCGGCCTGGACAGAGACTCAGGGGCAGCTGGTTCCCTTCCCTGGTCCAGCACCAGCAGCCAACCACCAGCCGGCTAGACACAAAGCAGCAGTTCCCCGTGGCCAAAAAGATCGGCCCAGAGGATTCCAGTCCAAATTTTTTATCTTAAAAAACGTAAGTGCTCCCACTCACGGTGGCCACATTGGAGTTTCCAATTCATGCAGTGCCAAGCACTCAGGGCCCCCACATTTGGTCAGAGAGACAGTTAACGGACAATCTGCCAGTCAAAGTTCACCCTCTCCCCCCCGGGGGGGGGTCACAAGAATAATTACTCTCATATTATCCTTAATTAACTGCACGGTCCCCTGTATGCTATGGCAGTCTGTGCCGGAAAGTGTGTTATGCAAATGTGACACTAGATGGCAACGGTGAGCTTATGGCAAATTCAATATATTCTTTAAAAAGCTGCTTTTAAAAAGCATTTTCACAGCATTTTTTTATATGTGTCTAGATTCTACCACTCACACAGGGTCAACAGAACTGTTGCCCATCCAAAGATTACAAGGCCTTTTTTGCCTAAATCCCTCAGGTGGAAAAAACAAAGAAGTACAAAATATTCTGCAATAAAAAAAAAAAGAATTCCAACAATCTGAGGAGCCTTTGCTGTAAGGCTGCAGGGATCTCTACCCATTTACCTGGGTATAAACTCACTGAACTTTAAAGAACTTCTGAGTCGATGTGTATAGGATTGCACTATAAAGGCCTAAAATTTTGAACAAGGCTCCAGCTCAGTTTATAGAACACGTGACTCGTAATCTCAGGGTCATGGGTTTGCATTGCAGGGGGCTGGACTGGGTGACCCTCAAGGTCCCTTCTGACTCAACAATTCAATGGTAAGCAAAGTATGCATGAATATTTAAAAAAATGCTTTTAATGAAAGGGCCTGTGCTGTGCTGTTTTTATTGCAATTATTTGTATGGTAAAATATTTTAATTTGTATGCAGTGGAAGACAGGAGTGCCTGGCATGCTCTGGTCCATGGGGTCATGAAGCGTCAGACATGAATAAATGACTAAACAACACCACCACCACAGTTTTAATTCTATCAGTGTTTAATTGCTTTTAAATTGTAGATTTCCCAAACAAGCATATGATCCTCAGATGAAGGGTGTCATAGAAATTTGATAAATTTACTTTAATAAATATAATATTGCCTTGACCTGCTTGGCTGAAAAATTTTGCACAGCTTTTGGATTCAGCAAAACCCAATGGAGGCCGCAGGGAAACTGGGAAGCCACACCTGCACACACCTGGCCCATTGTCCCAGGCCAGGTGAGCAAGAGGTCTCCTTTCTACTGACATCATTTCACCCCTGAAGCTGCCATAAATAATGTTCATCTTGATTGCCACAATTCTTCCTAATAATGATAAATTCATCCTACTCCATATTTCTGGATTCCTTTTTATTCCATTCCAGATTTTTTCATAATTATCTTTATAAATATTAATTGAAATTACTTCTAATGGAGATAAAGACCAAAGGGGGGGGGGCTCTTTTCAAGTTTGTCTAGATCACGGAGCACCAATTGGTGGAACAGCGTGATAGATGGGTTGGAATTAGGTGGAATGAAGGAAGATTTGGGTTTAAACTGCTGTAACGGCTGATCATTAGATCCAATTGAAACAACACACAAACCTAATAGGCTGTATAATAACAACTGCAGAGTCGTTTACTAGAAACTACTTCTGATAAAGTCAAAACCAACACCAGGAACATAACATATTAAAATGAAGCTTATTTGGTGAGTTCTTTTTGCTGAGTTGCTTATGTGGGCCATTTCCTTTCTTGCAGGATGGCTTTCTTTCTTAAAAAGAAAAATTCATCCAGAGAAGGAGAAGGGGCAGCGGGATGACCAGCAGCCTAGTGTTGCCCAGCCCCCTGCTGGCCAAATCCTGCCAGTGCTGGTGAGGCCAGAGATGCAAACAGTGGCCCAAAATAACAAAGTAGAGCCGGTAGTACTGTCAGGGTTGGTACAGCAGCAAGCAAGACTCAAGACAGAGTCATTTACGAGAAACTACTTTTGATAAGGTCAAAACCAACACTAGGGACATAACATATTAAAATGTAGCTTATTTGGCGAGTTCTTTTTGCTGAGTTGCTCTTCTGATGTCTTTTCTTGCAGGATGGCTTCTTTTCTGAAGGAAAAAAAACAAAATCTACCCATCATACGAGGATGAGGCCCCTGCAGGCAGTATGCTGCCAGCATTGGTGAGGCCAGAGATCTGCACAGTGGCCCGAAATAAGAAGGTAAAGCTGGTAGTCTTCCCAGAGTTTGGAAAAAAGAACAAAATTTATCCAATGGAGCAGGATGAAGAGGAGGCCCCTGCTGGCAATATCCTGCCAGTGCTGGTGGGGCCAGAGATGTGAACAGTGGCCCGAAATGACAAAGTAGAGCCGGTAATATTGCCAGGGTTGGTACAGCAGCAGGCAAGACGCGAGGCTGTATGATAACAATTGCAGAGTCATTTACTAGAAACTACTTCTGATAATGTCAAAACCAACACTAGGGACATAACATATTAAAATGTAGCTTATTTGGTGAGTTCTTTTTGCTGAGTTGCTCTTATGTCCTTTCTTGCAGGATGGCTTTTTTTCTAAAAAAACAAAAACAAAATCTACCCATCATACGAGGATGAGGCCCCTGCAGGCAGTATGCTGCCAGCATTGGTGAGGCCAGAGATGCGAGCAGTGGCCCGAAATAATAAGGTAGAGCCGGTAGTCTTCCCAGAGTTTGGAAAAAAGAACAAAATTTATCCAGTGGACTGGGATGAAGAGGAGGCCCCTGCTGGCAATATCCTGCCAGTGCTGGTGAGGCCAGAGATGCGAATAGTGGCCCAAAATAATAAGGCAGAGCCGGTAGTCTTCTCAGTGGTTGGAAAAAAAAAAACAAAATTGATCCAACGGAGTAGGAGGGGCAGCAGTGGGATGAGCCAGAGGCCCAGCAGTCTAGTTACCAACCCAGTGTTAACCAGGCCCCTGCTGGCCAAATAATTTCCCAACTCCTGCCGGTGCTTGTGAGGCCACAGATGCATGCAGAGGTCCAGAGGAACAAGGTCCAGCCAATTGTTCTCCCAGATTTAAAAATACAGCACCTAATATACACAACACCAGCAATACAGATAACAGCAACACTTACAACTGCAAACCCAAACCTGGAATTACACAAAACAATTTAGGTCTAGTTCAGTGTTTAAACCTTTGGGGTGTTAGGATTTAAAAAAGGAAAATCAACCTGGCTTCTTGCTGATGTAACAGTTTGACAAAGTCCTTCCTCATCCCAGGTTTCTTCTGGCTGACCCATAAAACTATAAAGCAAGTCTGTGTCAGCAGGATTGTGCTTCACAAAGTGATCCACCATGGGAGCCTCCATCACTTTGTTTCTAATACGGGAGCGATGCTCCCCAACACGGGCGCTGACAGAGCATACAGTGGAACCAATATGAAACAAGTTAGAGGGACATCGTATTAGAGACACTCCATCTCTGGTTTGGCAAGTGTTCAGATTGTGAAGGGTGAATCTAAAGCCCGAGTTGACACCATAAATTTCTTTTGCCTGTAATGTGAGAGTGCAAGACAAATATCTGCCTCATCTATAATGACTGAGGAACTGGTGGGTGTGGGAACCGATATCAGATCAGTATGAACTAAGAAATCTTTGACAGAGAAAGTTTTTTTTTAAGGCCAATGAGAGGAAAATCAGCACAGCCTTGAATGTTCCACAGTGAATGTCAGTGTTTCCTGAGGATCCTGATAATCCTATTGGAATGAGTAGAAAATTCTCAGCAGCCTGTAATGCGTTCCTGGACTGAGTACGATGAATGGGGAGAAATAGTGAAGGGTGTTCCTCAGCCAGAGACCTGCTTCTTGCCTGAGAAATGACACGCTCCGGGTGCCCCCTAGCTGACAGGGAATTAGAAAGTGTTTCAGCCACAGTGCAAAAATCACTATTCAGTGAGGAATTCCTCTTGATCCTCAACAATTGCCCATATGGTAAATTGTCCTTAAGATGCTTAGGATGAAGAGTAGTGAAGTAAGGAGTTACAGTCAGTGGGTTTATGAAAGGGTTTAACACCTAAGTACCCGTCATGTTTCACCACTTCCACATCTAAAAATGTACAAAGGTTGGTGCCATGTTGTCCTGAAAAGGAGAGGGAGGGTTTTATGGAGTTAATTCAGGGGACAAACTGTAAAAAGTCATGTTCATTGCTGATCAAAAAAACCAACAGATCATCTATATACCTGCAATAATGCAGCAGAGACTCAGAATATGGATTGTTATTCAATATACGCGTTTTTCCAAATGAAATCATAAAGATGTTCGCCACAAAAGGGGCTATAGGAGAGCCCATGACTACACCTTGAGATTGAAAATAAAAGTGATAAAAAAAAAGTATTTCCCCCAAAAACCTGTATCTAATAAATCTAGAAAAAACTCTAGAGGGCGGATGCGGATCCTGCCTGGATTCCCACAATTGTTGAATAAGATGGCGTCTTTCTTCCAGAGGAATATTAGTATACAGTGAAGCCACCCCCAAAGAAGCAAAAATAGTGGCTTCAGGTATTTGTAGTTGTTCAACCTGTTGGATGAAATGTGCTGTATCTTGAATATCTGCTAGGGTGTCTTTAGCATATTTTGGTAAGAACGAGTCTAAGTATTTAGCAACGGGCTCCAAGATAGACCCTGAGTCCGAAACTCTGGGTCTGCCCGGGGGGGGAGCGCCAATAATCTTATGTATTTTAAGCAGACAATAGAAAACCGGGATGTGGGGATAAGGTGGAATGAGGAATGGAAATGTGTTTGTTTAGGAAGTCCATTGTGTCTGCATGTTGGAGTGCTGTTTGGAGAAGTGTGGCTCTTGAGCCTGTAGGGTCTTTTGCGGTTTTCAGGGAAAACAGAGAGTCTGAAAGTTAGCCTTGGCCTCATCTAGATAATCTTGTCTATTCAGAATTACAATGGCCCCACCCTTGTCAGCTGGTTTTATAATGATATTAGTATCTTTGGACAAGCCATTCAAACAGTTACATCGAGACTCAGTTAAATCCTTTCCACTGACATCATTTCACCATGTTGTCATAGTGCTGTGACCTCATGTCTCCAGGGGCTTGGGGGCCCTTAGAAACGCTGGTACACAGCGACCTTCCGAGAGAGTGAGTGTGTTTTCTTTTCCCCCCAAAGTCAGTGTGATATATTTAGTTTTAAGTTGGCATTTGTGTTCCCTCTTAATAATAATAACAAATTTTTATTTGTATATCGCCCTCCCCAGCTGGGGCCAGGCTCAGAGCGGCTAACATCATAAAAACAACACAATATGCATAAAAACAGATACCAATTAATTAAAATACACTAGCGTTGCTAGTGGCCCCCAAGCCCCTTGAGAAACGAGGTCACATTATTTATGGCAACATCAGGGGTGAAATGATGTCAGTAGAAAGGAGACCTCTTGCTCACCTGGCCTGGGACAACCGGCCAGGTGTGTGCAGGTGTGGCCTCCCAGTTTCCCTGCGGCCTCCACTGGGTTTTGCTGAATCCAAAAGCTGTGTGAGATTTTTCAGCTGATATTTAACAAAACAAAACCCCAGACATGTAAAATACAATTGCTCAGGTTAAGAGTCTAACCCTCGGATACCTGACATTTCCCTGCTGTGAGCTGCATTAAATGCTAATACCTTTAGGTTGCGGATCAGCCTTGGTCCCTGCTATGTCTTTGTGAAATGAATTTCTTTCACCCTCAATTTATGAATTAATTACAAGTGCTTATATACCACTTTTTATCTACAACATTCAAAATATAGTTATTTAAAAGAACTGTTTTTCTCCCCCAACCCTCTTTTTAGGTTTGTGTGGTAGAATTCCAAAGTGCCTTCAGAGACAAACAATAGAATTGTTGACAACGAAAGCCTATGGAATCTTGTCCACTCTTCCACCTGGCTTGGGGGGGGGGGGGAGCTGACAGGCCCTAGGAAGGACTGCTGCTGCTGCTGCTGCTACCGCTGCCACCCAGGACTGCCTGCCAGGAGCCTGAGGGCCCTGCCCTGCCTCTCTCCACCTGGCTGGGGGGCTGACAGGCTTCACAAGGACTGCGGCTGCTACTTGGCAGAGAGAGCTCTTCTTTTTAATAGTTTTTAAATTATATTTTATCTGTGGCGTTTTAAATTGTGCTTTTTTGGTATGTTCTTTTGTTTGTGTGTTTCTTTCTCTGTTGGGGGTGGGCGGGTGTTGGGTTGTGGATAGGTATAGTTTTGTATAGTTCTGTTCTTAAGGGGAGAGGCTCAGGGCTGCCTGGGTGTGGGCCCCAGCCAAGAAAATGGCTGGGGCATGTTCCACGGTGTGTGGGTGTGTTGTGTGTCCTGGGACATCTGATCTCAGTGATCACAGGCAGCAGGAGTTACGCTAAGTCCAGACCATGTCATTACAGAGGAGGCAGGTTTAGTCGTTGTTTGAAGACTATCCCTGCCTCCAGGTCTGGTCTTGACCAGAAGGATACTGGAATCAGCAAGGGAGACCCACATGACTTTAAGGTTTCTGGTTTCTGTGCAATGTCAAGAAGACCTTGTTTGGGTCCAGCTTGTTCACGAAGGAATTGGCCTCCTCAGAGAGCTGCTCGGTGTTGACAGTGGATGGGCTTGTACATGTTGAACCTTTGCTGGAAAAGGAAAAGGGAAAGTGAGGAGCAGCAAAAGGCACTCCCTGCAGGGCAGGCGCGTTGGAAAAAGATCAGAAAAGGGCAACCAAAATTATCAAGGGGGTGGAGCGAATCCCCTATGAAGGAAGGTGGCTGAGGTTAGGACTTTTTGGTCAGGAGAAAAGGTAAGAAAGAGGCAGCACGATAGAAGTTCACGAAGTTGGGCATGGCACAGAGGAAGTGGAGGGAGTCTCTTGTTGGGAGATGCAGGACAGGTAAAAGAAAGGTAAACCAGGGAACCCAGAGGATCCCAAACAGGCATGGCTCTGGAACGCAAAGGTCGCCCTGACGCAGAGGACTTTAGGCTCCTAGCCCTGTCTGTCAAATCGTCCATCTGATAACTATCAAAATTGGCGATAAAAATAATGCTGCACATAGCAGAGAAGGAAGGTGAGCGATGGAAGGGTGGGGGTGTCTCCAGGCCTGGCTCCTGGCTTATTATCTGCTGGCTGTGGACCGGAGGCCTCAGACAGGAATCCCACTAGATGGGCTCAGGGACAGAAGGGGGTCTGCTTGGGATAGAGCAGATCTCTTAATTCAATCCCTGGATGACCTGCTAAATTATTATTATTATTAATATTACTACTACCCTTTGCGAGGCTTTCTTGGCACAGAGCTGCAGAAGAGATATCACACCACAGCATGGCAATATCCTAAGCTCATGTTGCATGGTGTATTTGAGGGAAGAATCGTGCTTCAGTGTCAGAATGTGTGCGTTGGATGCAGAGTTCAATCCCTGGGGGTCTCCAAGTGGGGCTGGGAACAGCTGCTGCCCCCCAAATCCCAGAGTCAGTGTCCAAATGCCTCTCTGGGAAAGTGGAAGTGATGCAGAACAGAGCAAGGGAATGGAAGAACTTCAGCCCTGGGTCAAAAGGATGAGTTCAGAAGCAAGAGTATTTATGTTGCATGCAAATCCCCACTGGTATCTCCAAGGAGGGCTGGGAGAGACCCCCACCATGCCACCTGAAGCCCTGGAGAGCAGCAGCCAGTCAGTGTAGAGGTGGTGTGGTATAGTGGTATAATATTTTATAATTATTATTATTATTATTATTATTATTATTATTATTATTTATACCCCGTCCATCTGGCTGGGTTTTCTCAGCCACTCTGGGCGGCTTCCAACGGAATATTAAAATACAATAACCTATTAAACATTAAAAACTTCCCTAAACAGGGCTGTCTTCTGATGTCTTCTAAAAGTGTGGTAGTTGTTTTTCTCTTTGACATCTGATGGGAGGGCATTCCACAGGGCGGGCACCACCACCGAGAAGGTCCTCCGCCTGGTTCCCTGTAACTTGGCTTCTCAGAGCAAGGGAACCGCCAGAAGGCCCTCAGCGCTGGACCTCAGTGTCTGGGCAGAACACTGGGGGTGGAAACGCTCCTTCAGGTATACTGGACCGAGGCCGTTTAGGGCTTTCAAGGTCAGCACCAACACTTTGAATTGTGCTCGGAAACGTACTGGGAGCCAATGTAGGTCTTTCAAGACCGGTGTTATATGGTCTTGGCGGCCGCTCCCAGTCCCCAGTCTAGCTGCCGTGTTCTGGATTAGTTGTAGTTTCCGGGTCACCTTCAAAGGTAGCCCCACGTAGAGCGCATGGCAGTAGTCCAAGCGGAAGATAACCAGAGCATGCACCACTCTGGTGAGACAGTCTGCGGGAAGGAAGGGTCTCATCCTGCTTACCAGAAGGAGCTGGTAGACAGCTGCCCTGGACACAGAATTGACCTGCACCTCCATGGACAGCTGTGAGTCCAAAATGGCTCCCAGGCTGTGCACCTGGTCCTTCAGGGGCACAGTTAGCCCATTCAGGACCAGAGAGTCCTCCACACCTACAGTGTTTCTCAAAATTGGGTCCAGACAACAGCTGGGGACCCAAGTTTGAGACACACTTGATTAGAATGTCGGTCTAGGGCCTGGGATGCTGGGGTTCAAATTCCCATTTGGCCATGAAGCTCACTGGGTGACCTTGGGCCAATCACTCACTCACAGCCCGACCTCCTTCGCAGGGCTTTTGTGAAGGCAGAATGGGGAGGAGCGACAGACCCTAGAAAAAGGGACGGGCCGTTTGTCGTTCTCTCACCTTTGCCTGGGGGCTGATGCCATAGCTGGTGAAGGCATACTGCCAATGCGGCAGTCCCAGGTGGGTGATCAGGAGCAGGTAGTACCGGTGAACGTTTTGGTGAGGAAATGCCAGTAGAGCTCAGTCCAGAAGCCAGATCTCAGAATCCGGGGTGACACCTAGAAGTGAGGAGACTATTAGGCCACAGGATGAGAAGAATGGTCCACCCCACCTTTCAAGGGGGTTTAATAAGGAACTCTGAGGCCTAGGGATGACGAACTGGGCCTCGGTGCTTTCTACAAAGGATAAAGGCATTTCCAAGGGAAATTGATCCTCTGAGGCCCTTCTTCAGGTGCCTCCTCCACAAGAGGTCCAGAGAGTAGCCACACGAGAACAGGCCTTTTCTGCAGTGGCTCCGTTTGTGAAAGGCCCTCTCCAGGAAGGCTTTCGCTACCTATCTTTAGGCGCCAGGTGAAAACGTTCCTCTTCAACCAAGCCTTTGGCTGATTGATCTCTGATATCTTTCTAAATGTGCTGGGTGAGGGGGATGTTTGCTTTTCTTCTCATTTTTATTATGCATATATATAGATACAGTGGTACCTCAGGTTAAGTACTTTATTCTTTCCGGAGATCCGTTCTTAACCTGAAACTGTTCTTAACCTCAAGCACCACTTTAGCTAATGGGGCCTCCTGCTGCCACCGCACCACCGGAGCACGATTTCTGTTCTCATCCTGAAGCAAAGTTCTTAACCTGAAGCATTATTTCTGGATTAGCGGCATCTGTAACCTGAAGCGTATGTAACCTGAAGCGTATGTAACCCGAGGTACCACTGTATAGTAATTTTATGTGGTGAACCGCCCTGAGATCTGTGGATGAAGGGCGGTATACAAATTTTAATAATAATATTAACAACAACAAAGCATAGCTTGCTTCAGGAAAACTTCATCACAGGCCATCATAGATGACAGCCTTTGTCAACCTGGTTCCCTCCAGATGTTCTGGACTACAAAGCCCATAACTCTCAGCCAGCACAACTGTATGGTGCTAGGAACAGTAGTCCAAAACATCTCCCACAAAGACAAAAGCTAACTGGGGTTTGCAGATGGGGTCGATTAGTGAAGACAGCTCTTGGGCTGCTGGTATCACACAACATACCTGGCTGTGTTCTTGTACACAAGGCAGACCTTCCCATTCCCTCTGCACGGGTCCAGTTCAAACACCAGGCTCCATGAGTCCAAGTGAGGTTTCTCCGGCTGACCCCCATTACCTTTGGGGAGAAAGAAAAGGCTGAGCGAGGCAGGCAGGCATTCTTGTCGGGTGCAGGGCAAGGAAAACTCAAACCAGGTAGAGCTTGAGAAGCTAGGCATCAGTGGGGCTTGTGTATAAGGTACACTTGGTGGGGTAGCAGGTGGGGCAGAGAGGAGGACCAAGGTCGCCCATGGACAAAGGGGTGAGGTGGGGCAGTACCTCCTTCATTGTCGGTGTCTTCCAAGTCAGCCAGCATGGGGGGATTGGGCAAGGCGTAGACGGGCGACGCTATGACTCGGTTTAGCTAGGAGATGCTGTTGATGGTCACAGAGCCAAGGGGCATCGGTTTGTCTGGAAGAAAGGCAGCCATTACTAGGTTGCTGGCATAGATGCCACAATTCTGTAGGAGCACAGAAGGCTCACAGAACATGGTGCCCTCTGGGGAAGAATCTCAGCTTGCTTGCTTGCTTTTTGCAAAAAGCAAGCGCCTATCTGTCACAGCAGCAAAGATGGGATTGGCAGCACGAGGAGTACTGCTGCTGAAAAAGGAATCTTTCTGCTGCTGAACAGCTCCCGTTTCATTGCCCCACTTCCCAAATTAAAGACAGAACAGAACTTAAGCAATGGAAATGGGTGTGTGGATGCAATTGTTGATCGGAGAATAATGTATTTATTTCGTGTGTGTTTCATAGCATTTATATACTGTTTGACTGTGAGAAAAACTCTCAGAGCGGATATCGGTAAAATTATTTTTAAAAAGTTAAAAACAGCTATTTAAAAACATTCAAAAGTTATTTATTTATTTGTATACTGCCCATCATCTGAAGATCATAGCATGGTTCACAGCACAAAAACACAAGGTACAAACACAAAATACCCAGTAAAAACAGGAACAAAAACACAACAAACCAATGACATCCTCTCCATTCATTAAAACCGGTAAGCTAAAATTAAAATACATGTCATACTTTTTTGTTACTGGATAGGCTTGCCTGAACAATAATGTTTTTAGCAGGCTCTGAAAAGAGTACAGTGAAGGCACCTGCCTGTTTGTCAACAAGCAGGGAGTTCTAAAGTGTGGGCACTGCTGCACTAAAATAGTGATTTATTACATATACAGAATGAGTATTATGGGGTGTTTGTAACGGTGTCGGTTATGCAGATCAAAGTGGCTGAGTGGGGAAGGCAACCTTGAGACTAAACTGGTCCCAAGTGTGGAAGGCTTATTCTTACCGTCAAACTTCACACTCCAAGTCATCAGATAGAAATGCTTTAAATCCTCGGGCAAGACGCAGGCATTCTTCTGCAAGGAGAGGCGAGGGCAGGAGAAAAAGAGAATCAAGCAGCAGCCACTTAATAAAGTTTTATAATTCCATGTGCAATTAGCTTATGCTCCTCCCTACCATTTCTTTGACAATCATGAAGTTCACAAGTCTTATTCCAAACCATGTTTCAGTGGCTAGAACAGGGAACAATCACAACACAGAACCAAAGACCAGGGAGAGGACCAGAGAGGAGCCAAGCATAATTTTTGCTGCCTTGTTCCTAGACTCTTCACAAGGCAATTAGAGCAAGTTCCCTTCTGTCATTTGGGGCTGGAACATCCTATAGTATGTAATTCACTACATATCAATGTGGGGTGGCTGCTTTGGCATAGCCCCAGCTTTTCTCTGGATTTGAAGGACCCAGCCAGCACCCAAGGAGTGAGTGGCAACAATTCTATGGAATCATCTGCCTGAAAAAAAGAACTGCTTGTAGATGAAACATGAAGGAAATTAGTCATAGAAAACTCATCTACCTTCAAGAGACATATGTTTCTTGACATGGCACTAACTTCTACTTCTAAAGGCCAATACAGAGAACATGTTTTCACACAAATGGGAATCCTTCCTGGGTCTGACAAAAAAGTAACAATTCATGAGAGCAGAGAGCCCAAGTTGGACTCACTGTCAGGTGGGTTAAGCTGTTAAAATTATCCATGAAAGTGTTTCTTTCTTTTTTCAGTAAAAACAGTCAGAATATAAAAGCAGGCCAACAAAACTCTGTCTCACCTTCTCTGATACCTCTGAGTAAGGAAGGGTCAATAGGGAGTTGGCTAGGCAGGCAAATGAAACTCAAAAGCCCGGATGTAATTTGTCAGGAAGTCAGTGCGTGTAATGAAATTATTCACTGTTTGATCTACTCTCAGGGTAGGGCCAGAAGGAACACGATGCCACGACCTTTGGGCAGCTGGTGCAGGAAGAGTTACGTGCACCCAGAATATGACCATACGGAGTTATTGGAAGCTGCTCATCCAGCTCTTTTAAGCTGGAGATGCAAGATATGCCCCCCCCCCGAGCCTTGAAGATGTTAGAATCCTAGAACTACAGAGCTGGAAGGAATCCTAAGGGTCATCTAGCCCAGCCCCCTGAAATGCAGGAAAATGAAGGTGTCCCTTTTTATGAGGATCAAACCTGCAACCGTGCTATTATGAGCACCACGCTCTAACCAACCGAGGGAACTAGTGCAGGGTGGTCTTTTGGAGAACTGTGATCCCAGGTTTCCAAGAACTGGCTAACGTTCCCTCTGGAACCCTGGAGGGCTGAGCCTCCATTTCGAGCTCTACACAGAGTGGGACACCTCCTTCTGGTGCTAAGGAGGGAGGGACGCATAGGCTCTGGGTCTGTTTATTATAATAATAATTTATTATTTATACCCTGCCCATCTGGCTGAGTTTCCCCAGCCACTCTGGGCGACTCCCAATTGAGTGTTAAAAACAATACAGCATTAAATATTAAAAACTTCCCCAAACAGGGCTGCCTTCAGATGTATTTTAAAGATAAGACAGCTGCTTATTTCCTTCACATATGATGGCAGGGCGTTCCACAGGGCCACCACCGAGAAGGCCCTCTGTCTGGTTCCCTGTAACCTCACTTCTCGCAATGAGGGACCCGCCAGAAGGCCCTCGGAGCTGGACCTCAGTGTCCGGGCAGAACGATGGGGGAGGAGACGCTGCTTCAGGTATCCTGGACCGAGGCCGTTTAGGGCTTTCAAGGTCAGAACCAACACTTTGAATTGTGCTCGGAAACGTACTGGGAGCCAATGCAGATCTCTCAGAACTGGTGTCATGTGGTCCCGGCAGCCACTCCCAGTCCCCAGTCTAGCTGCCGCATTCTGGATTAGTTGTAGTTTCCGAGTCACCTTCAAAGGTAGCCCCACGTAGAGCGCATGGCAGTAGTCCAAGTGGGAGATAACCAGAGCATGCACCACTCTGGCGAGACAGTCTGCGGGCAGATAGGGTCTCAGCCTATGTACCAGATGGAGCTGGTAAACAGCTGCCCTGGACCCAGAATTGACCTGCGCCTCCATGGACAGCTGTGAGTCCAGAATGACTCCCAGGTTGTGCTCCTGGTCCTTTAGGGACACAGTTGCCCCATTCAGGACCAGGAAGTCCTCCACCCTCGCCTACACCCCCCCCAAAAAAAATAGTACTTCTGTCTTGTCAGGATTCAACCTCCATCTGCTGGCCGCCATTCATCCTCCAAGCGCCTCCAGACACTCCCCCGGGACTTTTGCAGGGTCCCCAGCTCTGGGGTCACTTGGGGAAGGGGAGGCTCTGGAGGGAAGCGAGAGTTCGGAAACCGGAGCCCTCAAGGGCCGGGCAAGGTACGTCTCCCCCCCCCCGCCAGCCCCTTCTTCCCCGGGACGGCAGACCCCCAAGTCGCCCAGACTCCCCCCAAAGGGAACCCCAAGCAACGCCTGAAATGAGTGGCTCCGGGTTGGCGGGGGAAGCGGGAGGCCCCGAGTTCGAGGCTCCGCTGCGCTGCGCTGCGCCCGGAATGGAGACTTGGAAGGGGAGCCGGGCGAGGAGGGCGAGGGGCGAGAGAGAGAGAGAGGGGGGGCCGAAGGGGCCTGGCGAGGGAGGCGGCTCTCTGCCCATGCTCAGGAGCCCCCTCGGCCTCGGGCCCGCCAGCCCCGCCTGAGGGAAAGAGACGCCCCTCCTCCGCCATCTTGAAGCAACCGCCAAGCCAGGCAAGGCTCTCCGCCAGCCACGCCCCCCGCCCGACTCTCGGCTCCCATTGGCTGACGGGGCCCGGGCTTCGCCCAGATACCGAGTCGGAGGAGACGGCCAATGGGGAGGAGCCGGCTCTCCCATTGCCTTCTGGGAGTCGTAGTGCCTGCTCTCCGTTCCCCCTACAGGATTGACAACGTAGGGCAGGCAGAGGCAACCTCGGCCCTCCAGCTGTTTTGGGACTACAATCCCCATCATCCCTGGCCACTGAGCCTGTTAGCTAGGGATGATGGGAGTTGTAGGCCAAAAGCATCTGGAGGGCTGAGGTTGCCTCTGCCTGCCATAGTGCTTGCTGGCCTCTTTGTGCCCCCTGGACCAGAGCCCGCCCGGCCCTCCTCTCTTCCACTGCCTCCCTCATGCTGGTAGCCTCCAGAACACGGCCCCACCATCTCGTCCTCTGAGGAAAGTGACCCCTTCTTGTGTCCAGTTGTTCCAGCAAAACTCTGGGGCCAGAGCAGCACCAGAAGCGCCGTCCCTTCTTCGGAGTCAGGGCTAGGTCCACCAGTTCAAGGTCCTGAGACATCCCGATTTGTGTGGCTAGGACCTGCAGTGGCCTCTGCAAATTCCAAACATTAAATGGATGCCCATGAGGAAGATTTCCTAGGCGGCTAGCTAAGCAAACAACAATGGAGCCCAACACAATATTAGAAATACATTCATGAGAAGAACAAAATGGGTTTTCTGTGGGTTGACGTTTGTTCCCGTTCAGCAGTAAATTTCCCAGAAAAAGCAGCAGGAGAAAATAAACAAAAATCCCCACCTTCTGGACCCGTGACTTGAATATCGTGGACAAACATTACCATCATCATCTTTTTATTGTTTATACCCTTCCCATCTGGCTGGGTTTCCCCAGCCACTCTAGGCGGCTCCCAACAGAAAACTAAAAACAATAAAACTTCAAACATTAAAAACTTCCCTAAACAGGGCTGCCTTTAGATGTCTTCTAAAAGTCAAAACAAAATTTAAAAATTCCTTCCAGTAGCACCTTTGTTGTTATTGTTGTTGAGTCATTTAGTCGTGTCCGACTCTTCGGCACCCCATGGACCAGAGCACGCCAGGCACTCCTGTCTTCCGCTGCCTCCCTCAATTTGGTCAAACTCATGCTAGTAGCTTCGAGAACACTGTCCCACCATCTCGTCCTCTGTCGTCCCCTTTTCCTTGTGCCCTCCATCTTTCCCACCATCAGGGTCTTTTCCAGGGAGTCTTCTCTTCTCATGAGGTGGCCAAAGTCTTGGAGCCCCAGCTTCAGGATCTGTCCTTCCAGTGAGCACTCAGGGCTGATTTCCTTCAGAATGGAGAGGCTGGATCTTCTTGCAGTCCATGGGACCCTCCAGAGTCTCCTCCAGCACCAGAATTCAAAAGCATCCATTCTTTGGCGATCAGCCTTCTTCATGGTCCAGCTCTCACTTCCATACATCACTACTGGGAAAACCATGGCTTGAACTATATGGACCTTTGTGGCAAGGCAATGTCTCTGCTTTTTAAGATGCTGTCTAGGTTTGTCATTGCTTTTCTCCCAAGAAGGAAAGATGCTAGCATGGTTAATAAAGAAAATACAAAAGGGCAAAACAATAGGGAAAATAATAGATGAAGGGGAAGTGATAGAAGAACCAGGGGAAAAAAGATATATTAAGTAAAATAGAAACATTGCCACCCCACCCCACCCCCACTCACCTGTTATAAAATCTTAATTGGCTCCTGGCTAATTGCTTTATGGTCCCAATTAGCCCCAGTTTATTGCGGTCCGGCACACTTCTTAGCCAAGCTGCGCCGACCTTCTTCTCTCCGGTTTCGCCTTGCAGAGTAAAAAACACAGCAGAAAAAACTGTTGCTGTTTGCTTAGATCCAAACACACCAAGCACTTGTGAGTCCAAATTTATCAGTTCTTTATTGCAGCAAAATATTTACAGCTCAGCATTTCTCAGATTCTCCTGGACTGCTAGCATTCATGGCTGCCTCCTGCCTCCGTCTCTCTCAGGCAGCAGACACACAACAGTGAGGAACGACTCCTCCCTCTTTCTGAATCACGTGACAGGAATTGAGGGACATCACACAGAACTCTTTAACCCTATGAGTTCTGAAAACACTAACACCCCCTCTTCCCTCCATTCCTGAGGTGATTTGTGGATGTACCTTTGCAGACCTCTGTGAGATCAATCCACTCCCCAATGCCTTGCGCCCTCTCTTGGCATCCCTGTCAGGCATCTGTGGAACATCCTCACAACTCTCAGATTCGCACTGTGCGAAACTTACCCACGCACCTGTGGCCTGATACCTCTCAGGTGGAATACCCTTCGTTGTGCGACTGGACCGCCTGGGCACAAACTCAGGCACTTCCTCTGACTCACTGCGGTCAGCAGGTGTGTCCTCTGCATCCCGGGATTCCCCCTCTGACTTAAAGCGTCTTCGAATCCTTTGCATTACCCTCACAGGAGAACTAGGCTCACTCTTGGGCTCTCTTTTTACAACTTGTGGAGATGCCCCATCCTGCTCCTGACTTTGGTCAGTGAGCTGATCGTCATCAGCAGACTCAGCCTCTCCTTCCTCCTCATCAGAACCTTCCTGCTCTGAATCAGAAAGACATTCTGAAAGAACATCATGCCTGGCAGGAGTCTTTGACCTTTCATCCTGCTTATAGAACTCAGCGTGTTTACTGATCAGCAGCTTACTCTGATCACCTGACGGGTATGCAAACCTCCATGCACGAGCCGCTGGCTCATACCCACAGAAGATCATTTTCTGGAACTTGGGTTCACCTGGCCCTCGCAAAGCTTCAGGCACCGGCACCGAGGCCATTGATCCAAACGCACGGAGAAAGTGAACCTGAGGTTTCCTCCCATGAAGCATGAAAAACGGGGTGTCTCCCACCACTGAATTGTAGGACCGATTCCAGGTGAAGCTCACATATTTAACTGACTCCATCCAAAACCTTGGAGGTAACCCAGAGTCTGACAGCATCACCTGTGCAGCCTTAACCAGAGCCTCACTTCTGAGCTCTGCCACCTCCCTCTGTTGAGGAGAAGTAACTGTGTGACTTATCCCTTTCTCGTGAAAGAACTTCTGCAAAGCAGACCCAGTAAACCGTATACCTCTGTCACAAGCAACTGCCTGCACTTTCGTGGAGAACCTTAGTTCCACCCCCTCAATCCAACTTCTAATCAGCTGTGCTGCATCTTCCTTGGATTTGAGACCATGTGTCCAGGTGTTCTGCGAAAAATCATCCTGCAGCGTCAGCAGAAACCTGGCCCCTCCCAAACTTGGTTCCTTCATGGGACCCAACAGATCTATGTGAACAAGATCAAAAGGTTTTGTGGTTACCCTGTCCACCCTGGGGTAACTGCACCCTTTTACCTTCGCCTGTCTGCAAGCCTGACAATCTAGGACTCTTGCACATTCCTCAATTCTACAGCCTTTGCTAACCTCAGGTAGTTCTTCAAGAGAACTATGAGCTGTCTTCTTATGCCACGCACAAGCACATGAAACATGAGTGGGAACTGTAGCACGCAGGGCTTGTGCTTTCTCAACCTTCCCCTCACCCTCCAGAGACGTTTTAAGAATGAAGAGATCATTCTGTCCCTTTGCAACTCTAACCAGTTGCTTCCCTCCTTTGGAGATTGTACAAAAATCGTGTTCAAAGCAAACCTTAAACCCCTTTTTCAACAAATAAGGCACAGATAAAATACAGTGTTGCATTCCTGGCACAATGCAAACTTCCATCTGCTCCTGCAAAACAGAAAAAAAGACATTTGCAACGTTAGTTACATTTTTTTTTGCCCCACTAGCGAACTGAACAGTTTTTCCAGCCGGAATTGCTGTGCAATTCCACATCTCGACTGCAGGGGTCTCTGGAATCAGATTTCGGTTAGCTCCTGAGTTGATGACAAAGCATAAGTCATTGTCTCTCTCAGAGCTGTTCTCAAACAACGCCATAGCAACAAACGTCTCGCTGCCCCCTCTCTTTGGGCTTCTGCAGCTGTTCTCTCTGGTTGTCTCGGCAACCAACTCCCCCTTGCTCAGGACCTTGGCAGCTTCCGTAGAAGTAGCCTCCTCCGTTGCCTTGGAGACCGGACTGGCCTCTGCGTTCCCACGCAACTCTTTAGGCCTTATCTTCACTTTGTCCAGGTGGCCGACCTTGAAGCGTCTAGCTCTCCGCAGCTTTCCAGACTTTGGCTGACGACGATCGCCAGTGGAAAAACACTGCCCAGGGCTCCTTTCAGCTGGCCTGGCCCCCCTTCTTCCGGAAGAGTACTCTGTGCCAGCCCTGCCCTCGTTAAAACTGCGTTTCACTTCAGCACTCACAGTGGAAAACTTTTGAAACTTGCCTTTGGAATTCTCAGCCCCCCCGACTTGCACCTCAGGGACTGGGGCTTCAGCCATCTCCAGGCTCTTCATGACTTCTCCAGGGCCCTGGCCTCCTGCTGAAGTTTCACACAAACTTCTCAGCACCTCCCAGGCAGCCCTTGCTGACTTTACGCCCTCCAAACTGGGCAAGAGCGATGCGTGTACGCATGCTTTTAGCATAGCAAGCTCTCTTTGCATTCTCTGCTGGCTATCTTCAGGCAACGCAGCCTCAAAGCCTGCAATGTCTGTCCCTTCAGGACCTGGATTCAGGGGAAGTGGCTCTTTCTGGCTTACATCCCAAAGCCCAGTAACCAGAAACCAACCCCTTACTCTTCTGGACCAGGTTGCCCAACTTCTTAAAGTGAGCTTTTCAAGCGGAACGTCCTCAAGGACCTGGCTGTCTGCCATTCTCTCCTCTTCCCCGGGGCCCCAGCTGTTACTCACGTAAAACCAGTCAGCTCTCCGGCACCCGATTTTTCAGCTGCTTTCCCAGCTCTCTGCCTCTCAGCATCAGGCAAAACACAGAACGCAGACCTCCGCTTCGGTAGCGTCTTCCCAGCTGATCAAGCTGACTTCAAAGCACACCGGCAGACTTTCAGCAACAGTTTTTACAAGCGGTAATTAGTCTCCATAACCTGTTATAAAATCTTAATTGGCTCCTGGCTAATTGCTTTATGGTCCCAATTAGCCCCAGTTTATTGCGGTCCGGCACACTTCTTAGCCAAGCTGCGCCGACCTTCTTCTCTCCGGTTTCGCCTTGCAGAGTAAAAAACACAGCGGAAAAAACTGTTGCTGTTTGCTTAGATCCAAACACACCAAGCACTTGTGAGTCCAAATTTATCAGTTCTTTATTGCAGCAAAATATTTACAGCTCAGCATTTCTCAGATTCTCCTGGACTGCTAGCATTCATGGCTGCCTCCTGCCTCCGTCTCTCTCAGGCAGCAGACACACAACAGTGAGGAACGACTCCTCCCTCTTTCTGAATCACGTGACAGGAATTGAGGGACATCACACAGAACTCTTTAACCCTATGAGTTCTGAAAACACTAACATCACCTTCCCCCCCCTTTCCCCCTTTTCTTCCTAATGTCTCAACAAATGAAACCGATTTGTAAAAAAAGTTACATGGGGGGGGGAATACGAGAGAGGGAGAGAGATTGCACATACCTTTGTAAATCAAGAAAATCTTTAATAAAAATACATTTTTAAAAAACAAACTAAAAAGTCCCAAATGCTGCAACCTTTCTTTAGAGTTTTTCCATCCCCAGGATCATTTTGGCTGAACCTTCTCCAACTCAGCCATATCCCTTTTGAGGTGGGGAGACCAGAATTGTACATGGCGCTCCCAATGCAGTCGCACTAGAGATTTGTAACGGCATTATGATATTGGCAGCCTTATTTTCAATTCCTCCCCTAATGATCCCTAGTGTGGCATTTGCTCTTTTCGTGGCCCCCCCAACACACAGCCAACATCTTCATTGAGCTCTCTACTATGAATGACCCCAAGGTCTCATTCCTCGTCAGTCACTGCCTGTCCAGACCGCAGGCGCATAGATGTGAAATTGGTATTTATTTGTTTGTCGTCCCCCCCATGTATCACTTTGTGTTTTCTTATGCTGAGTTCAATGTGCTATAATTGAATGCTCGCTCCTTATGTGGAGAGATTTTCCCAGAGTTTACAATTGCTTTACCACAACCCTGAGCTTGGGGTGTCAGCCGGCTTGGCTGCCTCCCTGCTCACCCAAAACTCCTACTCCTTTGTGAACTTTTTAAAGAAATGCACAGCGACGCTATGGCTGCTCATCTGTAGGGTGCTACAAGCCGCTGATCCTACAAGCCATTGATCCTGCTGGCTGCTCCTGGCATCCTGTTTCCGGCGGTGGGAAATGGCGGACTCCCACAAGATCGGACCCCAGCCGTTCTGATAACTCAGGGCTGATATGGGGGTAATTAGCCCTGGCAGCCTCAAAGACCCGCGAATTGTCCGAGATTGCCAGCGTGCACTAAGGTGCAGCTGGCAGGACACTGGGTTAACGAGCACAGAACGACTGGCACTCCTTCGATGTCATTCTCATAGCCGGCAGCATCTGTTTGGGAATATTAATAGATTTGGACAATAAACTGACACGGCTGGATCGAAAGAGCGTGAGGAAAAACCTGCAGAAGTGGACAGTTCCTGGGGGTTAAGTTCGGACTTCAAAGAGATTCTCATCATGGTGTTTGGATTACGTTTGGTATGTTTTTCCCCCTCTCTCTACTCAACAATTATAATTGGTCTTTTATGCCAAGCCTCATGAAGAATTTAAACTAAAAAAAAGAAAAGAGTACAGATGGACTTTTATTTATAATTAGGCATTTAACCGCTCAGCTTCATTTCGGATTTGAGAGATCTGACGGAGATGCAGGAAGAGACAAGGTGGTTTCCACTAGTTTCTACTAGTGACGCAGCATGAAATTTTATACCTCTTCCTTTCTTTGAGACAAGAGGAGCTGTGTGCTGACTGTGATGAATCAAGATAACAACTTGGAACAATATACAGTGCAGCTGTTTGCAGAAGCTTTTTATATTCATTATGAGTGGAAGAGAAGGCTAAGGGATGTCTAGCAGCCCCCCTCTCTAGGGCCCAGAGAGGGGAGAGTGCGGTTTCCAAAGGCCGATTGATCGCCAAATGACTGATACTGTGGAACACAGTTTAATATTGCAAACAGTTTTGCCTAATAACTTAATTTGGAAGGTACTAGTTTAACAAAGTTCAAAAGGAAGGTTGGACAATTAAGGAGTTGCTGCGCCATCAAAGATAACAGACTTGGACAACATCCTGGAATTGGAACGGAATCAGATGAAGCTGAGCTGAGAAAAAGGCAGTTGGAAAAAATTTATATTAACAAAGTTGTATTCGGACGATGAAAGTATATGGTGTTTGACATGAATGAGAATTCGGGACCCAGGGACAAAAAATGATCAAGCGTTAATATTGAGATGTGGAAAATATGGAAACGACAAGGAAAAGCAGGACTAAGATACGGAGATATGCTCCAGAGATCCAGACTGTGGGGAGCCCCAAGAAATTAATAAATACAATTTGGATTATAATTTGATCTTTTTTATTTTTTAATTGAAGTTGGATATTTAATTGGATATTTTCTATTAGAAAATCAATAAAAATGATTTAAAATATATATTAAGAAATCCTGCTGGCCTCTCCCAATATGACATTGCTGGCCTCGGGCACAGAGCAGTCCCAACATCCCTTGCTTTGTGAAGCTGCTACCCATTTAAAGCATATAGAATCATAGAATCATAGAGTTGGAAGAGACCACAAGGGCCATCGAGTCCAACCCCCTGCCAAGCAGGAAACACCATCAGAGCACTGATGGTGTTTTCCCCACGTTATTTCCCCCCTGCTGCTGCATTAGTTTGGTCTGCAAGGATCAGAATGCATGCATCCATCCTTGAGTTTCCAAACCACAAGGAGGATTCAGGTAGGTAGGCGGGTTGGGCACACTGCCCAGCTGAGCACAAGGGAGGTGCCTGGAAAGACCCTGAGACTGGTCCTGGGTGGAAATGGTGCCTAAATCTGGAAGGGGTCCATGGGGCACAGCTTGTGCTGCACCTATGGAAAGGAACCAGGCTTGGTGGGGGAGTTAGAGGGAGAGGGAGAGATGGGGAGCCTCTGGCTCACAAAGCCGGAGTGTAGTGGTTAGAGTGTGGGGCTCAGGTTCTTCTTGGAATAACAGGTTTGGAATTGCCCAAAAAAGATGTTAGATTGTTTTTGTACGCCACAACTGCAGCTAGAATTTTATTAGCTAAGAATTGGAAAACACAAGAAGTGCCAACAGTGGAGGAATGGCAGATGAAAATGATGGACTTTTCGGAGCTAGCCAACCTGACCGGAAGAGTCTGCGACCAGAAGGAGGAGGAGTACCAGGAGGAATGGATGAAATTCAAAGACTATTTAGTTAAATATGCTAAGGTAATTTAAATAGAAATACTTGCAAATAACAGATAGGCTTAGGATTTAAATATGTGATGTTATAGAATAATATATTTAAAGTAAAGATGAAAAGAAAGAAAGACGTTAAGTGATTAAGTAAATTTTATGAGAAACTTGTTTTGGAAAATTGTTACAATGATATATATTGAAATTCAGCCAGGGGGATTTGAGGAAGTCACTTAACAATGTTACTAAGAGTGGACTAAGTACAGTCAGGATTTATGTTTGTTTGTTTATAAATTTTGGAAAATCAATAAAAATTGGGGGGGGGATAGAGTGTGGGGCCCAGGACCTGGGAGAGACCAGCGTTCCAATCCTCCCACGGGGCCAGGATGAAGCCAGGCCAGCCACCTCCTTACTTGCCCGAGATTTGCTGTTCAGAGGTGGCTGTGCCAGGCAGTTCCCTGTCACTGCCACTTTTCCCTTGAAAAAGATCAGCGTGAGAACAGAGGGCATTTTAATCAGCCTCCTTCTGCTCAGGGCCATAGGAGGAGTCCAGGGCCCAGATGGCTGGGGTGGTGGGCACTCAGAGCCCTGCCTGGCACCTTGCCCACTGTGTGCCACCGGCGCCCGTTCCCCTTCCGCACAGAGCTCTAGCAGTTGCTGCGCCTGAGCTGAAATGACGCAAAGACCAAGGGGCCAAGGAGGCTCCCCTGCTGCCCTTTCTCCTCCTCCTCCTCCCCCCAAGTTGGAGGGGGGGTTGCTTGGTTTTGTCCCTCTGCCTGGCAGGCCGGCTGTGTTTCTCTGCGCTTCAAGTTTCCCTGGGCACAGGCTCCACCTCTCCGCCTCCTGCCCTTCCAGATCACACCGCGAGCACCTTCCCGTCCTGGCTCTGCGCTCCTTCCTGAGCAGACACGGACAGCCGACACGGGTCATGGCCACAGCTTTCGCCCCCAAGGCTAGCCAGATTCTGATGACCCCGGAGCCGCACTACATCCCCGGGTAAGTGCAGAGGTTGCAGCCGGCAGAAGAACTTCCTGGCAGCCCAGGGAGTCGGGGCACTGCCCTTGCTCCAGCGGCTCTTTTCCTGCGCGTGAGGATCAGGCTAGATACCTGTGTCTCTTCACACCCTTGCGGGTCGGGGGGGGGGGCAGGAGTGCCAACTTGGCCCTGCGACCGTGGGTGCCGGGGGCGCCATGAAGCGTGCATTGAAATTTGTGGGTGCCTGGCCCCTTCATGGGGAGTTTTGTGGGTGCTTGGGCACCCAGGGAGTTGACACCTATGTGTAGGTGTGTGGAATCGGTGCGCAGGTGTGCTGAGCGCTCTCGGCTTCTTCCCGACACCAGGAGAGGGAGAGGGTCCCCTTTGGCAGGATTTCTGCTCGGTGGGGGCAGGAATCACAATGCGAGGGGGGGGGAGCTGGCAGCACAGCAACCCTTCTCTCCTCCCCCCACCCCGTTCCTCATCCGCGCAGCTCCATCAGGCTGCGCTTCTCTCGCTACCCTCTCTGTGTACAGCAGCTGCTATAGCAACCCGGCAGGAAACCTGGGGAGGGGAAGTCACCCAGGAACCGAAAGAGCTGTGGGTGGCCTGATCCAGCAACAGTCTTGTGTTTTGTTGTTGTTGTTTAGTCGTTTAGTCATGTCCTGCTCTTCGTGACCCCCTGGACCAGAGCACGCCAGGCACTTCTGTCTTCCACTGCCTCCCACAGTTTGGCCAAACTCACGCTGGTAGCTTCGAGAACACTGTCCCACCATCTCGTCCTCTGTGCTCCCCTTCTCCTTGTGCCCTCCATCTTTCCCAACATCAGGGTCTTTTCCAGGGAGTCTTCTCTTCTCATGAGGTGGCCAAAGTCTTGGAGCCTCAGCTTCGGGATTCTGTCCTTCCAGTGAGCACTCAGGGCTGATTTCCTTCAGAATGGAGGTTTGATCTTCTTGCAGTCCATGGGACTCTCAAGAGTCTCCTCCAGCACCAGAATTCAAAAGCATCCATTCTTCTGCAATCAGCCTTCCTGATGGTCCAGCGCTCACTTCCATACATCCCTACTGGGAAAACCGTAGCTTGAACTATACGGACCATTGTCGGCAAGGTGATGTCTCTGCTTTTTAAGATGCTGTCTAGGTTTGTCATCGCTTTTCTCCCAAGAAGCAGGCGTCTTTTAATTTCGTGACTGCTGTCACCATCTGCAATGATCATGGAACCCAAGAAAGTAAAATCTCTCGCTGCCTCCATTTCTTCCCCTTCTATTTGCCAGGAGGTGATGGGACCAGTGGCCATGATCTTCGTTTTTTTGATGTTGAGCTTCAGACCATATTTTGCGCTCTCCTCTTTCACCCTCAATAAAAGGTTCTTTAATTCCTCCTCACTTTCTGCCATCAAGGTTGTGTCATCTGCATATCTGAGGTTGTTGATATTTCTTCCGGCGATCTTAATTCCGGTTTGGGATTCATCCAGCCCAGCCTTTCGCATGATGAATTCTGCTTATAAGTTAAATACGGTAAGCAGGGAGACAAAATACAGCCTTGCCGTACTCCTTTCCCAATTTTGAACCAATCAATTGTTCCATATCCAGTTCTAACTGTAGCTTCTTGTCCCTCAGGAGACCGATGAGGTGATCAGGCACTCCCATTTCTTTAAGAACTTGCCATAGTTTGTTGTGGTCGACACAGTCAAAGGCTTTTGTGTAGTCAATGAAGCAGAAGTAGATGTCTTTCTGGAACTCTCTAGCTTTCTCCATAATCCAGCGCATGTTTGCAATTTGGTCTCTGGTTCCTCTGCCTCTTCTAAATCCAGCTTGCACTTCTGGGAGTTCTCGGTCCACGTACAGCTTGAGCCTACCTTGTAGAATTTTAAGCATAACCTTGCTAGCGTGTGAAATGAGTGCAATTGTGCGGTAGTTGGAACATTCTTTGGCACTGCCCTTCTTTGGGATTGGGATGTAGACTGATCTTCTCCAATCCTCTGGCTACTGCTGAGTTTTCCAAACTTGCTGGCATATTGAGTGTAGCACCTTAACAGCATCATCTTTTAAAATTTTAAATAGTTCAGCTGGAATACCATCACTTCCACTGGCCTTGTTATTTGCAGTGCTTTCTAAGGCCCATTTGACTTCACTCTCTAGGATGTCTGCCTCAAGGTCAGCAACCCCACTACCTGGGGTGTACGAGCCATCCATTTCTTTCTGGTATAATTCCTCTGTGTATTCTTGCCACCTCTTCTTGATGTCTTCTGCTTCTGTTAGGTCCTTACCACTTTTGTCCTTTATTATGGTAATCTTTGTACGAAATGTTCCTTTCATATTTCCGATTTTCTTGAACAGATCTCTGGTTCTTCCCATTCTGTTGTTTTCCTCTATTTCTTTGCATTGCTCATTTAAGAAGGCCTCCTTGTCTCTCCTTGCTATTTTTTGGAAATCTGCATTCAATTTCCTGTATCTTTCACCATCTCCTTCGCATTTTGCTTGACTTCTCTCCTCCGCTATTTGTAAGGCCTCATTGGACAGCTACTTTGCTTTCTTGCATTTCCTTTTCATTGGGATGGTTTTAGTTGCTGCCTCCTGCATAATGTTATGAGCCTCCATCCCTAGTTCTTCAGGCACTCTGTCCACCAAATCTAAATCCTTAAACCTGTTCCTCACTTCCACTGTGTATTCATAAGGGATTTGACTTAGATTGTATCTTACCGGCCCAGTGGTTTTTCCTACTTTCTTCAGTTTAAGCTTGAATTTTGCTATAAGAAGCTGATGATCTGAGCCACAGTCAGCTCCAGGTCTTGTTTTTGATGACTGTATAGAGCTTCTCCATCTTTGGCTGCAGAGAATATAATCAATCTGATTTTGATGCTGCCCATCTGGTGATGTCCATGTGTAGAGTCGTCTCTTGTGTTGTTGGAAAAGCGTGTTTTTGATGACCAGCTTGTTCTCTTGACAGAACTCTATTAGCCTTTGCCCTGCTTCGTTTTGATCTCCAAGGCCAAACTTGCCAGTTGTTCCTTTTATCTCTTGACTCCCTACTTTAGCATTCCAATCCCCTATAATGAGTTGTTCCATATCCAGTTCTAATTGTAGCTTCTTGTCCCACATTCTTGTCTTCCATGATTGCTACGTTCCCTTGCCCCTGACGCTCTCCTGCCCCCCTTGCAGCTACGGCGGGTACTGCCCCCGTTACAAGTTCATGCTGGGCCAGACTTATGGGAAACTGACCTCGCAGCTGCTCACTAGCCCCGAGGCGGATCACTCTGGCCGGCTGCTCCTGCAGCCCAACTGCTCCCCCAGAGATGCAGAGGAGCCTCCGGAGCAGAACGAGAGCGGAGGAAAGCTCCCCCTGCTTGGCTGCAGAACCATCCCAGGTTACACAGGTAAACTCCGGGGGGGGGGGAGCAGGAGGGCCCCTCAGTCAGGTCTGGGCTGCAGCAGCGGCTGGCACCTGATTTGGGCAGGAGAGGCTCAAAGGGGCCAGAGGCAGACGGCTGTGGCCCCCGAGGGGGTGGAGGGCAGGCCCTGGATTACCACCCTGGTCTCCTCTGGGGGGAAGGGTGGGATGGAAAAATCAGGCAGGAGGTTTCACTGTACTGTTCTTGACTCCTGCTAAAAACGATTTTCGTTTAGGGATTATGCCCACTTAACTCTCCTCTGCACTTTCCCCTCGAAAACCCTTTCCCACTGAATCGGAGCGAGGGGTAAGGAGTGCAAAACCCAGATTTTCGTTGGTTGTGCTTCTGCTTTAAAGAGCGGGTTTTGGCAGGGGAAATTCCAGGGGGGAACAAAGAACACAGCTTGGACACAGAGCTTTAAAGCTCAGAAATCTCTCTGGTAAGAGCGGGGTGAAAGTTAAGTGGGAAGAAGCCCCGAGAAGAGCCTAGCCAGATACTCAGAAAGTTGACGAGCGTATTAGGGTGGATCTAAGCACAGGAGGAAAACCCTATAAATAAGTCAGGAAACAGATGGTTTTAACAAAAGAAAAAAATATCTATGAAAAACTGTGTTTTAAAATTTCCTGCTCTCTGGCACCATCTGGTGTTGCATGTATATAGTGCATTCAAATACCTGTTTCCTTACTAATGTAGCCAAGTCCTTAATCTGTTTTTAGCCCTTTGTAATTCTGTCATTAATTTTTCTCATTGATTATTTTATTGCTTTGTCGTTTTCGTAAGCCCCTTTGAGGTCGCTGCTTTTTTTACAAACAAGCAGTGCACATATTTTATGAAATAAGCAGCCCGAGGGCCAGAGAGAGACAAGGGTCAGAGGTGCCAGCGACTCTTCGCACCCCGTAGCTCAGGCTGAATCCTTGGTCAGTCCCTCACACATATTCATAGATAAAGCAAAGCAGAGAATGGAGCACATTCTCCCCCAGAATACTTCCCAAGACCAGGAAAATGCAGCAGGGGCACTGGAGAGCTTCCTTTCTCATGAGGAGGCTGCATATTTTTCTTGAGGCTACTTGTATCTTGCCCTTAATCTGCAGGTCTCAGTGTGAGTGTCTGTCTGTCTCGGGAGACAATAAAGATTAAATGCTAGGGGCTCCCACACCTGACCAAAGCCCCCTCCTTTTACATCGCTCTCCCCCCCCCCCAGGACACCCTCTCCCTTCACCCTATGCTGCATGGGCTGTTCAAACCCGTCTTGTGTCCCGGCAGGATTCATCCCTCGTGCCCAAAACCACTTTGCCAAGACCTACAGTGAGATCTGCAAGGAGGCCAGGAGCGAGTTTGCCCGGCAGCTGCTGAGGGGAGCTGGGCAGCGGGAGGCCTGGAAGACGGCCGGAGGGGAGTCTCCGAAGGACACCAAGCCGGAGTCTCACGTACGTGGCACACCTGAGGGTCAAGTCCTTTCGTGGGCAAGCGTGGCAGCGGGGGGGTGGCACCTACATGTCACCAAAAAAACCTACATGAGATTTGCATGTGCTAGCACTTGTATGCAGGCACAAATTTAGAAAGAAGGGATGTTTTGAACTCCACCAGCCCCACACACCTGGAGGGCACCAGGTGGGCACCCTCTGGCCTAGACTGACTGGCATCACCTCTCCAGGGTCTCCAGTGGGTCGGGGGCTGCTGACTGATCTGCCAGCACGTGCATCTCATTTGCAACTTAGGACCAGTTTACCTATGAGGTTGCCTCCCCCCCCCCCACACGTGCACAATAAAATGTGGCTCTTTTGGTGGGGGGGTTATTGAGTTATTGTTCTTATTTTGATTTTATATATTGTGATCTTTTCTGTGAATTGCCCTGAGACCTCCAGGTATAGGGTGGTATATAAATTCAATCAATCAGTCACAGACCCCCCCCCAAGTGTCCCCCTTTTCCAGGGACGTCCCCAATTTAGAGAAGCCATCCTGGAATTTGATCCCAGAATGTCCCGCTTTTCCTTAGGATGCCCCTGATTTTCATCAGAGAAATGCTGGAGGGTATAGACTCGGCCCCTCTGATTGGCGGAATGGGCACCACCGCAGGTGCCACATAATGCCCGTTCCATATTTGTAAGAACTTGACACCTGCACTTTGGAACTCCCTGCCTCTTGATACCGAGCAGGTGCCTTGTCTGGCCCCTATGAGGCATCTGCTGAGAACATTCTTGATTAGACAAGCCAATCCAGATACTTAGAAAGCTGGTGTGCATTTTAATCTGTTTTTAGCATTTTAACTCTTTTTACAGTATTGTTGCATTCCCACCCCCTTCATTTTCTTGGCTTGTCTGTTCATAAACTGCTTTAAGGCTTTCTTCTTTACAATCAAGCAGTATATAATTTTTTTAAAAAAATTAGTAAGTGAATAAATAAGTGGGTAGGAAAGTCTGGGGCCCCCACATCCCTCTTGAATCTGCCAGGGCCATGTCTGTGAGGCTCCCAGGTTGCCCTCGCCCTTGAATCAATCTATCATCTATCTATCTATCTATCTATCTATCTATCTATCTATCTATCTATCTATCTATCTATCATCTATCATCTATCTATCTATCTATCTATCTATCATCTATGGAGGGGCCTTAAAGTCCCCCCCCCCCCGTCTCCTATGCCCTGGTGTTTCTTTGAAATGGAAAGTGGCTGCATTTTTTAATAAAATCGGCAAAGAGACGCCTGCCTGGGCCTGACTCTGACCCTCCTGGTGCCCACAGAGCCTCACCCCCAAGTGCAAGATGCCCCTGGCCGCCGTGTCAAAAGCTGCCGCCCCATATGTGTCTCGCTACACCTTCCGGCCCCAGGGATCGCCCTACTCTCTGGAAGACAGCAACCCACAGAGGCCCTTCATCTCAGGTGAGGCTCACTGCCCTGCCCCCATCCAGGCTGAGGGATCTTCTCCCAATGCAAGAAGCACCTCTGGCAGATGTGGGGGTGGGGGGTGGGTGAATTAGGGGTACCTTCCCCCTCCAGGTGTACCGTGACCTTGCTCATTCTCCTCCACCCCCCTCACCTGTTGCTATTTTCATCCTTCAAAAAAACAGAACAAGCCCCTGTAAAGTAAATGGAGCAATGCTTTTAAGGTCACGTTTAGCCCTTGGATCAGGGATGCGGGTGGGGCTGTGGTTTAAACCACAGAGCTTAGGGCTTGCCGATCAGAAGGTCGGCGGTTTGAATCCCCGCGACGGGGTGAGCTCCCGTTGCTCGGTCCCTGCTCCTGCCAACCTAGCAGTTCGAAAGCACGTCCAAGTGCAAGTAGATAAATAGGTACCGCTCCAGCGGGAAGGTAAACGGCGTTTCCATGCGCTGCTCTGGTTCGCCAGAAGCGGCATAGTCATGCTGGCCACATGACCCAGAAGCTGTACGCCAGCTCCCTTGGCCAGTAAAGTGAGATGAGCGCCACAACCCCAGAGTCGGCCACGACTGGACCTAATGGTCAGGGGTCCCTTTACCTTTACCTTTAGCCCTTGGATCAGGGCTGGATCAGAATCTCTCTTGGCCTGCACACCTCCAGTTGGACAGGTGGGTTGGGCTGCAAAGGAACACCTCTGGCCAAAGGGTCCGAGTTCAAAACCTGCTGCCTTGGGCAGGGATTGGCTGCTCTCGGGGTCTCTGACTGGGAGCTCTCAAGTGGAAGCAAACCCCATGGGGCGGGCATCTGGTGCCCAATTTGAAAGGCTCTCTCCTTGCCAAGGAGCAGCTGGGAAGAACCTTCAAGCCCTTCAGTTGATACTTGGCAACTAGGAGGTTACACACCGGAAGTCACATTGGGCTCCATTTGTAGTAATCTCTCCCCAGGGGGCTCACCAGGCGCCTTCCTTGCAGATCTTTAGATGCAGGTGAAAACTTTCCTCTATAACAAAGCCTTGAGCTGATGAAACAATCCATGGCCATTTAAATATGACTGGAGAGGGGTAGTCTTTTTAGTATTAAGTTACGCATCTTGTGTTTTCATGTTGTAAAATAATAATAATAATACACCCCACCAGCTCTGGAGGGGGGTGGCTTCTGTGGTGGGTCTAACTCTCTCAACTCCTGCAACGCAGGCTTCACTGGATTCGTCCCTCGCGCCCAGTATCTGATTGGGGCAAGCTACCCAGTCATCACCCACCGGGCTCTGGCAGAGTTTGACCGGATGCGATGGAGGCAGAGGCAAGGGCCTTCTGGAAGCAGCTGCGATGCCCAGAAAGGGGGTGATGCCCTCCCTCCGCTGACAAAGACCTACCCCACAGACACGGGCCTCCTGCCCCACTACAGGGGCTACGTTCCAGGTGAGCTGGGGGGCTGCCCCACCTGTTCATGCTCTTCTCCTCTGTGGGAGCTGCAACCCACGGAGACCTGGCTTGACTGTGGAGACACCTGAGGAAGAGGAGCTGCCACAAAGGCTTGGACCAGTCCAGGAAGGAAAGTTATTCCAGGGCCGCTGGCCATGAGGACTAGCCTCTTGCCTCCACAGAGGAGAGGTCTGCTCTTGGGCTCAAGTCCTGCTTGTGGGTTTCCTATAACGGGCATCTGTTTGGCCCCTGTGAGAACAGGAGGCTGGAGTGGATGGGCCCTTGGCATATTCTTATGGAATCTCATATTTGCTAGGATTTGGGGGGGGGGGTCTTCTTTAAAATATGCTCATTGCAGGGAGAGGTAAATTTTCCGCGCGCTGCTCTGGTTCGCCAGAAGCGGCTTAGTCATGCTGGCCACATGACCCGGAAGCTGTACGCTGGCTCCCTCGGCCAATAAAGCGAGATGAGCGCTGCAACCCCAGAGTCGGCCATGACTAGACCTAATGGTCAGGGGTCCCTTTACTTTTTTATGGAGTTATCTGACCCCCAAGCCACCTGAAGGCAATCCTGTATAGGGAAGGTTTTTTTAAATGTTTGATGTTTTATGGTGTTTTTATATATGTTGGAAGCTGCCTAGAGTGGCTGGGGCAAGCCAGTCAGATGGGTGGGGTATAAATAGTCAAATTACCCTTATGGAATGGGATGTCCCTATTTTCACTGGAGAAATGTTGAGAGGCTCTGCAGGCCTGGAGGGGTCTCACCTTCTGCTCCAGCTTCCTGAAAGCCCTTGCCACTCTTCCTCAAATGCTCTGGTCTAGAGGAGGAGGCGTCAGCAGACACTGCAGAGTGGGAAGGGATCCCCAAGGCGCATCCAGCCCAACCCCGAAAGGCAGGAATCGCAGTGAAGGCGCCCCCTTTCTCCATTCAGGCTTTTGTGTGTCTCCTTGCAGGTTACAAGTTCCAGTTTGGTCACACCTACGGCCAGCTCACCTTTGACGCCCTGGGCCAGAGCACCCTGGAGAAGCAGGTGCTGGATGGGCAGCCATGATGCCCCGCCCTCTCTGGGACTCCCCCCCCCCCCTCCAGGAGCCGCTTCTGCCCCCTTGCTTTGTGTGTGTGGTGTAAGGAAGGGAAACTGACAGCCAGGATGGAAAAGGACCCCTTCAACTCCCCCTCTTCCTCAGACAAAGGATCCCTGGTGGGACTTTTTTGGGGTGGGGGTGGAGATGAAAGGATGGGTGGGCAGCTCCCCATTCTGGACTGGGGGTGTGTGTGGACCGGACAGCCTTCTGGTTCCCCCAGCTCTTTGAATCTATGGGGTCTGTGTCTCAGGAAGGTCCCAGTTGTTCCAGAGGGTTCAGTCATGTTCTGGGAAGCCCAGAAACACCCTTTGGAGAAGCTTTTTCACCCGCCAACCTTCCTCTTGCCAGAGGCCCAGCTGGAGATCAGCTGCCTCTCTGGGAGAGTACCACCCTGGGCCAGGCAATCTTAAGAAGAGGGTCCGTCCTGCGCAGTTTGGGAGAGGGGAATGTGGCATGTGGGGCAGAGGCCTACAGGGCATCTATAAGACTTAGATAATATCAACCAGGGCATGTTCAACCTGAAAACAAGAGGAAACGGTCTACATTTTTTGCTTCACTTTGGGATGTGGAAGCTGCACATGTCAACCCTCCCACGAAACAGGAGGGACTTAAAAGTGACAAGAAAACCCCTTAATTCAGGATTATTTTTCTGAGCTGGAAAATGCACAAAATGTCTCTGATTCTAGCTACACATTTTCCAGCCGTGCTCAGGATTTAGTTGCCACTTGCTAGGAATGAGCAGAACCGCTTTGAAATCATCCTCCAGAGAAAACATCCCAAATGCATCCCATTTTTCACCTCTGGCTTCCAGGTAGCTCCATTTGGATGGAGCAGACATAAAGGTAAGAGGAAGTCATAGGTGCTGCTGGGATACGACCCCAGATGACCGAAATTAAGTAGCTGGGGAAATGCAAGTGGCGGGTGGGGAGTGGTGGTCCCATGAAATGATGAGGGCCCACCTGAGATCAGTCCTCTCCTGCGCAGCCCTGGGGATTTCCTCCCCTTTAGCAGAATCTTCTGTAACTCTGGGATTCAGTAGGCAACAGCTCCACCTTCTGCAGCAAGGCAAAAACTCTGCCGCAGACATTTGAAGAGGAGCCAGTGCTCAGTGAAGACCCTGCATGTCATAGGAACGAAGCGCCAGGTCCAAGCCCTGGGGGAGAGGGGGATCACAGAACCATGGGATCTGAAAGCTGGGAGCGTCATGTAGCCCAACCCTCCTGCAACACAGAAACCACAGCAAAAGCCTCTCTGATTCTTCTCGCCTTCCAGAAGTCTGCTCCAGAAGCACTGGTCAAGAGTTGCTTCTCCCACAACTCAGGGTAGGGGCAAGAAACGCTGGCTTTGCCCCGAAAAATGGAGGAAGACTTCCTTTTTCCCTCTTACTTTTTGACAATAAGAGCTGTTGGACAGTGGAAGAGTCTCTTTCAGAAGGTGGGGGCCTCTCCTTCCTTGGAGGTTTTCAAGCAGAGGTTGGGTGGCCATCCATGATGGATTCTTGAGTTGAGATTCCTGCCTTGCAGGGGCTGGGCTAGAGGACCTTTCACGGTCCCTCTAACTCTACGATTCTCTGATTCTATGCCAAGGGCATCACTTGGGTGCTGGGCAAAGGGCAGCTGCTGCCCCCCAGCCCACTTTGTCCCTGCCTTTTTGTCTTCAACCTTCTTTTTCTCTATCCTCCAATGGATCGCCAATTAATCTTTTATTCTACCACCTCAAGGAGTTGCGTCAAGGCCTCCAATATCCAGAACTTCCCTGCAGGCTCCGCCAGGTGGAGGAGCCAGCCCATAGCTTTCCTCCACTCCTGGCTTCAGCGTCCATCGGGGTGGGGGTCCCAATCCTGAGGTCCCTGCGCAGGAAGTGGGTGGGTGTATCGACCGTCTCTGCAGCAGAGAGGAGCTCTTTAATCAGCACCTTTTTTTATTAATATGCGTCATAAATAAAGAAATAAATAAAGGCGAGACACCCTGTTCTAACGCCGGAAGTACAAATTAAACATGGCGCCTTTTTCCGCAGGAGCCTCTGACTTCGCAACAGCAGCCACCGCTTGGGGGGAGGGCAAGGAGGGAACCCCCAGCCCAGCCCCTCAATACTGACCGACCGACTAGCTGGTCTTGGCAATAACACTGCCCTCTGGGAGGACACGGGAGACCAGGACCCCCATCCCGCCCCGCCCCCCAACGGAAAGGGAGAATGGCGAGGAGCCCCTAACCCCAGAGAAAACCCTTCTCCCACCCACCCTGTTACAGACACGGGCAGGCAGTTTTACCAGCACCGCCTGGATGTCCTCTGGGGACCCCAGTAGTGCCCTTCTGCTGCTGGGTCAGGACCCTGGACCCTGGAGGGGGGGGCAGCCCCTTGTGGGTGGAAGGGCCGCCCTCTGCCCACCACCCTTGATTCCCCTTTGTGGGCATCACCCACCATCGAGCCTATTTCTAACACAGAACGGCTGTGGACCCCTACCAAACCACTACACAGACACACAGACACATGGGCGGGATTATTTTCCCTCGGGGGGGGACCCCACCCCCTCCCTCCCTCCCTCCCTCCCTCCTTCTGAAGCTAGATGCCCCTTCCCCGGGGCACAGGTCCCTTTCCACCGGCTGCCCCTGCGGTGTGGCGGGGGCCACAAGATGCAACGGGGGTGTTAATATATGTTAGCACACAGTTCTAGAGGGGGCATGTCTAGGGCAGGGCCGCCTGCAATGCCGCCTGCCGTCACCGGGGGCAGCTTGCAGGAAAGCCCCCCCCCCCCGAGATGGAGGCGGAGCAATGCATGCTGGGTGTTGGCTGCACCGCCCTATTTAGGAAGGGGGCTCCAAGGGCCATCCAGTCCACCCCCTGCAACACAAAAGCGGCAGTCCTGGCGGCCGAAGGTCTATGCCGGACGAGCCCTGGAGGCGAAGCAGGTGAAGAGTTCCTTGTGGGGGGGGGAGGGGGCGAGAGAGGAGAGGAGCATGCACAGCAATGACACTTGGCAACAGGAGACCCCTGGCAGGACAGGGGGCAAAGGCGGAGAGCAGCAGTGATTTCTGAGATTCCTTCACAGCGAGGAGATCGGGAGACGGGATCAGGAGGAGGAGGAGGCGCCTGTGTGCCCCACACTGTCTTGCTGGGGGGGCACGGCCGGGCTCCGTGGGTCTGTGCTTCTCTGGGCTTCCCCGGCCGCCCCCGGCCCCCGTCAGTAGTCCTCGTCCTCCATGTGGGTGACGTACATGATGGGCACCAGACCGCTCTCTGCCCCTCGCCTGCAGCGCAGCCAGTCGGCGTCCACCTTGCCCACCACGCGCAGGACGTCGCCCTTCTGGAAGCTCAGCTGCCCGGCCTCCGTGGCAATGTGGTGGCACAGGGCCTTGACCTCGCTGTGGAGGGAAGGAGGGGGTCGTGAGGGGGGAACAACAACAACAACAATGTCACAGCTAAAAAATTGGCTGCTGTTTCTTGAACGCTAAATGAACTAAGTCCACAGGAGTCAGCAACCGACAATGTCTCATGCAACCGCTCACCAAATTGTACTTGTATATACAGAGTGGTCAATGTTAGTGTGGTGTGGGTTGGTTGGAGCGTAGAAGGCTGGTTGTGTTTGGTGTTTATAAAAGCTGTCGGTCGTGGTTGGAGAAGACTTTTAAGAATAAAAGCAGCTTTCTGCAAAGTACTCTTTCTTAAGGACTCTTTGTGCCAATTAAGGTCTGAGGACAAGGCAAAGGAGCAAAGAGGAGGTCAGAACCTTTTCTTTTTTCAAACACTGACAAACAATTGATTATTTATACCCTGCCAATCTGGCTGGGTTTCCCCAGCCACTCTGGGCAGCTCCCAACAAAATATTAAAGGTAAAGGGACCCCTGACCGTTAGGTCCAGTCACGGACGACTCTGGGGTTGTGGCACTCATCTCGCTTTATTGGCTGAGGGAGCCGGCGTACAGCTTCCGGGTCATGTGGCCAGCATGACTAAGCTGCTTCTGGCGAACCAGAGCAGCGCACGGAAACGCCGTTTACCTTCCCGCCGGAGCGGTACCTATTTAGCTACTTGCACTTGGACGTGCTTTCGAACTGCTAGGTTGGCAGGAGCTGGGACCGAGCAATGGGAGCTCACCCTGTTGCGAGGATTTGAACCACCGACCTTCTGATCAGCAAGTCCTAGGCTCTGTGGTTTAACCCACAGCGCCACCCGCGTCCCAACAAAATATTAAAAACACAATAAAGCACCAGACATAAAAAACTTCCCTAAACAAGGCAGGCAGGGGTTGAGAGCCCTCCTGGGGGCAGCGGGGGAACCCCTCCCTGCCCAGGCAAGGCATTTGTAGAATCACAGCCCTGCCGAGGGGAACCCCAGGGTCCTCTAGTCGAGCCCTCTGCAAGGCAGGACTCCCAGCTCAAGAATCCCTGGCGGAAAGACACCCAACCCCTTTTGGGAAACCTCCAAGGAATCCTAGAATCCTATAGCCATAGATGGAAGATCCCCCCCCCCCCCGCCGCCATGGCAGAAATCACAGACAGAGACGGCCACCCAATCTCTGCTTACGCCGCCAGTGAAGGAGATTCTCCCTCAAAGACCCTAGCAGGCAGGAGATCTGGGGTGCTGTGGGGGAGGAGAAAGGGTAGCTGCCCCCCCCCCAGACCTCTTCTTCAGTGGAAGCCAATAATAATAATAATAATAATAATAATAATAATAATAATAATAACAACATTTATTTGTACCCCGCTAATCTGGCTGGGTTTCCGCTGCCACTCTGGGCGGCTCCCAACAGAATATGAAAAATAGAATCAAACATTAAAAATTCCCTAAACAGGGCTGCCTTCAGATGTCTTCTAAAAGTCAGGTAGTTGCTTATTTCCTTGACATCTGGTTGGAGGGCATTCCACAGGGCGGGTGCCACCACTGACCAGGCCCTCTGCCTGGTTCCCTGTAGCTTTGCTTCTCGCAGTGAGAAGGCCCTCAGCAATGGACCTCAGTGTCCGGGCTGAGTGATGGGGGTGGAGACACTCCTTCAGGTCTACTGGACCGAGGCTGTTTAGGGCTTTAAAGGTCAGCACCAACACTTTGAATTGTGCTCGGAAACGTACTGGGAGCCAATGTAGGTCTTTCAAGACCGGTGTTATGTGGTCTCGGCAGCCGCTCCCAGTCCCCAGTCTAGCTGCCGCATTCTGGATTAATTGTAGTTTCCGGGTCACCTTCAAAGGTAGCCCCACGTAGAGTGCATGGCAGTAGTCCAAGCGGGAGATAACCAGAGCATGAACCACTCTAGGCAGACAGCCTGCGGGCAGGGAGGGTCTCATCCTGCGTATCAGATGGAGCTGATAGACAGCTGTCCTGGACACAGATTTGACCTGTGCCTCCATGGACAGCTGTGAGTCCGAAATGACTCAGGGGCTGGAAAGGTGAAGTGGCCGTATTTCAGCTGATTTCTGCCTGGCAGGGGGCTGGACTAGATGTTCCCCGGGGCTCCCTTCCAACTGCGACGTTCCAGGATTGCATGGTCACCATTGCTGCTGGAGGAGGGGTGGTGGGGGAGCAGCATGAGGCAGGGTCTCCACAGAGGAGGGGCCCTCCTCTCCCACAGGGCACAATGGCCGCAGCCCACCAGCTGCCTCTGGGGGCTACCTCCATCGGCCGCAAGGACTGGGGGCAAACCCTAAAGGAAGCTTGTCAGAGAGAAGGACTATGATGGGCTGAGCAACCTCAAGCATCTCTGCACTCTCACTCTCACTAGACTCCTGGCTTCATGGGGGGGGGTCTATCAGCACCCCGAGGGCCACAGATGCTCTCCATCCCTCACCTGAGGTTGCTTTTGAGCCCAGCCCCCTCACACTCCCCCCCCCAAGAGATCCAGGCCTCTGCTTCCTGCCCAGGCCAGGGGCTCAGATCTCACCCCCACAGGGCTTTCCATGAGACCCCCTTGGACTGGTTACCAGGACTCCAAGCTTGAGGGGTCCCAGGGGGGGGGGAGGTCCTGGGCCTCTGGGAAACTCCCCCGAAAAGCCTTCTAGCCTGAGCTTCCTTGAGACAGACCCTGCCCCCCCAGCCCTGTGGCTGCCCCCACCCCAACCCCCTATTGCCCCGCAGTATCCCTCACCAGGGTGTCTCGGGGGAGCCTCCCCTGTCTGGCAGTGGATGTGCGGGAGGAGGGTCCGGCGCCAGCCGCTCAGGCTCCGAGGAAGCCTCTCTCCACACCGTGGCCCCCACTGTCTGTGCCATCAGCTGCAGCACAGAGCGGTCCAGGCTCAGCCAGCCAGAGGGCAGCCTGGAAGGGGAGAAGGAAGTCAAGACCAGTGGGCGGATCAGAGAACGACAGAAAAAACATGAGAGGCAGCTATCGGGGTACAGCAGGGCTGGATTAACCATTCAGCAAAAGAAGCTTGTGCTTGGGTCATCAAAGGAAGGGGGCACCACAGAAATTTCCCATTGCCGGATTTTCAACATTAATGGTCACAATTGCTGTACATTAAAAATCCCAACAGAAGAACTCTGCAACGAGGCAGACTAGGTGCCTCATCTCTACTAATTACAGAAGCGGATGTGTGACATAAGGTTAGTTTTGAGGATCTGAGCACAGGCTTTGCAATTAGAAAAAGTAGGAGGAAATGCTTCCTAGCTGCCATAAGTGCCACCCAATTATCTCTTCCAGCAGGACTGCAGAGAAGAGGCTGCTAGCACACCGCCAGAGCTCACCGGAAGTGGGACTTCCAGCTATACAGTTAGAAAAGGTCTCTGGAGCTTTGCTTCAATTCTGCGGGCGAGACTTTATATGCACAGAGATGGAAGGACTCGTCACTACCAGCAATGGGAGAATGGCTGAGCTGGAAAAACCGGCATGCTTAAGCAGAGAAAAGTCATTCTTAACATTTATGGGAGATTGGAAACTTCTCATAGATGTTTTGAAATAATGGCATTTGGATTTGAGGATGGAAGATAATATTTGCTTATAGAAAGTAGCTTTGTAGGGATGTGAATACAGTGGATGCTCAGATTGCGAACGTGCTCTGTGCAGGATGCACGTTCGCAACCTGCAGCATTCGCAATCTGTGTCTGCGCGTCTGTGCATGCACAGGTTGCGCTTCTGTGCTTCTGCAAAGCGCAATTTAGCGCTTCTGTGCATGCGTGACTGCCGAAACCCGGAAGTAACCTGTTCTGGTACTTTCAGGTTTTGGCAGTCCGCAACCCGAAAAAATGCAACCTGAAGCGGACACAACATGAGGTATGACTGTATTGCTTATATGCAGCAGTCAAATGAAGAATCGGAAGTTCTTTAACTTTTGAACTTTATTATTCTCCCACCTTTTAAATCTCTTGTCTATTTCTTCTTTATCTCCCTCTCTGCCTTTCTATATTTCCTGCATTTCTTTTTCTCTACGAGTTTTATTGAATCCAAATCAATATTTTGATATGGACCAAAAACCCCAGAGATATGATATTAAGTTTTGTATTTCCCTGTATAAATCCTAATAACATCTATTCATAAACAACAAGAGAAAAGTTTTCAAATACAAATGCACGGAAATGAACATTATTTTCCATCTCACTGTAGGTTTTGTTTCATTTCAAAAAATAAAATTTTATTTGAGGGTTTGTTCTTGTTTGTATTTTGAATTAGATATATGGGGGGGGCAACAAAATCTTTTACGTGCTTAGGGCCTTTGAAGGTCTTAATCCAGTGCTGCTTGATGAAGACACAGAAGCATCTATAGTTTTAAGCATTCCCACCTTTGCCTGCTTAACCTTCTTTTCCGTTTCCATTCTGAAATGTCCCAGGTGCAAAAGATACACCTGGGTCTGCCCCCCCCCAGGCCTTTGCACCAGCAGCCCTGAACTGGGATGGCTCAGGAGAGCAGCTGCAGGGAGGGAGGCTGCCCGTGGGGGGGCACGGCCATCCCAGGGCGGTGCCAGGGCAGCAATCGGGCTCCTTCGAAGGACAAGCGGCAATGTGGCGCAGTGGTGAGAGCGCTGGACTAGGACCTGGGAGAGAGCAGGGTGCAAATCCCCACTCAGCCACGAAACTCGCTGGGTGACCTCAGGGTAGCCTAGCCTACCTCTCAGGCTTGTTGTGAGGATAAAACAGGAAGGCGGAAAGCAATGCCTGCCTCCTTGAAGGAGAAGCGGGAGATAAACACACCAGAGAAAAGAAGAGCAGACTGTGCCCTTGTTTGGAGTGACATTCACCCTGCTTCCTCCTCTGTTTCAGCCTCGTCATTATTGCCAGAGATATTGGCACAGTGGGGGGGGCAGTGTTCTTGGGGCTCCCTTTCTGCACCCCACAATCTCAGATTGGTTCTCAAATGCCTTGGTACTCAAACAGATTGGGACCCAAACACTGCAAACCTGGAAGTAAGTGTTCCGGTTTGCGAACTTTTTTCGGAAGTCAAATGTGACCTGTTTTGAGTGTTACACTTCTGTTTTGAGTGCTATGCTGAGGTCTGTCTGTTTTTACTATTTATTTTGTGTTTCTGTTTTTGCAGCTCTTTGTTTTTTGTGTGCGACTGTGTTGAACTCAGTTCAGCTACTGATTGATGGATTGTGTGACTGCAGTAAATTGTTTATTGCTTTCATTTTATGAATCAATGGTCTCATTATATTGTAAAATTCATGTTAAATTGCTGTTTTAGGGCTTGTTTTTAAAAGTCTGGATTAATTCATTTTGCATTGCTTTCTATGGGAAAGCAGCACGCCTTGGTTTTGGAATTCTTTGGTTTTGGAACAGGCTTCCGGAACGGATTAAGTTTGAGAACCAAGGGAGCACTGTACTATCAACTCAAAGACCTCCAGGCCAGTGGCACCTTCTTTGCAAAAAGCCTGAGGTCAAAGTGCCACGGAGACCCCCTCCTCCTCCTCCTCCTATTCCCAGCCTTTGGGGTCTCTGCCCATCCCATGCCGCTCTAGGGTGCACCCAAACCGCCAGCACCCTCCTGCACCCCCAGGTTGCTGCCCCCACCCCACCCCACCTACCTGTTGGCCTGCTTGGGCTCCTTGGGCGCCTTTCGGGAACCAAAGAGGTGCCCCCACTTGGGGGTGCCGTTGTCCTCCTGGGGACCCCCCTGGTCTGGGGCTGGCACTGCGTCCTTCTCCCTGGTGTGCTTCAGCTCAGTCAGCACCGAGTCTGGGGGGCTGCCCATCCAGAACGGCCGGAGGGTCTTCTCCTTCGCTGCCTCCCAGGCAGGGGGGGTCTCTGCCTTCCACTGAGGCTCAGTCCCTGTTGCTGCTACGTCTGCCGGGGGTCTGTCTTGGAGGGGTACCTCCGCGATGGGGCAGGCCTCCGCCCCTTCCACCACCCCCTCCCGTGGAGGAGGCCCCTTCTTGGGCTCGGCTGGCCGGGGCATCCCCCCCGCCACCCCCTTCTTCCTGCGCTCGTAGCGGGCCAAGCGAGCCCCTTCCGCCGACCCTTCGATGTAGACCTGGGAGCTCTGCATCAGCTGGTACCACCAGCTGGCCTGCTTGTCCTTCTTGGGCTCGGGGGGGCCCTTCCACCGTGCCGACTCTGCTTCCCTCTCGGGGCGCGCCACCGATGGGGCCCCCTCGCCTTTGACCCTTTCTTCTGCTGCCTTCACCGGGGGTGCCCCATGGCTCTCTCGGCCGCGGTCCTGCTCCGCCGACGCCCAGCCGCCGACGCTCCTCTCCAGGCTGCTGCTGGTGGTGCTGCTGGTGCCGCCGCCGGCCCCCATGGCTGCTGCTGCTGCTGCCCCCCGGCTCCTCATCAGCTGGAGGGTGGAGTGGGCCGAGAGGACCAGGCCCTGCTGGACGCGGAGCATCTCCTTCTGCTGCTGCTGCTCCTTGCCCATCTGCAGCAGGTGGTGCTCAAAGAGGAGGTCCAGGCTGAAGGGGAGCAGCGAGAGGGGCTGGAGGAGGAGGAGCAGCTCCTCAAAGAGGCCCTGGCACACGCCGTGCGACAGCGAGAGGAAGCCCACCGGCTGGTAGTGCACCTGCACAATGTCTGCAGGGAGAGGGAGACAGCGAGAGGGAGAACCGCGGGTTGTCATTCAGTCCACATGTGGTGGAGTTGTAAAACATAAATAAAGAGCTTCTGGGAACTTATATACCATGAATTTAAAAAGATGCTCAAATTAACATTTACCAAAAAACCCCGAAGCCTTTCTCCTACCCTGTTTCCCCGAAAATTAGACATCCCCCGAATATAAGACCTACTTCCAGTTTTGCCTCTCACTGTAATACCCGAATATTATTTTTTGCTCCCAAAGGTGAGCTAGGTCTTATTTTACAGCGAGAGGCAAAACTGGAAGTAAGTCTTATTTTGGGGAAACAGGGCATTAGGCATCCCCCCCAAAATAAGACCTCCCCGATAATAAGCCCCCCCCCCGAACATAAGGCCTCCTGGGAATATAAGGCCCCCGAAGCTACCATGAGGCGTCTGACTCCTCTGGACCGTAGTGGCGGGCACCGCCGTGCAGCTCACTGATTGGCCGCAGCGCAGCCGGAGCTATTTAGGCCGTGCGAGGTCTCTTTAAATCAGAGAGCCCGTGCCGCGGCCAGGACAAGCTGCCGCCTGCTGCTCGCTCTGCCCTGACGGAGTCTGACTGACTCACAATTAGACAATAAATGTGTACCGTATTCTTCTTCATGGAAAAATAAGACACCCCCGAAAATAAGACCTAGTGCATCTTTGGGAGCAAAAATTAATAGAAGACACTGTCTTATTTTCGGGGAAACAGGGTAGGTATCATGGCATCAGACATTCCAAGGGACAAAATGACCCCCCCCCCCACGGCACAAGCAGGTGGGTGGGTGGTGCAGCAGAGCCCTGCTTGGGTCTTAGGGGGCACTTCTGCAGCATCGGTGGCTTCCCTGCCCCGGTCACTGGCAACCCCTGCTACACCACTGCCTCCACAATCTGGCCTGATCCTCTTTTAATGGCATCCAAGTTGGTGGCCATCCCTGCCTCCTGGGGGAGCTGTGGAGAACGGGTGCCTGGCTCCCTCCCCAGTTCCGCTCACCCCCAAAATGCTCAAAGCACCCTTCACAATGCCAGAATGAGGCCGTTTCTCCGTGGCTCATCTTGCCCCATTTCTCGGACCTGACCGGGGCTTTCTCCTGCTTCCCCCGGCAAGGTGCTTGACTCAAGGTGGGCAGCTCTGCAGAATCTTCCTTCCAGCTATTGGCCAAGATCCCAACCACTACATTCGGATGCAGGCCACCTGCCCCCCCCCACCTCCCAGCTACCTCTTCTTACCTTCGTGGTTGTAGAGGTGGTTAAACCAGAACTCCAGGGACCGGATGCTGTTGGAGGAGAAAGTAGAGAGAGGGGGGGGGGCTGAGAATCGGTCAGTCTCATTTCCAGGACCCACAAGTGTGGGCCTGGCACGAAGGGCACCCCAGCTGCCAAACTCAGAAGCAAGGCAGGCTGATGGCAGAAGTTTCTGGCGTCACAGGAGCCCCCAAGGAAAGCCCCGCTGCCATGTGGGGACCAGCACTGTGGGGAAAGGCCCCCATGGGAGTTTTGGCTGGCCAGAAAGTTATGCAAGAATCAGACCCGAGTTCCAGTTTGTGAGGTGGCAGAAAAGGCTTTAAAGCACAAAAGTCCCCTATGAGGCAGCGGCCAAGGGGTGGGGCGGGGGCTCCATGGAACCCCTTGCTTTCATCCCTTGGAATCACATATTTGTGGAGCTGCAAGGGACCCCAAGGCGCAACCCCTGCAATGCAGAAACCACAGGTAAACCACAGACTTTGGGAGCGTTTAGGTTTATTGTGGGGGGTGGCGCCCTGGAGATTTGCTCATCTCCCTCACATTCTCCCCACCGCCCGCCCCCCTTGGGCCCACCCCAAAGGGCTGGTGTGAGACAGTGGAAGCAGCGCTTACTTGAGGAGGCCGAGGATGAAGGCGTTGAAGCGCATGGAGTGGCTGGTGAGCTCTGGATATTGGCTGACTTTGCTGCAGAGGCCGTGCAGGACCTTGGTGGAGGGGCCTGTGGAGGAACGGGAGAATCACAGAAGTGCAGCATTGGAGGGGACCCCGAGGGTCATCCAGTCCAACCCCCTGCAACATCCCCAAGAGACAGTCAGCTGGGGGTCAGGCAGAGCACCCAGCCTGAGAGGGAACCCAGGGGAAGGGCTGGGAGGGGCTGGCACCCGGGGAGAGCTTCCCACCTCCCAGAGACCTGCCAGGGAGGGAGGGGCTGGCAAGGATGCCCCCACAGGCCTGGAAGGGGGTGACTCTCGGCTTAAAGGGGACGCCAGTTTTAATCTGTTTTCAGCTTATTGCTATTTCAACTTTTCGAAAGTCTTAAATAGTTTCTGCTAATTTTTCTCATCAGTTTATTGTTTAAACTTTTTCTGTAAATCACTCTGAGGTTTGGGTTTTCTTTTGCGTAAAGGTAAAGGGACCCCTGACCCTTAGGTCCAGTCGTGACTGACTCTGGGGTTGCGGCGTCATCTCGCTTGATTGGCCGAGGGAGCCGGGTTTCAGCTTCCAGGTCAGGTGGCCAGGGGCGGAGCAAGGTGGACGCAGTGGGGGCAGTCCACCCCGGGTGCCACCTCTTACGCCCGCTGCCTCCCTCAACAACTTTTGCTAGATCACTGCCAATTTTTTATAGTGGGAGTAGATCGCAGTCTCTTGGGACCTGCCTGCTATAAATAAAACAACACAAGCCAAAACACAATCCATCCTGTAGATTTACCATATTCTTCGCTCCATAAGACACACTTTTTTCCTCCTAAAAAGTAAGGGGAAATGTCTGTGTGTCTTATGGAGTGAATGTGTGGTCGATTGCTAGCTCCCTTTCCGCCCCCTGCCTTGCTTGAATGTTCTGCGGACGGAGACTGTTTGTTTCCCCAGTGACATGTGACTGGCTGATCAGACTATCTGTCTGGGAACTGTAGAAATTGCTCCCTTTCCTTTCCTAAAGAAGCTGCAGAATTGTGAGTTGAACCCCATAAAAACAGAATTTTTTCCCTTTGCAAAGTAAGCTCAACAACTTTGAGCTGATCCTCCAAAAACGGGGCTTTTCCCCTTTGCAAAAGAAGCTGCACATCTGTGAGCTGACCTCCCTCCAAAATGGGGCTTTTCCCCTTTCCTCCTCTAAAAACTAGGTGCGTTTTATGGTCAGGTGCATCTTATGGAGCGAAAAATGCGGTGAGTATCTGTCCACAGTTGCCTACTTGTTATCAGAGGCCTAGAATCCACATTTCTTGGTAAGCAAATATGAAATAAAGTGAAATAAAGTCAAACCATTTTTGCAGGCAAAAAAATTCAAAAATTCAATGGAGACCAGAAATTTTCTGCACCGGGTACCACCTGACCTTGCTATGCCACTGCCCCCCCCCCCGGACCCCTGCGCTGCCTACCCAGCTGGGTGGAGGCCTCCACCACGCTCCAGGGGATGTTCCTCCTCTGGCCGATGATGACGTCCAGGACGTAGGCCTTGAGCCCGTCGCTCAGCACGTCCCGGATGGCCGGGCACAGGTACTTCAGGATGAGATGCCCCACGTTGGGGCTGACGGAGCTGTTCCCCAGTTTGGCCTGAGAAAGGAGGGGAGAGAGTCAGAGGACGGCAGAGAAAGAAGGTTCCTTTGACCATATGGGGTGGTCTTGTAGGAAGGTTAAAGCTAACTGGGAAACGCTGGAAAGAAGAAGGTGTCTCAGCTAAAGGAGACTGGCAAGTGAAATTAATGGAATATGCTGAAATGGAAAAATTGACTTTGAAATTAAGAGGAAGAGATGACAATGAATTTAAAGAAAGGACTTTACTGCATATCTACAGAAGCAGTGTACACAGGTTAATACATTAGCAGGATTTTAAAAATACTTGTAAAGACATTATGGCTGGACAATAACTAATTTTAATGATTTTATAATTAAATAATTTTTATAATTTTAAATGGACATGTGGTATGATGATAAACAATAGAACCAGGGAAAGGAATAGGGGGGAAGTCAACTCTATTTTTTTCTGTGTTTGAATATGTATTGTTGTTTTTTACTTTTTGTTGTTTTTGGAAAATTAGTAAAAAAATGTTTTTTAAAAAAGCTTGCTGGGAAATGATATACAATGAATTGAAAAGGATGTTCAAAATAACTTTTATTAAAAAAACAACAACACTCAGAAGCTTTTCTTTGGGGAATCATAGGGACAGAACTACCTAAATTGTATATAAAATTATTTATATGTGCTACTACAGCAGTAAGAATGCTACTTGCCCAAAAGTGGAAAGAAGCAGAAGTCCCAGCAAAGGAAGAATGGATACAAAAACTTATGAAATATGCAGAAATGGTGAAACTTACCAGAAGAATAAGAAATCAAGATAACAAACTTTTTCTAAAAGAATGGAAATGGTTTACGTCTTGAATATTTACAGATAAAAGCATTAGCAGGATTATTGTAATAACCTGCAGTTTCATAAGTGTATATATTTAAAGCAGATAATTAAATGAGCAAACTAAATGAATTTGGATATGCAGAAAATAATAAAATAAATAAATTTAAGGAACAGCAGCAAGCAGGATTCGAACCCAGGGTGTTCTCTTAACCCCCTTTTAAAGTCCCATAGTGGGTTGAAGCCCAGATAAGACAAAGGGGTCTATTTGACTTGACTCAGGGACCAGGGAACCGTAAATACAGTGGTGCCTCGCAAGATGAAATTAATCCGTTCCGTGAGGCTCTTCGTATAGCGGTTTTTTCGTCTTGTGAAGCAAGCCCATTGACAGCTTAGCGGATTAGCGCTATTAGCGGTTTAGCGGCTTTTAGCGGATCAGCTGATAAGCGGCTTATCAGCGGATCAGCTGATAAGCGGCTTAGGGCTTAGGAAAAGGGGGGGGGGAACCCCGCAGGAACTCGCAAGACATTTTCGTCTTGCGAAGCAAGCCCATAGGGAAATTCGTTTTGCGAAGCGCCTCCAAAACGGAAAACCCTTTCGTCTAGCGGGTTTTCCGTCTTGTGAGGCGTTCGTTTTGCGGGGCACCACTGTACTTTCCTTTGTACTTTGATGGAGTAAGCCTGAAAGACTGTATTTGAGTGACTTGGGCCTGCCTGGATCTCAGGTTCTACCTGAGACCACACCTTTTCTGTGACATGTCTTGATGATGCTTCTGGAAATGTATTATGGGAAACTTTGGGGAACTTTTAAAAACTGACATAACTCACTGTTTGGGGCTACTCTCCGCTTCTTCTATGGTGTAGTTTGGAATTTTGTTGCAACAATAAAGATCAGGCCTTCCAGCCGCTGGTTTGCTTCAATTTCTTGGCTGTAGTCTTGTTTGACCTTCCGAACCTAAGCCTGCGGAACTCACTGCTGCAGGTTGGACTAGAGGAGAATTAGGGGTCCCCCAATTCTGTGATTCTATGATCTCTGGTTTAAAGGTGAGAAAGAGTCAGAGAGACAAAGTGTTCCTGCAGTAGGCAGGTCAATAAATCTGACCAGGCTCAGATTCATCCTGTTTGATGCTCTCTAATGATGCTCCAGCCCAGAGAGGACAAACTGTCTCCTTAAGAGATAGTTTCAGGTGTAGGTTACTTTTCTAGGCTAAGTCTGCCTTCTAGGATCCTATTGTGAACAGAATGATGTGTGAGTAAACCTTTTTATACTTTGATAGAAGACTGTGTCGTGTCTTATCTTTTATGAGGGAATAAGGGGAAAATACCAGAACAGTTATTATAGAGGCTTTAGCGAGCCTGAGCAAACGCATCCGCCGCGAGTTTAAAAAGGGGAATGTTACTCTGCTAAATTGTGAACTTGTTAACACAAGTTGGAAAGGCTATAATCAGACAACATATCCTTTCCTGCATCCCTGAACATTCCCACGGATGCACCCCAGAGCACTTTCCCCCCGGCCGATGACGCACAACACCCCTGCAGAGGAGGCCCCCATCCTTTCCCTTTAGCAAGCGCAAACTTTGAGAAGCGACTTGGCCAAGGCCACGCAATGAGTCAAGGGGGGTCTGGAGCAACGCCCCCCCCCCCCGCCCAGCCTGTTTGGTCAGTGTGCTCGATTCCTTGCGTCTCCTTGCAAGCTCTCTCTCCCCCAGGTCAGGGTTTCCGCCCCCACCAGATAAGGCGGGATTAGAGCAGTAAGATTAAGGAGAAACCAGACTTAAACTCGGCTCAGACCAAACTGCAGAAGCCTCAAGCTCCGCAGCATTAAGAGATGCTCAAGGCTGTGACCTGTCTTGGCTGCAAATCCTCAGGATTACTATAAATAAGCAATACATAAACCCTGGGGGGGGGGGCAGCTGGAGGCAGTTTGAGGAACAGGGCAGGGTCACGCGGCTGCAGATGTCTCAGCCTTTCCAGGAACAGGCGAGGCTCCCTTGCCAAACACACCCGTCTCTGGGAAACAAAACCCTCCTGCTGCAAGACACATTTCCCACTGGCAGAGGGGGGTGGTCATAGAATAACAGAATTGCAGAACTGGATTGCAGAGTTTTGAGAAACTAAAAAACAAAGTGCGAGACTGGCTTCATTATTATCAGATAATGGAGGCTTATAAATTGGACAAGAAAATTGGATTCCAGGTGGAAAAATCAAAATTAGAAACAGAATTGTTAGAACCCAAAACTAAGATTTTGTCAAAGATGTATAACTTGCTGCTGAAATGGAACACTCAGGATGAAACGGTGAAGTCTGCTATGATTAAATGGGCACAGGATGTTGGGCATAACATTATGTTTGCTGACTGGGAACAGTTATGGACCACCGGTTTGAAATTTACGGCATGTAATGCCTTAAGAGAGAATATAATGAAAATGATATATAGGTGGTACATGACCCCAGTCAAGCTTGCAAAAATTTATCATTTGCCCGATAACAAATGTTGGAAATGTAAAGAGACTGAAGGTACATTCTTTCACCTTTGGTGGACGTGCCCAAAGATTAAGGCTTTCTGGGAAATGATTTATAATGAACTGAAAAAGGTATTTAAATATACCTTCCCTAAGAAACCAGAGGCCTTTCTTCTGGGCATGGTTAGCCAATTGGTGCTAAAGAAGGACAGAACTTTTTTTATGTATGCGACAACAGCAGCAAGAATACTCATCGCGAAGTATTGGAAGACACAAGATTTACCCACTCTGGAAGAATGGCAGATGAAGGTGATAGACTACATGGGACTAGCAGAAATGACCGGCAGAATCCGAGACCAGGGAGAAGAGTCGGCGGAAGAAGACTGGAAGAAATTTAAAGGCTATTTCCAGAGGCATTGCAAAATTAATGGACATTAGAGGGATGTTGGACAGAAATTAAGTGGTTGCCACCTGTAATGTAAAGGTTGAGCAATAAGTTATAATAAGTTATAATAAGGATTTGCTGAGTTAAGAATTTGAACTGGAATACAAAAGGGGGAGGTGAGAGGAGGTCTAGGAAATAAGTTAATGGAAATAAGTAATGGAAACTATATTTGTTTTAACTGTTTTTTAATTTTGTATCTTTGTATTTTTGTTACTTTTTTCTTCTTTTTTCTTTTTTTTTCTTCTTTGTATTAATTTGGAAACTCTAATAAATATTTATATATATATATAAAAAAAACAGAATTGCAGAACTGGAAGGGTCCCAGGGGTCATGCAGGCCAATCCCCTGCATCGCAGGGATCTTTGGGCCAAAGGGGACCTCGAACCCGTGTCCCTGAGATTAAGTCTCATGCTCTACTGACTGATCTATCTGGTCCTCAAGCCCAACCCCCTGCAGTGCAGGAATTGCAGCTAAAGCATCTCTGACAGATGGCCAGCCAAGCTCTGTTTTAAAAACCTCCAGTGGAGGAAAGTCCACCCCACTGGTTCTGGTGCTACCGTACAGAGCAGGAGAAAAGAAGCTGGCTCCATCTTCCCTGTGGCAGCCCCTGAGATCTCCTCTCAGGACTCAGCAAAGACACAACTGTTTGAATGTGCTATAAACATGCGCACACCAGATGGTGCCAGAGAGCAGAGAATTTTTATACGTGTTTTTCCATAGGGTTTCCCCCCCTTTTGTTATAACGATCTAATTTCTGATTTGTTTATAGCATTTCCCGCCCGTGTGTTGTCCCACCTTCAGTCTCCTCTTCCCCAAGCTAAACATCTCCAACTCCCTGAGGGAGCTACAGTACAGTGGTAACTCTGGTTGCAAACGAAATCCGTTCCGGATCCCCATTCACAACCTGAAAGGAACGCACCCCGTGTCTGCACATGCATGGGTCGCAATTCGCCGCTTCTGCACATGCGCATGACGTCATTTTGCGCGTCTGTGCATGAGCGAGTGGCGAAACCCAGAAGTAACCCTTTCCGGTTCTTCCGGGTTGCCGTGAGACACAACCTGAAAACGCGCAGCCTGAAGCAAACGTAACAAGAGGTATGAGTGTATTCTTTTTCAAGATTCTGCAGAGTCCCCTTGCACCCGCAGCCTGGGATTCAATAGGCTTGGGTTCCTACACTCCTGCCAGGTTTTCCTATGAAGCTTTGCCTAGGATTGCTGCAAGAAAGGCTTCTCCTCAAGGAGAGGGAGGGGTCCAGATCCTGACTCACAAAGGGCTCCTTTTGGGGAGCTGACCTGGGACCTGGCAAACCATGGGGCGCCCTGGCCTCGTCTCCCCACTTGCCCACTGCTCTCCTGATCATTAACGAAGCTGAGCGTTGGAATACTTGGGAGGGAGAAACGGAAGCACTTTGCCAGCAGGAACAACTGCTTCACGCAACACAGAGTGAAGCTATGGAACTCCCTCCCGCTGGAGGCAGTGATGGCTTTAAAAGAGGGTTAAGAGAACACCCTGGATTTGAATCCTGCTTGCTGGTTCTGTGGGATGTGAAACACAAGAGCAGTCAAGTACAACATTCCTAGAGTGAGCATGTTTACACATGGGGAGGAATGTTTGTCCAGCCAGCAGGTCAACTTCCTGTTTCCTTCTGGGCTGGGACAGACTTCCTCTGCATGTGACTAGAGGTGGGCGTGGCCTCACCTGTGCAGGTAACAACAAAAGCACAGGGCAGGGCAGCCATCTCTCTCTCTTTCACTACATGCATCAAAGAAGCAACATCTGCTTAGCCAAAGATGCTCTCTTGGCCTCCAGCCCAGAGAGGACAAAGGGACGGTCTCCTTATGAGATAGTTTCCAGGTGTATGTTACTTTTCTAAGCTAAGTCTGCCTTCTGGGATCCGATTGTGAACAGAATGATGTGTGAGTAAACCTTTTTATACTTTTAGAGAAGACTGTGTCGTGTCTTATCTTTTATGAGGGAATAAGGGGAAAATACCAGAGCAGTTATTATAGAGGCTTTAGCGAGCCTGACCAAACACATCCACTGCAAGTTTATAAAGGGGAATGTTACTCCTAAATTGTGAAACTTGTTAACACAAGTTGGAAAGGCTATAATCAGACAATATATCCTCTCCTGCATCCCTGAACATTCCCACAGGTTCCTGACGGGCAACTGTAAGAAGAGGATGCTGGGCTAGGTGGGCCGTTGGCCTGATCCAGGACAGGCTCTTTCTACTTGCGTTAAAGGGACAAGGGCTGTGGGGGCCGCAAGCGATGGTGGTGGCAATGTCTTGAAAGGCAGGGAAGGGCTTTGGGAGCCCCTGGAGGATCCTGGCTGCTCTTGGTGACCTAGACCCAAGGAAGGGGAGGGGAGGCAGAGGAAGAAAAGGAGGATCTCACCTTCACCCCAGGATCCCTGCTGGTCCCAAAATGCGCCACAATCAAATCCACAGCCATGTTGATCGCCTTGACAAGACCTGGGGGGTGAAAAAAGAGGGCAGGTGGGTGAGGGCCCTCGCCATGCATCCCTCGCCTGCCCCACACTGCAGAGAAGGTCCCAGGAAGTCCATCCCCAGAAATTTCCTTCTTGGATAAAACTCCAAGAATCCTAGAATTGCAGAGCTCCATCTGGTGTGTCCCTAGGCCCCCTGAAATGCAGGAAACCTGGAGATCTGAGGGTGTAATCCTGCTGCCTCTATTATCTTTCTGAACTCTGGGAGAATCCCGGTTCCAGGAGCCAGCAGGAATTCCTGCCCAGTTGCAACAGAAGAGGTGGCCTGCCTGTCCCCTAGGCTTTAGGAGAGAGAGAGTGAGAGCCCAGATTGGGGGTGAGGTTCAGCCCCCAAATGTGTTCAAGAGCTTCAGTGCCCGAGTGAGGCTGCTGCTATCTGCAACATGCAAAGATGGACCACTCAGATAAACTAGAAAGGACCAAATTTCCCAAAGACTCGTTCTCTGCCGGGAGGGGAGGAAGTGACTGGATCTGGCCCATGCGCTGGAGCGCTAACTCTCCCCACACAAGCCCCACAACTGCTGGTAGCTGAAGCGGGAGGCAGGGGGAGAGATTATAATTTTACTCAATTATTTGTTTCTCATCTCTTTCTCCCAGGAGCTCAAGGAAGTGCTCCCCCTTGGGATAGGAATTTGGAGGTCTTAGATATATGTTAAATATTCATAAGTGTACCAACCAAGCACATACATAGATCAGCACAGGAAGACCAACCTGAAACCATTTTTATTCCTAAACTGAGCAAATGTTTTCTCTGCAAGGTCAAACTGGAAATGCCTCCCCATTGTCTTTTCCTTCACAAATCCTGTCTTAAGGGTGTGTCTGTGTATGAACAGGGTGAGCCTGTGACCTGGCTCAGGAACTAAGTATTTATCATTACAAAAGACTGGCCAGGCTCCCCAGGGAATCCAGTCAAGAGACCATTAAACAGGTAACCTGGCAGACAGGAGGTAAACAAAGCACTCAGATTTCTGCTGTAGACCGCCCTTTCTGCCATGTAGGTATGTAGGGGGTGGTCTTGGGTTACACCCTTTCTGTGATGTAGGTATGATGTATCGTGGGGGGGGGGGGGTCTTGAGCTCCAGGGCAGGGAATTTAAAATGTCTATATAAGTGCTTGCACACCATTGTTCAGGGTTCTCCTCCCTCCTGTGTGTGGTGAGTGGGGGACCCTGTTGCAACAGATCAATAAAGATCAGGCTTACTAGCTGCTTTGTTTCTCAATATTCTCTGGTTGGCCTCTGTTATTTTCTCCAACCAATGGGGAACCTATGTAAGGACTCTATATGGGCTCTTGGGTACCCCAGAAGGGAAAAAGGGCAGATTTTCATTTACAACATCCTCCTCAACAACAACCCTGCGAGGCAGGTTGGGCTGAGAGAGGCAGCGACTGGCCCAAGGTCGCCCAGTGAGCTTCATGTGGCTGGAAGGAGATTCGAACCCTGGTCTCTCCCAGGTCCTTGTTGTTGCGACGCAGCAAAAAACGTGCATGCAGGAGGAGCCCCCCAGCCCCTTATATGATGCTCAGTGGGTAGCCCCCTCTTCCCCACACTCTCCTTCCTTTATCTGGGCTCCTCATGCACTTTGGGGACACTTTTGGGGTGTTGTGTGTCCATCGCCACTCAAACTGAGCCCCCAAGCCCTTTGCTCAGCTGTGTTTGGCTGAAGGGCAAGGTGGTGGGGAGCAGACAGCCCCACTTCCCTGCCTGCCACCCCACAGATGTTGCCAGGACCTTACCCTTCTTCTGCAGCAGATCGATGGAGATGGACTCTGTGTTGCCGTCTGGAGAGAGGCAGAATTCAGCCGGGGGCTTTTCTGCCAAGGAGAAATAGTCTGGGAAGAAGTCGGAGTAGTTGAGCTGCGGCTGCTTCAGGGAATGTCCTGCAGGGACAGAGGAGGGGAAGGAGACGGGCAGGGTCAGATCCGGCTCCTCTGTGACACGTGGGGGGGCTGGCACAACCTAGCCAGATGGGAAGGGTATGATTATTATTATTATTACAGTGGTACCTCTGGATGTGAACGAGATCCGTTCTGGAGCCCCGTTCGCATCCTGAAGTGAACGCAACCCACGTCTGCGCGTCTGCAGGTTGTGATTCGCTGTTTCCGCGCATGCGCGTGATGTCATTTTGAGTGTCTGCGCATGCGCGAGTGCCGAAACCCAGAAGTAACACACTCCATTACTTCCGGGTCACTGTGGAGTGCAATCCAAAAATGATTAACCCGAAGCTACTTAAACCCGAGGTATGAATGTATTATTGTTGTTGTTATTGTAAGAGCAAAAGAAAGGCCCTGTTTCTGGATCAGGCCAAAGGGGGCCCATTTAATCCAGCCTCCTGTCCCCACGGTGGCCACCCAGATGCCCCCATGGGAATCCCGCAAGCTGGATTCGAACCCCCTCTAGGGTTTCCAGCAGCCGGGATCCAGAAGCAAAGCTGCCTCTGATTGTTGGCCGAGTATGGTCTTCATAGCTCGTAGCCACTGGGAGAGATTGATCCTCCATGAATTTGTCCAATTCTCTTTTAAATCCACCCAAGTGGGTGGCCATACCTGTGGCAGGGAGTTCCATAGTTCAACACTGCACTGCGTGAAGAAGGCCTTTCTTTTAGGTGGGAAAAGGTGGGATATACGTGGAATAAATACCGTATTTTTCACTCCATAAGACGCACTTTTTTCCTCCTAAAAAGTATGGGGAAGTGTGCGTGTGCGTCTTACGGAGCGTATGCAGGATGTGCAGCTATCCCAGAAGCCAGAACAGCAAGAGGGAGAACTGCGCAGTACTTCTGGGTCGCTGGCTTTCCAGCGAAGCAGGATGAGAGACGGAAGGGGCTCCGTAAGGGCTCCTTCCCATCCCGCAGACCAAGAGGCGCTGTGCAGCTCTCCCTCTTGCTGTGCTGGCTGAAGAGGCTTTGCGCAGCTATCGCTGAAGCCAGCACAGCTCTTGGTCTGCTGGCTTCAGCTTGCTCTGCCTTTTCCGGGAGGTGGGAGAAGGGATGGAGGGCAGATCGTCAGTCCCTTCTCCCACCTCCTGGAAAAACCAGCAAGAGCTGCTCTATCTTTAAACAGCCGCACCGAGCGAGCGTCTCTGCGGCTCTTGCTGGCTTTTCTTGTTTTCCTCTTCCAAAAACTAGGTGCGTCTTATGGCCAGGAGCATCTTATAGAGCGAAAAATACGGTATATGATTTCAGAGACAGGGGGTTGGCATTCATGGCCCGCCGCTGAGTCCTCCCCTTCCTTCCTGCCCTTTTAGCGGGTCCCTCCAAGGCCCCCTTTCGGCCCCCCTCCCCACCCAGAGGGAAGAGGGGAGGAGAGCTGCTCGCTGGCTGCCTCAGGCCCACGGGAGGAGGGGGCCCACCGTTGAGTCTGCAGCTGGCGCGGCCCGTGCTCAAGGGGAGCTCGAAGATGGGGTTCCTCCAGGGCAGCCTGCCCTCCGGCTGCTTCCAGTCCAGGCTGCCGGCCAGCCCCGATATGCGGTCCAGGCCCAGGGGGTTCCTCCGCCGGTACTCCCGCCACTTGAGGGCTTGCGGAGAGAGGTGGTTGGCTGGGGGGGGCAGCCGGGATGGGGCAGGGGGCAGCCGGAAGGAGATACGGGGAAGAAGGAGAGGGGCAGAAAAGCAGGGGGGGCAAAGGGGAGGAGGCAGGAACAGAGACAGGCAGTTAGTAGCAGCAGCAGCAGCATCGGGGTGTTCAAGCGGTGGAGCCCCCAAAAAGGTGCAGGGGAAACACACCTGGAGGGCACACCTGAGCTGGGCAGGTGGGGCAGGAGGCAGCTGGGCAGAGGAGGTTGCAGGGACGCCCGACCATCTGATGCTTCAGAGGCCTTTCGCACACATGCACACAGGCATATTCTGCAGAATCCTAGAACTATAAGCTGGAAAGGGGCCCCTAAAGTCATCTAGCCCACCCCTACAATGCAAGATGCGTCTCAGTTCCGGCACAGCCTGGCTTTCCCAGGGAGGGGAGTTGGAGAGACGTGAAAGGACAGGAGTCAGTGCACCCCCAGAATTGGAGCCAGTCATTGGCCAAAGACAGGCACACCCAACCCCTGCCCTCCACCGGCTGCTCCCCAGGGGGAGGTTACAGGGGGGTACCCTCACTCGCAGGCAGTGGGCCCCTTGGCCCAGAGATGGTGCCTTGGCATGCGTTCCCCAAAAGCAGGGCCCACCCGGGCTGGCGCTGGCAGCCTGACAATGGCAGCCTATATCTCCCCCCAACACCCAGTGTTTTTGGGTCCCCTGCAATGAAGGAAAATGGCATAGCCCCCCCCCCAACCCCATGTAGACTCCCAGATCTTTCCCCAAACACCCCAAGGCTCTGCTGCATGGCCATCTCTGGACCAGCTACCCACCATTGAGAGGCCGAGGGCCCAGCGATCCTGCGCCCAGAGCCTCGCTGCAGCCGAGGGGCCACTGGGGCTCCCCATGGTCGCCTGGCCTGGCCAGGATCAGCCCGGGGGGCATCAGGGGAGGCAGGGCGGTGCTGCGGTGGAGCTGGCGCTCGGGTGCGGGGGCATCCAGTTCCGGCAGCAGCACGGGAGCCTTCGTAGGCGCAGGCGGGGGGCTCTCCTTCTTGGCCAGCAGGGCGGTGCCGTTGGCGTTGCTGCTGAGATTGGCAGCCTGGCTTCCTGTGGGAGGGGAAGTCCCGGCGGGCAGGAGGTTGGCAGAGACCGGGCAAGACCTGCTCCGGGGCGGGTGGCTCTCGTTGCCCGGCGAGCAGGAGGAGGAGGAGGAGGAGTCCGCGCTCTGGAAAAAAGGCACGTTGTTTCGCACGGGGGAGTAGCTGCCCAGCGGGGACGGGCGCGTGGTCTCTGGCACGGGCTTCCTGGCACAGCCGTCCCCCAGGGAGGCCGCCCCGTCCGCCGAGCGCTGGCCGTGCCCCTGGGCCGCCGCCTGGACCACCATCTCGGCTGAGGACTGGGAGGCAGAGGAGAGAGTCTGGCTGGTGGCCGAGCGGCTGTAGAGCTGGGAGAGGCTGGCGGCAAAGTGGCTGTGCAAGGCCCGCGCCTTGGGCTGCTTGGCAAAGTGGTGCTGGAACACAAAGGGCTGGATGGGCAGGGTGGTCGGGCGCTGGGCCTTGCTGTAGCGCACCACCGACTTGCTGTCCGCTGCGCCGCCTGCAGAGGGAGAGAGAGACAGCGTGAAAGGACACCAGGGGACCCGGGCTCCTCTTCTCCCAGTGCCCAGATGCCCCATAGAAGATTGGACTGCAGATAGACTGCCTCTGGAGCTGGAAGCTCCATAAGAGCATGAGGAGAGACGGCTGGGTCAGGCCAAAGGGGGCTAAGGATATCTCTAAGGACAAATATCTCTAAGGATGTAGTTTTATAAGAATTCTAAGGTCTCATATAAAACATAAATGTTCATAAATGTACAAGGCAAACACATACATAAGTATGTAAACCACGTGTCTGAAATAGTACAGGAGAACAATCCTGAAGCCATTTTGACTCTCCCAAATGGACCTCAACTATTTCTCTGCAAGGAGGAAGGAAATGGGAAAAGCTTTCCAGTGGTCTTTGGACTGTAGGGGCTGCTTACACCTCCCTTTTCAGATACAGCCTGGCAAGTATCACTCTCAATATGCGGAAGAGATTCAGGAAGTATTTACCATCTCCAAGGAATGGCCAGGCTACCCAGAAAATGCAGCCAAGTAAGGCCTTATCAGGTATCCTGGCAGACAGGAGAGAAGCAACACTCTCAAATTTCTGCTGGAGACCGCCTCCTTCTGTGATGTATGGATGATGTTTTGGGGGGTGGTCTTGAGCTACAGGGTGGGCAATCTCAAAAGTCTATATAGGGCTTGTGCTCCATTTTTCAGGGTTCTCCCTCCTGCATGTGGTGAGTGGGGACCCTGTTGCAATAGTTTATTTCCTTTAATAAAGATCAGGCTTACTAGCTGCTTTGCGTCTCAATATTCTCTGGTTGGCCTCTGTTATTTTCTCCTACTGACAGAGAACCCACATAAGGACTTTATACGGTCTCTGGAATATCCCATAAGGAAAAGGGAGCAGTTTTTCTTATAGCAGTTGGAACCCTCACAGACTGCCTCTGGGTGGCACAGCAGCCTTAAGAGCATGAGAAGAGCCTCTTGGATCAGGCCCAAGGGGCCCCATCTCACCCAGCATCCTGCTCTCCTGGAAACAAGCAAGCACAAGAGCCACTTTTCCCTCCTGTGGTTTCCAGAAGAGTGAATTAAAAAGCCACTCTCTCCTCACCCCTCTGCACATAAATCAGGATGGACGCTCAATGAACGGTTAGCTGGAAGCATCCACTGCGCATGGGAGCCAACTCCATGGATCCGAGGGCTCTTCAACCCCCCAATAAAGTATTAGAGGGAGCCAGCCCCCCCTCAAGTTGATGGGCATTGCCATTCATGTGGTGTGCGTGCGCCATGCCATGTAATCGATTATGAGGGTGAGGGCTTACCTGAGCCCCCCCCCAATATTTTATTCAAGTTGGTGCCCCTGCGTGTGTGTTACTTTTTGCAGTGAAAGGCTCCGTCTTTGGCATAAATGTCTGTGAAATGATGCCCAAAACAGACACTGTCTAGTCTAAGTGCCTCCATCAATCTGGAAACCTGAGTCAGAGGCAGCCTGGCAGGTGCTGCTCTGGGCATCTCCCCAGGTTGGCGTGACCCTCCCAGGAGAATCACACAGGCAGCCCCTTTCGGAGCCTCTGGGTCAGTGTGTCCTTTGGAGCAAAAGGGAGGCAGAGAAGGGCAGGGCAGTGTGATAAGAATTTTAAGGTCTTAGATATGTAATAAATGTTCATAAACGTACCAAGCAAACACGTACATAAAGGTAAAGGTAAAGGTACCCCTGCCCGTATGGGCCAGTCGTGTCTGACTCTAGGGTTGTGCGCCCATCTCACTTAAGAGGCCGGGGGCCAGTGCTGTCCGCAGACACTTCTGGGTCACGTGGCCAGCGTGACGAAGCTGCTCTGGCGAGCCGGCACCAGCGCAGCACACGGAAACGCCGTTTACCTTCCCGCTGTAAAGCGGTACCTATTTATCTACTTGCACTTAGGGGTGCTTTCGAACTGCTAGGTGGGCAGGAGCTGGGACCGAAAGACGGGCGCTCACCCCGCCGCGGGGATTCGAACCACCGACCATACGATCGGCAAGTCCTAGGCACTGAGGTTTTACCCACAGCACCACCCGCGTCCCATCAAACACGTACATAAATATATATAAACCACATGTCTGAAAACCCCACAGAAAAAAGTCCTGAACAATTTGACCTCAATTATTTCTCTGCAAGGTCAAAGTGGGAAACCTCCCCATTGTCTTTTCCTTCTTAATCCTGCTTAAGGGCACATTTAAGATATGAATAGGGTGTGAGCCTGTGACCTGGCTCAGGAACTAAGTATTTATCATTACAAAAGACTGGCCAGGCTCCCCAGGCAATCCAATCAAGTGACCATTAAACAGGTAACCTGTCAGATGAAATAAACAAGGCACTCAGATTTCTGCTGTAGACCGCCCTTTCTGTGATGTAGGTATGATGTATCTGGGGTGTGTGTGTCTTGAGCTACACCCCTTCTGCGATGTATGTATGATGTTTCTAGGGGTGGTCTTGATCTACAGGGTGGCAATTTCAAAAGTCCATATAAGGGCTTGCGCGCCATTGTTCTGGGTTCCTCCTCCTCCTCCTGCGTGTGGTGAGTGAGGACCCTGTTGCAACAGATCAATAAAGATCAGGCTTACAAGCTGCTTTGCTTCTCAATATTCTCTGGTTGGCCTCTGTTACTTCCTCCTACCAATAGGGAAGCTACGTAAGGACTCTATATGGGCTCTTGGATACCCCACAAGGGGGGAAAGGGCAGATTTTTGTTTACAACATCATCTAGTTCAACCCTCTGCAATTCAGTTTCCCTCTCCTGCCCCTGCCTTGAAACATGCCCCCCTTCATATTTGCTTCAGCCTTCCTAGGGATGTGGTGGCAGAGCCCTGCCTGGTCCTCTGGCTCAGGGGCAGCAGCACCCTAGCCCCCAACCCTGGGAACGAAAATCATCCCTCCGCTATGCCCTCACTTCCAGCAGAGCTCTACAGCTAAGAAGGATGCAAGCAAAATCTCCCCCTGCCCTCCATTCCTCTTCATGGCCAACGGATCCCTGCTCTGCCCCAGCAAGGTGGGCAAGTGGCCCCTGCTGGCACTACATGCCCTACCTTTATGTGGAGCTGGCACCTCAGCCAGGACTAGCTCCTTGCCCCAGGGCAGCACAGCACAGGTCAAGAATCTCACTGGGACGGCCCCCACCCACCACGCCAGGCCAGTGCCAAGCCCAGGAGGGATCACCCAGGTGCCCGATAAATGAAAACCAGCAAGGCAACAAACCAGGGTGCACTGCTGGCTCTCATTCAGTTGGAGGCATGGCTGAATCTTCCCAGTTTATTTATTATTAAATGTACCCCCCATCCTTCCTCCCAGAGGAGCCCACAAAGTGAGAAAGCAACCAAAGCACCTTACAAACAACTTCAAAGCAGATGGAGAGCAGGAAAGATCTCAAAAGGCTAGCTGGGAGAGGAAGGGCTTCAGCAGGTGCCCAAAAGGCGACAAAGGCTGCCTAATATCCCAGCGGAGGGAAAATGCCCCAGAAAATGCCAGGCAAAGCAGGATGAGGGCTCAACCGGCAGCTCCTGTGGGAGCCACAAGTCTGGCCGCCCCGGAAGGACTTTGGCATCTGCCTGGGCAAGCAAGCCTCGCTCAGACTCAGAGAATGGTGCAGGCCAGCCAACCTGGCAGGGCCGTTGTACGGGTTTCGAGGTTGCCGTCGTGTGTGCCAAGTAGTCAGAGCCCTCAGAAGCTGCTGGGCAAGTCATTAGTGGTGCTAATTGGAATATCTGAAGGCCTTTTTGGGACCAAGCTGTGGTCAAAAGGGAAACCTGCTAAGATCACCAGATCCTTGGATCCAATCAGCATTTCATACAAGCATCTGAAAAGGGGAGAACAGCTTCTCTGAGGCTGTGCTGGACGAGGCCCTGGAAAAACCGTGTCAAGCTGGAAGGATGGAGCAGGGAGGCTCTAAAAGGGTCCCATGGGTGGGTGAGCAGGAGTCAGCAGTGGGGTGTGGGGTGGCAGGACCAGGGCCCTCCCTTCCTCCACCCACCCCAATTCACAGCCCCCTTCCCCCCTTGAAGCATCTATGTGTAGGGGGGGCTGTGGGGGTTTTAGCCTCTGCCCTGGACCCTCTTGGAAGGGGGTCCATCTGAACCAGCAAGGGCCAGCAAGAGAACCCCACCCACACCCCTCGATGGGGGCTGCAAGGGCAGAATCTGCCCCTCTGGTGGCCAGGCATGTTTGCCTCCTCCTCCTCATGCAAGAGGGGCTCCCCCAGCACCCCCCAATCCCTCCAGACCTTTTTATTTCACTTGGGATGTCCTGGGCTGGCGCTCCCTGCAGCTGGAGGTGTTTTGCTTCCCCGGGAGAGGAAGGAGGAGAGCAGCTGCCTTGGCCCCTCCCCGAAATGGGAGCCCAGCTGCGCAACACGAGGGTCTCCTCCCTCCCGCCGCTGCCCAACACAAGACCAGCTTCTCCCCTTTCAGCTCTGCTCCTCCAGGCCAGCGGCTGCTCCCACTTGGGAGGCGACTCTGAGCTGCTTCGCTTTGGGCAGAGATCTCTCCAAGGGGGACAATTCCTGCCTCCAAGCAGGGTCTCTGGTCCTGCCAGGAGCCCCAGGAAGGTAGGGAATTGGGGAGTCCCACTAGCAGCCTCCCCATAGGAAACTGGGTGGCAGCCGCAAGGAGACCAAGGGGGGGGGGGAGGGTTATTAGGTGTTATGCTGGAGTGGATGAAGAAAATGATATATATAGCGGACAGACCAAGAACCGCAAGTTCTTTAGCTTCTTAACTTCTCTCTCTCTCTCTCTCTCTCTCTCTCTCTTTTCTAAATCTTTTTCTATTCCTTTTTCTTTATCTCTTCCTTCATTCCTCCTCTCCTCTCCTCTCTCCACTTTCTCTTTTTTTGTCTTTAGATTAATGTTTTAGTTTGGCCAAAAATGAGAGAGAATATTCAACTGCGGGACTTGACATCTTTCCGCAGGGCCTGCAGGACAGAGCTGTTCCGCCTGGCCTTTGGTTTGGACTCAGTCTGACCCTTGTGTTTTCCCTCCCCTTGCGGCTCTGATCTACAGGCTACTTTTAAAATGAGGCTGCATTTTAAATTGCATTTTAACCTGCATTTTAAATTGGGGTCCCCCCCATTATGTTTTTATTGTAATTTTACCGGTGTTAGCCGCCCTGAGCCCGGCTCTGTCAGGGGAGGGCAGGGTATAAATAAATTATTATCATCATCATCATCATCATCATCATCATCAATAATCTTTGTATTCTTCCTTATAAAAAGAGAAAAGACACAGCAGGCCAAGGGGGGGGGGGTGCCAGGGCCCCAACCTGAAGGGAGTGCAGAGAAGAGTGGAGGCAAAGCTGCCCTTGAGGCCAGGAAGGGCCAGGGAGCATCTTTGAGGCCAGGACCCTTCCTGGTCCGGGGTGCAAAAGGGCAGTGGGAATGTCCAGGCAGTGGTGGGTGGACTGAGGAAACTCTGGTCTACGTGCTCCTGAGCATGGATCTCCCTGGCAGGGGATCGGGGGGGGGGGGGACTGGACAAGCCACCTTCTCGAGAGTAAAGGATTTGAGAGTTGTAAAACAAATGCTGGGCAGGCTTTAGGATCAGGGCCCGTTTCTGCCGCAGGAGGGTGCTGTGCAGCTTCCGAGCAAAGCCTGCCCCCCCTCTTCCTCTCCCAAGGAGGCTCTTTGCCCCCCCCCCCCCAGAGCCACCCTTTCCCTTCCTTCCCTGCTCACCTGCCATTAGACGGCAAGACCAGCCAGGGATCCGGCCCTTGTGGGCACATTCCAGCTCCTCCGCAAACAAAGTCACGCAGTGGCAACAAGCAGGCGACAGAAATCAGGAGAAAGGTTTCGCTGCAAACCTCTGGGAGATGTTTCTCGAGAAGAGAGGCTGCCCTTTGGGCAGGGTGTTGTCGAAAGAGAGCTAGGAATCTCCTCCTTGTTCCAATGCTGGTGGCCCAGGATGGCTGAGCCAAGAGGAGAGAGGGAGCACAGCACCCCGGGGCCAACACACAGCCTGCCAAGTGCCCTGCCAGGCCACACATCCATGGGCGAGAGGGCTCTCAAGGGCCACTCTTTGCCTCCCCAGTCAGAGGCCGCAGTGCTGGCATAACCAGAGAGGAAAGTTGTCTTCTCCTCAAATCCTGTTTGCGTCTGGTCAGCCATTGTGAACTAGAGGGGCCACAGGCCTGATCCAGTGGGCTCTTCATTTGTTCTAATTTGAAAAGGGCATTCTGGCCATCGCCCCTGTATTTTCCCCATTGATCTTTGGGCATTTGGAGTTTTTGCTTTGCATTTTAGGTTTCTGAGGCTTGCCTCAGAGCGGAGAGTTGGCTCCCCTCCCCAAACCGCCACACATAAAAAGACAAGGCCCTTTAATTCAGACCAAATGGCTGCAGCTGCCGCCTCACTGCTGGTTCCGCCTCTGGGGCATTGTCTGCTGTGTGGTGGCTGCACCCAGAGGCAGTGGGGTGCGTCCACAGCTCCCCACGTGGTCCAGCCCCACTGCATGCAAAGTCTTCCCCTCAGCACTGGGCCTCCCTCAGGCTCTTTGGGGAGCCACGAACAAGCCGTGCTGTCCCTCCCAGACACCCCAATACCCCCCATCAGACAAGAAGTGGCCCCAATCCAGACCAGGACCCCCAGTTCACCCACAAGGATGTTCTGGCCTGGGAGGAAATGTCCCCTGCTGGCCCCGAGGGCTGGTCCCCTGCAGGTAGCCTGCCTGAAAAGCGCCATCCTGCCCATCATCACCCTTTGGGGGAAGCCATGTTTACAGAATTACATAATTCTGGAGTTATAATGGGCCCCCAAAGGCCATCTAGTCCAACTCCCCTGACAGGGGGCCACCCAACCTCTCTTTAAAAGCCTCAGCTGAATCACAGAATCCTAGAATTGTTGAGCTGGAGGAGACCCCAAGGGCCATCTAGACTGACCCCCCTGCAATGCAGGAATCCCAGGAGGAGGAGACATTGAGCCGACTGCCCCCCTTCCAGCATTCAGACAAACACGCACAATCCACCAGCTGCGAGAGAGAAGCAGCGCGCCAGTCACCCAGGGCAGTGGCTTACCATCAGCTCGGGCACGAATGTCTTTCTGGCCAAGGCCGCTGGCAGACCCCTGCTCCATCAAGGTGGAGAAGAACGGCTGTGCGGGCCCCTCCTGCCCGCAGGAAGGCATCTCCCTGGAGCCCAGGCCCTTCCTGGGGGCCCTCAGCCCCCTCTCGGCGCCACGGTGGCCCTCGCAGCTGCGGTTGAGGGCGTGGGACGGGAGGCTCTGGCTGTGCCTGGCCTGGCCCTCAAGGAAGACGGATCCGTCCCTCTGGTACTCGGGGATGGGGGAGAACTCCAGGGAAGAGTCCCTGCTGGTGCGCAGCGGGGGGGAGGAGCCCGTCTTCTTGCGGCCCTTGGCCAGCTCCGCAAAGGATGTGACCCGCTTGGGCGGGGAGCCCTGGGAGGGCATCGCGGGGCCGTCGCTCAGCTGGACCGGGCAGCTCATCATGCGCTCCAGGGAGCCCAGCCGCCCGGTGGGGCTGCGGTCCAGGCTGCGGTCATAGCTGCGGGACCGCTGCCTCCGCGGGCCAGCCAGGGTGGGCGGCGAGACGTTGACGTACACCTGCCCCTCGATGGCGCCCTTCTCGGCTTCCCCCTGCGACTCCTCCCGCGAGCAGTCGGTGTCGCTGTCGGGCCTCTGGAACAGGTAATACTCAGTGGGCTGCAGGGGGCTGCCCCGCGGCTGCTCCTCCGAGCAGCTGGTGATGGACGAGCCGGCCGGGCTGGGCGAGGACTGGGAGGACAGGTCGCAGGTGACCAGCTTGTAGTAGTTCTGGGTGGCCACCACCAGCCTCGCCTGGCTCTGGAAGCAGGCCGTCAGGTCGGAGGCCTCGGAGGCGCAGGGGTCACACAGGGCGGGGTAGGAGTTGCAGTTGGCATCCAAGACTGGGGAGGAGGCGTGGTGGCACCCGCAGGCCTGGTGCGGCTCGCCGGGCGCCTTGGGCTCGCCAGGCGAGGAGTGCAAGTCCAGGTAGAAGGCCCCCGAGTCTGAGTGGCTTCCGGAGGAGGAGTCGTCGCAAGAGTGGGCCCCCGAGTTGAGGTTGGGGTGCGCGTGCCCGTTCATCTTGTTGTAGAGGGCGCTGAAGTTGACCAGGACGCCGTCGGAGCTGTTGCAGGAGGAGTCGCTGACGTAGCCCATCGGCTGGTCGGGGGCCTCCGACTGGCTGGAGAGGCTGTAGCAGCAGCAGCGCTGCAGCTCCGCGCTGGAGCAGCTGCACGTCCGGCTGCGGGGAGCGTCCCGGCTGTGCGCCAGCTCCTCGCCGTCGCTGGCCCACTCCTGCTCGAAGGAGAAGCTGGAGGGCTCGGCCCGGTGGCAGCCGTACTCGTCCAGCTCCATCAGCTCAGGCGCCAGGCGGCTCCTCTTGCGGGCATCTTCGTGGGACAGCTCGTCCTCCTCTTGGCCCTCCACCACATCCGCCCGGGGGCTGGCGCTCCAGGGCTTCACGACGGGGCTGGTGTCGTGCAGGCGGAAGGGCGGCAGGGCCAGCTCATGCAGGCGGAAGGGCGGCAGGGCCAGCTCGTGCAGGTGGAAGGAGGCCTTGCCCAGCTCATCTTCGCAGAGGTCCTGGGTCTCGCTGCCCCCCAGCAGGAAGGGGTTCTGCCGCTTGTTGGCACCGGGGGCAGGCGGGTCCCTGCGCGGGGCCTCCTTCTCTTCGGGCGTCTCCCCTGGGGCCAGGGTCGCTTCTGGAGCCTGGAGCAAGCTGCTGTAGAGCAGGGAGTCGGCCTGTGAGAGGTCCCGCTCCGGGAGGGAGCCGGTCCGCAGGGCACCTGAGTCGGCCTGCCCAAAGGGGTTGGCCCGTTTGCTGGTGGTGCCGCAGCACGGCCGGTCGGGGACCTGGCAGTGCACCAGGGGGATGTGGTGGACAATCAGCGTCTCGCCGGCCAGCTTGGGGGGGCTATCCATCGTCGTCGCTCTCCAGGACCCCCGCAGTCCCCAAGCTACCCATGGAAGGATTCAGGTGAGGAGGGAGCACAGAAGCGCATCTCATCGAAGCATCCAAGGAACACCTGGAGGGAGACAAAGAGCACGGAGTCAGCAGCCTGGAAACAAACGGAACCGCCTGAGGGTCCCGCTGCTGGCTCCAGCATGGACCACCTGGGGAGACCCCTGCTCAGAACTCAGCAAGAGACTTAGGGCCCCCCCAGGGGTGAAAAGACTCAAGACCAGGGAGGGGGAGGGGAAGGGAGGAAGGTGGCTCATCACTGCAACAGAGAGACCATCACAATCACTGGTAAATCAGTCTTTCTCAGAAAAGTCCTCGGCAGACTTCTAAAAGCCTATAGACACTAAAACAGAGGTTTTCAACCTTTTTGAGTCCATGTTTCCCTTGACCAGGAGGCCAGTTAGGTCTCCCCCTTGCCTGCAGAGCTGGCAGCCCCTCACCCCTTTTTGAACCCCCTCCTCAGCCTCCTCTCCCCTCTCCTTGGGAGTCCTCTGGGCAGGCACTGCTGCCGCCCCTGGTCTCTGAGCTGCCCCCCTGCCCCCAAGAGAGGGGCCTCCTCACACTGCCCCTCAGTGGCCTGGGAAGAGGATGTCCCCAGCCTTAGTGGTCCAACGGAGACTGGCCAAAGGTGAACATGAGGCCAACGCCTTGCCTTGGGTGGCAGCAGCGGGCACTGCCAGGCCTGCATGGCAGAAAGGCTCTCCTTCAGCACTGGGCACTCAGCTCCCGGGCAAGCATTGCACACAGCAAGCCCAAGAAAGGCCATTGTGGCCCTTGCCTGCCTGCCTGGCCTCCCAGAGACGCAAGAGGGCATCAGGAGAGGGAGGGAAGGAAAGGAGGCCAGAGGCCAGGGTTGCCCATGGCCCTCTGACCATCATCCAAGGGGGCACCCCAGGGGGCCACGGCACACTGGTTCAAAACCACTACAGTGGATGCTCGGGTTGCAAACGTCATCTATGCGGGAGGCACATTCGCAACCCGCAGCAGCACATCTGCGCACACACGGGTTGCGATTCGGTGCTTCTGCGCATGCGCAAAGCACGATTTAGTGCTTCTGTGCATGTGTGACCCCCGAAACCCGGAAGTAACCCATTCCGGTACTTCTGGGTTTCAGCGAGTCCATAACCCAAAAAAAACGCAAGTGAAGCACCTGTAACCTGAGGTAGGACTGTCCACTAAAAGAAATTAGAGCAAATTAAAAGAGGAAGTAAATTTGTTGCTACTGAAGAGGAACCTGGGGTCGTGCATTCCCCACCTGCACCCCAGCCTTATCTGCACTTGTTCGCACTTCCTTTCCCTGCATACACAGAGCACAAAACAGCCCCCCCCACACCCCAGTTCTCCAGTCACCACTCACGTCACCCCAAGGCCTTGAGGGGGTGTCTCTCTCCTTTGCCTTCCCAGGACACGCAACATCCCATGACAACAGCCGAGCCGATGTTCCCCCTGGGTGCTTCTGCACCAAAACCACCCTCTTCCTGTCCAGGCCACGGATATGCGTCCGACCCCCAAGAGCCAGAAGCTGTGGGACTGGAGGCAAGAGCTTCTCCCTCGCGTGGACAGTCTCCCGAGGCAACGGAAGCAAAGAGCATTTTCCTGGAGCAGCCCACTGCCTGCCACTCCTGCCAACCGCCCACTCCTGGCCTCTGGACAGAAGAGCGGTTCTGAGTGCCCAACTTGCAGCCGGACCCCTTGGCAAACGGACCTTCCTGGAACAAGCTGATATTGCGCCCCCTCCCTGAGGGAAGATGCCTACCTGCGCGGTGACCCCCTGCCCCCGCCAGAAATTAGGTTAATGGGATGCCGTGGGAACCTAGCAAGACCGTGTGGCGCAAGGGAGCCAGAGAGAGCCTTGGTTTCCTTGAAGGAAAGAAGAGAGGTGGAGGGGGCCCAATCCACTCACCCAGAGTCCTCCTTTCTCAGGAGTCTGGGGCTGGTGCCCTTGGGAAATGGGGGAGGAACTGTGTTCCCTCTGGAAGGGAACCCCAAGGCAGCAGCTGCCCACTGGCTGCCTTGTCCTTGCTTTCCTAATAGCATTTGATAAATTATTCCTGGCTCTGCTTGGAAATTCATAGGCTCCTGCCCCATTCTTAGAAATGTCTCCTAGTCTGTGGTTCACCACCTGTCAGTTTGGGATGGATGGATGAAGCTCTCAGCTGAGGTGTGGGGAACCCCGTGGCCTGGGTCAAACACCCCACGGGCATCTGTGATAGGCATTTAAAGAAAAAATTGTGATTTGTGGCTTCAGGAATCTCAGCCAAAGCATCCATGGCTTGGTGGGGGAACGGCGGGGGGGGGGAGCACTGCCATGGGCTGACTCACTCCTAAGCAGGATGAGGTCATGAAGCCCAGAAGAGCCATTGTGGGGTGTGGGGGGGGGGTGGACAGGCTCCATAAAGGACTGCTGCTGATGTTGATGCCCAGGTCTTGTTTGTTTTTATTTTTTATTTATGTCATTTTAAATTGTAATTGATAATAATGTTGTCTTTTTAGTTTTAGATTTTATGATTTATGTAGGAATTGTTTCCCATTTGGTTGTGTACCTTTTGACATGTTTTATTTATTGTTTATGACTTTTGTTATGTGGGTAATTATGCAAATCTTGTCATGTTGTAAGCCGCCTTGAGCAATGTTTTAACTATGGAAAGGCGGCATACAAATAAAGTGACGATGGTCTGGCCCCTCCTCATTGGACACCAGAGGAGTCCAGCCAAAGGTTAGCCCTCAAACACTGCTCTGCCCCCTCCCCTCTATCCCTGTCTAGCAGTGCATCAAAATCATGCGCACACAGCTGAGAAGCCTTTGCTGCGGCAGAACCAAACGGCGACTCACTGCAGCAGGTAAAAAAGCAAAATGGGTAAAAAAATCAATTAAAATGCAGCTAAAGGCCCAAGAGCAATAAAACACGTAGGACAGCTTTTCACCCAAAAAATAATCCACGTAGGTCCCTGAAGGCATCTAGGCCATGTGCTGTCCGCCCCCAAAATGGCCACTTCCCCCATCACCATCTCCGCAGGAAAGGGAGCCCAAAGGTTGGTCTCAGCAGCTGATCACGAGGCACAAGAGGGTCCTCCTTGCTTATGCTAGTTATTTATTAAATTTGCACCCTGCCTTTCCTTCGAGTTCACTGTGGCACACACACTTTTCCTCACAAAGGCCTTGCAAGGTAGGTCAGGCTAAGAGATGGTGCCTCCCAGTGGGCTTCATGTGGCTGCCCCCTGGTTGAGCCCACACTCTAACCACTGCACCACACTGCCTCTGAAGCGTTAGCTACTACATCAAGGGCCCTGCATAAAAAATGGAATCTGTTGTCTCACAGGCAGCAAGGAAAACGGGAATGAACTTTGGCGGCCATCAGGCAGACAGGAGAGGATTTGGCCATCTTGCAAGATCATGCACCGCTTTCAAGACTGGAGCAACCGTATTCCTCAGCTAAGCAACCACCAGGCTCTGAAATTGCAACCGCCAATAGGGTGACAAATTGGAAGCCATAAACAGGGATTGGGGGCCAACCAGATTAATGAAGTGGCAAGATCTCCACCGATTATTATCTTTTTAGGCAGCAGTTTAGGGGTGATTTGGATCAGGGCCAGCTTGTTGCACTTAAAATATATATGAAGTGCAGCATGCTGGCCCTCATCCAAGTCAGCCCTAAACTGCTACCTAAAAAATAAATAAATGGTGGAGATAGACAGGGCTATTTTTCTAGAAAAAGAGGTTCTGGAACTCACCCTGAACACCTCCTTTGTTCTTTTAGAATGGCCATGGGGCACACCTGAGAGGGACCAGAAGGGAGTTCTGGTGAATTCTGGCTGGAAAAAAGCCCTGCATACATAGATCATTTTGTTTGCATGCCCACCTTTCCCTGGTTAAAACCATGCTCAAGGCGGCTTACAAGACGGAAAAATATTAGATAATTACAAACGTAATAAAAGCAGTCACAAACAAATAAAACATCAAGAAGTACACAACCAAAATGAACAATACTCCTCCCTCCCCCCCCCTCTCACACACACAATTTTGCCAACACAAAACTCAGAAACACACACCTGAAAGCTATCTGCTAATTGCCCCACTAGGGGAAAACAGGTGAGCAGGTGAAATTTTCCTTTTTAGCAACGCTCAGCATCTGTCACTGTGCGGAAGTGAAAGAGATTCCAACTAAACATCAGGAAGAACTTTCTGACAGTAAGAGCTGTTTGACAGTGGAATGAACTGGGAGACGGGATCCTCTCCTCCCTTGGAGGTTTTTAAGCAGAGGTCGGGTAGCCATCCATCATGGATGCTTCAGTGGAGATTCCTGCATCGCAGGGGGTGGACTAGAGGGCCTTTGAGATTCCATCAAACTCTACAATTTTATGATTAAGGGACTGTTCAAAATGTCACACAATTCTGAGCAGGTGTAATTCACTCCCCCCCCAAAACCAATACTCCTCCAGGAGCACTTCAGAGGGACGTTTGGCTCAGAATCCCACCCTCCCCCCAGGAGAGGGTGAGTTAGCAGAGAATCCAGCAGCGTTTGGGTGAAGCAAGAAATCCCCCAGCCCTGCCGCCTGAATGCATTTCTTGAAATGCCACTGGGCCTTCAGAAGGCAGAGCAACTGCTGAAGGCAGGGTTCAGTGGAGAAAGCAGGCAGGCAGGCTGGGGAATGCACTGTGCGCATGTGCTCGCCTGTGTGCTCTGCGCACTGGGACCAGGAGAAGGGGGAGGGCGGCCGCAGCTGCAGCAGCAACAGCACCGAGCTGTCAAGGCTGCGGCTGCCGCTCAGGCGAGGCTGATCCAAAGCTCCCCCGACGGCCGCTGGAGGGAAGCCCAGCCTGCAACCGCGCATGGATGGCTGCATGTGTGCATGGATGGCACAGAAGAGTGTCCCTGTGTGGGCTGCTGGCACGCTCCCTTCCAGCAGCTTCCTAGCCTTGACAGCGGTGCCTCTCCAAGCGGCCGTTCCCAGAGCAGCCGCCATCGCTCTTGACTGCCACTGCAAAAAGCTCTCATCCTCGTCCTTGGAGCCAGAGGCTCTGCCAAGCCCAGAGTGGTGGCGGGGGGGGGGTCTGTATGCTCAGAAGCAGGGTGGGAGGGGGAAAAGGGTCTCAGGGGCTTCGGAAGAGGGGTGCCGCCTCCGGAGGGGGGTCCTGCTTCTGGTATGGGGAGGGATGGCAGCAAGAGGGAACAGCCTGTGCAAAACGCCCTCATTTAGAAAGATCACAGGGTCATGCAAGAGGAGTCAGTGTGGTGCAGCTGTTAAAAGTGTCAGACTAGGACCTGGGGGACCAGGGTTCAAATCCCCCCTTGGCCATGAAGCTCACGAAGGTGGTTTTGAGCTCAGCCACTGCCTCTCAGCCTAGCCTGCCTCACAGGGCTGTCGTTGTGGGGATTAAATGAGGAGGGAGAGAACAGAAATGCGGCAAAGATATTAATCAGAGCCAGAGGCACATGGGCGACCTGTTTGCAGGAAGGAAAAGGCCAGGCCTCAGGCTGCAGGAACCTCAAGGAGGCCAGCCGGGGAGGGACTGTTGGCCTTGGAGCCCCAGCAAATCCACGATCAGGGTGCCAGGGGACTTACCCCGGGGCAGAAGGCTTTGCATTTATTTGGGAGGGCAGGACGGAACACATCCTTTGATCGGCTCCAGCGCATATTGCAGACTAGTCTTATTCTTTGAGCTGGAAGAGTCTACATTGAGGAATCCTGCTGAAAGCCTTTATTTCACGCAGGTCAAAGACCCAGTTTGCCAAAAAACAAACCAACAACCCACACACATTTGCATACACACACAGGCTGGCAGCCTCAACGGGCACCTCTGGAGGCTTCACCTGGGGCAAAAAAAGCAGGCTGCGCCCCCCACCCCTGTACCTACAGCTCTGCCTGCCAACAGCCATCCCTGGATGGGCTCGAACCACCAACCTTCTGGTTAACACACTTAACAGAGAAAGTCTCCAGCTGGCACCCAAAATGCCACATCTTCCTGGCACACCCCACCCTAAGCAGGCCTGTCCCCAACAGGGACCTGCTGTACCTCACATAGCATGGGACCTGGGAGCAGAGAGCACCTTGCCTGAGCAGCAGCAGGCCTTGCAGGACCGTTGTGAAGAGGTATGAGACCAGGAGATGCCACTACCTGCCCAGGCTCCCTACGGCAGCTGTGCCCAATCCAACACACCACATTTCCCCTGGAGAATGGCAGCCTCTAGACATGCAGTCCAGCTGCTGCTGAGACCACTGGCCCAGCTGGCCCAGTGCTGCTGGCTCTGACTGGCAGTGTCTCTGGGAGAGAAAGCAGAAAGGGAACTTGGCACCTCAGCCACAAAACCGGCAAGCTGAGTTCCTGAACCGTATCCAAGGGGGTAGGCCCTGGGTCAGCAGTAGCTCATCTGCTTTGCATGCCAATAGTCCCAGGCTCAACCGCACAGCTCAAGAGAGCTGCTGCCAGTCAGTGTAGACAACATCTGCCTCCTGCCAATGACTGTGCCAACGCAGCTGCCAGCCTTGGCTAAACACAAGCAGGTTCACCTGGAGTCAAGCAGCTGCCCAGCTGCCAGGTAAGCCTGTCCATGAGTGGAAGGAGAAGGCTGGCAGCATCCAATGAAGCTGGACTCCTCCACGGAGCACAGTTAAACTGCGGAACTCCCTCCCACAGGAGGCAGCGATGGCTTTAATGTGGGAATGTTCAGGGATGCAGGAGAGGATATATTGTTTGATTACAGCCTTTCCAACTTCTGTTAACAAGTTCACAGTTTAGCAGAGTAACATTCTCCTTTTTAAACTTGCAGCAGATGCATTTGCTCAGGCTCGCTAAAGCCTCTATAATAACTGTTTTGGTATTTTCTCCTTATTCCTTCATGAAAGATAAGACACAACAGAGTCTTCTATAAAAAGTATAAAAAGGTTTACTCACACATCATTCTGTTCACAATCGGATCCCAGAAGGCAAACTTAGCTTAGAAAAGTAACATACACCTGGAAACTATCTCATAAGGAGACCGTCCCTTTGTCCTCTCTGGGCTGGAGGCCAAGAGAGAATCTTTGGCTAAGCAGATGTTGCTTCTTCGATGCATGTAGTCAAAAGGGGGAGAGATGGCTGCCCTGCCCTGTGCTTTTGTTGTTACCTGCACAGGTGAGGCCACGCCCACCTCTAGTCACATGCAGAGGAAGTCTGTAAGTCTGTCTCAGCCCAGAAGGAAACAGGAAGTTGACCTGCTGGCTGGACAAACATTCCTCCCCAGGTGTAAACATGCTCACTCTAGGAATGTTCTGCTTGACTGCTCTTGTGTTTCACATCCCACATTTAAGAGAGGATTGGACTAATTCCTGGAGGAAGAGAGGGCTATCGGTGGCTCCTGGCCAGGATGCCTATACTCTGCCTTCCAGAGTTGGAGGCAAGGATGCTTCTGAACCCAGTTGCTGGAAACTGTGGGAGGGGAGAGGCCTCTGGTGGTTGGATCCTGCTCGCTTGCAGGTTTCCCACTGGGGCATTTGGTTGGCCACTGTGAGAACAGGATCCTGGACTCAATGGGCTACCATTGGCCTGATGCAGCTGCAGGCTCGTCTTTTGTTCTTACATGGCAAGAGCGGATTTGCTGCTGGGATCCCGGAGTGGGGCTGGGTGCTAGGGGGAGCAGTCAAGACATCATCCCCAGTAGGTCCCGCCAGAGGGTTCACATCCCCACTGGGGGCAGTCACTGCCTCTCAGCCTAAGCTCCCTCGCAGGGCTGTTGTGGGGGGTAAATGAGGAGGGAGAGAACCATGGATGCCTGGGAGAGAAAAAGGGGGGGGGCATAAAAGAACCAGGCAGAGGGCCTTCTGGGTAGTGGCACCCCCCGCCCGTGAAACACCCTCCCATTCGATAGCCAGGAGATAAGTAACTCTGCAACCTTTAGAAGACGTCTGAAGACAGCCCTGCATCGGGTTTTTAAATATTTAATTTTTTCTTATGTTTTTATATATGCTGGAAGCCGCCCAGAATGGCTGGGGCAACTCAGTCCAATGGGCGAGGTACAAATAATAAAATGATGATGACGATGAAGGAAATCAGCTCCTTGCTATGGAAAGTGTTGAGCTCAGCTCTCTGGCATCAAACAACTGTGAACATCTGCAAAATGCGAGCCCTAGGAGGAGACTGTTGCGTCTGTAAAAAGTGACCCGGGCTGAGAAGGAAGCTGAAGGAGAGGCCTTCATCAATAATAAACAGAGGCCTTTCGACTTGCCCAAGTGCCATGCAAATCCTCAGGGGTCCTGAATAACAGGCCTCTCTGTTGTGTCCATTTCACAGACAGACAGACCCCCCCCCCTTCCAGACCAAGACCGGTGCTCTACGCCACACTCTTTCAAGGGTCACGGGCGTTATTTTTATTCACAAAAGCGTTTCTCTGCTACTGCCTTAGCATAAAATCTCAGGGTGGGGAACAACAACACAGCACGAGACCCCATCGGAAAAGAAGCAAATCATCACTAACGCGATTGGGGGAGGGCGGTCGATTTTACAGAACTGCACATTTTGGGAAAGTAAGAGCCCGGCTCCACGCTCGCCCCCGTGGGAGGGGAAGGAGCCCTTCCCAGCTGGGGGCCTGCAAGCCCCCACCCAGGCCGGCCCCTGTTCCCCCTCTCCTCCTGCCCACCGAGACCCTCCCCTGCCGGGAAGAGGCGACAACAGCCACCCGGAGGAGGGCATCCCTGGACCCCCCCCCCATACAACCCGAGGAGGCAACATGGGAAGAGGCTCACCCAGGCCTGCCGCCCCCTCCCCAGCCCCAAATCTCCTTTCCCCTCCATTTGTCATCTCATGATGCTGCTCCCCACTCTGGAGAAGAAAAAAAGACGCACCGGAGAGACCCCTCGGCCAAAGCGCCCCCTCCCCTCCCGCGTCAAGCTCCAGTCGGCGCGCCCGCACTGCCAGCACCCCCCCCCGCGCCCCCCCCCCGCTCTTCCCAGGCCGCGCTCCCGGAATTTGCGAGAAGAAAATGGTGCCTGCAGAGGACGGCGAGCGGCCGCCGCCCCCCCTTTCCCTGGCGAGGATGCCCCGGGGAGGGCGAGGAGGCGCTGCATTGCACCTGCTGCAGACCCCGCGCGGTCCCTGGGGGGGGGGTCTCCAGCTGCCCCGGGGTGGGCGGAGGGCATCCCTCAAGCTGCGCGGCGAAGCAACTGTCAAAACTCCCGGCGCGGGGTGGGGGGTCGGAGGGCTGCAGCAGGTAGGGGCTCCAGGAGGAGGCGGTCCCCCCCCATCCTCGCCCTCCATCCCTCCGCATCCTCCCTGCCTCCATTGTCTCCTCTCCCGCCCCCCCCCCCTTCCAGGCAGCATCTCTCGCTCGCTTTGTCTGGCGGCAGCGCCGCTCCCTTTGCAGGTGAGCCTGGCCCGGAGCAGGGAGGGCCAAACCCCAAGGCACCACCCCCTCCAAACCAAAAAAAGCCCCCCTCTCACTAAATAACCACCCTCCCCCCCCCCGCCGCCGATTGCAGCAGCAGCAGCAGCAGCCACACCCCGAGTGGCGGCGCACAAAGGCGAGGATGCCCGCCGCCACTACCCTCGGGGCTCCGGGCAGCCAGGCGGCAGGACGCCTGGGTCCGGGTCCAGGGAGGCGCCTGGTGCCCGGAGGAGCGAGAGAGGCCAGGGCCGGCTCCGGTGGCCCCGCGGGCCGAGTGAAGACGTGGCACGGGCCACCTGCGCCCCCGGGGACCCCCGCGCTGCCCGGCTCACCTGGGGCGCCGCTCCTGGGCGGGCGGGCGGGCGGGCGGGCGTCGTCCGTGGTGCTGCTATCGCTGCCTCCCCCGTCGCCGCCGCCGCCGCCGCCGGGCTCCGCGCTGCATCCCTGGCAATGCGGCGGCGCTGCGCAATGCCCGCTCCGCCTCCCGCGCCCGTGACGTCGCGCCCGGGACCGCGGGACCAGAGGGGGCGGCGGCAGGAGGGCAGCGGGGGGCACAGCCCGGGCCAGGAATCGCCGGCCCCCCGCCCCCACCGCCTGCCCAACGGGGCCAGGCGCGCTCCTGCCCTGCCGGGCGCGCGCTGTCGCCTGGGAAAGCGAGAAGCGGCCGCCAGCGCGGGAGAGGATTCCCTTTGGGGCACCTGGGGGGGGGGCGCTGAGAGGAGGGCCCCCACCGCACCCCCGCCGTCGCGCGTCCCATCAGTCAGGATGTCAGAAGTGCCCAGGGTGAGGCCCCTCCAGCGCAGCCTCCTGCTGTCAAAGGGGCCAAATATCCCCCGGCATCTGGGTAGACTGCCCCTGGAGCTGGTGGTTCCACCAGAAGCTAAGAAGCGCCTGCCGGGTCAGCCCAAGGGCCCCCCTAGTCTGGCATCCGCACCTCGCAGGGGGCAACCAGCAAGCAGGATTGGGGCACAAGGGAAGGAGAAGCGAAGAAAAGCCGCCTGGATGAGGCCCTCACCATGGTCAGCCAGATGCTCTTAAGGGATCTGAGCACAAAGGATCATAGACTGTCCAGCTGAAAGGGACCCCAAAGGTCATCCAGTCCAACCCCCCTGCAATGCAGGGGTCCAGCTGCAGGACTGGCCTGATGTTGATAGATGGTGCATAAAGAACCGCGAGAGGAGGGGCCCCCTGCTGGAAAGGACCAAGCAGGGCCATTTGCTTGCAACATCAACAACAATATTCCCCAGCCACTCTGGGCAGCTCCCAAAAGAATATACTAAAAACAAGATAAAACATCAAGCATTAAAAACTTCCCTAAACAGGGCTGCCTCCAGATGTCTTCTAAAAGTCAGATAGTTGTTTATTTCCTTGACATCAGATGGGAGGACGTTCCACAGGGAGGGTGCCACCACGGAGAAGGCCCTCTGCTCCCTCCCCCCCCCCCAGGCTACACAGACCCAGAGGCCTCTCAGGCAGCCCCAGGAGGTGCCTGACCCCCCCCCCGGGCTCCCCCAGCAGCCTCTTCCTCTTCCTCAGACTCTGGGAGGGGTGGGGGTAAATGTGTAAGTGGGCACAGAGGGGTGAGCGCCATGAGGGGTCGGCTTCAGGAGGAAGAGCCCCAGGAAGCTCTCTCCAGCCCCAGGGCTGTGGGCAGTGGTGGCCTTGGGAGGGGAGGGGTGGCAACAGATCTTCCAGGGGTTATTTTTAACACTCCCTCACATGTGAATGTCTGTTGCATTCAGGGAATGAAAATAGCCTGGTGTGGCACACCCTATTTATGCCCTGGCGCAGCAGAGTCCTGCATTCACTGGGGCGGGGGGAGGAAGATAATAATAAAAACAATTATTTTATTATTATCCCCCATCTGACTGGGTTGCCTCAGCCACTCTGGACAGCTTCCAACACATATAAAAACATGACAGCTTCCCTATACACTGCAGAACCCCCCCCCCAGCAACCCCCCACAAAAGCACAGGGGATGGGCTGGAAGGGGCCATCAGGGGAGATTTCCAGGGGGCAGCCAAAAACTCTGCCTGCAGGACTGAAACAACTGAGCTGCTAGGAGAGAGAGCAAACCGGAACTTTTGCAGAGGGGTGGGGACCTGTGCTAGCTGGTGCCCATTGGGAGGGTGGAAGGAGGGAAGGAGGCCAAGAGCAGGGGGAGCAGCCAGAGGGTGGCATTCAAATAAGTTTGACTCAGAGTAGGCCCACTGAAATGAATGAGCACAACTATGCGATGTCTCACGGGTGAGTGAAAATCTACATCAGGAACCAGCATAAGGAACCAGCAGGGAGTCAATATCTACATCCCTGCCTGTGGATCCTGCTGCCTGAGGTGCCTTGGGGCAGCCAGCGAGGAACCCTTTTCTGTGGGGAGGGGCTCAGGCTCAGTAAAGAGACATTCTGCCTCTGCCTCTGTGTCTGAGCCCCCACCCCCCAACCCCCGCTGTGGAGGGCAGAGCTGACTACTGCTGCCACCTGCCAGCTTTCTTCATTGAGTTTGTGGCTGCCCAGACCCCACAATTCTATTTTTCTGGGTGCCCAAGCACCCATGGCCCCCCACTGGGGTTGGCTCCTATGGCCAGCCCTGCCACCCAGAGGCAACTAATTCTAGTTTTGCCCCTATCGTCCTCTTCCCTGCTAAGTTGCACAAGGACAACCCTGGAATTCGGGAGGAAGCTGGTGGGCTCTCACTGGCTGGCTGTAAGGAAGAGGGCAGGATGGGGGGCTGGCTAAGGGCGCCAGGGCAGTGCCTAATGGAGCAGCCGTCACTGATCATGGCACACAGCTTTCCGGAGTGTGATGTGCTGAGATCCGGTGTGGTTCAGGGGATGAAGAGCTGGGAGTGGATCTTGGGAATCTGGGTCCACAACACTGAAATGTGCAGATCAGGCCAATGGCCCCTCACCCTCACCTCACAGTGGGCAACCAGATTCAACAAAGAGAAGCCCACAAGCAGGATTTGGGCACAGCGGTCCTCTCCACGCCTGCATTTTCTGGCAACCACAGAGGCTCTCTCTTCCAATGGGAAGAAGAGTGAGCCACCTCCCATGTCGGAGACGCCAAACACTATCAAGGCCGCACGAATGACAAGCAAGAGTTTGCTCACGTGCGCGACAAGTACTGGCTGAGTCCTAAGATTCTTGTAATGAATTCTATGATCCAGGGGAGTTGTCGCCAAGGAAACGAGCAACAAAGCACCAAAACCTCACAAAATATCAACAAAACAGTAAGGAGGTGAGCAGAGCTCTGCAGCAGCAGGTGGATCAAGCCAAAGATGCTCATCTGGTCTGGCATCTTGATCTGGCCACGGCCAACCAGGTGCCCATCCTGGGCATCCTACAGGAGGAACAGGAGCAAAACAATAGTCCTCAGCCCTCTTGCATCAGCAAGCATTCATTTTTTTTTTTAATAAAATTTTTATTAATTTCCAATTTTTAACAAACACAAAAATAACATAAAAACAAACACAAAAAATCATAATTTCTTTACCTTATTTCCATAAACCTCTTTTCCCGGACTTCCCCATGCCTTCCCCTTTTTGCATCCTTTATTTTAACAATTGTTCAGCAACCCTTTTTAGCCAATTAAATATAAATTCATTCTCCTTTTCAATTTCACCCTAAACCAAACACAATTTACCGCTGCAATTCTACGTCTTCCTCTCCCTCAGCATTTTAGCACTCCTCAATTTTATAGTAGCTCTTAAGATATATTTTAAACTTCTTCCAATCTTCTTCCACAGTCTCTTTCTCTTGGTCGCGGATTCTGCCGGTCATTTCTGCCAGTCCCATAAAGTCGATCACTTTTGCCTGCCATTCCTCCAGCGTGGGTAGCTCTTGTGTCTTCCAATACTTTGCTAGGAGAATCCTTGCTGCCGTAGTAGCGTACAAAAAGAAATTCTTATCCTTCTTCGGCACCAACTGGCCGACCATACCCAAGAGAAATGCCTCTGGTTTCTTGTGAAAGGTGCATTTAAATACTTTCTGCATCAGCAAGCATTCAGAGGCAAGCAGACTCCGAGAATGGAGATGACTAGTAGCTCCTCCTGAGTAAATCACCGTGAGAAAACAGCTCCTCCTGACACAGAGAGGTTCTCTTTTACACACAGGGGCTTTGCAACCTGCAGACCAGCCGAGATCCTTACCTAGTTTTTCAGTCTGCCTACCAGACAGTTGATATCAAGCAGGCAACAGAAGCAGCAGGCACCGATTCTCCTCGCGTGGCATGTTGTTTGTGAAACCTTCAAGGGCCTTGAAGATGCCACCTCCTCAGAGGAAGAGCAACACAGCAAGCGCAAGGGAAGAGACAGAGGCAGCTGCCAGGAAAGAGGAAAACTTGACCAGGAATGCCCCAGAGATGGGCGTCTCTCCTTGCTTCAAATATAAATACCCCCACACACTAAGAATGTCCTTTAGGATATAAGTGACAGAAGGCAGAACCTGCTTTCCAGGTGGCACCCATCACTCCTGCTCTCCTGCTTGCAGGTAGCAGCCCCTGAGGGAGCCCTCAGTCCATGCCTCACACGAGCCTCCAGATGCCACCTGCCTGACCCACAGAAGCACCTTGGGGGTGAATGAGGGGGGCGTGTTCTGCTTGGTTCAGAGGAGCAGACCAGATATAACCAAGGGAGGTGCTATGCACGGTTCTGCAGCCAGCTTTCCTCTTCTCTTGGGTGCCTCCCCTTTGCAGTCTGCAGAGCCTCTGCTGGGGAGGTGGAGAGAGCGGCTGGCCACCCAGGGAGCAAAGCCTGGGCTGCTGAATGAAAAGGCCCAGTGTCCATGCAAATAAAAGCTCCAAGGAGGGGCCTGGCACAGACACAGCTTGGGTCACGATCCCAGGGGAAAGGGCCAGGGCAGATCTGCTCTGCAGGCTTGGGCTGAATCCACCAGCTGGCAAAGCACCACCTCTGGCAAGACAATTTCCCTGGCGGAGCGAGGGCTGGGCTAGTGCTCCTGTGCATTCTCCCCAGTGCTGTGTGGCCACCAAGCCAGAGATCTCCATGGCCCAAGAGAGAGACACGGCTGGTGTGCACAGACTCATCTTGGCTCCAGGCTCTGGCTTCCAGCCCTTGGCCTGGGCTCCTCCATCTATCTTTTGCCCACCTGCAAGTGGCTCCACCTGATTCCCGGAGGCGCCAAGGGAGAAGAGAAGGCCTGCCTGCGCCAGAGCTTGGCTGGAACAAACTCCCTTTGCAAAGCCCAAAGCACCACGCTCTTCTTTTCCATAATGGTGCATCAAAGAGGGGGGAGCTCCAAGTTATCCAAGGTGAAATATCTCCCTTTCCTCCTGACCCTACAACTCTTCCAGGAAGGCACACACTCTTGACCCAGGGGCTGAGATGAGGCCTTCACCTCCTGAACCCTTTCAAACAGACGGGATTCCTTTCCGCTGAAATTCCTCAACTAATTTCTCTGTTCCAAAGTGTTGCTTCTTGTCCACAAAGAATCATTAACATGGTTTAACCCCCTCATAAAACGATTTCCTAAGAGCTTCTATTCAGAATTCGAAGCCATTGTGTTTATTATTCGACCAAGGTATCTTCTAACTTAATTGTTATTTAATAAATATGTTAGCAGCTTCTCAAGATAAAGTATTGGTGCAAGCCGTCATATCATGTCTGCAAATCTGCTAAAGGCATACGCAATATTGCAATAAAACACTTGTGCCATAACAAGTAGGAACAACAAAAATCACAGCAGTCATTTAAACAGCCCCCCCACCAAATCAAAAGCAATCTGGAGAAATCACCCCCTTTTTTCTTTTCCTTCTTTCTTTTCCTTTTTCTCTTTCTCTATTTCCTCCCTCCTCCTCACCTCTCTTTTCCCCACAACCCCACATTGCCTATAACAAAAATGTCTCAGACAGACAGTAACTGACCTATATGAAGGACTCTATGATTTGAAAACAGAGATGCAGAATGTGCTTTTGTTACTTATGGGAAATCTTTCATTAAAAATGTATTTAAATTAATAATAGTAATAATAACGACCCCTAAAGTCCAGGGCCAAAACATGTCCCGCTGCATGTGTTGGATGGAAACATTATCTGAGACAGGTTCATGGGTGCCCTGAAGGCTCCAGAGGACTGAACCCCCTCCAGACCACAAGTATTGGGGAGCTGAGGGAGGGAATGCATTTGGGAGCAGGGCGGATGGTACCTTAACAGAATCCCTGTCGTCTCAGAGGTACTCAGCACTGGGTAGAGAGACACCCCAAATCCGCTGACTGCTGGACTTGCCCCTGGCCAGGCAGATGCACCTGGAGAGGTCCGAGGCCCCTGCTCCTACTGCTTCTCAAGGTGCACAGATATTCCAAGGAAACCCTGCACATCCCCGCCCCCCCCCCAATCACCCTGCCAGGTTTCCGTCACACCAGCTAGGCTGCTGTGTTCTTGCCCAAGGCCTTTCCATTTGATAACTGGCTTCCAGCAGAATATTAAAATACAATGATTCATGAAATGTTAAAAGCTTCCCTAAACAGGGCTGCATTCAGATGTCTTCTAAAAGTCAGATAGTTGTTTCTTTCTTTGGCATCTGGTGGGAGGGCGTTCCACAGGGCAGGTGCCACCACCGAGAAGGCCCTCTGCCTGGTTCCCTGTAACCTCACTTCTCGCAGTGAGGGAACCGGCAGAAGGCCCTCAGATCTGGACCTCAGTGTCCGGGCAGAACGATGGGGGTGGTGACGCTGCTTCACTGGACAGAGGCAGTTTAGGGCTTTAAAGGTCAGTACCAACACTTTGAATTGTGCTCAGAAACGTACTGGGAGCCAATGTTGGTCTTTCAAGACTGGTGTTATGTGGTCTCAGCGGCCGCTCCCAGTCCCCAGTCTAGCTGCCACATTCTGGATTAGTTGTAGTTTCCGGGTCACCTTCAAAGGTAGCCCCACGTAGAGCGCATTGCAGTAGTCCAAGTGGGAGATAACTAGAGCATGCACCACTCTGGCCAGACAGTCCATGGGAGGGTCTCATCCTGCGTACCAGATGGAGCTGGTAGACAGCTGCCCTGGACACAGAATTGACCTGCGCCTGCATCACATTGCATCTCAGCCTAACCTACCTCACAGTGTTGTTGTGGGGATTAAAGAAGAATTAAAGAATGACTCCCAGGCTGCGCACCTGGTCTTTCAGGGGCACAGTCACACCTCACCTTATTCTCCAAGGAGCTTGGGGTGGCATATATGGTTTTCTCCCCTTCCTTCTTTAATCCCCACAACAACCCTGTGAGGTAGGTTAGGCTGAGAGGCAATGTGAGTGGCCTCCAAGGGAGATTCATGGCTGACTATGGGGTTTGAATTCTGGTCTCTTCTGGGTCCTGGCCCACCACTCCTGGAATCCCAGAATGGTAGAGCTGGAAGGGACCCCGAGGGTCCTCTAGTCCAACCCCCTGCAGCGCAGAAATCCCAACTCAAGCTTTCTCGGGCAAACAGTCACCCAACCTCTGCTTAAAAGACTCCAAGCAAAGTGATTCCACCACCTTCCAAGGGAGTCCATTCTGCTATGAACATCGCTTACTGCCAGAAAGTTCTCACACCTCCCTGCCCCCTGAAATAAAAGAATTAAGGTCTTATATATATAATCATGTAATATATATATATATATATATAATATGTCTTATTTATATAATGTCTTTTATATATAAAATAATGTATTTTATTGTTCTGTTGGAAGCTGCCCAGAGTGGCTGGGGAAACCCAGCCAGATGGGCGGGGTATAAATAATAAATTATTATTATTATTATTATTATTATTATTATTATTATATGTTTGTAAATGTACCAAGCAAACACGTACACAAATATATAAACCACATGTCTGATGCAGCACAGGAAAACAGCCCAGAAACCATTTTGACTCCCAAACTGACCAAATGTTTTCTCTGCAAGGTCAAGGAAAATGGAAAAGCCTCCCCATTGTCTTTTCCTTCACAAATCCTGTCTTAAGGGTGTGTCTGTGTATGAATAGGGTGAGCCTGTGACCTGGCTCAGGAACTAAGTATTTATCATTACAAAAGACTGGCCAGGCTCCTCAGGGTATCCAATCAAGCAAGCATTAACAGGTGACCTGCCAGACAGGAGGTAAACAAAGCACTCAGATTTCTGGCAAAAAATGTGCTCAGATTTCTGTTGTAGACCACCCTTTCTGTGATGTAGGTATGATGTTTCTGGGGGTGGTCTTGGACTCCAAGGCAGGGAATTTAAAATGTCTATATAAGGGTGGGCACACCTTTGTTTGGGGTCCTCCTCCTTTCCTGCGTGTGAGGGGAGCACCCTGTTGCAACAGATCACTAAAGATCAGGCTTATGAGCTGCTTTGCTTCTCAATATTCTCTGCTTGACCTCTGTTCTTTTCTCTGACTGATGGAGAACCTACAAAGAACTCTATAAGGGCTCTTGTGTCCCCCATAAGGGAATAAAGGCAGATTTTCGTTTCTTACACCCACTTCAAGCTAAAGGGGGTGGGTGTCTGTGTGATAGGAATTTTATGGTCTTAAATATATGGCAATGTTCATAACCGCACATACATAGATCAACACAGGAGGGTCGGCCTGGAACCATTTTGATTCCTAAACTGACCAAATGTTTTCTCTGCAAGGTCAAACTGGAAAAGTCTCCCCACTGTCTCTTTCCTCACAAATCCTGTCTTAAGGATACATTTAAGATATGAATAAGGTGTGAGCCTGTGACCTGGCCCAGGAAATAAGTATTTTACCACTACAAAAGAATGGCCAGGCTCCTCAGGAAATCCAATCAAGTAACCTGCCAGACAGGAGATAAACAAGGACAAGAGAAAAACAACATTTAAATTTCTGTGATGTAGGTGGGATGTATCTGAGGGGTGGTCTTAGGTTACACCCCTTCTGTGATGTATGCATAATGTTTCTGCGGGTGGTCTTGATCTAGAGAATGGGAATTTCAAAAGTCTTTATAAGCCTTTGCACAGCATTTTTGTGGGTCCTCTTCCTCTCCTGCGTGTGAGGGGAGCACCCTGTTGCAACAGATCAATAAAGATCAAGCTTACTAGCTGCTTTGCTTCTCAATATTCTCTGGTTGGTCTCTGTTATCTTCTCCTACCAATAAGGAACCTATGTAAGGACTCTATATGGGCTCTTGGATACCCTATAAGGGGAAAAGGGCAGATTTTTATTTACAACTTCTGCGAGGCAGGCTGGGAAAGGGTGAATGGAAGGATGAAGTCCAAGAGGAAAGGAGCCTTGGAGGGTGTGGCGAGTGTCTGTTGCCGATGATTGGGGGGGGGGGGCTGGGAGCTGGTGTGCCTGGGAGGGACAGAGAGATAGTGGTGGGTTTGCAGCTCTTCTGCATCTCAGAATAGCCTGTTATGCGCGGCCAAGGAACTGGAACAGCTCTGCCTATAAGGACCACTTTTTCTGGCCCATTAAACATCCCAAAGCAGTGGAGTAAAACAAGGGGAGGAAGGCTTGACTCACTCACAATTTGGGTGAACGGGAATCTAGAGGGAGCAGGCCCTGAACAAGGCGTCATTATATGCAGAGCTTCGGGAGTTCTTGTTTCCTGACCTCAGCTCACCCCACGCTGCCCTGCCAGTTTGCATCCTTTCCAAATTGGCTCAGACAATGACCAGCTTGTTTCGCCTTTCCTGTTCTGGTCAGGATCAAACAGTAATGAAGATTTGGGGGGAAGCAGTTAGGCGGAGGGTCTAGTTTAGGGCTGGTGATGAATCTCAGGCATCCCAAGGGCTGAATGTGGTGCCCGGACCTCACACTGGCTCTCCTCTGCAGTTTCCTTGAGTGCTTCGTATTGCAGGCTTCGTATTGTATGTTTTAAAACACTGCTGTACGTTTCCCCTCATTTTCTTGTTTTATTTTTTTGCAATCGGCTTTGGGTTTGTTTGGGGGGGTTGTTTGTTTGTTACAATCAAGCTGTGTATAAATTTTATGAGAGAGATAGACGATAGATAGAAAAATATCACATCCAGTTCTGCCTCTGCCCTTGACCACCAAGGTGCCCAGGGGGGAATTGCAGCCTTTGGGCTGGCAAAAGTTCCCTGCCTCAGTTCATTCTCTTTGCTCTTTCCCTCCGTCCTCCAGTTAAGTGCTGGGCCTGCTCAGCCTGGGAGCCTCCCTTCCTTGGGGTGAGCAGCATCCTTGAGACTACATTGCCCAGCATGCAGTGCTTTGGAGGAATCAAAACAACGCTCCCTGCTCATGCGTGAGCCCCGTTGCATGCTGGGTTATGTAGTTTCCAAAAGGCAAACCAACCTCTGTAGAAGCAGCCAGAAGCTGGTGGATAAGGATGGGAGCCTCATTTCCATGGCTTTCCCACTGGAGGGGGCGAGTGGGGAGCAAGGCGTTGCCATGGCATCCCATTTTTCCGCCTCTAGCTCTCCACCCAGCTCCAGCTGATGCACATCTGCAAAGCTCTGACTCAGCTGAGCAGCTCAGGCAGAAGAAGCACAGGAGAGGAACTGGGCCAGTGTGAAAGCAAGCCGCCTTCCCAGGCCTGGCAGCCAGTCAGTCTCTCCTCTCTCTCAGCCACGTGCAGCCACATGTGATCCTGGCTGGCTGGACCCGCCGGACTAGCAGGAGCCATGCAAAGATCAGCCAGCCAGAAGGGCCATCTGCATCTCTCTGACAAAAACTGGAAGACGGTTCATAGAATTCTAGAACTGTAGAGTTGGAAGGGAACCCCAGAGGTCCTCTAGTCCAACCCCCCGCAGTGCAGAAATCTCAGCTACAGCATCCATGGCAGACGGTCATCCAACCAGTGAAGGGGAGTCCACCACCTCCCGAGGGAATCCACAGCTCTCACCTGCCCAAAAGTTATTCCTGAAATTTAGTCGGAATCTCCTTTCTGGCCACTGGAATCCAGTTGTGGGCAAGAGGTAATGTGCAGCTGCACATGGCCTCTGGCCTGTCCCTCTGGCTTTACCAGTGCCAGATTTACGCATAAGCTACACAAGCTCTAGCTTAGGCCCCACTCTCTTGGGGGCCCCCCAAAATTTTTTAAGGAAAAAAACCTGGATGTACATTTCCAAAATATAAGATAAAAAACAAATAAAATAAAACATACATACAGTTAGAGCTTAGTAATTATTTCACTATTAATATACTTCTTAATTGTATTTCATTATTAATATACTGCTTCTTAATTATATTTCAGTTCAACAATTACTTTGATAAAATACATATTTTGTTATGTGCAAATGGTTAGATACCCATTACGTCCATAAATTACCATATAGCATATACAGTGGACCTTCAGCTTATGTTACCTTCAGGTAACATAACTTTCAGGTTGCGAACATGGCAAACCCGGAAGTGTATACTTCCGGGTTTCGCTGTGTGCACATGCGCAGAAGCGCTCTATCATGCCGCGCATGTGCACAGAAGCAGCACCTCTTCTTACGAAATTTTGGGGTGCGCATGGACCCCCGGAACAAATTAAATTTATATCCGGAGTGCCCACTGTATTCAATACAGAAAACAGCGACAATTTGTTGTTGACAAAGGACAGCTGGACATAGAAAGGGCCCCATGACCTTCAGGAGCTGAGGGCCTCATCTAACCTCAATCCGGCCCTGGGGTCTACTCACCCCACACCTTGACTTTCCCATGCAGACCTGGTCAGGCTTGCATGCCAGAAGACTGGTGAGGAAGTGGCACTCTGCACCTGCTCAGAAACACACTCTCAGTACTGACCTCACCTGCTCCAAGGCTAAACCATCCTGAGTCAATCCCAGCTCTGGCCTGAGTCACTTCCTCCTGCCGACTCCCTGTAACTGGCTCTGCTGAGTCACATGGAGGACTCAGACACATTTGGTCCTTTCCAGGGTCTGCCTCAAGATGCTGGAGGTGGAAGCTGGGAGCTTCTGCCTGCCAAGAGGAGGTCCTTCCACAGAGCTGAGGCCCTTCCTTGCCGGATTCCAGAAACTCAGAAATCTACCAGTCTGCTCCTGGCTTCAGGTAGACTGGCCCTGAACACAGAGGCTCCATAGCCGCTGATAAATCCATCACACATGAAAGTCTGTTTGGTAACAAATGTGCATGTGCTTATTGCTCATCGCCCACACTTCTCTTCGGGTGACACAACCTTAATCCCATTGTTGGCCTAACAGGTTCCCCCAGCGCTCAGGCAGCAATATTCAGTGCCTGTGAAAATGGCAAACCTTCCTTTGGACGCACTGGGCTGCCAGGATTACTAGGCAGCACATGCCTGGCGTGGATCTCCTTTGCCATAGGAGGCTTGTGCACTGATCAGTGGTGAGTGTCGGACCAGGGAGAGAGTTCAAATCCCCACTCACCTATGACCTTGGCAAGTCACCACCTCTCAGCTAACCTACTTTGCTGCAGAATAGACTCCCTTGGGAAGTTGTGGACCCTCCTTCCCTGGAGGTCTTTAAGCAGAGGTTGGGTGGCCACTTGTCAGGAATGCTTTAGATGTCCAGCTTACAAGAGACTATGATCAACTCCCACTATAACAAAACTGCCACCAGTGATCTACCCATTGGATTGACAAAAGTTGTTGAGCTTTTTTTAGGAATTTAGGATTGGACATCCCTGCTTTAGTTGATATTCCTGCACTGCAGGGGGGTGGACTAGAGGACCTTTGGGAGACCCTTCCAACTATGAAAGGGAAAGGGAAAGGGAAAGGGAAAGGGAAAGGGAAAGGAAGAGAGAGAGAGAGAGAGAACCATGTACACCACCATGAGCTCCTCCTTGGAGAAAAAAATGGGAGATAGATAGACACAGACAGATAAACAGCTCCCACCTACCTGCCCTCCCTGAAACACCACGCTTCTTTCTCCGCCATTCTGCTGACTTTTTAAAGATTTAAAAACCATTTAATTATTGGAAGGCTGACACATGTAGCCTCGGTTTTTAATTGGGGCGCGTTGGGGTGGAGAAGAGAAACATGGCCGCGCCCTCCCGCCTACATACAGATCCGTAAAGGGCCCTTGCCAGAAATATCCCTGGCAAAGGCTCAGCCAGTCGCGATCCTGTGGGAAGGTGCGCGCCTCCACCTGCGAGACTCGTGACGCTTCCCTTTTGCTGCGCTTCTTAGTCAACGCTCGGCGCACATGGGCAGCAGCTGAGCCAGGCAAGGGCCGCCTCCCCCCGTCCTCCCCCCCCCCCGGGCTCAGGACTCCAGGATCCCCCCCCCCGCCACTTACCCGGGGTCAGCCTCCTGCCCGGAGACCCTCCGCGATTCGGCCCCCGCGCGCAGCCCCGAGCACAGCTCCCTCCAGCCTCCGAAGGCTGTCCTGGACGGGCGCGGCGAGCGCAGCGCTGCGCCCTGGAATGCCAGCAATGCATGCTATGCCCGAAATATGAGGAGGCGCATCGGGAGCATCAAAACAAGACACTCCCCGGCGGCTGCAGGCGGCGCGCAGCTTCGGAGCGCGCAGACAGCCGACGGCCCGGCTGCGCTTCACACGCCAGCCGGTTTGTTTGGCTGCATTTGGAGACGCGGCGGGGTCTCCTAAAATTAGGCACGCGGTGGAGAGAGAGAGAGAATTTCCCCCTCGCTCGTAGCATATCCCGGAGCTCACAGTCGCCCCACGAAATGAAGCAAGAGGCCAGAAACGAGGGATTTGCGCGGCGCGTAAAACCGTGGCCACCTGCAGCCCTTCCATCAGATGGCATCAGGATGGCAGCGAAGCCCTTCCTTCTCCTGGCCCAGTGCCGGATTTACGCATAAGCTAAACAAGCTATAGCTTAGGGCCCCACTCTAGGGGGGGGGGCAAAAAAATTTATGTGGACAGTGTGGATTACTATGGTGATACTGATATTATATAAAATTGCATTTTATTAACTACAGTTGCATTGTACAGGTTATAACACTTAATTTCATATTAATAAAGCTATTTACAATTATTAGCAGTTTGCATCATATATTTACACCAATTATTATTTCATGTTATAGCAAGTTTCTAGAGACGAGATTATGAGTCTTTGTAAACTGTGTTTCTAAAGGAACTTTTGTTATTGCCAAATGCCAATGTGTTTGCATTATTAAGTTTTTTTATGAATAAAAAATCATTTAAAGTTAGAGCTTAATAATTATTTCACTATTAATATAAAGGTAAAGGGACCCCTGACCATTAGGTCCAGTCGTGACCGACTCTGGGGTTGCGGTGCTCATCTTGCTTTATTGGCTGAGGGAGCCGGCATACAGCTTCTGGGTCATGTTGCCAGCATGACTAAGCTGCTTCTGGCGAACCAGAGCAGCGCACAGAAACACCGTTTGCCTTCCTGTAGAGCGGCACCTATTAAATCTACTTACACTTTGATGTGCTTTCAAACTGCTAGGTTGGCAGGAGCTGGGACCGAGCAACGGGAGCTCACCCTGTCGTGGGGATTCGAACCGCCAACCTTCTGATCGGGAAGTCCTAGGCTCTGTGGTTTAACCCACAGCGCCACCCACGTCCCTCACTATTAATATACTTATTCTTAATTGTATTTCAGTTCGACAATTACTTTGATAAAATACATATTTTGTGATGTGCAAATGGCTTGAGATACCTATGAGGTCCATAAATTACCATATAGCATATATTCAACAGAAAAAAGCAGCGACCGTTTGTTGTTGACAAAGGACAGCTGGACATAGAAAGGGCCCCATTACCTTCAGGAGCTGACGGCCTCATCTAACCTCAATCCAGCCCTGTCCTGGCTCCCTCCTGCACCGACCAGGGCTTTGCATGAGAAGAGCCCACCCAGTCCAGCCTCTTGTTCTCAAAGTGGCTGACTAGATGCCTCACTGGGAATCCAGCAAGCAGAATCTGAGCTCATGAGTTGGACTCAGGGATATTAGTCCAAAAACAATGTTTCGAATGCGTTATAAACATGCAAAGACAGATGGGGCTAGAGAGCAAAAAAATAATGCGATTTCCCATAGTGGTTTTTTTCCTTTTGGTATAATGATTTAATTTCTGACTTATTTATAGCGCCCCCCCCCCCCTTTGGGATTCAGAAGCCTGACTACCTCTGGTGGTGAAACCAGAGCACCGCCATCTTGGCTGTTAGCCACTGTTAGCCCTCTTCTCCATGAATTTGCCCAATCTTCATTTAAAGCTTTCTGGGTTGGTGTTGTTACGGAAGGGGGGGGGCATGACCTCTTCACCTTCTTGCTACAATATATTTGCTCAATTTCTCTAGGACTCCATCACCCCTCCCCTGTCCTCCATAATCCCTCAAGGTGTCAAGACCCTAATCCTGTCAAATCGCTCTGATCAGCCTTTCCTCCAGGCAATGTCAGGTGGCAGACTATGCATATTTGGGACCATTGTTTTCTCATCCCCAGGAAGTGTTTATCTGTGCATATCTCCAGCTCTGCATATTCCCCCCTCCCTCCTCCATATGTTAATCTGTGTAACCCAACCTCCCTTTAATATATTCATGATGTAATCTGTGTAACCAAACCTCTCTTTAATGTATTCATGACGTGTTTTGCACTGTATTCTGGGACATGGAGGGAGTTTCAAAAACTCATGTCACCCCTTTCTCACTGTTCAATCTCGCCTTGAACCTGTTGCGCAATAAACTTGGATCTTCTGCAGTTTGCTCCTGTCTACGGCTGAGCTCATTTTCCTCCGCAGGGACCCACGGACTTAGTCCGATGAGCTGGGTGGCAGAGCAGCCTCGCACTCAGATTTTGCCGTAACAGTTGGCGCCCAACGTGGGGTATGCAGTTCTCCCGCGTTGCTGACCGGGGGCCCCGAAATCTTCAGCCGGCACCAGGCCATTTTGCCTGGGAAGATCCTTTGGACCCCCGGCCATCTTCCGGGCGGTAATCGAAAGCCCCAGGAGTTCAGCCGGGGAGCAAAGAGGGATCCAGCCGGCTTATTCATCGATCCCGGGATCATCATAGAAGACGCATGAGTATAAGGAAAAGGAAAATCCAGTGCACTGGTGGGAAAGGGGTGGAAATCTCCTGGCAACTGAATTCTCTGCCCTCCTCTCTATCGCTCCTTCTCGTCTGTCTCTTGGTCCAATTGGTGAGAGAGACCGTGGACTGCTGCTCGACCCAAAAGGGGGGTTCTGAGTTCTATCTCTTTCTCTATAATTCTCCAGCCAGCCGCACCAATTGGGAGCCTGAAAGTAAGACGGAGAGACCCGACTTGAAAGATAGCCGAATCTCCGCAACGGGTATCCCAGTTGAAAGCAAGGGGTTGGAGTTCTTTTTCCGAACTTCCCGAGCGTCCTTGCTAGGGGGCAGGAAGTGGTCTTGCTTTCTATCAATTAATCCCAGCCGCACTGGTCGGTGCCACGTAACACGTTTATCATGCGTGAGCCCGCTTCCAAAAGCAAGGGGGATTTTCGGTTCAAAACTCTATCCAGGGATCACCCGATCTGGCACCGCACGGCGCGGGCGTTCAGTAGGGCCCCTTTTCCTGAGATTGTGGCGATAGGTAGGAGGTTGCCAGGAGGGATAGCCCATGAGGAATTGGGCAGGATCGGCAGATAGGAAAAGACCCCAGGTTATTGACTAAGGAAATAGGAAGCAAATATAAGGAACCAGATAGCTAGAGCTCTTTAAAAACCCACTAAGGAAGTCGCCAAGCGACGAAAGACCCCTCTTTACTATAGCCCCCTGTACAAGTTACCCAAATCCTAATCAACCCCTCTCCTTCTCCCTTCTCTATCCCCCCCAAAAAAGAAAACAACAACAAAAGCAACAACAACAATGCATGCTTATACAAAGGGGTACCCAGTCAACTAAAGGGGTACCCAGTCAACTAAGCATTGTGAGCCCTGCCAGTTTGGTTAACTGGTGGTGTTTGAAGAGGCAAGGAGGCTCTTAAAACCATGTGGGACCTTCCTACTAATTTCACTTAATGAAGCTAAAGGAAGCAGCCCAACTCCTTGCAATAACCAACTAAAGGATGAGAGTATATATGTTTACATGTTGTCTGTTATGTGTGTTGTGTGTTAATACATATATGAGAATATGTATGTTTACATGTTGTCTGTTATGTGTGTTGTCTGTTCCTTCTGTCTCTGACAGACTGCCTTTCTTAAGCGCGCATAGTTTAAACTGCAAGCTTGCTTCAAAATTTAAATCTAAGGAAGCCATGCTGGACCTTATCAGTCCTAAATAAGACAAAATGAGAATGAAGGGTGCAAATGTTTACCCCACCTCTTGCTTTATTTGAGTGGTTATATCAACTGAAATAACCCTATGCTTATAAAATATTCTCTCCCAGATTCTCTTCCTATCTTATCTTAGGAAACTGTTCTTCCTTTAGAGGGTTCTGTATAAAGCTGGATACTTTTATTTTCCTCTTCCTTAGTACATGATAGGAGCATTGATTGTGCTCTCTTCCCCAGTAGTGCCTGTGTACATAAGTATGTGTGTGTCTCTTTGGTAGTACAAATCTTGCTGTGAAATCTTGCTGTTGTTACGGAAAATTCCGGGTGCGAGGCTGCTCTGCCACCCAGCTCGTCGGACGATGTCCGCGGGTCCTAGCAGAAGAAATGAGCTCAGCCGGAGACAGGAGCAATAAACGGGGATCCAAAGTTTATTGCGCAACAGGTTCAAAATGGAATTGAACCCCGAGCATGGGGTGACATAAACTTTTAAAAGTTCCCTCCAAGTCCCAGAATACAGTGCAACAAACGTCACGAATACATCACAAGAGGTGGGATTACACAGATCAGTACTTCAGGAAAGTGGGTGGGGGTTTACACAGATCATCACTTCAGTAAGGTAGGGGTTGCATAGATCAGCACTTCAGTAAGGTAGGGGTCGCGCAGATCAGCACTTCAGTAAGGTAGGGGTTGCATAGATCAGCACTTCAGTAAGGTAGGGGTTGCATAGAGTAAAGAGATATGCACAAACGTTTCCTGAGTACAGGTGATGGCAAGACAATGGCACAAATATGCATCGCCCGTTACCTAGCATTGCCCGGAGGAAGGGCTTGACTGGACCATCTGACAGGATTAAGGTTTTCCTGGGTACGTGACCTGTCGGTTCGAGGATTATGGAAGTGGGACAGCAACATGGAGTCCGAAGGGAATCGAGTAGAATGACGTTAAAATGGAGAAGATCGGAGCTTTGGCTGATTTTATATTATTTTCTGAAGTTTTCGGCTTCTTGCTGGTCAAGTGTATATTGTATATTAAAAGCGGAAACAAATGGATACAATGTAACAAGACTTTGACAGTTTTACGAGGTCGCTAGTTTTGGTTCCATTGTTCTCGCAGAGGGGAGCCGTCAACAGCTTGTCAGGAGGTCAAATGAGCCGTGCAAGAGCTCCCTGAGCTAACTCCTGCAGGGGAATGCACGCTCTTGATTGGCTAAGGCGCAGCCATTATAGTCAATGGGGAAAACAGTATGATACGGTCTACTCATGTTAGAAATAGGGCGAAAGTTAGGCTTAAGAAGGAAGGGCTTATTTCGCCCGTATATAGAAGGAAAGGATATTATTTCTAAAGTCAAGGGGTATAGTGTGGTGCTTGTGCAACAGTGTGGGGGTTCAGGAGTCACGGCAGAGCTGGGCGCCGTCGAGGTCATCGCCTCGGGCCCCTTACTCAGGAGGAGGAGGAGTGAGGAAAGGTACCCCCCCCTCCTTCCGTATCACTGTGAACCCTATATTTTGGAGGGTTGGACTAGATGACCCCAGGGTCCCTTTCAACTCTCCCAATTTGTGGCTGTGTGGAAGGACATGTGTCCGCAAGCATTGCAGGGTAATTCTTAATTCTGGTGTGGTGATGGAGTTGAAATTCAGCCTAGCTTTGCTCTTTAGTTTTAAAAGGTGAGAGGTGAAGCTGTGATGTTTTGAAGCACAACTGGTAATATCAAGCATTTGAGTGATTACAGTGTTTATCATTTTGTCTACTATTTAAAAATCAGACTTCAAAGTCAATTCAAAGTTTAAACACATACAAATACATATGGGCCTTGACCAATCCTGTAAATAAAGGGGCAGGAAAAATTTTGTCTGCAAATGGGAAGGCCGAAATAACTTAGAATGTTAAAAAATCCTATGAATTCTGACTCTCTGGCCATTTTTTCCATATATAAGGGCGTGACATTGTTCCGCGAATGGCCAGAGGGATATTAGCCCTTTCCTGTACATAAAGGAAGCAGTCGCTTTGCTTGGGCTGAAATTGCTAGCTTTTGTTGGTGAATACTTCAATTGCTGAGTTTCTCTTTTTTGTTTTAAATCTAACCCTCTTTTAAAATCTACTCCTTACCCTTCCCTTATTCAAATTCTAATTTTGCCAAAAGATGCAACATTTCGATAGTATAAAAGATTTGCTGAGACATGAACTCCACACATGCACAGAGACTAGATCAGCTAAAAAAAAAAAAGATAGGAAAAGGAGAGAGAGAGAGAGGAAGGAGGGGGGAACTGTAGAGGGGGGGAGAGGAGGTTTATGTAAAACTTGGAACCATTGAGAGAAATCACCCTTAATGTGCCCCAAGTTTGAAATCTTAACATGCCAAATTCTTTTCACAGGTAAATATCAAAGCATTCCACCCCTCAATGGGATTTAAGTCACAGACTTTGTTTATGTGCAATTTTAGGAACAGCATTTCCTGACAGGCTTCTCACGTGAAATAATTTTCCCTTTTAACAGGATATGTGAACCCCGATAACAAAGTGTTTGTCCCTTTTTCCTCCCACAACAACTTTCTTTCTGTTCTGTGAAATCCCTGCTGTATTAGTGACTTCCATCTCTTTGTGGCTTTGACACTTTTAAAGTTACAAATAATCTGTTTCCATTTATTTAATCCGTTTTTCCATGGTCTATGAAATTAATCGAAGCATAACCAAACATTGTTTGTGGAATGGTATTTGTTTACCTTTTGCCTGAGCATTTCTTATTAATTCTGTCATTTGGCTAGTTCAAGGTACTTGCACAACTTTAAATTGCCATTAAGTCATTTTCCAGTATTTTGCTATTAACATTCTAGCCAATGTTGTCACATCAAGAAACACTCTTTTATTTTCATTGTTACTTCAGATTTCTTAAAATTCTGTGTCTTAGCATTTATTTATTTTGGTTCCTCATAGGTCATTGTGTGTGTGTTTGTGTGTGTGTTTTATTATTTTAACTGTGTCTTTTAAGTCCACCCTGCCCTTACAGGATATCACTTCTACAAGTGTGTTACTACAGATCCAATGAAAAGCTTCGCCACCACAACAACAGACACCAAAGTTTTCAAAGTGGCCACAGCTATCTCTTTCAAAGGATATAGACTGCCGGGGGAGTGGGGCTGACAAAGGGGGGTGGAGTTGAATTACAAGGACATTTTCTGACTTTTGAACCTCAAGATACATATATAAAATATCCCAATTGTCTCAAGATATGCAACTGATATTTAATTAGTTTGTTTTGTATTGTGTGTCATTACGTAGGAATGTTGAAATGTGTCTGACAGTGTGTCATTTCCACAAATGGGGGGGGCTATTTTTGTGGTTATTTTTGTGTGTAAGTGTTTTATGTCTAATGTCTTATTCCTTACACCCCAGTGGAGGATCCTCATACATTTTATGCCTTTTAACAGATCAGGCTATTATGTAGTCCAATGTTTAGACTTAGATAAATTTATAACTATATTTCGTTGTTTCACCTGGCACTCTGCCAACTTCCCTACCCATTTTAAAAATGTGCTAAAACTCACGTTACCAAGGAGAAGCTTCAGGAAGGTATATATGCTTTGGTTTAGCAGGAATAATCCCTTATAGAGTTAAATTGACTTATTTGGACGAGTGCCCTTTAAGAGTGGTTTTATTTTAACTGATTGGTTTGGGAAGTTGAGAACCATGGGGCAAGATAAATTCAAATTGGACTCAGTTTGAATTGGGCAAGTGTATCCAGGCTGCAATTAGCTTTTGGTCCTTAATGTGCAAGTGAGCAACTTCCCATGACTGCAAGACCAGAGCCTATAATAATAAAATCCCATGGAATGGCCAAGGCTAGGATATTTCTCTCATGACGTATCCAAACCTGTGCCAGCTGTGATGGATGTCAGGCAACATGGTTAATATAAAAGCCCTAAGTGGATTCACCAGGGATTGCCACTACTGTGAGACCACAGAAGAGCTACCTTGACACCTGAGAACACAAAAATGGCGGGGGACAAAGCAAACTGCATTTTTTTTCAGTCAGTAGTGGACCTTCCTGCTAAATGTAAAGCATAGACCACTATTAAACAAAATACAACAGGTGTCCTTTTATGCGATATCCTATATCCAGCTATCTGCACTACTATACTTGCAAATGGCCTTAAGAGGCATGATTTGCAAGTCCCTTTCAGGTTTGCATAAACCCACACATCTGGTACGGTAGATACCAAGTTATTAGTTAGCGCATATCTATAACACGCATGTACATTGTATTGGTCAGTGTTGCTCCCTCCTTTGCTGCCCTGCTCAACCCACCTCCTTTTCCATTAGGGCCTATTCCCACTCACACGGCACCCCTACCTTCACCGAGATTTAGGGTGCGGAGAAAAGATTTGCAAGTTCTTACAGAACTTTAATGCAAATCTATCTCCGAATGGGAGGGATGCAGGTGGCGCTGTGGGTTAAAGCCTCAGCGCCTAGGGCTTGCCGATCGAAAGGTCGGCGGTTCGAATCCCTGCGGCGGGGTGCGCTCCCGCTGCTCGGTCCCAGCGCCTGCCAACCTAGCAGTTCGAAAGCACCTCCGGGTGCAAGTAGATAAATAGGGACCGCTTACCAGCGGGAAGGTAAACAGTGTTTCCGTGTGCGGCTCTGGCTCGCCAGAGCAGCGATGTCACGCTGGCCACGTGACCCGGAAGTGTCTCCGGACAGCGCTGGCCCCTGGCCTCTTAAGTGAGATGGGCGCACAACCCCAGAGTCTGTCAAGACTGGCCCGTACGGGCAGGGGTACCTTTACCTTTTATCTCCAAATGGGGGACTGTTACGGAAAGGGGGGGGCATGTCTTCTCCACCTTCTTGCTACAATATATTTGCTCAATTTCTCTAGGACTCCATCACCCCTCCCCTGTCCTCCATAATCCCTCAAGGTGTCAAGACCCTAATCCTGTCAAATCGCTCTGATCAGCCTTTCCTCCAGGCAATGTCAGGTGACAGACTATGCATATTTGGGACCATTGTTTTCTCATCCCCAGGAAGTGTTTATCTGTGCATATCTCCAGCTCTGCATATTCCCCCCTCCCTCCTCCATATGTTAATCTGTGTAACCCAACCTCCCTTTAATATATTCATGATGTAATCTGTGTAACCAAACCTCTCTTTAATGTATTCATGACGTGTTTTGCACTGTATTCTGGGACATGGTAAAGGTAAAGGTAAAGGTACCCCTGCCCGTACGGGCCAGTCTTGACAGACTCTGGGGTTGTGCGCCCATCTCACTTAAGAGGCCAGGGGCCAGCGCTGTCTGGAGACACTTCCGGGTCACGTGGCCAGCGTGACATCGCTGCTCTGGCGAGCCAGAGCCGCACACGGAAACGCCGTTTACCTTCCCGCTGGTAAGCGGTCCCTATTTATCTACTTGCACCCGGAGGTGCTTTCGAACTGCTAGGTTGGCAGGCGCTGGGACCGAGCAGCGGGAGCGCACCCCGCCGCAGGGATTCGAACCGCCGACCTTTCGATCGGCAAGGCGCTGAGGCTTTAACCCACAGCGCCACCTGCGTCCCTCTGGGACATGGAGGGAGTTTCAAAAACTCATGTCACCCCTTTCTCACTGTTCAATCTCGCCTTGAACCTGTTGCGCAATAAACTTGGATCTTCTGCAATTTGCTCCTGTCTACGGCTGAGCTCATTTTCCTCCGCAGGGACCCACGGACTTAGTCCGATGAGCTGGGTGGCAGAGCAGCCTCGCACTCAGATTTTGCCATAAAAGTGTCCATTTCTGCCTCCAGTGGGAGGGAGTTCCACAGGTGAACTCTTTGCGAAGAAGGGCTGCTTTCTTTTGTCTGGCCTTCAGCTAACCAAAAACCCTACCCAAAACCATGCTAAATTATCACATGCTGCCCCACACCTCACCCCCCCCCCCCGTGGCTGAGTGGTGCTCGTCATTTGGCAACAAACTTGTCCAGAGATGATGGTTTCCCCCCACTCTGCCCTGAGGTTCGGCTGGCCTTTATTTAGTATAGCATTATTACTATTATATTTTGATTTATACTCCACCTTTCCCCCCTGACAGGACTCAAGGCAACTTACAGATAAAAATAAAAACCACCCAAAATCTATTAAAGCCATCCAAATATTTGCCGTAAAACAAAGTGGTACCAGCCCTTTTTGGCTCCTAGCCGGGATGGCTCTTCTGCAGTTGGAGACAGACCTGCTTCTGAATCCCACTTGCTGGAAACTGTAGGAAGAGAATTGCGTTCGAATTCTCCTTGCAGGTTTCCCATCGGGGCATTTGGTTGACTGCTGCAAGAGCAGGAGGCTGGACCACATGGGCCATTGGCCGGATCCTGCAGGTTCTTTTATGCTCTTATGAGCCAGAGAGTCTGGAGAAGAGGATCTGGAGAGGCTCCTGGGCAGCCTTTTGGCCGGAAAGGACAAAAAGCCTCTTGTTGGCTGAAATGTGCCGGGAGAGCAAATGCTTCCTTCCTCTTGCTGGGATGGAACTGGGCCACACCATGGTTGTCATGGTGACCACAGAACCACAAGCCTGGCCTGCAAGCCCCAGTCAGCTTGTGCCAAGTGTTGTCCCGGCTCATCAAGCAGAACTGCTCCCACAGGCAGGGCAGCCAGCCCAGTGTTACCAGAAAAATACTGCTCCCTTTCCCTTATGGGGTACCCAAGAGCCCGTACAGAGTTCTTATGCGGGTTCACTATTGGTAGGAGAAAATAACAGAGGCCAAGCAGAGAATATTGAGGAGCAAAGCAGCTAGTAAGCCTGATCTTTATTGATCTGTTGCCGCAGGCTCCCCCACTCACCCCATGGAGGGAGAGAGGAGAGGAACCCATAACATTGGTGTGGAAGCTCTTATATAGACATTTGAAAATTGCCTTCCCTTTAGCTCAAGACCCCCCCCCCCCAAACTTCATACATATATCACAGAAGGGGCAGTCTACAGCAGAAAACCTGTCTGCCAGGATACCTCATAATGGTCGCTGATTGCTTTTACCTGGGCATCCTGGCCATTCTTTTGTGATGGTAAATACTTAGTTCCTGAATCCAGGTCACAGGCTCACCCTATTCATAGACAGATACGCCCTTAAGACAGGATCTGTCAGCAAAGAGACAATGGGGAGGTTTTTCCCATTTCCTTCCTCCTTGCAGAGAAACATTTGAGGTCAATTTGGGAGTCAAAATGCTTTCAGGATTGCTCTCCTGTACTATTTCAGACCATAGTTTATATATTTATGTATGTGTTTGCCTTGTAAGTTTATGAATATATGATATATATGATGAGATATATGATGAGACTTTAGAATTCCTATAACCCCAGGGAGTTGTGCCTTTTCCCTGAGCAAGTCAAGAATGCTCTGCTTCCAGGCCTGCCCCCCCCCCCCGGCACAGGCAGAGCCTCTGTTGCTGCCCACCCCCCACCCCACCCCCCCAGGGAGGAAGCAAATTGTCCTCCCTCCTGCCGTCCCCTTGACTTCTGCACCCTCCTCTTCCAGGCAGAGAAAGCGGCTTTCAGGGGGTTGGACTAGATGAGCCCTGGGATCCCTTCCAAATCTGCAGGTCTCTGAAAGTGAGAGGTGGGCTGGCGGCTGCCTGGAGGCCTCCTTTGAAAGGAGTGCTTGGCTAGGCCACCCTTTGCCCCTCCCCCAGTTTTAAAGACTCTCCTGTCCTGGGTGGAGTAGCTTCTTTTGTGACATTTATCAGACTGACTATTCTTAGTAAGGGAACAGGCTTACTCTCAGGTTACCCTTTGCTGCACAATACCAAATGTAAGAATTCACTGATAAATATCTCTGTGTACTGACTCACTGGGAAAACCTCAGAAATTCCTATAGACCGGTGAGCTCAGCTCCTCAGCAGCCCCTCTGCCTGAGTGATAATTCCTGGCATCCTGATACCTGAGTGCCAGACAGGTAGCCATTCCAGAAATAACAAACCCAGATGAAGACGAAAGGGTGCGATGAACTTGGCTGGGAAACAGGGAAATGTAAATATCTCTTTTGTTCCACTTGATGGGTGTTTGGTGGAGGGCAAGGGGAGCCATGGGGCAGGGTCCAGGATGCTCAGATTCCTGCCACCAGACCTCCCCTTTCATGATGTAAATGTGATGTATGAGTGATGTAGTTGGGGGGGTGTAACATGGGGATTAGCAGAAAGGTTTGGGTTCTCTTTTGTTTGGGGCCTCCATCTTGTTCCACCTGGTGGCAGGTGGGAGTCCTGTCGCGACAGTCTTCAGTCAAGACCAAGCCTCCTGGCTGCTGTTTTGCTCTGGGATTCTTGGCTGGTCTCCTTGTTTTTTGTCCAAGGGAGCCCTCAGATTTCTCCGTTAACAGTTCAAAACATTTTCACCCTGCCTCTTTATAGCTCGAGGCAGCAGCGTCAAGCATCACCCAAACGAATTTTTAAATCCTAAAGAGTCTGCTGCATATCTAGAACTGCATAATTTGGGGTGCCAAAAGATCAACAGGGCCTATCCAAAGCTAATAATAGCAGCCAATTCACAGCTAGAGAGACTGCAAAGCTGGTTACCAACAAACCTATTTTAAGAAGAGTGTCTGTTGAATCAGCTTTTGGCCTTGCGGAAAAAGCAGCGGCAAGGAAGCTGACCGGCTAATTAAAAAGTTGCATGTTCTTAAAGGGACATGCTCAGGAACAGCTGCAGCGGCCAAGTCAAGACATAAAAACAGGCGCGTTGGTGGTGAGTCTGCCTCACGCCCAGGAGAATGACAGGCTCACGTCACAATATCAGAATCAAGTATCATAGCAGCACAGAAGGAGCGCCACCCAAACTCCCAGGCACCAGTTATGTCCAGAATCCAGGGGAAGAGGATGGGACACACACGAGGGGGTGCAGTTGGAAGTGGGGGCTCTTCAAACCCACCCACACTCCAGGCAGAGCTGCCAGACTTCAGATGAGCCAGACAGGAAGGCTATTTTAGGCCAAGAATGAGCTGCTGACACCCCCCCCCCCAAAGATGAGGAGGGGGCTGCCGTCACCCTGGTGTTAATTTTGCATAAAGACACACAAGAAGTCAAACTCTCTCATTAAGTAAGTGATGCACCAACTAATTCCAGAGCATGCCAAGCGGGCTAAAGGGTTCCTTAGTTTGTGGCCCATGAACTGGCTCCTGGAAACTCCCTGTGGGAGGAGAATCCCAGAATTTTAGAGTCGGAAGGGACCCCCAGAGTCATCTAGTCCATCCCCTGCAATGCAGGAATCTCAGCTCAAGCATCCCAGACTGGTGGCCACCCAGGCTCTGCTGAAAAACCTCACAGGAGGTTGGCTGCTACAGAGACATTCCATTCTTTTATGCTTAAGTCCGTTTCACGGTCGATCAGCTCTTTACGGCCTGTGGATCTGCGGTTGAAGGCGGCACATCCATCATATTCACATTTGTTTTTAATTGCTCCTTTAATTTCTTATATATTGCATGGAATTCAGATTGAAATACAAAAAATTACAATATATAAAATTGTATGAATATCCTAACTGATTTATAATGGTTTTTACTGCTTCTTTTATTTCTTGTGACACCATTTCAGTTCTAGAGAATTCAAATCATGATACAATAAAATGCAAGATGAAAGCAATATGGGAAGCAATAAAATTAGAGTTTGAAATTATGATCTCTAGTCCAGCACATCCCACTTGCTCCAACAAGACCCCCAGCAACTGCCAATTACTTGTGCTGTCCCCTTTTGACACAGCCACAGTTCAAAACCATTGATTATTGAACTAACCTTGATCAATAATGGTTTCTGAAGAGGAAGAGAACAGCCATAGCCCTGTTCCAAGAATGTTTTGCAAAACAGTCAGCAGCCTATTTGCTTGGCCTGAAAATAACCTTTTCTCTCAGCTAAATATATCCAGTTCTTCAGCCTCTTATTACAGGATTTGATCCCTTCCTGCCTCTTTGTCCGTCTCTGGAGAGCCTTTTCCAATTCACCAACATCCTCCTTGAACTCTGGGCTCCAGAAACGGAGTTCTCCCATGACCTCCACCCAGCATCACACGCAGCAGTTCCTCTTGGCAGCCTGGGATGCTGCAAAGAGCAGCCAAGACAGAAGACGGGGGCCAAACTCCACCCCATCCGGACCCCGACAACAAAGGCCCATCATGCAGCAAGTGGCAGCTGGCATGGGGACAGTAATGTGGGCGATGTCTCCGTGGGACTCTGCAGGGGGCAAAGTGGGCCACATCCATTTTGGGGCCAGGAAAGTGAGAACCAGATTAGAGATGTAAGGGCCTCGGGGACAGGGGGGTTGAATAAAGGGGGTATCCCTGTTGCCCCCACCCCTCCGCAAAGCCTTTGTTTATCTCCCCCCAATGGAAAAAAAATAGAAAAAAATGTTAGATTATGGCATATGAAAGGGTAGATAAGTTTGTTTTGATCTGGGCAAACCTTCCGTTTTCAAAAGTCCAGGATGCTTTTGATGAAAAATATGAAGAATCAGAAACTCACTGCTCAGAACTGAAATAGACTAAACTGAACAGTGTCGCCCTCGCGTCTTGGCTCCCCATGCCTTTTTTGTGGCTCTTTTGATGGAAACGAGCACTTTCTGCCTTCTTGACCGAAATATACTCGGAGTCGAGAGTGGATTTCCTGCTCTTCCTTCAGCTCACAGTGGTGAGGAGGAATGGAAGTTCCCCCAGAATGTCTGCTTTATATACATTATTTACACAATGGGCCTCATGTGATTGGCTAATTCCGGGATTCTCCTGTAGGCCAATCAGGTTGCGGATTCACTTTCACCTGGAGCTGGATTGGGTGGCTCCTGTGGACCAATCAGACTGCTGCATTCTGAATCCTATTGTTCTAGGACCAATCAGACTGCTGCATTCTGAATCCTATTGTTCTAGGACCAATCAGACTGCTGCATTTTTGGATCCTATTCAACTCAGTACATAACATTGATACATTGAGGGAGACATAGGGTTGTGCTTAAGTGCTAGTCCTATGCAGAGTAGACCCACCGAAGTTAATAGACATGGCTTGTGGATGAGGAGCAGCAGTGGAGACGGTCTGGCCAAGAGGCTCCCAGGGAGAGGGCAGAAGAGGGCAGCCTGGACCCAGGTTCATGGTGGGGGAAAACAGGTTGCACCCCAGAGGAGGAGGAGGAGGAGGAGAGCTGGGAAATGTTGGTGTCTGGGAGTCGGAGGGCCTGAGCAAGGACAGGAATCAGGGTGAATAGAGGCAGCGCCAGCTGAGAGTGGACAGTCTGCCAGACCCCCTCCCACCCTCAGGACTCAGCTACATTAGTCAAAAAAACCCAGCAATTTGTATGTGTTATATTTTTTTTAATAGAATATTTATTAAAGTTTTCAAAAAATAATACAATGTGAAATAAAAAATAAAAAATAACAAAAATACAAAAAATACAAAAATAATTAAAAACACATAGAATTTCCATTACTTATTTTCTTTTAACTTATTTTCCAGACCTCCTCATACCTCCCTTTCTTGTATTCCAATTCAAATTGTTAGTTCAGCAAATCCTCACCATTAGTTTTTACTTATTTCTAAACCTTTTTTTTTCATGTCTCTTAAGCATTACAGCTGGAAACCACTTAATTTCTGTCCAACATTGTTCTAACATTCATTAATTTTACAATATTTCTGTAATTAGTCTTTAAATTTCTTCCAGTCTTCTTCCGCCGACTCTTCTCCCTGGTCTTGGATTCTGCCGGTCATTTCTGCCAGTCCCATATAGTCCATCATCTTCATCTGCCATTCTTCCAGAGTGGGTAGATCTTGTGTCTTCCAGTATTTTGCACTAAGTATTCTTGCTGCTGTTGTAGCATACATAAAAAAAGTTCTGTCCTTCTTTGGCACCAATTGGCCAACCATGCCCAGGAGAAAAGCCTCTGGTTTCTTCAGGAAGGTATATTTAAATACCTTTTTCATTTCACTATAAATCATTTCCCAGAAAGCCTTAATCCTTGGGCACATCCACCAGAGGTGAAAGAATGTACCTTCAGTCTCGTTACACTCCCAACATTTATTATCGGGCAAATGATAAATTTTTGCAAGCTTGACTGGGGTCATGTACCATCTGTACATCATTTTCATAATATTCTCTCTTAAGGCATTGCATGCCGTAAATTTCATACCGGTAGTCCATAACTGTTCCCAGTCAGCAAACATAATGTTATGTCCAACATCTTGTGCCCATTTAATCATAGCAGACTTCACCCTTTCATCCTGAGTGTTCCATTTCAACAGCAAGTTATACATCTTTGACAATTGTATGTTATAAACATGCAACACCAGATGGCGCCAGAGAGCAGAAGACATTTCTTTAGCATTTATACATAGGGCTTTTTAAAAATAATGATTTAATTTCTGACTTATTTATAGTGGTCCCCCCCCCTGTGTGTAGATCCACCCCTAGAACAAGGGGATTACTCCACAGAACAGGAAACCAGGAAGCCCCAAGGAATGTGCCTGGTGCCTCACCGTGGGCAGAGGGAGGGGTCTGAGACCTAGAAAATAGTCGGGGGGGGGGCACACATTCTGAGCCCCAGCTCATGAGGAGGGAGTCTATTTCATGGATCTGAGCGGAGGGCCTTGTTTCCTTCTGCTCTTCCCAGAGGGTGTTTGCCGTCAGCTCCCCTGTGACAATTCCTTCCTTCTCTGAGTAGGACGTAGTTGGATACAACTCATAATAATTCCAGAACACATTATTTCCTCCATTTCTGACTACCGTGTTGGTGGTTTTGCCTGCTCTTCTTGAACTGGCAAAACGAAAGAGTTGCCAAAGAGCCTCCTTGCAGGTCGGCAGCTGGAAGCTCCGTGGAAAAGTAATTTCAGCCTGCAATTAGTGATTGAATACAATACGGAGTTGTCAGACCAGGCGCTGACCATCGTCTTATATCTTATTTATTCTGACTTACCTGTGATGTCAGTGAGAGGTCCTTCCATTTTAACAGAGCAGGAGCTGAACAAAGCTCACTTCCGCTATCTGCAGCCATGGACAAAATTTAGCTTGATTTTGCTTGGGGATCAGCTGGGAGGGGCATATGCCAGGGCGAGAAGGGCCAAAGGGCCTCTGAGCACGTGCGGAGGGCCAGGAGTTGCAGTGGGGTCTTCTCTTTGGATTAGGGAAAAATCCAGACACCCCTCTACCCCCACCCCCAATTTCCCTAAACTGGTGGAGGGTCTGGATTGGTGCATTGACCAGGCTGGACTGCGTCAAAAGAAGAGGAGCAGACTGGAGGCGGAATGCTGCTGTGACCATTGGGCAGCGCTGCCTCTGGGTCGTTTGGGAAAGCTTGCAAGCCCTCCCCATGTTTTCTCTCTCCCCCAAGGGGATGGGGGCATCTTCCAGAGGTCTCCACACACCTTGCTCTCCCCCCTCTGTACAATCCAAAGGGGAAAGATGGCTGAGGGTTGGTGGTGCAATGAGGCGCCTCCATTCATTCTCCCCCAGCCCCATCGTAATGGAAAACACACACCCCCCAGCCCAAATGCTGCAGCCTGGCTGGCTCAGCCCATCTTGGAATGAGCAGACCAAGCCCCAAAAGCCCTGTGGGTCTGGCCAGCAGGAAAAGCCCCCTTTGCTGAGTCTCCTGGCCCCCCCCCCAAGATCCCCCTACTGCCCCCTCCACTTCAACCAATGAGCCCCGTTCGCTGAAAGACCACAGGGAGATGCAGAGCATTTTCATTTGCTGTTTTATTACAAAGGGTTGTACAAATGGAAGACCAAAGTCTGTGGGGCGCCCCACGGCCTCACCTATATTTCCCTCCCACCCAGAGCAGTGCAAATGTGGCCTCCTCCCTCCCCATAATCTGAAGCCCTGAGAGGGACCCAACCGGGACTGGTTCTGCCCTTCCCTGAGCATCAGCCACCCACCCCAGCATGAGCCCCGCTTTGCCATGGGGCAAGGGCCACCGGTGGCCAGGGGCCTTCCTGCCACGGACAGCAACAAAGTCCCAAAGTTAGGGGGTGGGAGAAGTTGACCTGGCCTGGCAGCATCACTCCCCCCCCCCCCCATAAGGTGCTTTGGGAAGAATAGCCGAGACCCATGGGGAGCAGACGTCGCCCACTGCCAGCACCGAGGGGCCCCAGCCGTGCCACTCCCCATGCCATCTTTGGAATCGAGGAAGGGCATCATGACCACACAGAGGGAAGAGTGGACCAGGCTAGCAGCCCAGCCCCACCCAGACCCCAGCATCTCACCCATTCAGCCACGTGGGACGGCACTCTCCGCCCCAAACTGTATCCAGGCTCCCAGCCGAGGGGGCTCTCGAGTCTCTGGGGGCGTCCTGGCAGGGCCCCTCCACGCTTTGCCAAATCCACGCCTCCTGCTTCCAGGAATCCTCTGGGGCCAAGGCCTCATCCTGCCACATCGAGCAGCTGGTCACCACGCTGGAAACGGCACCCATGGCCTCTCCGCAACTGTCGTCTCCTGTTACATGGTTCTGGGCGGATTGGGCCCGCCTCTCCTGGAAGAGCTTCAGGGGTCCATGGAGAGGAGAAGGGACCGGCCTCTCTTCTGGAAAGGGCTGTGGTGCAGGGGCCACGGGGTCCCCTCTTCCTTCTCTCCCCTGGGGACCCCCTTCCTCCTCCAGGGAGCTCCGCGTGGTGCCCCATCTCCTCTCTCGCTCCCCAGGACCAAACAGTCTGGCCCCTGGGGGCCCGGGGCCCACAGAAAAAGAGGGCCCCCTTTGCCCAGGCTGTACTGCCAGCTCTGCTGTCCCTGGTTCACGGAGCCCCCTCGCCCCCCCCTTGCACCTCACTTCTGCCTGTACTTCTCGCTGTTGGGGGAGAAGGACCTGGTGACGCCAAAGGGGTGCATGTTCCTCCCCGAGGTGATGAGGGCCCCAAAGCCGTACTGGTGGGAGAAGGCGTAGCCGGAGCGGCGGGAGGCCTTGCGCTGCAGGCGCCGCTTGGGGGACGGAGGCAGCTGCCCCTTCTGAAGCTGCTTCACCATGTGCAAGACCTGCGGGCGGAAGGAGAGAGAGGAAAAGCTGCGCGGAGGGAGGAGGAAGGGCAGGCGGAAGCGTCGGCTGGGAGCAGGGGCAGGGGAGTTGTGGGGCTCTCTCCTTCTTGGATGCCTTGAAGCAGAGGCCGTCTGTCAGGGATGCTTTAGGGTTGAGCTAGAGAACCTCTGGGGGTCCCTTCCAACTCTACAGTTCTAGGGACCTCTTTCTAAACTGTATTTTAAATTCCCCCCCTCTCTCTTTTTCCCCTATTAAGTTTTTACTGTGATTTTATTGGTGTTAGCTGCCCTGAGCCTGGCTCTGGCTGGGGAGGGCAGGGTATAAATAAATATTATTATTATTATTATTATTATTATTATTATTATTATTATTATTTTCTCCCCTAAGCCTCAGAAAAGTTGTGGCAGATTAAGCCGCCGCAGCTTCTCATTTCTATCTGCCAGGAGTGCAGGGGATGGGGCGGCCTGGAGAGGACAGAAATTCAAGAAAGCAACAAGGAGGACTGCCAAAGGGCCCTTCAGGTATCACCAACGCACAGGTGCCATCTCCATCTCACAGCCAAGATTGTGGGTGGCTGCAACAACTTTGCCCATTGACTCTGAGGGGGCCCAGCACCCACAAAGATTTTAATGTGGGTGTCGAAGCAACCACAGCCTCCTGGAGTTGACCGCATGGCACCAATGGGTCACCGGCAACAGGCTTTCCCCCTGGCCCAGATTTCCCTACAGATTTTGATGTCAGCGAAGTTGTGCGGATGCTGCGTATACTTATGCAAGTGAGGAGCCCCACCCCCCCCACCAACCCTGCCCTGCTCAGGAGACTCCCTCGTTCTGGCCCTTTTAAAGAAAAGATGCCCAGGGAATTCATACAAGCCTGGGAGCAAAAGGGGAAGACAATCTGGGCGTGCAACTATTCCCATGCTTAAAACAGGAATATCGTAAAAAGAAATGGAAATGTTCTGTTCCTAACCGCCAGGAAAGGCAGTTTCTGTAACTCAAGATTGCAGCAAACCCTGGGGGCTGAGTGGGGAGGGAAAGGGGTCCCTGCAGGGCCAAGATGCAGCCATGGAGATCAGGGCAGGCTCCCCCCTGCGCCCCCCAGGGCACCAGACTTTGGGGCTGGCAGGCGGAGAGGAAGCAGCAGGGGGCAGCAGAGATGCATGGCTGCTCTGGCAGATTAGGCTCTCAAGGGAGCCTTCCTGGGTCTTAAGGCTTCTTTGTTTGTTTGGGTCTGAAATGTTCAAAATAGCATTTTTCAATGTTAATATTTTTTCCTTGGCTAGCTTTGCTGCATTAAATGTGAATCCTGTACCCGGCTTTCTTATTTGGAATGTCTTATTTGGAAATCTTTAAGACCGTTTTACTATTTTTGTTTGTTATGCTGCTTCGAATGTATATTTTGTATTTCATCTGCTTCCATAATGTTTTTTTTTTTTTTGGTGTTTTAATGTTTAAACCACTTTGAGATTCCCCCACCCCCAAAACAAAACAATATAGAAATAAACTGAATAAAGTCAGCAATGATAACTCCAGTTTGGGCATGCTCTCAGCTGCACCCTGACTAGAGATTTCAGATTTCTTTCACAGCAGGGTGGTGGTGGCTTCAGCCGGCCACAGCCCACAGGAGGAGTGGGGGGGGGTCACAGTCCCTGAGCTGCGCCTCCCCCCCCCCACTTCTTTCTAAAAATAGCCCTCTCCTCCTGCCCCAGTTCCTCTTAATCCATGTCCATAATCCACACTCGCCTCTCAGCCACAGATGGCCCGGGTCACTTGGCCCCTGGGATGGCAGGAAGCATCGCAGAAGCAGGCAGAGGCCGAGTGAGGGGCAGCTCCTTGTGCCCCCTCTCGCCTCACCACTTAGAGGCAAGCAGCCCCCCCCCCAGAAGCACCTGTGGCCTCTACTTGCCAGGAGGAGGGGGCCTTACCTGGTCGCTGATGGTGGGCTTGAGCTGCACCTTCAGGAAGCGGAAGCCGACGACGGGGAGGACGCAGAGGGTGACGCAGAGGAAGATGGACAGCCAGACGTTGGGCTGGTTCAGGGTGTTCCGAGCCGAGCCTGGCAGGGAGAATAAGAAGCGGGCAGGCGATGCAGCTGCCTGAGACTGCTGCTGGGACACAGTGGGCAGAACAAGCAGGGCTGGAGGTCCTGGGGGTCAGCGATTGGCGGAGAAACTGATTCCCAAGTTGAGGGTCGCTTTCAGGACATGGGACTCTACGTGGGGCTGCCCTTGAGACTGACCCAGAAACTCCAGCGGGTGCAGAATGCCGCGGCGAGGCTCCTTACGGGGTCCTCACTGTGGGATCGCATTCACCCAGTGCTATGCCAACTGCACTGGCTCCCGGTGGAGGACAGGATCAGGTTTTAACCTTCAAAGCCCTATACGGCCTAGGACCCTCGTACCTACGGGACCGCCTCTCCTGGTATGTCCCACGGAGGACATTACAGTCTTCAGACAAAAACACCTTGGAGATCCAGGGCCACAGGGAGGTTAGGCTGGCCTCAACCAGAGCCAGGGCTTTTTCGGCTGTGGCTCCGACCTGGTGGAACGCTCTGTCCCAAGAGACTAGGGCCCTGCGGGACTTGACATCCTTCCGCAGGGCCTGCAAGACAGAGCCGTTGGCCAAGGCACAGTCTGACCCCCTCCTTTGGTAATTCTTCATAGAACTCTAGCCCAGTGGTTGCCATCAATTTGATTTGAATTGATTTTAGAATGCTGTGTTATTTTTATTGTTGTTAGTTGCTGGGGAGGGTGGGATATAAATAAAATTTATGATGATGATGATGATGATGATGATGATGATGATGATGATGCTGCAGGGGCCAGAGGGAACGAGGAGCCTCCAGGGTCCTGTTGCTCCGGAGGCCCTTCCTGCCTGTGATTCCTGCATAGCAAGGGGTTGAGCTGGATGACCCCTGGGGGTCTCTTTCGGCTCTACAGTTCCATGATTCTGTGATTCCACACCTGCCTTTCTGCCCCTTCGCCTCTGAAGGACACCGTTGCCCAAGGAGCATCATCATAGCACCACAGAACTGCAGAGTTAGAAATGGGTCCCGAGGGTCATCTAGCCCAACCCCCTGCAATGCAGGTGCCCGCCACCCTCTGCCCCCGATTGCAGCCCTTGGCACCACCTGTTCCCCCAGCTGCCTTTGCTCAGGGCTCCCCAGGGCCCCTTTGCACGCCCAAGGACCGTTCTGTGGAGCTGACGCCAGCATTCAACAGGGGCTGGCTCCCCCCTGCCCTTGTCCCTGGAAGAAGGTGGCTCTACGGCCCACGAGCCAGAAAGGGGGCTGCCTGCCGACCCCCCCGATACCCACCGACGAAGGGGAAGGAGCCGGTGAAGATGAGGTAGGTGCCGTCGCTGTACATGGTGAAGGTGATGGCAAAGTACATGGCCAGGCTGCCCCAGATGAAGAGCTGGTTGACGGCCGTCCAGTAGGCAGTGTCCAGGCCCATCTGCAAGAGGGAGGCCAAGGAGAGCGTGAGAGAAGGAGGACAGCAGGAGAACCCGTGATCAGGCCAGGGGCCCCTCCAGACGCCAGTTCTCTCAGGGGCCAAACAGATGCCCCACAGGGGAGACTGGCAAGCAAGCCTCTCAAAAGCATGGCTGCCTCCTGGCCAGGAGCCCTCGAAAGCCCTCTCCTCCTCTATGAATTTGTCCAATCCTCTTTTAAAGCCGTCACAACACCCAGTGGCAGGGAGTTCCAAAGTTTAACTATGTGCTGTGTGAAGAAGCCCTTTCTTTTCTCTGGCCTGGATCTTCTTCCCACATTCAGCTTCCCTGGATGCCCAGATAGTTCTAGAGAGAGGGAGGGAGAAAAACTCCGTCCCTTCCCTCAATGCCTGGCATTTTGTAAACCTCTATTGTGCCCCCTCTTCCCTGCCTTTTTTCTAAACTGAAAAGTCCTCAGCGCTGCAGTTTTTCTTCCCTGGGGAGTCACTGTACAGTCAAACCTTGTTGTCGAACGTAATCCGTTCCAGGAGCCTGTTTGGCTTCCAAAATGTTCAACAACCAAGGCGCAGCTTCTAATCCCCTTCCCCTCTTTCCTTTTTCCTTTCTCCTTCTGTGATGGAACTCCCATTTGGGGACTTCCCTGGCTTTTTTCTGGCCCACGTAGTTGGCCTTGGTGAAGATTTGACGTTTTCATCCCCAAAAAGTTTTTGATTTGAGTTTCTACTGAAATGAGGCTGCATTTTAATGTTGTGTTTTAATCCTATTCTTAAGTTGTATTTTAATCAATTGTTTTTATACCTGGTGTCCGGTCTTGGCTGGGGAGGGCAGGGTATAAATAAAATTTATTATATTATTATTATGAATTGGCTGCAAGAGCCTCTTGCATTCAAGAGGAAGCTGCGTCAGACTTTTGGCTTCCAAAAAAAATGTTCAGAAAACGGAGCATTTGCTTGGGTTTTTGGCGTTTGGGAGCCAAAACATTCCAAAACAGAGGTGTTCTGTTTGACTGTTTCCCATTGCTCTCTCTCTCTCTCCCCTCCCCTCTGTTCTCTGCTATGCTGAAGAGGTCTCCATCCCACCCTAAACTCCCCAAGGAACTCCAGCCTCCCAGAAACAGGAACAGGCATTGACCCTTGCTTCTCTCACTCCAGGCAAGGCCATTCATTTGCAAAATCCTAACCCCGCTCCCATATCTCCTGCCACCCCATGGACCACTTGGAAGCTGCTGAGGGTGTGAGCTCCTACCAGCCCCCCCACTGAGGTCCAGCGCCGAGGGCCTTCTGGCGATTCCCTCCCTGCGAGAAGCCAAGTTACAGGGAACCAGGCAGAGGGCCTTCTTGGTGGTGGCGCCCGCCCTGTGGAACACCCTCCCACCAGATGTCAAAGAGAATAACAACTACCAGACTTTTAGAAGACATCTGAAGGCAGCCCTGTTTAGGGAAGCTTTTAATGTTTAAGAGGTTATTGTATTTTAGTGTTTTGTTGGAAGCCGCCCAGGGTGGCTGGGGAAACCAAGCCAGATGGGCGGGGTATAAATATATTATTATTATTATTATTATTATTATTATTATTATTATTATCAGACCAGAATAAATTCTGGCCCACTTTAACACGCCCTGAAATATCCCCGGAGTCGAGAGTGGATTTCATGCTCTTTATTCAGCTCATAGTGGTGAGGAGGAATGGAAGTTCCCCCAGAATGTCTGCTTTATATATGTTATTTACACAATGGGCCCCCTGTGATTGGCTAATTCCAGGATTCACCTGTAGGCCAATCAGGTTGCAGATTCCCTTCTACCTGAAGCTGGATTGGGTGGCTCCTGTGGACCAATCAGACTGCTGCATCCTGGACCCTATTGTTCTAGGACCAATCAGACTGCTGCCTTTTGGATCCTATTCAACTCAGTACATAACACTCCCCATCCCAATTTGTCATTTTGCTGCATCAGCTGAGGACAGGAAGTCCTGCATTCTCCCCACGGGCCTGGCAGAGGCCCCAGGGCCCCACACAAGCCCCGCCCATGGCAGGCAGCGACTCCTTACCTGGACGGAGACCACAATGAGCAGGCAGGTCTGGGCCATGAGTGCGAAGGACTGGTAGTCGGCGATGGCCTTCCCGTCGCTCCTCAGGGAGTCAAAGAGGGTCCCGTAGGGGACGAAGAAGAGGACCAGGGAGCTGTAGACGCTGTAGAGGACACACTTGACAAACTCCTTCTTGTTGAAGTAGAGGTTCTGCTGGCCAGGCATGTAGAGCTGCGGGAATTGCAGGCTCCACCGGTCATCCACGTCCTGGGGGTGGAAAGTGGAGGGTGTGTTTTTGAGATGGCAAATAAGGCGGCTGCCCACCCCTCCTCGCCCACCCTGCAGTATCCGCCCTCGACACCCACCACTTCTGCAAAGCCTCTAGCTCAAACTGGCAGAACTCACTCACCCTCAAACCAAAAGTAAGTTGAAGCCATGCAGGGCTGGCCCACCTATGAGGCAACTGCCTCAGGCGGCAAGACCAACAGGAGAAGCAGATTCGGACGCAGATCTTTATCCCCACCCCCTCCTTGCTCTGGATATAGATCTTCTCTCAGCCCTTCTTCCCTGGCAGGAAGGGGGCACCTTTTTGTGGCTTGCCTCAGGTGGCAAAGTGTCTTGGGCCGGCCTGACAAACCATAATAATATGCAACCCTGCAATGCTTTGGGGTCTATTGTGACACAGACCCACATCTTTTCCCTTTCCCTCCATCTGCACAAGGCTGTGACGGGCTGTTTTGTACGTGGATTAGAGATGGCCACCTAGATCGCCACCTGCCCCATACAAGAGCCCCATTCCAGATGCAACATCAGCACCTCTGACCCACCAGTTATTCCCAACTGACAGACTGCTCCCCTGCTCTTTCACTTAGGAATGTTCTTCTAAGTTTCTGGTTTTATATACAGTCATACCTCGGGATAAATACGCTTCAGGTTGAGTGCGTTACTTCCGGGTTTCGCCGCTCACGCATGTGCAGACAGTAAAAATGACGTCACGCACACGCGCAGATGTGCTGTTGTGTCTTACGTTCTGTTCGGGATGCGAACGGGGCTCCAGAACGGATCTAGTTCGCATCCCAAGGTAGCACTGTATAAGATTTTATTAAAGCTTCTCATAATACAGTACAATAAAAAACAGACTACAGTGGACCCTCTGGATACAAACTTAATTCGTTCCAGGGTCCGTTTGCACCCTGAAAATTACATAAATAGAGGTGCGCTTCTGCGCATGCATACGGCGCGATTTAGTGCTTCTGTGCATGCATACACAGCACAACCCAGAAGAATACACTTCCGGGTTTGCTGTGGCCGTAACCCGAAGGTTCTGTATCCAGAGGGATACGTAAGTAGAGGTATGACTGTATTCCCAAAAACCCCAGAAAGAGCAAGAAGAAGAATTCAAGGTGGATCTTAAGCCTTGTATCACACAGAAATGGGAGGACCATCTTGACTCTCGCCTGAGAGCATCTCTTGCTTCCCCCATTGTCCCACCTCAGATGATCTTCCCTTCCCTGCCCCGCACTAAGGGGTCCTTCCCCTGCCATCCTTCACCAAGAAGCCTCAGCGAAAATTGCTTCCACCCGCTGGTCTTAGCCTGGACCTCTAGGCTTCCAACCCTGGATACTCCCCGTTTGGAAAATGCTTTCCTCCCCTCCCAGCCCAGCCCTGTGACAGGGAGGAACCCAGCGCACACTCCTGGGCTGAGCATGCCGGTGCCCACCTGCGCATGCCTGTCTACCTGTGCCGTGTGTGTGCCTGTGTGTTGGAGGGGCAGCCAGACCCCAGGGCAGCCCCCAGGCAGAGAGAGGCAAGTCACCCCGATGGCAGGACTGGGGCCAGAAACAGAGCCCTCTGCTCCCAGTTGTGGGGCACACTCCTGACCGAATGAAGAGGGCAGCTAACAAATCAAGGAGGCGTACCTGGTCAAAGAGGCTCATTCCCAGGACAGGTAAGGAGGTGTACACCATGTTGTAAAGAGTGATGAACCATTCGTCATACACCGTCTGCAGAGACCAAGAGAGGGGGGAAATGAGAAAAGCCCCATGCAGAGCAGCAGCAGAGGAGCAGTGCCAGGCGCAAGGGCCCAAGGGTGCGTCGGGTGGCCTCTGGTGCAAGCGGGTGGGTGTCCCAAGGGAGGGCTAGCAAGAGAGGAGAACAAGGCCCAGGCAGCTGCTGGGAAGCCAAGGGTGTAAATCTGTGGTCGAAAGACAGGGGCAGAAATAAGGAGCCCACAGGGCATGGTCTAAGGTGAGTATCTCAGTGGGGAGGTAAAAGGTAAAGGGACCCCTGACCGTTAGGTCCAGTCGTGGCTGACTCTGGGGTTGCGGCACTAAGCCGCTTCTGACAAACCAGAGCAGTGCACGGAAATGCCGTTTACCTTCCCACCGGAGTGGTACCTATTTATCTACTCACACTTGGACGTGCTTTCGAACTGCTAGGTGGGCAGGAGCAGGGACCGAGCAACGGGAGCTCACCCCGTCATGGGGATTCGAACCGCTGACCTTCTGATCGGCAAACCGAAGAGGCTCAGTGGTTTAACCCACAGCGCCACCCGCATCCCTTTCAGTGGGGAGAACCAGGTGGAAATCTCCGCTCAGCAGTGAATTGGGGAGGGGGTGTCTGGAAATGGCCTCCTCTGTCAGCCAGGACAGAGGTGAAAATATTGTGAATTTTTTTGGGTGGGGTGGTGTCGGTGTCAGCGTGCGCCATGCACCAAATCAGTGACAAATCAGCCTTAGTCCTGGAGTTGCGTCTTGAGGTGCCGCGTGCAACCACAGAAACTGGTTTGGGACTGCTTTGGCAAGCTTGCTCTCGGACTCACTACCCCCACAGATAGAGGAGCCCCAAAACAGGGAGGTCCTCAGGACACCGTGCGCGTGGAGCCCCTCAATTCACAACAATATTAAGGATCATAGAACTGTAGAGCTGGAAGGGATCCCAAAGGCCGTCTGGCCTGACCCCGTGCCGTGAAGGGATCACAGCTAAAGCAAGCTGCTGCAAGTTGGCAGGAGACCTTTGGAAAGGGAAGGAGCCTTCTCGTGTCACTGATCCCCAGGACTGCAGGAGCACCCCTCCTGCACCCCACCTGGTGCCCATGAACAAAGCTCTGTGCAAAGTCCCTGGGGTGTTCTGGAGCCCTTGGCGCCTGCAAAGAATGGTTGTGAGCATCCTGCATTGCGGGGGGTTGGAACAGATGACCCTTGATGTCCCTCCCAGCTCCACAGTGCTAGGACAACATTTTGGAGGTCCCAGGTCGCAAGGTGGTTACATTGGTCTCAATTAGGGCCAGGGCCTTTTCAGTACTGGCCCCGACTTGGTGGAACGCTCTGTCCCAAGAGACTAGGGCCCTGCGGGACTTGACATCTTTCCGCAGGGCCTGCAAGACAGAGCTGTTCCACCTGGCCTTTGGTCTGGACTCGGTCTGACCCTTATGTATCCCTCCCTTAAGGTCTTGATCTATCGGCTACTTTAAAAATGAGGCTGCATTTTAAATTGCATTTTAACCTGTATTTTAAATTGGGTTTTCCCCATCCCTTCCCACCTATTATGTTTTTACTGTGATTTTATTGGTGTTAGCCGCCCTGAGCCCGGCTCTGGCCGGGGAGGGTGGGGCATAAATATCATTAATTGTTGTTGTTGTTGTTGTTGTTGTTGTTGTTATCCAAGGCAGGAAGCTTCCTCCGCCCTTCCTGAACTGTCCCCTCCTGCAAAAGACCCCTCCCTGGCAACAGGTGAAATGCAAAAATGAATGAGGGAGTGAAAATCTCAGAGAAGATGGAGAGAACAAAAGGCAAAAGGCAGAGGAAAGACCAGCTGGCCAGAGTGTGAACATGCAAGGAGGGCAGCAGTCAGAAAGAGGGGCAGGGAAGGTGGGGCCCAGCACCCCCAGAGCGCAGGTGCCTGGAGGGTGGGGAGCCCAACGAGGCATTGCCCAGCTCCAGAAGATCCCAAGGGGTGCTCTGTGCAGGCTCAGAGTCTGGATTTGGGGCTGCACGGATCCAGCAAAGCCTGGCAGTCAGTCCAGCACAAACTGCTTGGAGGTGTTTTGTTTTTTTAATGGCAATCAAGCAATATATAATTTTTTTGATTTTTTTTTTAAAAAGACATAAATTAACTGAGTAGCTCCGCTCTCAGGAGATGTACTGGGGTTCTCAGTTCTTGCTCGCTCCTGTCAGAGGAAACGTTGGCAATTCCCGGCAATTTTAAGCGGCGGTCAGCAGAGAGCAGCAGAGGCCTGCCAGAACGGCCGTCGCCTGCCGGCAGGGCTCACCTGTGCAGAGAATCCGGAGAAGAAGCCGTACCAGAAGTGGACCAGCGTGAAGGCGAAGTTCTTGTAGAAGAAGTAGGCCAGGAACTTGCACATGCGGATGTAGGACCAGCGTCCGTGGACCAGGAGCAGCCGCTGCAAGTAGCGGAACTGCGCAAAGGAGAAGTCGCTGGACAGCACGGCCTGCATCCCCTCCTGGCCACTGATGCCAACGCCAATGTGGGCGGCTGGAAGAGAGGGAGAGGGAGCCCGGAAGCAGCCGCGTCAGGCCAAGGGGGTCCAGCGCCCGGCTGGAAAGGGGGCCACAAACAGCAGCAGCAGCAGCAGCCTCTGCCCTTGTGCTTCCAGCAACTGGCACTCAGGGGCATCCAATGGGGCAATAATTGGCATGAGTCTGTGCCCCCTGCCAGCCCCCTGCCTGTGCCCACCTCTCTTACACAGGTTTCCCCCACCATCTGCTTTCTTACAAATAAAGTGGGGGAGGGGAGGGTCGACTCTTGACTCATTTCATTACTATACCTCTTTAAATTTTTAAGAAAAAAACCTCAAGGCGCTTTACGACCTACATTCAAACATCAAACAGCACATTTCAAAACAAAACATACAGAAGAACATCAGCTGCACCATATACATTCAAAACGAGTCGTTAGCAGGAAACTGATTTCAAAACAAAGCCTTACAAAGGAAGGTCGAGAACACACATTTGAAAGAGCATAATTAGCAAGAGAATAAGACATTATCGTATTAAACACGGGATTGAGAGAGTAAGTAGAGATTATCTTCCCATCGAAGGAGGGCTCTCTGCCTACTTCTGCACCTCGGCAGAGCCAGAGAAGAGCCTCCTGGATCAGGCCCGTGGGGGCCCATCTGGTCCGGCCTCCTGCTCTCAGAGTGGCCAAGCAGATTCCTCATATGGGAAACCTGCTAGCAGGATCTGACCCCAAGAGCCCCCCCCCTCCTGGGGTTTCCAGGATCATTGCTGCCTCCAGCGAGGAAGGCAGAGAATGGCCATCCAGGCTAGGAGCCACCGATAGTCCTCTCCTCCATGGATAACTCTAATCCTCTTTTAAATCTCCGGGATCAGGGCCAGAGAGAGAGCACAGCCCCAACCCCACTGGCCTCCCCCTTCCTCATCAAATAGAGCCCCCACCCCGTAGCAGATTCCTCTTCTAGCGACAGTCCCAGGTGGGGCTCATCATCCCTGGGAAGTTGCTATGGGGCACCCCTCTCTTGGGGCTGGGGGGCTGGGTGTCCTTCCCACCCCACCCTTGTTTTGCATGTGAGGTCCTTTTAATCCATCCCATTATTCCCCACACTGCTCAGAAACCGCAGCATCTCGCTTGACAGCCAATTACGCACATTTAACTAACGAGAGCATTGGATGCGCCCGAAGGCTGACGGGCTGCTGTGGAGATTTTTGCAGCGCAATGAGCCGATGAAGTCCTGAAGCTGCTTCTCCCTGGGACTCCTGAGGCTGGATCCTGCCTTCAGTGGCCCAGGTGCCCCCCCTCTCACAAAGGTACCCCCCTAGGCTTCTGATGGGCTTGCAGGGCCCTCACCCTTGATCATGCTGACGTCGTTGGCCCCGTCCCCGATGGCCAGCGTGACGGCGTTCTTGTACTTCTTCACCAGCTCCACCACCTGCGCCTTCTGCAGAGGCGTCACCCGGCAGCAGATCACCACCTTGCAGAGGCAGGCCGTGCGCACCAGCTCCAGCTCCAGCTCCCCTTCCTGGGCATAGGCCTGCGGGGGGAGACACACACAGGGAGGGTGGGGGGGACAGGAACAGGAGAAGGCAATACATAAGTAGCAGTCAAGTACAACATTCCTCGTTTTCCTAGAGTGGACATGCAGGGGAATATTTGGTCCAGCCAGTCAAAAACTTCCTGTTTCCTCCTGGCTGAGCCATACTTCCTTTGTATGTGACTAGAGGTGGGCGTGACCTTACCTGTCCAGGTAACAAAAGGACAAGGCACGCAGCACTCTCCCTCTTTGACTTTCTCCATCGCTGGAGCAGCTTTTTAGCTAGAAATGCCCTTTTGTCTTTTAGCCAACAGAGGACACCGGGATTATCCCCATATGGAATAGACCCACATGTATACACAGTGGTACCTTGGGTTACAGACGCTTCTGGTTACAGACTCCACTAACCCAGAAATAGTACCTCAGGTTAAGAACTTTGCTTCAGGATGAGAACAGAAATTGTGCGGCAGCAGCAGGAGGCCCTATTAGCTAAAGTGCTGCTTCAGGTTAAGAACAGTTTCAGGTTAAGAACAGACCTCCAGAACGAATTAAGTTCTTAAACCGAAGTACCACTGTATCTGTAACTAAGTCTGCCTTCAGGGATCCCACTGTGAACTGATGCAAGTAAACTTCAGTTTGTACACTGGGAGGGTATGGCTGCAGTAACCTGTGCACCAGGGCTTGCCCCCACCCGTCACTTGCCCTCCACCATACACCCATCAAGTGATACAAAAGAGATATTTACATTTCCCTGTTTCCCAGCCAAGTTAATCACACCCTTTTGTCGTCACCCCGGTTTGTAATTCTTTCTAGAATGGCTACTTGTCTGGCACCCAGGTCAGGGGCAGAGGAAGGGGGGGTGCGGTCCACCCCGGGTGTCACACTGAGGGGGGTGATAAAATGCCAGGTGGCACTCACCACAGGGCCTGCAGCATGCCCGAGCCACGCATCTTTCCTGGGAGAGACGCAGTGGCTTGGGCACCCGCAGGCTCTGCACTACCCTAAACGGTCCGCCCGCTGCCTCCCCCCCCACAGCTGTAGGGCGACTGAGTAGGAAGAGGCAGGCAGGTTCTGTAGGCCCCGCAGTGCACCCTGCCCCTGGGCACGCCACCCCAGGCACCTGAGCGGCTTCCTCCGCCGCTGACCCAGGTGTCAGGATGCCAGAGATTATCACTCAGGCAGAGGGATGGCTGCCCTCCCTCATGTCCCAAGCTCCCCCCTTGGTAGCCATTTCCTTCCTGAACAGAACAACATTGGAATGGCGTGAATCCGATACTGGAGTGATTTTATATGAATTTCTGAAGTTTCCCCAGTGAGCCAGTACATAGATACATTTATCAGTGAATTGTTGCATATGGTAATGTGCAGCGGAGGACAGGAAAAACTGTGATTTGTGGGGCCATTTGCAGAAGTGATTGTGTTGATTTTGGTAGTGGGGGGGGTGTACGATGTCCGCTGGAGGGGCCAACCCTCCTTTCAACCCTTACATAGATTCCTGCAACAGCACCTTGCCACCTCCTTACCAGGCTGTGCCCATTAATGACCAGGCCGTATTCCCCGTTGGGCTGTTCCTCTGGCAAGACCTTGCAGTTGCCAGACTTCTTGACTTGGAGGTCCATCTCATCGTCATCCATGGCGGCCTCCTGCGTCATCGTCTTCCTCGCTTTCCTAAGAGAACACCCACAATAACAAGCACCGCGGAAGCCAGCGGGGAGTTTCCCCAAAACAGTAATAAATTTAATAAATGAAATAAGGGAATAATAAAAAAAAGTTAGCAATATGCAAACAAAGCCAGACTCCCACCCCCTAACTAGTAGACAAGCAGACCATCTCAGCTCCTCCCTGGGAGTAGCCCCCCAGCAGGGCCTGAGCTTAGCAGCGCTCTGCCCACCCGCGGCTGCCAGCAGCTGGCAGTCAGGGCATGCTGGGGGGAGAGAGGGGCCCTCTTGCCTAGTAGCCCCCCGGCAGCCTTGGCGCAGCCTTGGATCTGGAGGGCATGTGAGATGTGATACATAAGTAGCAGTCAAGTACAACATTCCTTGTTTTCTTAGTGTGGACATGCAGGGGGATGTTTGGTCCTGTCAGCAGAAAACTTCCTTTTTCCTCCATAATGGGACATACTTCCTTTGCGTGTGACTAGAGGTGGGCGTGACCGTACCTGTCCAGGTAACAAACGGACAAGGCACGCAGCTCTCTCTCTCTTTGACTTCCTCCGTTGTTGGAGCAGCTTTTTAGCTAGCTATCCCAATACGGGATAGATCCACGTGTATATACTTTGTAACTAAGTCTGCCTGCAGAGATCCAACTGTGAACTGAATGTGAGTATATTTTACACAAGATGGTGGCGTGCTTATTCTTTTAAGAGGGATATAAGGGGACTTACCAGGAATCTAATATTAAGAGGCTTAAACAAGCCTGCAACCAGCTACCCACTGTGTGTTTAAAAGGGGAATGTGAAACTCTGCCAAGTAAAGGAACTTGCTAGCGCAAATTAGGAAGGATGTTAATAAAGAATATACAGTGGTGCCCCACAAGACGAATGCCTCGCAAGACGAAAAACTCGCTAGACGAAAGGGTTTTCCATTTTTTGAGGTGCTTCGCAAGACGAATTTCCCTATGGGCTTGCTTCGCAAGACGAAAACGTCTTGCGGGTTTGCTTCCTTTTTCGTAAAACCGTTAATACCCGGGGAATCCGCGCTCCGCAAGACGAAAAAATCGCAAGACGAAGCAACTCGCGGAACGAATTAATTTCGTCTTGCGAGGCACCACTGTATCCTCTCCTGCCTCCCTGAACATTCGCACAGGGCGGAGAAGGCCTTTACCTGAGTTCATGGCGCACTTCCTCAAAGGTGTCCCCCTGGATGAAGAAGATGTTCTTCATGTCGTCGTAGAGCATGTTGCAGGAGTAGCCGATGTTCACGGCCGTCTCTGGAGAAGGATCACAGAATGGCAGAGTGGGAGGGGGTCCCCTAGTCGAGGCCCCTGCAAGGCGGGAATCTCTGGCAGAGGCCCACCCAACTTCTGCTTCAGCAGCTCCACGGAAGGAGGAGATGCCCCCCATCACGCGACCAGCGTTAGGGCCAGGAGGGATCCACCCCTGGCCCCTTGGGGGACGGACTCTCCCTCTCTCATTCTCCCCTTTCGTGGCAATGCCTCTGCCTGAGATGGACCCTTCAGGCTGGGTCAGCTGACCTGAGGGCCCCCCTCCATCCCGGATGGCCAGGCAGAGGGCAAGAGCCCCTCCTGCACCCTGACATTGGCCCAGGGATTCCTGAAGCTCACTCTCCTTCTCACCTCAGCTTGGAGATGGCCTTGCTGGACTTCTTTTGGAAAACCCACCCAAACACTGGAGATGCTTCAAACACACATTTGAAGTTCACAGCTTTCCTCAAAGAAGCCTGGGAACTGTAGTTTGCAAGGGTGCTGTGAACTGTGGCTCTGGGAGGGGAGAACTACATTTCCCAGGATTCTCTGGGGGAGCTGATGGGCGTTAAATGTGTGTTGGCAATGCTTCAAATGGATTCTTTGCAGTTCATCTCATTTTTCTTGCCTGTGCTTCAAACCACGTCTATCCCCCCTGCGCTCGCTATAAAGGGCTTTAACTTTTCAGTGCTCTTTGTCTCTTTCTCTTTTGCTCCTGTTGTCTTTGCTCTCCTCTCTCGTTACTCTGCTTCTCTCAGACCTCTTATGATCCTGATTTTCTCAGCGTAGTTTCCTTGGCGCATTCCTCGGATTTGGCCCCTCCAAGCCCACCTCTCTTTCCCAGCTCCTCCCATTTGCTGAGACAACTCCAGGATGACTTACGGCTGGGGGGAGCAAGGAGGCCAGCCTTACCCATTTTGAGATTCACCCACCCGGCGTTTCTCACCCAGGGGCAGATCAAGGGAGTTCTGCCCCACTGCGCAGGGAGCAGAGGAGGCCCAAAGTCACCCCCATGAATTGAGAAGGTGCTGCAGTGTTCTTTCCACCCTGTGATGTTACAAAGGATTCTGGGATGCACCTCAGAAGGGGGCAGAATCAATTGCCAGCTGTTCTTTGGGGGGGGGCTGAAAGCAGTGTGTCATCTCCCCCTCTGGCAGTACCTTGCTTGTCTCCAGTGAGCACCCAGATTTTAATCTGCGCTTTCCCCAAGGTCTCAATTGTCTGTGGGACACCGTCTTGCAGCTTGTCCTCGATGGCCGTGGCACCAAGTAACTGCAGAAAGGGGGGGGTCACAAAGGGGTGCTCTGAAAGGGGTGACCAACGGACACCCAGTGAAGTTCGGGGCCCACCCAGACTTTCACTTATCCTGCTGCTTCCCTCCAGGAAAACCCGCCCTATAGCGAGTTGAATTGGAGCAAATGACTGCTGCGTTTTCTGTGGATTGATGTTTGTTCTGATTCAACACTAGAGAGCAGGTTTTCTGGGGAAAGTGGTGAGGCAAACAAAAAACCACTCAGACTCCTGCCTTCTAAGCATGGAACATGGAAGGACAGGTTGAAAGATTCAGGATGGATGGAAGAAAAATCCTTCATCACGCAGTGCAGGGTTAAACTGTGGCTCAAATCCAGTTTGTAGTGTTATACGAATTCTAAGGTCCTATACATATATAAAATAAATGTTCATAAATATACAAGGCAAACACATACATAAGTATATAAACCACGTGTCTGAAACAGTAAAGAAGAACAATCCTGAAGCATTTTGACTCTCCCAGCAACCTCAACTATTTCTTTGCAGTAAGGGAGGAAAATGGGGAAAGCCTTCCCATTGTGTTTTCGCTTACAGATCCTGTCTTAAGGGCATATTTGTGTATGGATAGTATTTCGAAGAATTGATGCTTTTGAATTATGGTGCTGGAGGAGACTCTTGAGAGTCCCATGGACTGCAAGAAGATCAAACCTCTCCATTCTGAAGGAAATCAGCCCTGAGTGCTCACTGGAAGGACAGATTGTGAAGCTGAGGCTCCAGTACTTTGGCCACCTCATGAGAAGAGAAGACTCCCTGGAGAAGACCCTGATGTTGGGAAAGATGGAGGGCACAAGGAGAAGGGGGCGACAGAGGACGAGATGGTTGGATAGTGTTTTCGAGGTTACCAGCATGAGTCTGACCAAGCTGCGGGGGGCAGTGGAGGACAGGAGTGCCTGGCGTTCTCTGGTCCATGGGGTCACGAAGAGTCGGACACGACTAAACGACTAAACAACAACAACAACAGTATTTACCACCTCAAAGGAATGGTCAGTCTACCAGAAAAGGCAATTGATAAGGCCTTATCAGGTATCCTGGCAGACAGGAGAGAAGCAACACTCTCAAATTTCTGCTGGGGACAGCCTTCTTCTGTGATGTATGAATGATGTTTTGGGGGGTGGTCTTGAGCTACAGGGGAGGCAATTTCAAAAGTCTATATAAGAACTGCGTGGGAGTGGGGAGAGCACCCTGTTGCAACAGTTTAATAAAGATCAGGCTTACAAGCTGCTTTGCTTCTCAATATTCTCTGGTTTGCATCTGTTATTTTTCTTCTACCAATAGGGAACCTATTTTAGGACTCTATACGGGCTCTTGGGTACCCCATAAGGAATAAAGGAGCAGTTTTTTCTTATAACAGTAGGTTTCCACAGGCAGCTGCTCAGCCACGATGAGAAGAGGATGCCGAACTGGATGAGCCATTGGTCTTATGTTCTTATGACCTCCTAGAAGACAATCTGGCCCAGCGGAGCCCTGGCTGGCTCCATTCCGCCAGCCTGTGGGGCTCCAGGGAAGCGTCCCAGATGAAGGCGGCTCAGGAAGGCGCTTGCAAATGTGCTCGCACATGGACTCTTAAAATGCAGGAGCAGGAAGGAGCCACGCATCATTGCGAGTCCAGCCCCAGGGCTCAACAAAGAGCTTTTTAATGAGTGGAAAATCAGAAAAGGAAAAGAGATGCACACACTGAAAGGGGGAAGAAGGACATCTCTCCACTGGGGCAGCGAGAATCAGGCAGCATCTGAAAGGCAAAGCCAGGAAGGCACCAAAGGCAGAGGGCTCTACTTTCCTGTAACTCGAACCCACTGCTTTGGGTCCTTACCTCTGGAGCAAGAGAAAGCAAGCCTGCTTGTTATGTTATGCTTCATTGCCATGATTCTTTTTTTGAATGGGTTGACTGTTTAGAAATACTCGGAAATATTAAAATAAACAAGTAACAACGGCATTCCAAGCCGCTTAAGTTGCAAGGCTGATAGAATCACAGAATTGTAGCGCTGGAAGGGACCTCAGGGGTCATCTAGTCCAACCCCCTGCAAGGCAGCAATCTCAGCCAACCCTCACCCTGGCTGACCAATCCCTATTTGCTCCTGTTCGGTGTCTGAGCCTTGAGCGCCTGGCTTCCCTCCTGGGCACCCCCACCTACTATCAGGTCTTTCTCGATTTCTTCGTACAGCTCAGACAGCTTCTCCTCTCGGTCCTGCAGGGCTGTGCTGGCTTCGTGGTGACGCTTCTGCCAGTCGGCAAAGGACTTCCTCTCCAGGTCCTTGTAGGCCACGACCAGCGTCCGGAGACCTTCCCCTGCAAACTCCTATAACAACAACAATAATAATAGTTTATTATTTATACCCGCCCATCTGGCTGGGTTTCCTCAGCCACTCTGGTCGGCTTCCAACAGAACACTAAAATACAACAAGGGCTTCCTTCAGATTTCTTCTAAAAGTTTGGTAGTTATTTTTCTCTTTGACATCTGGTGGGAGGGCGTTCCATAGGGCAGGCGCCACCACCGAGAAGGCCCTCTGCCTGGTTCCCTGTAGCTTTGCTTCTCGCAATGAGGGAACCACCAGAAGGCCCTCGGAGCTGGACCTCAGTGTCTGGGTGAACGATGGGGTGGAGACACTCCTTCAGGTATACTGGACAGAGGCCGTTTCAAGGTCAGCACCAACACTTTGACCTGTGCTTGGAAACGTACTGGGAGCCAATGCAGATCTCTCAGGACCAGTGTTATGTGGTCTTGGAGGCCGCTCCCAGTTCCCAGTCTAGCTGCCACATTCTGGATTAGTTGTAGTTTCCAGGTCACCTTCAAAGGTAGCCCCACATAGAGCGCATGGCAGTAGTCCAAGCGGGAGATAACCAGAGCATGCACCACTCTGGCGAGACAGTCTGCGGGCAGGGAGGGTCACATCCTGCATACCAGATGGAGCTGGCAGACAGCCACCCTGGACACAGAATTGACCTCCATGGACAGCTGTGAGTTCAAAATGACTCCCAGGCTGTGCACCTGGTCCTTCAGGGACGCAACTGAGCACAGGAGGGGTCAGGGGAAAGGAGCTCCACAGAGACTCCCCTTCTTAAAGCTCCCTCTTTGTGTGTCTCACGAAGCCCCCAGGGGGTGGGCTGGGGTGAAGATGAAGCCGCAAGGGCATCGCTCTGGGGAGGCTCTGCATGCAAACTCTGCTGCCAGCTTACTTCCAAGTACTCGGTAGTCTCCTCCTTAAGAGGTACACAGGAAGGGTGCAGGAGTTCGTACAGGATCGTGTCCGCCCCTTTGCAGTACAGGGTCACCTTGCCGTCGGGGCGACGCACTGGGAAGAAGGGAAGAAGGTCAGAAAATGAGAGGGTGCCCAGAATCGCTCCCCACCCTGGACAGACACACGACACGCAGGCAGAGAGTCAGAGATGGCTGGCGGGAGGGTTTGTCCCCTATTATGTATTGAGTTGTCTTTGCCAACTGGTTGGACAGTGTTCTTGAAGCTACCAGCATGAGTTTGACCAAAGTGCGGGAGGCAGTGGAAGACAGGAGTGCCTGGCGTGCTCTGGTCCAGGGGGTCACGAAGAGGCGGACACGACTAAACGACTAAACAACAACAACATGTATTGAGTTGAATAGGATCCAAAATGCAGCAGTCTGATTGGTCCTAGAACAATAGGATTCAGAATGCAGCAGTCTGATTGGTCCACAGGAGCCACCCAAACCAGCTCCAGGTGGAAGTGAATCCGCAACCTGATTGGCCTACAGGAGAATCCCGGAATTAGCCAATCACGTGGGGCCCATTGTGTAAATAATGTACATAAAGCAGACATTCTGGAGGAACTTCCATTCCCCCTCACCACTGTGAGCTGAATAAAGAGCATGAAATCCAGTCTCGACTCCGAGTATATTTCATCCCCCTTCCTTCAAAGATCTAGTCTTCCTGGATGGAAGGGCCAGAGCGGCTCAACAGCAGAGCATCTGCTTGGCATGCAGAAGGGGAGGAGCCCTGCCTGAGGTCCTGGACGACTGCTGCCCGTTGTCACTGCAGACCACACTGAGTGAGCTGTGCCAATGGGCAGAAGCTTCTTAACTGTAGGGCATGGCATCTCTCTCTCTTCTGGGGTTTTCTCACGCAGTCCCTCCAAGGGTGTCAGAACTGGAGCTCTTGCAAGACTCCAGCCCCCTAGAAGTTCCTTTTCTATAGCGAGCAGGTAGTGGAAATCGCTTTGCACCAATTCAGTCAAACTCCCGTCGAAAAAGTCTGCCCAGCTGGTTGACGCTGGTGGAAACAACTCAGCAAGAGCCACTCCACCAGGACACAAAGAGGAGACCCGGGCATGTGCAGAGTATTTCCCTGAGAACCAATCGCAGGCGAGGCCCGGGTTTGGGGGAGGGGAGGAAGGGGGCACACACCAATGACAGACATCCGCTTGCGCACATTGTTGAAATCCAGGATGGCCAGGAGCTTATAGACGATGGTCTTCCCCATTTCCACCACGGTGATGGTCTCTGGGGTCCGGGCGCGGAAGACGAAGCCAAAGTTCCGGGCGGCCGTCACCAGGGCCCCCTCGTCCGGAGACTGCGCCTGGTAGACCAGCTCACCTGCCAGGGAGGGCAAGGGGGGGGGGGGAGAGGCAGCGTCACTTGCAAGAGGGAGGCGGAAAAGTCCCAAGCGCAGCAACCGATTCGGGAGTCTTGAGGGAACAGGCGGCCAAGAAGAGACGCCCTTAAAGTTCCTAAAATGATGCCTGGCCTGGACAAAGGGGAGCAGGGAGAGGTTTTCTGCAGGAGGCGGGAGCCAGACCCCCGAGGCCAGGACAGGGCCGGACTGAGGTTTGATGTGGCCCTCAGCTCCTGAAGCTCATGGGGCCCTTTCTATGTCCAGCTGTCCTTTGTCAACAACAAATTGTCACTGTTTTTTTGTGTTGAATAGATGCTATATGGTAATTTATGAACCTAATAGGTATCTCAAGTCATTTGCACATAACAAAATATGTATTTTATCAAAGTAATTGTTGAACTGAAATACAATTAAGAAGAAGTATATTAATAGTGAAATCATTATTAAGCTCTAACTTAAAATGATTTTTATTCATAAAAAACTTAATAATGCAAACACATTGGCATTTGGCAATAACAAAAGTTCCTTTAGAAACACAAGTTACAAAGACTCATAATTCAGCCCTTTGCACAGCCCTGCAACCAGTCCATGCAGAATGTGGGCACTCTATATATAGAAAGGAGCAAACCAGTGATATTTTAGGGAGCAGGCTAGCAGCTAGGGCCCAGGACTTACATCATAGGAGCCTACACAACACAAAACATGGTTGCTCTATGTAGGTTTTATTTTATTTGTTTCCCCCCCCTTATATTTTGGAAATGTACATCCAGTTTTTTTCCTTTACATTTTTTGGGCCCCCAAGAGAGTGGGCCCCTAAGCTTCAGCTTGTTTGGCTTATACGTCGATCTTCTTCATGCAGCACCCAGGGCTGATCCACACCTCCGTTTGCCTCCCTGCTTTCCTCGGGGGAAGCCTCATCTTTGGTGCTGAATCGGAACAAACAGCCATCAGCAGGCTGCCATTTGTTCCAATTTAGCACTAAAGAGCAGGTTAGAATCATAGAATCATAGAGTTGGAAGAGACCACAAGGGCCATCGAGTCCAACCCCCTGCCAAGCAGGAAACACCATCAGAGCACTCCTGACATATGGTTGTCAAGCCTCTGCTTAAAGACTTCCAAAGAAGGAGACTCCACCACACTCCTTGGCAGCAAATTCCACTGTCGAACAGCTCTTACTGTCAGGTTCTCCAGGGCAAAGGCAAAACCCATGCTTAGAAGGTGCAGGACAAGCAGAAGTGTGAGTGAGCTCATAGCTAACCCGTGGAACTCCCTCCTACTGCAGGCAGGGATGGCCACCAATTTGGATGGCTTTAGAAGAGGGTTAGACAAATTCATGTTGGAGGAGAAGACAACGGGTGGCTACCATGTTTTCTGCCTCCTTCTTCTGAATCACTGCTCTTTGGCTCGGATCCTGCTTGCGGGTTTCTGCTTGGCCCCTGTGAGAACAGGGCGCAGCTTCTGACCCATAAGGGCTCTTTTTATGTTCTCATGGGACCTTCAGAGTCCAACCCGCAAGAGCCCCCCAGCACAGCACCCCCAGGCGAGGTCCCCTCCTCTCCCCACAGGCCACACCGCTGCTCTGGGCCAGAGGTGCTGTCTCCCCACAGAATTGCAGAATGGGACCCTGAGGGACATCTAGTCCAGCCCCCTGCAAGGCAGGAGGCACAGCTCCCCCCTCCCCCTCACCTGGCTTCTTCTCTTCTGGCATCACCGTGTGGCAGAGAGAAAGGAGGCGGAAAAACTTGTGGGTGATGACATCTCCCGCCTTCACTTCCTCCACCAGGCTTTGGTCGTAGAAGGAGAATTTGGGGTCAGCGAGGGGGTTGTAGGAGAAGTCAACTTTTGGGGTACTCTGAAAGGGGGGGGGGCGAGAGAAAGGTTGCCACTATGAGAACTTCTCTGGGCTCATCTGCCTTCCTTCCTTCTGGCTGGAGAAAGACCATGAAAGACCACGCAGAGGCTCCTCGTACTTCCCAGGAAGCTGGTTGCTCTGGGGACCAGCCTGCCAAACTCCAGGGCAACGGCAGCCTTGACCCAGAAGGTCCAGAACTTCCCCCGAGAGAGGAAAGGAAGAAGGAAATTTCCAGGAGGGAAGCTCAAGGCACAAGGGGGGGAGTCGAAATTCCTTTTGTCCACTTCAGCCGCAACACTGGGACACGTCCTGGCAAGTGCCGGGCAGGGCTGGAACCACAACAATGCCCATTGGCCCTGCCTGCCACCCTTTGTGCCCCCTCGCAGCCCCTTACCTCCGTAATCTCCACCCGTTGTCCGTCCAAGTCAAAGACATCTCCTGTGGGCGAGAAGCACAGAGCCCAGCTGAGATGACAACAAACGCACACCTGGCTGTGAATTCCGGGCCTGGGCCAGTTTGTGCCAGCGGGACGACAGGGGCACCCGGGCACCTTTGGGACCCTGGCCAAGGATCTACAACTGCCCATTGGGAAGCAGGTGAGACACCAGGACGGCATTGAAAAACAGGTGCAGGTGTGGGGCTCCAGAAGGTCTGAATGGTTCCTGTATTGGCACTTTATTTATTTATTGAATTTATTTATTTATTGAATTGATATACCGCCCTATACCCGGAGGTCTCAGGGCAGTTCACAGAAAAGATCACAACATAAATAATCAGAATAAAAACAACAACCCAATAACACACACCCACACCGAAAAGAGCCACATTTTAAAAGGGTAAAAAAGGTAAAGGGACCCCTGACCATTAGGTCCAGTTGTGGCTGACTCTGGGGTTGCGGCGCTCATCTCGCTTTACTGGCCCAGGGAGCCGGCGTACAGCTTCCGGGTCATGTGGCCAGCATGACTAAGCCGCTTCTGGCAAACCAGAGCAGCGCACGGAAACGCCGTTTACCTTCCCGCCGGAGTGGTACCTATTTATCTACTTGCACTTTGACGTGCTTTTGAACTGCTAGGTTGGCAGGAGCAGGGACCGAGCAACGGGAGCTCACCCCGTCGCGGGGATTCGAACCGCCGACCTCCCGATCGGCAAGTCCTAGGCTTTGTGGTTTAACCCACAGTGCCCCCGTGTACCCATTTAAAAGGGTATAGGATGTCAAACAGATCAACAAAGGCCTGGTTAAAAAGGAACATTTTTGTCTGGCGCCTAAAGGTGTACAATGAAGGCGCCAGTCGAACTTCCCTAGGGAGAGCATTCCACAGATGGGGAGCCACTGCAGAGAAGGCCCTGTTCTCGTGTTACCACCCTCTGGACTTCTCAAGGAGGAGGCACACGAAGGAGGCACACAGAAGATGATCTCAGGGTCCAGGTAGGTTCATATGGGAAGAGGCGGTCCTTGAGGTATTGCAGTCCTGAGCTGCTTAAGGCTTTATAGGTCAAAACCAGCACTTTGAATTGGGCCCAGAAACTAATTGGTAGCCAGCGGAGTTGGACAAGGATTAGTGTAATATGCTCAAACTATTTTGCTCCGGTGAGCAACCTGGCCGCTGAATTCTACACCAGCTGAAGTATCCGAACCATCTTTCCTTCCCCCAAGCCACCCATGCTGACTGGGACTAACGGATGAACAAAATCTCAGGGGGGGGGGGGGGGACGACAGCAGGCTGGCAAAGGGTCCATATTCCAAAGGAGCAAAAAAGACTTTTAATGTATGCAACGACAGCCGCAGGGATGTTATTAGCCCAGAGATGGAAAGAAGACAAAGTCCCTAGCAGAGAAGAATGGCAAACTAAGCTCAGGAACCAAGAAGACCAAAGCTTTAATAAAGGATGGGGGGAAATTTACAATATATCTGGGAGACAGCTGTAAGCAGATGAAAGCATTAGCAGGATTGCAGTAACACAGATACTATGGACAAAATGGAGTGACATAAAATATGGATTCTGGAACAATATGGAATCGAAAAAGTTGACAATTGGAGCCATGGAGGGGAAGGTGCAGAGATTGGGAGAACTCCCTAAATATGGATATGTATTTTATATTGTTATAATCTTACACTTGTAAGATCAAATAAAAATTATTTCAAAGAGATGAACGGATGCAGCAGCCCCTGGAGAGCGCCCCGTACCATAGATCTTCCCGTTGATGCAGCACTTGTTGAAGACCATGATGTTCTGGGTGAGGGTCCCCGTCTTGTCGGAGAAGATGTACTTGATCTGCCCCAGCTCCTCGTTGAGGGTGGTGGTCCGGGCCTGGGCAGGGGTGTCATTGAGGGGGTAGTACATCTTGCGGTCCCACTCGATGTAGAAGCTGTTGCCCAAACGGATGATCTCTACGCTGAACGAGAGGAAGGAGGGGAGACCAAGGAATGGGCTGGAGACCTGGCAGAAAAAGCTTCCTGGCGCTTGGGGTCCCTTTGCAAGCTGCAAGAGGCCATTGAAGATGCTGCTTCCGGGGGGGGGGGGGGATCAGCGGGTGACCCGTGTGCAGCCTGTGCACACAGAGAGGCAGTGCGGTGCAGTGGTTAGAACGCCATGCTAGGATTTGGGAGGCCAGCTTTCCAGGCACCACTTGAGCATGCTGCTCCCTGGACAACCTTGGGCCAGGGTCGCCGTCTCTCAGCCTACCTCGCAGGGTTAATGCGAGGACCAAAGAGAGGAGAGAGAACTCTGCACACCCCCTTGAGCAACTTGGAGGAAGGAGGGTGGGACAGAAACGCAGTCCATAAACTGCAGCACAAGCGCATGCTGGGAAGCCGGAACCGGCTGCTCCCTCAAGGAAAAGGCATTCCTAGGTGTCTGGCCAGGGACTTCGGCTCCATCTCCCTCACCCCCTGACCTTCCCCTGACACAGAAGTCACAAGCACCTCTCTGGACCCCATGACGTACAGTGGTCCCTTGGTTCTCAAACGCCTTGGTACTCAAAAAACTTGGAACCCAAACACTACAAACTCGGAAGTGTACCATTTTGCAAACCTTATTCAGAAGCCGAACGTGCGCCATTTTGAGTGTTACACTTCCAATTTGAGTGTTACACTGAGGTCTGTCTGTTTCTGCTATTTATTTTGCGTTTTTGTTTTTGCGGCTTTTTTGTTTTGTTTCTGTGACTGTGTGGAACCCAGTTCAGCTACTGATAGATTGATTGTGTGACTGCAGTACATGGTTTATTGCTTTCATTTTATGGACGAATGGTCTCATTAGATAGTAAAATTCATGTTAAATTGCTGTTTTAGGAATTGTTTTCAAAAGTCTGGAGCGGATTCATCCATTTTGCATTACGTTCTATGGGAAAGCACGCCTTGGTTTTGGAACAGACTTCTGGGACGGACTAAGTTTGAGAACCAAGGTACCACCGTAAGGGCGATGCCGCATCCACTGTGAAGAAGGAAGCGGCTGAGTCGGAGCCTGGGCATAGCGCCATCATTACGGAGTCAAAGGAGAGTCACAGAGCTCCTTCAAAAAGCTCACCAGCCTTGCCAACGAGGTGGTTCCTCCTTCCCCCACCCAAGGGTTGGGCTGCCAGAGCACACTGCCTGCCCTGGTTGGGCAAGAGGAGGAAACACGCCAGAAGGGGGGGGCTGGCCCCCTTGGTGCCTTTATTGGTGCCCAGAAAGCGAAAGTCGGGCTGGAGGAGCAGTGCATGCTGGGACATCTCCCACTCCTTTCAGCTCACACTTGGACTGGCCTCTTCCTTAAACTCAAAAATCCCAAATGCAGTAGCTTCCTCCAGTGGCGGAGGAAGGGAGCAGTAGGGGCAGGTCACCCCGGGTACCATCACTGAGGGGGTGACAAAATGCTGGGCAGCACTCACCGTGGGGCCTGCAGTGCGCCCCAGCCACACATCTCTCCCCCAGCTGTAGGGTAGCTGAGTGGGAGGAGGCGGACAGACTCCTTGGAGGCCCCACAGAGCATCCTGCCCCAGCTGGCCCCACCCCCATGGGTGGTTGGCCCCGCCCCTGGGCGCAGGGCATGAATGCCACCCCGGGCACCTGATCGGCTTGCTCCACCGCTGACTTCCTCATAGAGGAGTCATGACAACCTCTTGATCTTTGGGTTGCCGTTTTCTGAACTTTTTAATATTCTTTTTCAGGCAATGCAACCAGAACTGTACACAGTGGGTTGTAGCCAATGTTCCATCTACTCAGAGTAGACCTATTGATATTAATGGAGCCGAGCGAGTCATCGCAACGGCTCTGGTCTGGGTAGAAGTAACTTCAGATACAATCCCAAGTGCATTCGCAGCATTGATTTGCATACAGTGGTACCTCTGGTTACAAACGCTTTTGGTTACACACACTTCACGTTACGAGCTCCGCTAACCTGGAAGTAGGTGCTGCTGGTTGCTAACTTTGCCCCAGGATGCGAGTGGAAATCACACACCAGAGGTGTGCATGCAGCGGGAGGCACCATTCGCGAAAGCGAGCCGCAGGATAAGAACAGTTTCCGGTTATGAACGGGCCTCAGTTCGTAACCAGAGGTACCACTACAACGGTATTACAATCTTGACAGTCTCGTTTCCCGTTCCTTTCCCAATGCTCCTGAGTGTGGCCGCACATGGAGTCCCCATCGCCACATCTGCCCTGCCAGACCAGACCCCGTGAGGGTAGAGGCGCATGAGGACACGATGGCTTGTGACTCTTGAGCCCTCCACCTTTGGGACTGGAATGCCAAACGTCTCACCGAAGGACAGTAGGGAAGACTGTCAGGAGTGTGTGCAGGAGCCAGGCTCTGTGACCAGTAGGGCTTCGCAGGCCTGGTGGCAAGAGCTGGGAAGGGATATAAGGTCAGCATTTCCCTTTGGCTCTTTGCCACAGCAACACGCTTCCTGCCTTGGTGAGTTTGGCTTCTTGCTTCCTGATCCTCGGACCTTGGCTTCTTGACTCCTTGCTTCTCAACCCTCGGACCCTTGGCTTCGTGGTTCCCTGCTCTCGACCCTCGGACCCTTGACTTTGTGACTCCCTGCTTCCTGGCCCTCAGACCCCTGGCTTCTGGACTCCCATTCCTGCTCGCACTCCGCCATCTTGCCTCCAGTCCCGACGTCCTCAGCCGGGACTTTGATCGCCCGTAGACCGGACCGTGACAAAGACACATACACATACACAGCGGTGCAAAATGGGCCGTTTGGGAGCTGGCGCAGAACACGTGCCTCCCCCCCCCCCACTTACCTGACGTAGAGGGAGATGGGCACGACCGTGTTGAGGATGATGACGTAGGACCAGAACATGAGGAAGGCGGAATAGAAGGCCGAGTGGACGTCGTGCGGCCAGGGCAGGTAGACCTGGAAGGCAGAGCCTCTCTTGTACTCCCAGATGCTGTTGCCAATGGCCAGCACCGAGCACATGGCGGCCAGAAGAACAAAGATCTGCAAGGAAAAGGGGAGGGAAGAAAGCAGAAGAACATCTATGTCCCACTGTATAGATACAGAGTTTGTGTCAAAGAACATTGTCAAAAGATGATATACAATGAAATGAAAAAAATGTTTAAAATAACTTTTGTTAAAAAAACCAGAAGCATTTTTATTAGGAATCAGAGGCGCCGATATCCCAAAGGAGCATAAAAGTCTCTTTGTGTATGGAACAACAGCTGCCCAGATGTTACTAGCCCAGAGGTGGAAAGAAGATAAAGTCCCCACCAGAGCGGAATGGCAAACCAAGCTGATGGACTCTGCCGAGATGGCAAAACTGATTGGAAAACTCAGATATTAAGTGGACAAAAACTTTATAAAAGAATGGGAAAAAATTATCAGTTATTTATGAGACTTCTGTAAGCAGAAGGAAGGAAACACTGACAGGATTTTGATTTCACTTGTAGTCTAACGAATACTATGGACATTATGGATTGAGATAAAAGATAGAGTATGGAAGAATATGCAGTTGTAAATGTTTAAAATGGGACCCCATGGAGGGGGTGGGGGGAAGTCGTGAGACTCGGGGAATCTCTGTATATGGATTTATGTCTGGATTTTTATAACCTTGTATTTGTAAAATCAAATAAAAATGATTAAATAAAAAAAAAGATAGCTAATCCATGAAATAATCCCCCCCCCATGCCAGTAAATTTCTAACCCTACTCCCTAAATCTACCATCTACTGATGTGAGGAACCTTAGTTGCTGCCTGGTCCTTGCAAAGAAGGAGGGAAGGAATAATTGATTTCTGAGTCTCTTATGAATAAAGTCCATGCGTGGCCCCCTTTGCTGCTATTCTCATGCCCTGAGAGATGGAGTGAAGCCGCCGTTCGCACTCACCACCAGCACCAAGAAGTTCATCAGGCGATCAATGCTGGTCCTTTTGAACGTGGTTCTTCCGCTGTTCTGCATCAACTTGGTGTCTGGCCCTGGCAGTTGAAACAAAAGTCTGTTTTTTTGTTGCACGGTCGGATTTTAATTTCCAGATCAAAGCACCTCCTGGGAGGCAGGAGACCCTGACAAATGGCAGCCATTGATGGATTTGAGGGAAGGCAAAGGCAGGCAGCATTTTGCCCAAAGGAGAAGCAGACACACCTGCGAGAGTCGGCCCCCTTTCAGGCTGCAGAAGGGGCAGAGGGACCCCACTGCACAAAGCCACCAGGTGGGATCGGCTCTGGGCATCCTGGGCCCTGTGGGAGATGCAGGTGCTTTGCAGAATCATAGCAGTGCAGAGTTGGAAGGGACCCTGAGGTTCATCTAGACCAACCCCTGAAATGCAGGAATCTAGGGAAGGGAGGCGCTTGGCAGCCCCATAAGCAGTGCCGGAAATAATAATAATAATAATAATAATAATCTTTTTTTATTTATACCCCGCCCATCTGGCTGGGTTTCCCCAGCCACTCTGGGTGGCTTCCAACAAATATAAAAAATACATTAAAACATTAGTCATTAAAAACTTCCCTAAACAGGGCTGCCTTCAGATGTCTTCTAAAAGTCAGATAGTTGTTTATTTCCTTGACATCTGATGGGAGGGTGTTCCAAAGGGCAGGAGCCACCACTGAGAAGGCCCTTTGCCTGGTTCCCTGTAACCTCACTTCTTGCAATGAGGGAACCGTCAGAAGGCCCTCGGAGCTGGACCTCAGTGTCCAGGCTGGAAGATGGGGTGGAGATGCTCCTTCAGGTATAAGGTAAACAAGCTATAGCTTAGGGCCCCCCCAAAAAAATTAAAGGGAAAAAACTGTATGTACATTTCCAAAACATAAGAGAAAAAACAAATAAAATAAAACCTACTTACAGCAACAGTGTTTTGTGTTGTGTATGGACCTATTAAGTCCATAAATTACCATATAGCATATATCTGACACATAAAATCAGAGACAATTTGTTGTTGACAAAGGACAGCTGGACCTAGAAAGGGCCCCATGACCTTCATGAGCTGAGGGCCTCCTCAAACCTCAATCTGGCCCTGGACACCAGCCAGGCTCTTTTCTGTGCCCCCCAGCTGTGGGCAAAAGACCCCTTTCGAGAGCTAGAGGACACAAACCCCCAATCCCAGTGAGAGGGGCTTTTACATGGTTACACCAGAGACGTTTGGTCCCTTCCTCCTGCTTCTCTCGGCCACCTGCTCTTACCTGCAAAGATGACCAGTCCGAAGCACCAGTCCGTGTTGCGGATGGTGCAGCCCCTCAGCAGCATCTTCTCGTTGTCCAGGGCGTACTTCTCCCCCTTGAAGAGGAGGGTCCCCATAAACTTGTCCAGCTTGTTGTTTGGTGCTTCACACTTGATCTCGCCTGCAGGCAAAGAACAGGCGCTCTGAGTCGGCACCGTCCACTGCTGGCCAGAGTCCCAGGCCGAGCCTGGAGATCTGGGTGGACATCAGATCTACTGCCCTTTCTGTTGGGATGGAGGCAAACCCAGGAGCAGAGAGGAGCTCGCAGCAGGGAGGGGGCCGGAGGGCCTCCCCCTTTTTGCTCCCAGCCACCCTGCAAGGCTGAGGGTCAGTCCCTGGCAATGAGCTTCATAGCCAGGCAGAGATTTGAACTCGGGCCTCGGTGGTCCACCGCCAGCACTCTCTCTGATGCGTTTCCTCTTCTCCCCATTAGGAACAGCAGCTGCCCAGAAGGCACTCAGGTGAGCTCAGGTGCTCTTTGCCCTCTCACAGCAAATGACAATAGTATTAATAATATTAATAATATTAATAATAATAAATTTTATTTATACCCCGCCCTTCAGAAAACCAGGCTCAGGGCAGCTAACAACAAATTTAAAACACTTAATTGTAATACAACATAGAAGCAGCATAAAATACAGTATAAAAACATGAATAACCATAAAATTCAAAGTTCAGAAATCAATTTTGGGGAAATCCATCCAATAAGCATTAGATAGTCACCAGGGCTAGCTGGCTGAATTAGTCCTTGGGCCAGCGAGGAGACCAGGGGAGAATTAGCTGTGGGGTCCCAGAGCAGGTAAACTTCATAAAAGGGGAGGAGGAGGGAAGAGAAGGGAAATAAAAGATCAGGCTGAATTCAAATTAAAGGCCAGGCAGAATAGCTCTGTCTAACAGGCATGACGGAAGGAGGTTAAATCCTGCAGGGCCCTGGCCTCATGGGACAGAGCATTCCACCAGGTCGGAGCCATCACTGAGAAGGCCCTGACTTCCTTAGGACCTCTAAACTATGGTTATTCATGGACCTTAAGGTCCTCTGCAGGGCATGCCAGGAGAGGCGGTCCCGTGAATATAAGGGCCCTAAGCCACAAAGGGCTTTAAAGGTCAAAACCTGTGATTCCTGCAGAGGGTTGGGCTAGATGACCCTCGGGGTTCTCTTTCAGCACTACAGAGCTAGGATTCTATGCAGCTCTGCCTGCTGACAGTATCAGCATCAGGAGAGCAAAGGCTGTGAGGCCACCCCACACTCCACCGAGGGTCAAGGGCCTGTGTGTCCTTAGCCTCAGGTTACCAGATTTTTTTCAATGAATCCATTGAAATGAGTCGGAATGACAGGATTTTGCCAGGGGACTGATTTGTAAATCTGGGGACTGTCTCCGGGAAACAGGGACGTCCAGTAACCTTGCCTTAGCCACATGCCAGAAGGGGGCTCTGTAAGAGTCATTTCGGGTTCACCCCAAACAGCAGCCCAGGGGGGTCAGCATGGCAACATCCAAAGAAGGTGGGGTTTCTGCACCCTGCCCCCCCCACCTTGGTAGCTCCCCCCCGTTTGGTGCCGGGGCAGTACAACATTGGCTCTGTCCAAGGGGCAGGTGTGCAGGGCAGGGGGCTGGGCTGGAGACCCTCCCGGGAGGCAGCTGCAAAGCCTCTCTCCATCTCCAAGGAAAGGGAGCCCAGCGCCCGCAGCTGCCAGCCATCTCCTCAACCCGGCCAGCCCTGCCCCTCCTCTTGCACAGCTGGCATACCCACTCTCCGAGGAACACCAGGCGGACGGGTGCAAGCGAGGCCAGAGGGCAGAGTGGGACTAGGACCCAGAGGGGTGAAGTGAAGCAGGAAAGGACTCGGAAGAGAAGCAAAGAGAGCAAAGATCTGCAAAGAGAAAGGGGGGGTGAGGGAAAGAAACAGGCAGAAAGCAACACAGGGTCCTCTCCACCCCCACCCCACCCCCAGCCTGCGGACAAGCCAAGGCACCCATGCCAACGCCCGGCTTGGGTCCTGTGTGAGCACACATGACCAGGCACCAGGTGCCACTCAGCGCAAGACATCTCTGTGGGGAGACAAGGAATTCTAGGCAAACTTCTGCCCCCCCCCCCATGCCTGGCACACAAAGTGCTCCACCATCCTGGGCAGCTTCCGCAGGGAAGACCTCTTTGGCTTTCTCCTAGTGGGGCAGCAATAGACCTGCTGGCACCTTTGCGGAGCTAAGCAGGGTCCAGTATAGTTTCAAATTGGGCGGGAGACAGCATGTTGAGATTCCTACGGTCACACGGGGCATTTACTGCAGAAGAGCAGTGGCGTAGCGTGGGGGGTGCAGGGGGGGCCGGCCGCACCGGGCGCAACATCTGGGGGTTAGGGAAATCCACGGGTTAGGGGGCGCAAATGCACGGGTTAGGGGGCGCAAATTACTTGCCTTGCCCCGGGTGCTGATAACCCACGCTACGCCACTGCAGAAGAGCCACACTTTTCTTCACTCATCATGATCCAAACATCCCTCTCCTACATTTTCCCACCAGAGCTCAGAAAACCAGTTTTTCTTAAATGCACACAGAATGGAATAGCAGTGCAATTTCCCCAGGTGCAGTTGACGCGTTGTGCGCCAGCTCAGTAACATTTCTGGCCAGCTGTGACCTGTGTCAATTGTTGTACCCAGTTCCTTCTCTATGGTCTCTGTCCCTTTCCTCCTCCTCTAGGAATCAATTCTATCACTTTAACCCTGCATTTCCAAATATCATTGGCACAAAATATCACCGTTTGTTTTCTCCCCCACTAGTGTGCCAGATTGTGCCAAAGGGGCAGAGGCTGTGGCTCAAGGGTAGAGCATCTCCTTTGCATGCAGAAAGCTCCTCCCGTCCAGGTGCTTTTAGGACCCCGCATCCCATCAGCCCCAGCCAGCAGGACTAATGGTCAGGGCTGAATGGAGTGGGATTCAGTTCCATCTGGAGGCACACAGGGTCCCCAAACTGCTGGCTTCAGACCACCTACAGAATGGTTCATGTTTTCTGGGTCACTGCTGAGATCCCTCGAGAGTCCAGGACTGAAATGTCCAAAGGGCTAATTTGACTTTCTGGTGTACAGGATCCCTGCACAACAGCTTCAGACAACACAAGGCAGGTGGTTGAAGGAAGCTGAATGGCAGGTTGCTATCAGTGCAGAAGGGTGGGCCTCAACGTGGATGATGCCTCCTTTTAAATTGGCCTCGGCAAAAGAGGTGGCACTTAAAATAGGGCGAAAATGGCACCTCACCCGCCTATACGGGTAGCCCATAATAGCTCCTCCTACGCACCAAACGGCTGGAGGGGGTGCAGAATGCTGTGGGGTGGCCATGTGGGAAAGTGGCTCGGTTCTGCGAGGAAGAATCTGTCCAATTAAAAAAGCAATTGCTGGACAAAATGTCCGGATCTGGCTCTCCTCAATCTTTTCACGGGAGACAAAATTAACTTGCAGCTCAAAACTCTAGTTAGTTCTCTTTCTGCTTGTAGCCAGGCTGATAATGGAAGAACTCAGGGCTCATTCACACTGCTACTGCTTTCCCCCAGGAAAATCTGTGCTCTGGCGCTGAATTGGAACGAACAGCAACTGGCTTTTCTCCAGATGGGCAGAAGAGCAGGCTTTCTGGGGGGAAGTGGGGGACAAGGGCAAAAAAACTCAGACCGGTGGCTGGAAGGTACAGGGCAGGAGGAAAACTGCCTGGATCCGTGCTTTCTAGCAATGGAGAGGTAGAAGTCTGGATGAACCCCCAAAGGGGCTTCTCTGATCATTGGAACAATAAACTATGTCAAAGAGCACTTACGGAAGAATTAAAGAATAAAATAAAATTGGCACAAAGCTTGAAGCCCAAAGACTCCTTTGTAAGTGATTGGCACAGCTTGGCCATGTGCATGGCTAAAATGGAGGCTCACATTATAAAACTTTTTGCTTCATTGAAACTGTTCATTGCCTTCTCTATAGATAGAAGTCTGGGATAATAGCTTATTATGTTTCTGGGATGTTATTTGGTACAGACTGTCCAAGCACCAGCTTTCGGTGTCGGGTGGGATATGTCATTATTTTTCTGTATGACGTTATCTGCTGAAATATATATTTTTAATATATATTGAAAAATGGTTGGTGGGCCAATCTGACCTTCTGGCACAACCCCTACAGCTTCAGGCAACGCTGGAGAGAGCGTCCCCTCCAGGGGCAGAAAGTGATCCATGTTTCTCTGCCTCAAAGCATTCAGGGAAGAGCTGCCTCCATCCCAGAATATTGCTTCCTCTCCACTTCCCTGAATAGCACCAGAAAACCAAAGCGATAAAAACAGATGCAAAAGGTCATCCACACACACACACACCCCATCCTGGCCTCACACCCATTGTTTATTCCCAGACTCCGGAGAAAATGTGGCATCTGCAAATCGCTTGTTTAAGCCTTGGACAGGGAATGGAAGGGTCAAGCCAACAGCCCAGGAATGAGAGGGGGAAACTCTGGGCAGTGGCCCAAAAAACCACCCCGTCCAAGGGATTTTGCTGGGGTTAAAATGCCTGCCAAAAGGACATTTTAAAAACCCAACAACTGCTAAGCAAAGACTTTGAAATATCCCTGGGAACCTCCAGGCCCCTGAAGACGGAGGGATCTGCACCAAGAATTATTATTATTATTATTATTATTATTATTATTATTACCCTGCCCACCTGGCTGAGTTTCCCCAGCCACTCTGGGCAGCTTCCAATTGAATGTTAAAAACAGTACAGCATTAAATATTTAAAACTTCCCTAAACAGGGCTGCCTTCAGATGTCTTTTAAAGATAAGATAGCTGCTTATTTCCTTCACATCTGAAGGGAGGGCGTTCCACAGGGCGGGCGCCACTACCGAGAAGGCCCTCTGCCTGGTTCCCTGTAGCTTTGCTTCTCACAATGAGGGAACCGCCAGAAGGCCCTCAGCGCTGGACCTCAGCGTCCGGGCAGAATGATGGGGGTGGAGACGCTCCTTCAGGTATACTGGACCGAGGCCGTTTAGGGCTTTCAAGGTCAGCAACAACACTTTGAATTGTGCTCAGAAACGTACTGGGAGCCAATGTAGGTCTTTCAAGACTGGTGTTATATGGTCTTGGCGGCCGCTCCCAGTCCCCAGTCTAGCTGCCGTGTTCTGGATTAGTTGTAGTTTCCGGGTCACCTTCAAAGGGAGCCCCATGTAGAGCGCATGGCAGTAGTCCAAGCGGGAGATAACCAGAGCATGCACCACTCTGGCCAAACAGTCCGCAGGCAGGTAGGGTCTCAGCCTGCGTACAGGAACTCATTTTTTTTTTCTGGCATATGAACACGCAAACTGCCTTAGGTAAAAAAAGGCCACCTGTCCCCCTTGCCCAGCGCTGCACCTTCTCCTGTCCCTTCATTGGCACAGTTTCTGCCAAGGACTGAACCGCAGACCTCGCACAGGGCAGTTGCCTTGCCCTGGGATGAGGCCCCCCCCAAACCACATGGGCCTCCCTGCCCCATCCTAAGTCCTTTTTGTTCTGCAGAGCAAGGCTGAGCTGCAAGAGTTGCTTTTCCCTTCCTCATCTTCAGGCAAAGCTCCCCCAAATCTGAGCTGTCCAGCGCCAGGTCCCCTGGCCCACAGTGGCCCCCGGGGTTCCTTCCAATTCTAGATGGATTCCCACTTCAACCACGGGCTTAAGGTTGATCTGATTCCGCTTCTTACTCCTGGTGTAGACACTCGAATCACAGAACTGTAGAGTTGGAAGGGCTCCCAAGGGTCATCTAGCCCAACCCCCAGCAATGCAGGAATTCCCTGGTGGGGAGGGGCACCATTTGTGGTTTGCCTCTGATGCCAAAAAAACCCACCATCTGGAGCATGTGTGCATCGAAGAGCAGCAGAGCCACCCCCTGTTGGCTGGAGCGTCAGGAGCCCCTCTCACCTGCAGCTCAGCTTCTGCCCCCCCCCGGGCTCCCCAGCCCCCCTGCTTGTGGGGCTGCCAAGCTCCTCCCTTGGGCACTCACCATCGAAGCTGCTCAGCGCCTGCAGATCCTCTCCCAGCTCAGCCGTGACGGTCAAGGCTTGCTTCACTTTCAGGTTGGTTTCCCTGCAATGAGAATTGGATCAGACGCAAAACCACCAAGGTCCTCCCTTCTCACGCTTGAGTTCCCTTTTCTCCCTTATTTTATTGAAAGTTCAGAAAGTGCATAATTATATGTGCACTAAACATTGTGAGACGTAAATAAGAGAGAGAGAGAAAGAGAAAGAGAACCCGTGTAGAAGGGAAAATAAAGGGGAGGGGACCCCAAACTCTCTACTTTACAAGGTTGTTCTTTGTACTTCACCAGATCTTAACCTATTACAGTATTTGTAAGAATGGATTCCAAATGTATCCTTTAATTTGTCTGTGGCAAGTCTGTGTTTATGTGCAAGTTGTTCCTACGTTGTGAGCTTGTATAAGTCTTCATTCCAATCATAGAAGGGAGCCACGTTTTTATTTTTCCAATTCATCAGTATCGGTCTGGAGTTCCTGCAGCTGACTGGTGGATCGTGCCCCCCCTCCCAATTTGGCCGCATCCTGCTCCTTGCAATGAGGGTCCCCAGCATGATCCTGCTTTGCACAATGGCTGCTGACTGCCAGCCATCATCCAGACAACCTTTTTCTTGAGCATTCATCCTGATTGTTTTGCACAAAGTTTGGACAGAAGTTGGTATCCAGTCCTTACTGATCGTTAGTTTGGCTTCATTTGCAGGGAGATTATGCAATAATGTGCATTCATTCCATTTTGCTTGTGGGATGCTTGTACATCGCTCTAACAATCCTTCCTTCCTTCCTTCCTTCCTTCCTTCCTTCCTTCCTTCCTTCCTTCCTTCCTTCCTTCCTTCCATACTTTTCTTTTTTAAAAGTTTTTATTTATACTTTTCAAGTTTATACATTTCATTAATATTATAATCAATTTAACATTGCAAAGTTTGACTTCCTTCCCCCCTTCCTGTGGTTCCTTAAGTTAATTTTTTAACATCTTCTGCATATCCAAGCTCAGTTAATTTGCTCATTTAATTATCTACTTTAAATATATACTCATATAAAATGGCAGTTTATTACAACAATCCTGCCAATGTTTTTATCTATTTGCAATTTATCTGTAAATATTTGATAAACCATTTCCATTCTTTTATAAAAAGTTCGTTATCTTGATTTCTTATTCTTCCGGTAAGTTTTGCCATTTCTGCATATTCCATAAGTTTTTATATCCATTCTTCCTTTGCTGGGACTTCTTTCCACTTTCCACTTTGGGGCAAGTAGCATTCTAGCACACACAAATAAATTTCTATACCATTTAGGTAGTTCTATCCCTATGATTCCCCAAAAAAAGCTTCTGGGTTTTTTTTTTTTACAAAAGTTATTTTAAATATCCTTTTCAATTCATTGTATATCATTTCCCAGTAAGCTTTGACCTTACCACAAGACCACGACATTTGGTAAAAAGAACGTTCTTTCTCTTTACATTTCCAACTCTTGTTTGATTCCTTCCATACTTTTCAATGCATTTCCTTATCGCTTTCCTAACTGCAAAAAGTCCATTTATTTTTCGAGGTGGATTTGTTGTGCTGGGGCAGCAGAGCACTTTAATCCAGTCCAGTCTGTAACCAAACAGCAGTACCCAAATACAGACGGTCATTTGCCCTCGCTAGATTCAACGTGCTGCCACCTGCCTTATTGCAGGGCAGATTCAAGGGTAAACCGTACGCGGAACGAGTCTGCCCCTGCGGCTTGATGGAGGTAGAAACTGTCTCTCATGCCTTGTTACTCTGCTGTTTCTATGGGGATATATGCTCAGTATTTATCACTCCTGTTATACAAAAATCTCCAAATGGATCCGAAATTCAATGTCTAAAACTCCTGGTAGAGGACAAGGATCTAGAGATTACACTAAGGGTGGCCAAATTCTGTGCGACTGCCATAAAACTTAAGGAACAAGCTGTACTACCAAAATGATGACGGTTTTAAATAACAATTTTAGGTTATATTAAAGTGATCAAGATTTAATATATATTTTTAACTACCGCTATATCTGAATTGTCTCTATTATACCCAATTGCAATTCAATGTATTCCTGTCGTGTTTTATGATTTTCCTGATATTGTAAGTGAGTCAGAAGTGGTCTGTGACCGTAATAATAAAATTCAAACAGCCCTGCAGACCCTCAGCTCCGGTCCTGCAAAGGCCCCCTTCTTTGTGTTTGCAACTTCAGGGCTGCCATTGCATCAGCAGCTGCTCCAGGGAGCGACAATACTCACCCATCCAGTTCGGCCGTCTCAATGTAGGTCAGGCTGTGGGGCTCACTGCTGGACAGCAACAGCACGTCTGCCTGGAGGGGAAGAACAGCGAGAGGCAAGAGTGACAGGAGACCCGGCTCTTGGGGCAGAGCGCATGGCGAGAGGCACCACCAACCTCCATCCATTCATCCTTCCTTCCCTCAAGAAAAAGCTCTCGGATTTTGCAACTCATTTCATGGGGCAAATAGAGCCTCCTATGAACTGTGGAACTCCCTGCCACAGGAGGCCGTGATGGTCCCCAAGTTAGATGGCTTTAAAAAGGGGGTTGGAGAAATTAATGGAGGATACAAAATCTATTGATGACTACTAGCTAGGTAAAGGTAAAGGGACCCCTGACTGTTAGGTCCAGTCGTGGACGACTCTGGGGTTGCGGCGCTCATCTCGCTTTATTGGCCGAGGGAGCCGGCGTACAGCTTCCAGGTCATGTTGCCAGCATGACTAAGCCACTTCTGGCGAACCAGAACAGCGCACGGAAACGCCGTTTACCTTCCCGCCGGAGTGGGACCTATTTATCTACTTGCACTTTGACGTGCTTTTGAACTGCTAGGTTGGCAGGAGCAGCGACTGAGGAACGGGAGCTCACCCCATCGCGGGGATTCGAACTGCCAACCTTCTGATCGGCAAGGCCTAGGCTCTGTGGTTTAACCCACAGCGCCACCCGTGTCCCTGGACTCAGCTATACAGCTGCAAATAAAACAATTTAAGTGTGTTTTAAGTGCAATAAACAATGTGACACTAGAAGGTGATGGTGAGGCTTATGGAAAATTCAATGTATTCTTTAAAATGTTTTTAAGAAAAGAATTTTTAGAACTTTTAAAAATGTCTGTAGATTCCACCTCTCTCTTTCCCTCTGTGCCTGAGGCAATCATGGAGAGCTGCTGCTTCCCTGTTTCACAGGGCAGGGGTCTGGGGTGCCCAATTGGGGGGACAAGAGTCCTTGAGCCAGAAGCAGCTCTGGAACTGTGTCTCCAAAGGAGTTCAAAGGCGCCTTTGTAGCCCCAGGAGTGGGGGGGGGGGGAGCTGGGCCAGGCAGCAGCACTCACCGTCACAAAGTTGTTGTTCTCCAACTTGATTATGTCCCCGACTTCGACATTCAGCCACAGATCATCCTTAAGGCTGGAAGAAAACCACACTTAATCAGCAGTTGTTGTTTTATTATGATTATTTCATAAAATTTCCATACCACTTGATTGTAAAAAAACAACAACCCCCAAAGTGGTTTACAAAGAGAATAAAACAATAAAATTATCAGTAAAAGCACTAAAACATTGGAAAAAATGTTGTCTGTTTTATCCTGCCTCTTATATTAGCAAATTCTGAAAAGGCTATTTAGCATTTGATGGACTCTGCTGCTCTTAATTCTCCGCAGTGCCTCAATTTTAATTTCAAGGGAAGGATGGATATCAGAGGAAATGTGTTTCCTAAGCCAATTACGAATAAATCCATTGGAAAGATAGGCAAAAGGTGAAGACAAGAGTAATGAGAAAAGAGACCCCACAGGGAGCCCTTCAGCCAGGGGGCGGGCCTGGCTTTGCAATGGGGCTGACAGAGACACCAGCCGCTTTGCCCCCTTCCCTGGTGGCTGAAGGGGGGCTGCATGCTCTGCACCCCATCCCCCTCTGCCTTTGCTTCCTCTGCCTGGGGAAAAAGAGCGAAGCAGCCGCCCCCCACCATCACAGGGGCTGCCTAGACCCCCACAGCAGAGCCCCCAGGATCTCCAAGGCAAGGAAAGCCTGGCTCCATCCAGAAGGGATTCTGGGCTCTGCAAAGGAGCGGCTGCTGAGTTTCCTTAATATTGATGTGGTCAGTGGTGCTACTCAGTGGTGTGTGTTTGTAATTATAACCTGCATGGCAGCACATCTGTGGCATCTTAACAATTTAACTAATTAGTGGGGGGCGGGGTTTACCTGCTGCACCGAATGCAGTGATGTGATAGGGTAATTGATTATTTTGAAAACTATATTTAAGTTGACCAAATGCTTTGTATGGTACTGGCTGTTTGGTTATTATTTAAAATAAAAGTAAGCAAAGATACTGCGGGCAAGTTTTTATTCCATCGCCCCAGTCGCTGCGCAAACGCAGTTGGCAAAGAAAGTCCAAGAGTGGCTGCCTTTCTCAAGGGGCTCCTTGGGTCTGAGGTCTCAGCTCAGAGACTCAGGGATTTGGGAGTGGGGGGAGAAGGGGTAAGGGCATGGCCACCTTCCAAACACACTTTACGTTGCTCTTGAACCCAAGTCCCTTGCCTAACGCACACTTCCACTTCTCCTAGAAAGATTGTGCTTGAGCGGTTTCCCCCTTGCCCTGCTCCTTTTCCGAGGAAAATGAAATAAACTCCATGTAGAGCCATCGGTTTCCTTGTGTTTATTTCAACTCACAGTGAAAACAGTCAATCATCCTGTAGGCTATATATACTTTTTTGACACCATCAGTCACACAGGATAGGCTGATTCAAACTCCCCTCCTGGATTGGACAGCTCCTATAGGCCAATCAAGTTATTGCATTCTACAATCCTACCTGCGTATTGTTCTGGGATCCAAACTCAATACATAACAGAAAACCTGTTAGTTAGGGCTAAATCAGAGCAAACGGAGAAAACCTGAATTGCCATTTGTTCCGATGGAGCACTAAAGAGCAGTTTCCCCTGGGGACGGGGGGAGGGAACTGTGGATAAGCTCTACGTTGCCCTGCAAAGATGCTGGCAGCCTGACGAGGCTGTCACAAAGGGAGAGAGCCCTGCTCACCTGCCGTTCATCAGCACCTTGACAGGACGGTTGTTGACTTGCTTGTCGTTTGCATGTCGATTCTGGAAAACATGGAAGGCAAAGATGGAACCTGAACTCAGACAGGGAGTCGGAAGTTAGCCTCTCTCCCTCCGGCAGCATATCCTAGACATTAGTGTTGCCCCCTTATGTTTTATTATGTTTTTGTATATGATGTAGTGGATGGGGCAACCCAGTCAATTGGGCAGGGTGCAAATAACAGAATTACAGTGGTACCTTGGTACTCAGACGCTTTGGTTCTCAAACACCAAAAACACAGAAGTGTTCCAGTTTTCAAACGTTTTTCAGAAGCTGGACATCCTATGTGGCTGTTGGCTATTGTTTCTGGGGCACCTGCACCAATCAGAAGCTGGGCCTTGGTTTTCAAACATTTTGGAAGTCAAACAGACTTCCGGAATGGAGTAAGTTTGGCGCCTTTATTTTTGCTATTTATTTTGTGTCTTTGTTTTTGAGGCTTTTTAGGTTAATTTGTTTTTGTGACTGTCCCACATCACGCTGACTGCAGAACGGCCAGACACTTCCAGGCCAGGAAGGCGACGCTTGGAGGCCCACTGGGTGCTTGCGCTAAAGGGGTTTGGCCGCAGGACAAGCTCTTTATGGGAGGCGTTTGCAGGCTCAAAATTCTTACCACGTCGTCAATGGCATCCTTTGCTGCCGACACGGCCAGCACCAAGATGAGGGGGACCACCGTGGTGAACCAGGAGAGGGAAGAAATCTCAGGGATGAGCTGCAGGGGGGAAGAACAGGCAGAGTCTGTCAGTTTGCATTGCTGAGTGCAGAAAGTATTGATCTGATGTGTAGAGATCTTTCCTATTCTATCAAATTCAAGAGGGTTCTGGAAGCTTCTCTGCGTAAAAGAAACAGGCAGAAGGTTCATGATGTTTGGGTTATTCCTTCTGGGAAGCTGAGTACAGCTGGTTTAAATTCTTCTCTTATCTCTTTCAGTCAAGGTCATGTTGACTATAATAAGAGGCCAGAAGGAGCCTGGGCTTCACTTTCTCTTTCCGTCTCTCTTCCTTCTGATGTGATGTTCTGTATATAGTATGCTTAGTGTTATGGTTTAGACTTATTATAAATTACTGTAAGTTTAAGTTGAGTCTTCTGCAACTGGACTTCTTATGGACAGGGCCAATCCTGAATGTATGGGATTTGTGACCATGATGCTCATTTGCCTTCAGTAGCAGTAAAGCTCTGCTGGATGAAATACAATGGCCTCTGGTCTACTTTTGGGGACTCCTGCAACATGTTTAAGTTTTTACTCTGCTTACTATACACAGGGGCATAGGAAGGGGGGCGGTGGGGGCAGTCAGCCCCGGGTGTCATCCGTGATCATCCTGCCCGTCCCCTGCACAGCTCGCCCCCCCCCCCCGGGTGCACAGCAGGGCCGCCGCTCTGGGAGCCCATGCAGCCAACTCCACCACTGACTATACATTGGAATCTGCTCCGGATCAATATTGAATAGAATTCCATGACAAATTCCTCCTAGAATTGCAGAGCTGGAAAGGAGCTCCAAGGGCCATCAAGTCCAAACCCCAGCCATGCAGGAATCACAGATCAAGTTCCCTTGACAGACGGCCATCCAGCCTCTGCCCACAAAATCTCCAAGGAGGGAGAATCTGCCCCCTTTGGAAGGAGTCCCTTCCGCTGTCGAAGGGCTCTATAAAGTGTTCATTAAAAGGGTCACCAGCCGGCTTTGCCCTGCTTCCCTGCCAGGGGCTCAACACACCGCCAACCAGGATTTGGAACAAGCCCCATCCAAATGCAGCTGGCAGGGCTGATGGAAGAGGGCGCCAGGTTGGGGAAGGCTGCCTCCGGATGCGGGAGGGGAGCAAAAGCGAGGGAAGAGACAGGAGGAGGAGGAGCTGGGGAACTCCTACCTGCAGGATGAGGAGGAAGAGGAAGTAGGCATTGGCCACCCGCTGGAACTGCTCAAACAGGTTGAGAGGCAGGAAGGTGAAGACGTTGTACTTGGAGGTTTGGATGGAGTTTCTCTGCAGGAAGAAAAGGCGGTGATTGAGGCCAGGAGAGAAAGGGGCACCCGGTCCACTTCCCTCCCCTTGGCAGCAGACAAGGAGGGCAGCACGCCAGCAAACCGCCCCCCCCCTCCGAAGGCAGCCACCTGGTCCCAAGCTGAGCCACCCACCTCAATCTCCTTGACCAGAGCCGGATCTACAAGGGGGCTGCAAAGAGGTCCTGACCCCATGCTTCCCAAACTCCCATAAACTCACCCCCTGTGTCCCACCATAACCTATCAAAAGCATTATTCAGAGCAGCAGCTTCCACGAACCACTCAGAAAGGTAATAACACAATAAAATTCAAAAGAGTAGTGATCAGTTGCACATTCATTCAAAATCCCATTAAAACCATTTGGTTTAATTATGGCAACAAAAGTCTCAAACTTGATCCAGTGCTACCAGCTTTGCAAAGTCTTGTTGTCATTTACACCTCCATCACCCTCCCTGCTACCCCCTCAACTCTTACCACCCCCTAGGTAATCCTCCAACCCTTGGGGTGGTACCACGCACTTTGGGAGCCACTGGCAGTGGGGGTGGGGGAAGGGGAAAACATGGGGGGGGGAGCAGGAGGAGCCGAAGAGAATTCTGTTAGACACTACAAAGGGTGGGGGGAATGGGAGGCAGGGTCTCCATTTCATCCCACAAGCAATGGAGAAAGTGAGTCAGCAGAAGCCCCTCACTGTCCCTGGCCTTTGCCCCCACCCCAAGAGTTTCCTTGCTGCCTAATGAGAAACAGAGTATTCCTCAGCTAATATGACATACAAAGAGCTGCTTCAGGGACTCAGCTCCCCCCCCCCCTTTGGCAGTAGATAAGCAGAAGACAGGAGGGCCTGGTGTGCTCTGGTCCCTGAGATCATGAAGAGTCAGACATGACTAAACAACAACAACAAGTAGAACAAAGCGAAAGGAGTCTCTTACCAGTTAGAAATTTTAATGATCATAGCGAGAGAACAAAGAATCAATTTCTAGGAATGAAGGTGCTCCCCACCACTTTCCCCTATTAAGGGTCCCACCCACTTCCCCCCTAATCACCCACATCACTTCCGTGTCTTGCAACCTGATCTCGCAACCAGTGTGCTTTCTGTGCTGCCACCTTATCTGCTCTCCTTGACCTTGGGCTGAGCGGATGGACACTTTCCAGCAAAAGGGAGTCTGTTAACTCTCCCTCCCTCCCAGTGTTTTGTCTCCTAGTTGTTCACCACCCAGTATTTCCCAGCTTCTGCCTTCTGTGCTATGTCCCTCTGCAAACCACTGTTCCAAATCTATACTCTCCTGCTCCTGGGAAGATTCAGGATCCTGATCGGGAGAAGGGGGGGGGAGGGGAGGCTCCCACCATTCCTCCTCAGCACGGCCCCTGACACCTGGTGGCTCAGAAGAGGGTGTGAGGAATCAGGGGCTCCCTGGATGGAGGCAGAGATAATGGGGGGCCTCGCTTTCAGATCCACCCCAAGTCAAGCGCCAACAAACACGTTTCCTTCTTGGCCGCATGAAAATGCAAAAAAAGAAAAGAAAAAAAAGAACCCCTCATCACTTTACAGGGAGCTGCTTTTTCAGAAGCTCAACCTGCCTCCAGAGGCACTTTAGCAGTTCCATTTAGGGCCCTGCTGAGAGCCAAATGTCCCATCTCTGCTCTCCGTGCCTCTTAATCTCCTGATCCGGGAAGGTGCACTGAACACTCACAGAGCCTCAAGATGGGCCAGTGGGACACAGCACCAGCCAGGGACAGCCAGGATGCAGCAGAGAGAGGGCCTGACATGGCTAGTCAGAGACATGAGCTGCACCGTCATATAGAAGGGACCCCCAAAGGCCATCTAGTCCCACCTCCTGCAGTGCAGGAATCGCAGCTAAAGGATCTCTGACAAACCGCCATCCAACCTCTGCTCAGAAACTTTCAGTGCAGGAGAGTCCACCACCTTCCGAGGGAGGTCAAATGGCTCTTCCCATCAGGAAGTTTTTGCTAATGTTAAGTCAGAATCTCCTTTCTTGAGCTTTGAATTGGTTTGGGTCCTCCCCTCTGGAGCAGGGGACGGCAAGCGTGCTCCATCTCCAATATGACAGCCCCTGAGATGTTTGAAGATGTCTCTCATAGCACCTCTCAGCCTTCTCTTTTCCAGGCTAGATATCCCCAGCTCCCTCAACCACTCCTCATAGGGTTGGGTTTCCTTGCTCATCTTGGTCGCCGTCCTCCGCACCCCTTCCAACTTGTCAGTGTCCTTCTTTTTAAACTTAAATCCTGTGGCACAGGCCCAGGACTGCAAGGCAAAAGAGGGCCCCAATCCCAAGCTTCTTGGCTGAACTGAGCCAAACCCAGCAGCTCTGGAAGGAGGCTCAGCTCACACACCCAGTTCTCCCAGATGCATAAACAGGATGCAGGATTAACGCTTGCAAAAATGTGGAGATGTATTTCTAGAGTGCCTTTTGACACAGAAATGCTCGTGCAAACTCTTCCACATGCAGGGTGATGCTGAACTGTTGGTACCATCAAGTTCTGGGCTGCTCAGACTGCAAGAGAGCCCCCTAAATTTGGGGAGATGCCCCAGAGAGCAGCTGCGCTGGCTCAGCACCCCCTGCTCTTGCCGCCTTTGGGGGTTCAGTCATTAGGAGACGGTGGAGCTACGCAACCACTCGGCAAGGACTGCAACGCACAGCACTGCCTCCACCTTCTTCGGAAGCGTTTTGGGTCCTCCTGCTGTGTTTAACAGGCGTCTGTCTGACTGAGGCAGAGAGGAGATGAGCGGGTGATTAGCACTCGGCACATGCTCATCATTAAGCACCTACCGTGCTGAGCTTGCCGTAATCCTCCCCCATATGATTGCTTCCACTGCGTGAAGTTGCAGCAGAAACATTCCCTTCCCAAGGAGACCCCCCTCTGCCCTGCGCAAGCACTCTGCTAGAGAATCACAGCACCACAGATTTGCAGAGAGTTGGAAGGGACCCCTGGGGTCATCTAGTCCAACCCCTGCAATGCAGGAGACTCGGCTGAAGCATCCCTGACAGATGGCCTTCCAACCTCTGCTTATAAACCTCCAAAGAAGGAGAGTCCGCCATCTTCCACCCTGAAGTCAAACAGCTCTTGCCATCAGAAAGTTTTTCCTGATGTTTATTCAGACACTCCTTTCTTGTAACTTGAAGCCACGGGTTCGAGTCCTACCCTCCAGAGCAGCAGAAAACAAGCTTGCTCCCTCTCCCATGTGACAGCCCTTGAGATATCGAAAGATATTGGGTATCAGTCTTCTCTCCTCCAGGCCAAGCATTCCCAGCTCCTCCAACCATCTCTCCGGAAGACTCTGCCCTGGCTGACCTGGACTGGGAGGCAGAGAGAGTGACACGGAAAGGCATCTCATTCACCTCTGGGTGAACTGGCAGGCAGAGGCTGCAGCCCTGCTTCCCTGCCATGCTAGCTGTGATGTGCCAGCTCACAACTGGCTGGGGGCTCAAGACAAGCAGCTGCACCTGGTCTGGGCTTGCAATAGCTTCCTCTTCTCAGCTTCCTCCATTTCTCTTGCTGCACATCCTGGGGGTGCCAAGGGGGCTGCAGCAGTGAGCCTTGGCAGGAGGCCCTTCATGTCACAGAATCACAGAACTGCATTTGGAAGGGACACCCGGGGGTCATCAAGTCCAACCCCCTGCAGTGCAGGAATTGCAGCAACAGGCTCTCCACTAGGCCCTCACCCAAACTCTCTTTAGACTCTCCTTTCTTGTCATTTGAATCCCTCAGGGATGGGTGACTGGATTCTTCCCCTGCTGCTAAAGTCCACGGCTGCATAAGGCAGGACTCTTAAGAGCAGCCAAGGTCCCACGGGACGAGATCTATGCCTGGGAACTGCTTAGGGTAGATCAGGCTGTGGGTTCTGGTCATGACAGCTTTAGTGGAGCTTCCATGTTCAGAGGCAGTCTAACTCTAGAAACCTGTGGCTGGGGAGAGTCAGCACAGGAGGGCTATGGCCCTGCCGCCCTGCTGCCCGGCTCTTCATTGGGGCTCCCTCTTGGCCACTGCAGGAAAGATGCTGATGCTGGGGATTTGCTCCTTCCCTGAGTCCCTGCAGGAGTCTCCTGGTATCCTGAGCTCTTCTGCCTTGGCCCAGCTGCCTGCTTGCCAGCCTTGATGCTTGCATGATAGCACAGTTGGGCAGAGGCTGGTGCTTCTGATAACACCAAGGCCCCCTGTGGGGCAGCTGCATGTTCCTGCGTTGCAGAGGCTTGGAGTGGATGGCCCTCGGGGTCCCTCTACCATTCTAGGATTCTATGGCCTGGTCCTTCTCCAGGGGCATCGCATGGGAAGTGCTCAGTGGCCAAGCCAGGATCCTCAGCACCAGAGCAGACAGCCAAGGCAGGGCCAGCCAGTCTGAGCTGCGGCTCCTGTGCCTTTAAGCGCCTTCTCTGCCCTCGGAAGAGGCGCCCAGTTCTCTTTCCTCCACCCTGGGCAGCTGGGCTGGTTGACAGCCAAGGCCAGGCTGCCGGCCAGCCCCTTTCCTCCTCAAAGTCATTTGCTCTCCTCCTCAGCCTGGCCGCCTCCAGACAGGCAGCCCCCACCAATTGTTCCGCTCCCAGCCCCCCTTGAGCTCAGAGGAGCTTCTGGGAAGTTGTCTGCCGAAAAGGAGAAAGGGCTGCTCAGCAGAGGAGGGAGCAGGAGATGCGGGTCCTGGGCTCTCTCTCTGCCCCGGGGTCCACCACCTTGACCAACTGGCTCTAGTGGGAGGACAAGCACAGAATCCTAGAATTGTGGAGTTGGAAGGGATCCCCCAAATGTCATCTAGTCCAACCCCTGGCAATGCAGGAACTGCAGCTCAAGAATCCCTGACCGAGGGACGGCCAAGCTCTGCTTTCAAAGGCTGCAGATGCCACTTGTTCAGAGATACGCCCGTCCTCAGCAGATAGGAAGCCCTTCCAGAAAGCAGCTTTTGCTTCCAAAATAGCTCGCATTTGTACATGCCCCAAAGCGACCCCTTCTTTTCTCCCTCCAACTTCCTTCTCTGCCACGCTCACTGCTCTAATTGTTCTGTATTTGGTTTCCCCCTTTTCTTTTGGAATATTAAAAGCTGCCTTGTTCCTGGTCAGAGTTCTGACCCATCATATTCCAGGGTTGGGCCTAGCAGGGTGCCACCTACAATTGGTACAAGGCAAAACGGCAAGCGCGGGGGGAGAGAGAGAGAGAGAGAGAGAGAGAGAGAGAGAGAGAAGGGCGGAGAGGGACCAGGTTTCCCTCCTCCTCCTCCACCCAGCTAAGGAGATATGTGAGCAAAGTTAGCCTTCTTCACCAGCCCTTGTGGATGGTGGCCTTGGGCGCCACTGGGCAGAACGGTGGGACATAAATCTAAACAACTGCACATGCATTCAAAGGTGGACCAAAGTGCAGGCAGGAAGCTGGACTGAGCCCATTTCACTGAGAACGTGGATGCGCCTCCAAATGGCATCTGGGATGCAAATTCACGGAGAGAAAGGCGCTCAGTGTCAGAGGCATTATTCCCCCGAATGCCAGCTGCTGGTGGGAAGAGAGTTCTTGTGCCCATGCCCTGCTTGTGGGCTTCTCACAGGCAATTTGGTTGGCAGCAGTGAAAATGGGACGCTAGGGCGAGATGGCTCTTCTGCGGCCTGATTCAGCAGGGCTCTTCTGAGGGTCTTGCGTTCTGTTCCCTCCTCCTCCTCCTCCTTCCAGGCCTGCCATGTGATCACAGCTTCTTCCTGCCAGGCCTTTGCCCCCCTGGGCTGCTCACCAGCCTGGGGGCTCCTGTTCTCACTCAACAGAGCAGCTTCAGGTGTCGGTTCGCAGCAAGGAGTGGGAATCCACAGCACTATTTTGGGAAGGGAGAGAGAGGAGGCTTGGCGGATCTCAGGGCGACTGACAATGTGAGATTCGGAAAAGGTGGCGTGTGTTTGTGTGTGTCCTCGGCACAGGCTGTCAGGCTCCTTGGCTTCCTCCCTCTTGCCTCCTTCCTCCTCGCTCCTGCAGAGCCTTCTGCTCAGCTAATGCAGGAACAAACAGGCACAATCCGGTGACAGGTTCACACGGGAAGCTGAGGCTTCCCTGGCTCTGAGGCTCTGTGGCAGGAAAACGCCTCACAAAGTGGAAGGGGACTGGTTTGCCAAGTGTCTTCAACACCAGGAACTCGGCTGGAAGTCACTCTGCACAAGCCCTGGAGTGAGCCCTTGCCAGTGTTGCAAAGGCTGTCCGTGGTGCACACCCAAAACACCCCAGAGACTCTCTCCATCTGTGGGGCTCTTTGCTTCCACGGAGGGCTCACCCACACTTCAGCATGTCCTGCACCTAAGAAGTACAAGTCTCAGCAACTTTGCCTCTGCCCCACCACTTTCCCCCAGAAAATGCTCCCCGCACTTCATTGGAGGGCTGCAATGGGGAAAAGAAGCCCGGTGCCATGGCGCTGGCAGTGCTGTTCGGAGCTCAGCAATGCTCTGGCTGCTCCCCTTTCCCACTCCCTGCAAACATCTCTTTAGTGGGTGCTTTGCTTGAGTTCCTGCTTTTGCAGGTTTCCAAGACAGATCCTGAAGCTGAGGCTCCAAGACTTTGGCCACCTGATGAGAAGAGAAGACTCCCTGGAAAAGACCCTGATGTTGGGAAAGATGGAGGGCACAAGGAGAAGGGGACGACAGAGGACGAGATGGTGGGACAGTGTTCTCAAAGCGACCAGCATGAGTTTGACCAAACTGCGGGAGGCAGTGGAAGACAGGAGGGCCTGGCGTGCTCCGGTCCAGGGGGTCACGAAGTGGCGGGCACCACTAAACAACAAGACCCCTTGGCCAGCTGGAAGAGCTGCAGCAAAACAAACACACCCAGATGCCATTCAAGCACCCATCAGCTGCCCCCTGGGACGGGTCACTCAGGGAGCATCATGGCCAAGAGGGGAGATTTGAACCCTGGTCTCTCAGGTCCTAGTGCAATTCTCTAATTGACGGTGTGCAAAACTCAGCCTGGCAACTCCAAGGTGCTGCTCCCCCCCCCCCCCGCCAGCAGAGCACCCCCCCCCCCGAGCTCAGGATCCCTGCTCCCCACACTCTCCAAGTGGCAACTCTAAACAGGCAGCAGTTCTTGCTCTGCGACCATTTGGCTCAAGCTTAGCTAGAATACGCAGCTGCTGGCGCCCAGTTACTTACGGCATATTCAAACTGGAGGTTGAAGGCTCGGTCGTTGGCGCGAAGGTGCCTCTCATGCTCTGTGGAGGAGAGAGAAGAAGTTAAGACACACAAAGTGGGACTTGGACACTGCTTGGAGATGCACTCTATGTGGGGTTACCTTTGAAGATGACCCGGAAACTGCAACTAATCCAGAATGCGGCAGCTAGACTGGGGACTGGGAGCGGCTGCTGAGACCACATAACACCGGTCCTGAAAGACCTACACTGGCTTCCAGTACCTTTCTGAGCACAATTCAAAGGGTTGGTGCTGACCTTAAAAGCCCTAAACAGCCTCCGCCCAATATACCTGAAGGAGCGTCTCCACCCTAGACACCGGGGTCCATCTCCCGAGGGTCTTTTGGCGGTTCCTTCCCTGCGAGAAGTTACAGGGAAGCAGGCAGAGGGCCTTCTCAATAGTGGCTCCCTCCCTGTGGAACGCCCTCCCATCAGATGTCAAATAAATAAACAACTATCACTTTTAAAAGACATCAGGAGGCAGCCCTGTTTAGGGAAGCTTTTAATATTTGATGAATTATTGTATTTTAATATTTTGCTGGAAGCTGCCCAGAGTGGCTGGGGAAACCCAGCCAGATGGGCGGGGTATAAATATTATTATTATTATTATTATTATTATTATTATTATTATTATTTATTAGAGATACATGAAAATAATAGAACTGTGGAGCAGGAAGGGACCCTTGCGGTCATCTAGTCCAATGCAGGAATGACTCCTAGAGAATCCCTGACAGAGGGCCGCCCAACCTCTGTTTAAAAACCTGTTTATCCATGTTCTTAAACACAAGTGTGGCCATGAGCTGCAAAAGCTACACTCTGCCTCCAGCTGGGCAATGCTTCTGAATTCCAGTTGCTTGTTTCCCACAGGCAGAACTGGAGGCTGGACCAGGTGGGTCTCTGCGCTGATCCAGCAAGCTCCTCTGATGTTCTCCCTCCCCAAGGTGTCTGTGGGTCCTGCCGCCGCTGGGGACTGGCTAGAGGTGGGATGCACACCCAGGAATGCTCTTTCTCTTCCTGCTTTACAAGCCACCTGCCGGGAGCCAGCTCCACTGACACCAGGCTAAGGTCTGTGCAGAACTGATAAGGCCAGGACCCAAAGGTCTGTGCAAGCCAAGTGGGTCGCCTGGGACAAAGGTTAAGGGTGGAGGAGATAAAGGCAGAGCGAAGATGAGATAGGAGTCATAAAATGGGACAGGAATTGCAAGGAAAGCAAGGGACGGAGGACACACCAGGACACCTTCAACTCCCTCCCGAGGAGGGAGCTCAGGGCGTGGATCAGGCCAAAGGAGGCCTATCCTGTTCAGAGACCTCTTTTTTGCAGTAGCCAACCAGAGAGGAAGCTCAAATGCAGGACTAGCTGCAACAGCCACGTTCTAAGCCGCTTGCTGTTCCCATCCTGTCTCTGATCCTGGAAGCAGGATGCTGCTTCCACTGGGGGTCTTCTGATCCTCCACCCTCCTCCCCTTTTCAGCTGCTCTTGACCGCTCCCAGTCTGGAATCCTCCTCAAGGAGCAGGAACCAAAGAGCGCCAAATCAGGGCAGAAACCTGAATTTGGCAACCTGTGAGGGAATCCCACCTACAAGGTGTTGAGAACTTGGAAGGGTCCTCTGCATGGCAGCTCTTGAACCCCAGGGAGGGTGAAGGCAGAAAAGCAGAGCAGGGAGACTTCTGGCACCCAGCACAGAACTGAAGAGTTGGAAGAGACACCAAGGGTCATCTAGTCCTGCAGTGCAGGAATCACAGCTGAAGAAAACCCTGACAGGCGGACATCTCTGCTACAAAACCTCCTATGAAGGAGAGTCCACCGCCTTCCAATGTTGAGTCAGAATCTCCCTTCTGGCCATTTGAATCCCTTGGTTCAGGTCCTAGACTCTGGAGCAGCAGAAAAGAAGCTTGCTCCATCCCTGGAGATATCTGAAGAGGGCTCTCCTATCACTACTTCTCTTCTACGGGCTAAACTCCCTCAACTGTTCTTCCTAAGGCTTGGCTTCCAGACCTTCATCACTGCCCAGGATTCTTCTGCCCACAGAGCCAAGCCTGCGCCCACAGCAGTGGGTCTCCTGGCCCAGGAGAGCTTGACGCCTCAAAGCACCAGCCACCGCCATCCAGCCTGCCTCTCCCAACAAGGCCCACAGGCAAGGCTACACCTCATATATGAAGATCACTGCAAATGGTGACAGCAGCCACAAAATTAAAAGATGCCTGCTTCATGGAAGAAAAGCAATGACAGACCTAGACAGCATCTTCAAAAGCAGAGACATCACCTTGTCAACAAAGGTCCGTAAAAGCTATGATTTTCCCAGTCGTGATGTACGGAAGTGAGAGCTGGACCATAAAGAAGGCTGATCGCCAAAGAATTGATGCTTTTGAATTATGGTGCTGGAGGAGACTCTTGAGAGTCCCATGGACTGCAAGAAGATCAAACCTCCATTCTGAAAGAAATCAGCCCTGAGTGCTCACTGGAAGGACAGATCATGAACCTGAGGCTCCAATACATGAGAAGAGAAGAGTCCCTGATGTTGGGAAAGATGGAGGGCACAAGGAGTAGGGGAGGACAGAGGACGAGATGGTTGGACAGTGTTCTTGAAGCTACCAGCATGAGTTTGACCAAACTGCGGGAGGCAGTGGAAGACAGGAGTGCCTGGCGTGCTCTGGTCCAGGGGGTCACGAAGAGTCAGACACGACTAAACGACTCAACAACAATAACATATATGAATGGCTGTCAGGAAGCCAGGAGGGGATTCTGACTGAGCTTTGCCCATCTCCCTCCTCTGCCTTGCAGGGTGGCAGCCAAAAACCACCGCTCACCCTTCTTGGGGTGAATCCATGGTGTGACCTGGTCTGCTCAGCCCCAGCTGAGCCCCCTGGCATTTATCTCCCATGGCCAATGGGCTGCCTGAGAGCAGGCAGTTTGGGGTTCGTAGTTAATGGGTAGTACAAACCCCGTGTTTGATATATCAATTGCTAGTTTGTGGGGCGCTGCAAAATGCAGGGGTGGCGCTGCAAAATGCTGCAACCCCCCAAACCCTGGCAAAACTTTGGCACAGGTTTGGAGAGGACCCCACATTTTGGGGTTCAGAGTTAATGGGTCTGCAAAGGATGCCTCTCAGCCCCTTGCATTTAAGAAATGGGGCAGGAGGAGGAGGACTGTCAGGTCAAGAAGACCCAGATTTGAATTCCCCACTGAAACACATGGCTGGGTCAGGAGATGCACATCAACCCACATATTTGGGAGGAAAGGCAGGGAGGTGGGGAAAGAGTGGGGGTTTTTGTTTTTTTTTAAAGTACACTGGAGGGAATGACTCATCCAACCTCCAATTTCACAATGTGGAAAATAAACAAGATTCTCGCGGCAGAAACTGGAGTCCTTTCTCTCCTTCCCTGCCCCAGGCAGTGAGATTTGGGAAAGATGCCACAGAGCAACATCTGGACAGTGGGTGGGACATCTGGGCTAGCAGAGGGGGCTGCTGCTGCCAAACACACAAACTCAGTGGGGCATGAAGTCAGCAGCAACAGTGGTGGTGCGACAGGTTGCAACCTCAGCTCACCTGGTGCAAGAAAGGAGGGAATTGCCCAGGGCTGAGTTGGGCCTGCCTAGCACAGAGAAACCTTCTCCCCAACCAACTCTAGTGCAGGGTTGCGGTTGTGATTCACTCCAAGCTGCCTCCTTCAACGTAGAACACAAGAAGAGCCTGCAGGATCAGGCCAAAGGATCTAGTCTAGAATCCTGTTCTTGTAGTGGCCAACCAGAGGTCATAGAATCAATGAATTGCAGAGTTGTACGCCCCCCCCCCCCGGATCATCTAGTCCAGGGACAGCCAACTTCCAAGAGACTCCGATCTACTCACACAATTAAAAACTGGCAGGAACACGAAGAGGCGGACATGACTAAACAACTCAACAACAAAGCAGATGTTAAAATCTAATTGAGGTTTCTGAATCTTGGAATATCCAGGCTAGCCTTCTCATAAGGGAAGGAGAGCCAAGGAAGGGGCTCTGTGGGGGAGGGCAAATGGGTGGGGCCCACCTGTTAACTCACAGGTAAGGGGGAGGACAAAAGCCAGAGTTTGGAGTTGAATTTTGAGTGATGTTACCTAAAATCAAGGCAGCAAGCCCAGAGAGAGGCTGACTTCTGCTTGAATTCAAGGCTGCATCTCTGGGAGAAGCAAGACTCTTTTGGGGTCTCAGTGCTGTGAACCTCTCTTTCGCAGGCTCAGGCAGCATGTATGTGTCAACAAACCATCGATCATAAAGACACCAGTGTGTCTTCACTGCGCCTCATTCCCAAATGCAAACACGAACTCTGGGCAAGTGCCTGGAACCCCTGGAATCTCCCACCATTCAGAGATTGGGGCAGCGTGAAACACGCATACGACCGCAGGCGCATGCAAGCACTTGTGCCATTGCGCCTCCGCTCTACAAGCAAGTTGTGTGCAGGTGGCACGAACCCCCTTCTCTCGGCCACAGATCTTCAGACCCTTTTCAAAAGCCATGTTTTTAAAAGACGCTCCCACAGGAGCCTCGTCGTCTCTAAAGGACTCTAAAGGAGGAGATGAAACCTTTAATTTTCCAGAGCTTCTTAAAATAGCACCGGTACCGGTGGGAGAGTTGTGACACTAGTCCTGTCACAACAATGTGTTTAAGATTTCTATCCTGTTCTTACACTGTGGAGTGAGTGCTCAAGAATGCTCACCGCGAGGTAAAATGTCTAGTCCAACCTGCTGGAATGCAGGCTTTGTTTATTCCGCTGCGAGAGATAAGGCACCCTGGCACACTCGGACGCCCTCTTCCTCGCTCTGTCACCAGTGTCATGGCTGACACCTGGGTTCAAAGTCAAGGATCTGGGGGCAGCCCTCCCCAGCTCACTCACCTGAAAGGACAAGGTCTGGCAGCTCAGCCTCAGTTTGGGCCCTCCTTCCCGAGAGGTGGTGGGGCTCCAGAGACCTCAGAGCCATTTCTGGTCTGGGGGATAATGGCTGGATTCATCCGCAGGAATCCAGAGAGCCTTTCTCCAGAGCAGGGGGGCCAAGACAGGCTGCCTGCCCTCAGCGAGAGGGTCAATGATTAAACAGCAAGAGAGATAACGGGAACCGGAGCCTGGGGCTTCCCCAGACAGCAGGCTTTTGTGCAAGGAATCCGCAGGGAGGACTGAAGCACCTCGGCTGCTGGGGGTCGCAATGTCTTGGTGCTCCCCAGGAGCCCCTAGGGAAATGGGGGTGGGGGGTCTTTCTCCCAGCAAGCAAAGTCATTGAGGTTGCAAGCACTATGTGGAAGAGGGTTGTGTGTCTCAGGGCCCTACTGGTCAGTGTCCATGTCATCCACAAGGGATGGTTGGCTTTTGCTGTTTTGTGTTTATGATTTTTATCTCTAAACCGCCTTGAGTCCTTATTAGGGGAAAAGGTGGGGTATATATAATTATTTTTCACAATCTGATGTTTCATTGCAAGCCACCCTGCATGGACTTGAGTGGAGAAATGCCGAGTAGGAAGAAATGGAAACAAGCAAAGGCATAAAGAAAAATGGGCAACTCTCTCATGCTCCACAATCTTTGTGCCATTTAGGAGACTTGGGAGAAGTGCTACCGTCAGTCAAGCAAACAGGCAGACACCCGTCACAGCCACACCATCTATGCAGAGCAAACTTAAAGCACTTAGCCCCCTCCCCAAAATCCTGGGAACTGCAGTTGACCTCCTCATGGAGCTACAGTTCTCAGCACCCTCAGTAAATCCCAGATCCCTCTGGTTAGTGAGCTGGCGCTATGGGGCCCTGACTCAAGTCTACTTTAGCGCTAAGAAGAAATGCTGTCATTTATTCGCACCTGTCGAGGCCCAGGAAAGGAGGGCATCTAAACGGTGATATTGACGGCGGACACCGTTCTCACTCATGAATGCAGCATCTGGCGGCACCGCGGGAAGAATCTACCCCATTTTGAAGAAATCAGTCCAGGCAAGAGAACTCCATGGTGCTGTGGGCGGGATTGATTGGCAGGTGTCTCTCGCTTACTAAGGAGCTAGAGGTCCCCTGCAGAGAGGAGGGAGGGAGGGAGGGGGGGCAGCAGAAGCGTTATCCACTCGCTCACTCACACGCAAAAACTGTGGTCACATTACCGCAAGCCGCCACTGCTTCCTCTACCTGGTTCTAACTCCCTGCCAACTAGTGATAAAGAGGAGGGACTGTGCCAACCCCATCTCCCTACCTACTGGGAGGTCAAACCCAAGAAGGACCCTCCCCATGAGAGGAGCCCAGCAGAGGCCACAAGCAAGTCACCTGCCGCAGGTGACTCAGGTAAGGGATGTCACACCTCAAGGCAGAGAAGCCTGTGACTTCAGGGCAGACAACCTCTTCTGCCTGCGCTAGGTCCCAAGTCCAGCCCCCACCCAGGGACCAATAAAGGGGTCTTGGGGAGCAGGGTTGAAAAGGACCCCCTTGTCCCAGGGTAGTCCTTCAGAAGCCATCTGACTGTTCACAACTAGCCATACTGGGTGGGGCTGGTGGAAGCTGTAGCCCTTAGAGCAGAGGATGCCAGACTTGATGGTTGGGCTCAGGAGAAGGCTCTGGGAGCTGGGGGCAATGGGGGGGGGGCTTGGATCCTTTGCACTTTGCATGCACATTGTGTCCCAGATTCAGCCCCATTGAAAAGGTCTGGTGGTGTAGGGCTGGCAAAGGACCTTCCTGCGACCCAGGTCTGTGACAGCTGCTGTCAGTCAGCAGAGACACTCCTGAGTCAGATGGAGCAGGGCCAGGACTCCATAGAAGGTGGCTCGCTGGGGGGGGGGTCTGCTATTTGTGTTTCCCAGAGATGGACCACAGATGACTAGCACAGGTAGCTGCAGGCAGGTGGGCTTTTCCTTCGGAGTAGCCACTTTTGTGGCAGGGATGCTCCAGGGCGCCTTCGAGGCTGAAGCGACAAGTCCCTGCAGGAGGGGTGCTCCTGGTGTAAAGGTGGGAGGTCCAGCTAGGTAGCCCAAGGACTTGTGCCCATCAACACCACCCACTGCAAAGCAGAGGGAGATCTCCTGAAGCCCCGCAGCTCTTAGACCAGCTGCTGGGATTGGAGCAGGCAAAGCCTCATGGTGTGCCAGAAATGATCTCCAGACTTTTCCTGGGAGCTCTTCTTTTGCCATCATCTTGGTTCTGGAAGTGGGGAAGGGATGGAGGAGATTCCCTGTGAGCAGAGCATGGGATTGATCCAGGAGAACCTCATCAAAGCTGGACTTAGGAGACCTTCCAGCAACCGGCCCAGGAGACCAACGGCCGACAAGGCCCACAAGTCCCTTATGCTCCACACAGAAGTTCAGAGGACAGCGGCAGTGTGGTGGGAGGTCTTCTTGTTGATGCTAATGCTGCTGCAACCAGATGTATTCTGTCTGAACCACCAGGGACAGCCTCCCTTTCCCAGGACAAAATATTCCACTTCACTCTGGGGTGGAGAAGGGTCACTCTCATGCCCTGTGCAAATACATATGCAGGTGGGCCAAGGGACTTTCCTGCTTCTCTGTGATTTACTTAATAGTGAGATTCCCAGTATCTGCCCTGCATCCCCCAACCCCCAGGCCACCTGCACATCTTTGGAAGCCCATCTCCTCCTCTTCCTCCTCTTCTGCCCTTTGCCACTCCTATGGCAGAAAGCAAAACCAGCAGCTGCTTCGCTTCCTCCTGGAAGCCCAAATGCCATGCAAACAGCACCTCCAGCACCTGCAGGCTTCTGGTCAGCCTTGGCCAACCTGGTGCCTTCCAGATGTTCTGGACTCTTAGCTTCTATCAGTCCCAGCCAGCCTGACCAAGGCTCCCTTGTGAGAGTCAGTGTGGTGTAGTGGTTAAGAGCTGTGGACTCGTAATCTGGTGAACCGGGTTCACTTCCCCGTTCCTCCACATGCAGCTGCTGGGTGACCTTGGGCCAGTCACACTTCTCTGAAGTCTCTCAGCCCCACCTACCTCAAAGAGGGTTTGTTGTGGGGGAGGAAGAGAAAGGAGAATGTTAGCCACTTTGAGACTCCTTAAAGGTAAAGGTAAAGGGATCCCTGACCATTAGGTCCAGTCGTGACCGACTTTGGGGTTACAGTGCTCATCTCGCTTTACTGGCCAAGGGAGCCGGCGTACAGCTTCCGGGTCATGTGGCCAGCAGGACTAAGCCGCTTCTGGCGAACCAGAGCAGCATACAGAAACGCCATTTACCTTCCCGCCGAAGTGGTACCTATTTATCTACTTGCACTTTGATGTGCTTTCGAACTGCTAGGTGGGCAGGAGCAGGGACTGAGCAACAGGAGCTCACCCCGTCGCAGGGATTCGAACCGCTGACCTGATTGGCAAGCCCTAGGCTCTGTGGTTTAACCCACAGTGCCACCCGCGTCTTTTGAGACTCCTTAGGGTAGTGATAAAGCGGGATATCAGATCCAAACTCTTCTTCTTCTTCTTCTTCCCAGGCATTGGAGAGCCAAGCCTGAAGAGTCCAGAACATCTGGAGGGAAGGAGGTTGGGGAGTTCCCCTAAGAAGCAGAGAAGGTGCCCCATAGGAAGCTCCCAAGCACCCACCTTCCCAGGCTGGTCTTTGCTTTCTCTCCTCCTACTCAGATCCACACAAAGAGCTGTTGGGGGAGGGGGGGCAACACGTCCATCTCCCCAAAGGAGAACCCAAACTCCTGCTGCAAAGTTTCACAGCACCTTGTTCCCACAAGAGGCTCAGTCCCCTCCTAAATATCCACATCTGAAAGAGGACAGGAGGAAGGAGGTGATGCTCCACCTCGGCTAAGAGGCTCTTCTGTTATCAGTTCTGCCTCCAGGAGGGACTGGCTGCTCCTTGCATGGCCTCAAGGGCACAGACAGCGACTCAGACTCCTCCTCCTCCTCTTATGTTGGGCAAGGGCCAAGTGGGGTTTTCCATCTTCCGGCGGCATCCTTTGACTTTCCAGTAAATGTCTCTGCTGGCCTTTGTTCTCTTCGAAAGCCTTTGCTCTGTCCACCTTTTCCCATGAAGCCGGGATAAGTGCGAAGAAAAGCAGGAAACGGTCAAGGCCGAGAAGGCTGAGCCAGAGGCCAGCCAGGAAACAGACAAACCCCTTTTCATCTTCCAGCTCCAAATGTGGGAATAAATAGATGTGTTTGCAGCTACGCCAAGGCAACAAGGCCAGAAAGGGGAAAGGTGAGGGGGCTCCTGAAGGGGCTTTGCTATACTGGAAGCTCTTGGTCTTTGCAAGGCAGCTGAAGAAGGGCTATAAGGGACTCTGCTCTGCCTCCACAGAGGCAGCAATGCTTTTTCCAGTTTCTGGAAATGGCAGGAGAACATTTCTGCTTGAATGCTGCTTGCAGGTTCCCTAAAGAGGCACCTAGAAGAGGATGCTCGGCTAGTCACTGGCCGGGTCCACAGACTCTTCTTACATTCTCATCTTTCCTCGGCTGCAAGCCAGGGCTCGGCTCTTCTGCCACTTGACCCATCATCACATGCTATGGCCACCAGGCCCCAGAGGCCAAAGGAGCCCCAGCTGTGGCCCAGCATAGCCCCATGCCAGCCTTGGGCAGGTCCTTCGCTAGCTGGGCTGCTGGACCTCAGAGAGACTGGTATGGTTCTGCCTCGGATACTGTGCTGCTCACGTGGTCCCCCTGAGGATTCCTGATTCAGGAGCTACAAGAAGGCCTCTTTCTCATAACTCACAGCATCTCCTCAGAGCCAGAGCTCAGGGAAGGTTGGAGCAGAGGAAGCTGCCGCCAGCCCATCTTCTGCAGCCGCTGTCTGGCAGGGTCTCTGCCTGGGTCTTTCCAAGCCCTTCCTGAAGATGCTCCTGGCTGAACCCAGGTCCCCCCCCCCCCCCGCATGCAAAGCTCTAGCTCCCACTGAGCTCAGGCCCACCCCAAACCTGTTTCCCACCCGCCTGGCCTGAGGCTACAGAACAGGCTACCACCCGCCCCCACCCCATCCTTTGCAGCATTAGTGGTTCTGGTCTTTTCAAAAGAGGGAATTGTTTCGGAAGGGGGAGAGGGGGGACCTACTTCAGCTCAGACATCCTGCGCTTTCCTTCTGGATATTTGCTCTTCTCATCTTTCCCCCCGGCTGAATCAGCTCCGAATCCCCCAGATCTGGGGTCCCCAGACGCTGTCATACGCAGCCCCCCTAAATCATAAACATACATTTATTGGAGGTTTCCCCAGGAGAGCAGTTCTGCCCGCCACTCTCTCCAGCCACGGCCAGCAGGGGGGCGATTGTGGGGGGATGGGTGCCATGCACCCTCTCCTGAGCTAGCAGGATGTGGGGGGGGGGTCTGAGGAAGAGAGCGCTGGGAAAGTTCTAAGAAAGGGAAAGTCAGTTGGTGGCAGTTGGAAGGCGAGGGAGGCCAGGAGAGACTGGAGGGAGGAGGAGAGGAAGACAGACAGGAAGGACCCAAAAGGGGGCTTGCAAGACACGAGATCTATCCATGGCGTCACTATTACATAATGAGGGTGTTTTGAAAGCCACTTGAGCTCTGGCTCATGTGTGCTATCGACTGCTTGCGTTTAAACTGTTTTAAACCACAGCACAAAGAAATATAGGTAAGCTTTCCTTGGAATAAAGATCACTGGGCAGCCTTGAATCTCTCCCACCCCAACTTATGGCTGTTGGCTTCACACAAAACTCGTGGCTTCCTACTGGGCTGCTCTCCTGCAAGAAATAAGTTTGGGGTGAGGGGTGGGTGAGAAATAAACCTTGCAGGAGCAGCCAAGCCCCACTTTCCCTCCTGCATGAAAGGGGCAGACCAATTTCCAAACATCTCTTGGCCAGGGCGAGGGCGAGCGAAGGGGGACTTTGCGTGGACAAGTCAAAGGCTTTCAGAGGAGGAATCAGCAGGCAATGATCTGGCAGGTTTCACAATTTCCTCCCTTCTTGCTTAAGCTGCCCATTGAGCACAAAACGAGAAATTCAGCCTCCCCACCCCCCTCCCGACACACACAAACCAAAATGCACTGCCGGAGTTCATCTTGAATCAGAGGGTGGGGAGGGGGCAGCTCTGAAAGCCCCCCAAGCCAGGCCACGTGCAGGAAGCCACTTTGCTCAAAGCCACAGAACAGCCCTGGGGAGAAGGTCTCCTCCTTTGCTTCCCAAAGGTCCAGCCCCCCTCTCGGACGTGGCCCTTGCACTTCCCCACCAAAAAGAGCCAGAGGAGAAGTGAGAGGGGAAAGGGGAAAGAGGCCGGGCTCTCTGGCTGGGCCACAAACCTCCTTCCACTTCCCGTTTCCCTGCACATGTGGAAGGTTGGAGATACAGAAGCCCTCGCTGGGCATTAGCGTCTCACGAGGGAGAAGGGCGTCGGAGCTCCGTACCCCTTGCTGCTTCAGAGAGGGCAGTGCTCCTGCTCCGCCCCACAGCCTGGAGAGGAAACCTCTGCAGCAAGGAGGCTGCTGGGCTCATGCAGAAGCTGCCCCATCACCTGGGGAGGACGGAGCAACAGAGCCAGCACTTCCACACTCAAGGCCATGCTCCGTGGCGGCTCAGCTCTGCCTGCTTAGTGAGCAGTGCCAGATTACCAAACAGGCAGAGGAGGCCCTGGCTGATGTGCCCCACGGCAATAGATCAAAACAATATTGATTTGGTCTTGAAAGAAAATTTTAAAAATTAAGAGATTATTTAGGAGGGGAGATTTCAGCTGCCTAGGGGCCTCCATAGGGTTTAATCAGGCACTGATAGTGGGAGGCAGCCCAGCTGCTGGAAACCACAGGAGGGGCTGCTTGAGGGTGCCCCATTGGGGCCTCTGGCTGGCCACTGGGAGAACAGATTCCTCCATTGCAGGGGGCTGGACTAGATGACCCTCAGGATCCCTTCCAACGCGACAATTCCACGATTCCATGAATTGCAAGGGCTCTTTCCCCAGGCCAAAGCGACTGGACCAAGCCCAGTGTCCCGTGTACATCTCTGCAACCCACAGATCTGATCTCTCTGGGAGAGAAACCCCCTGCCCCCCACCCCTTGTGGGAAGGGGCTGCCTACCCAGCCTCCTGGGCACATGGCCTGGGCTCCGCGCTCCAGGCAGGGAGCTGTAACCAGACGCCCGGCAGGCGCAGGCTCTGCTCTGCCGCTGGAGAGACAGGTGGATGGAGCGCCAGGTGGCAGCTGAGTCTGCAGGGCATCCGGGCAAGAGCCAAGGAGCGGTGCCCACCGCAAGAGTCCAGCTCGCTTACCTTCCAGCCGCTTCTTCTGGCCGGACCCCAATCCGAAGAGCGGCATCCTGGCAGATCCTTTCAGCAGTCTGCTCTGGAGTTCCTGCAGAGGGAGAGGAAGAAGGATCTTGACTCCAAGGTGCCTCTTGCCTCTCCAGCCAGGTGGCTCAGCCCTATTTCTGAGGAAGCAGACACAGTTCAGGGGGCAGGTACGGTTACAGCACCACGAGGAGGAGGAGGAGGAGGAGGAGGAGGAGGAGGAGGAGGAGGAGGAAAGTGGCCGCCTTGCTGCTGCTCACCTGTGCTACTCACTTTGCCTCGCAGCAGGTGACTGTGTGCTGCAGCCCACCTGGGGGCCTGTTGCTCACCTGTCCTCCTGCCCAGGTGTTCAGCATGGAGAGGCAGGAGGGGCAAAGCAACACCCTCCCGGCCTCCCCAAAAGGGCAGAGCAGCTGTACGAGGGCAAGAACAACACTAGGAACCCCCTGCCTAGTGACATCAGGCAGGGGCCCTCAATGAACCCCTTTGGACATTTTTGCTTAGGCAAGCCTGTCGAGAGATTCAGAAGGCCAGTGCAATTTTTAACCTGCTTTGAGTCTGTTGCTGCTTTAACTTTTCAGAAGTCTTAAATCGTTGTTGCCAATTCTTCTTATGATAATTTTAGCATTTTGAGGGGTTTTTTTAAACAATCAAACAGTGTATAAATGTTATGAATTAAAAACAAAGTGAACAGGTCGAGAGATAACTGTCCTGAAATGCAGTGGACAAGCCTTCCAGGCGATATGATGCTGAGAGAAACCCTCCCCCCTCACCAACATGGAGGGGGGATCTGTTTTGCCTGTTGCCGGGAGCTCCTCCTGGTGGGAAAGGAGCAGTAAGCAGCAGGGGGCCAGCAGAGGCAGCTGCCAGCCCCCTGCCTGCCCCCAGTCCGCCTGAAGGCCCCTGCAACTCCTACAGCAGCACCCGGCCCCACATGCCTGCCTGAGACCCTCAGGTAGTTGAAAGAGGCCAGAGGCAGTTGCACCCCAGGGGGAAACAGGGAGAAGGGTGGTCCGCAAGGCAAGCAGCTGTTGCAAGGAAGGGCTCCACCTGCAGATCACAGCGAGAAGCCAAATCTCAGGTTGCCAGGAGTTTCCTGGGCAGCACCTGAAATCCTTGAATTGCAGAGTTGGAACGGACCCCAAAGGCCATCCAGCCCAACCCCCTGAAATGCAGGAATCTTGGCTCAAGCATCCCTGACAGACGACTGCCCAACCTCTGCTTGAAAACCTCCAGCAGAAGGAGAGACCACCCTCTCTGAGGGAGTCCAATCTGCCTCACAAGCTGCTAGCCCTCAAGGAAGACCAAGCAGCCAGGTCAGGGCAGAGGGGTGTGTGTGGTGCTAGTCGTCCTTTGCTCCCCTCCCCTTCCTTCCCCTCCTTTCCTCTGTCCTCTTAGTCTTCCACCCCCACCCTCCTTGCCCCTGCCATAATTGGGTTGGGGGGACAGGGGCCCTTCACCCCTGCTCCCAGGACCAAGCAACCATCAGATACAGAGACACCAAGAGGAGGGAGGAGGAGACAGCCACCGGCAGAGCTAAACTGAGGCTTCCTCATCGACAATTTAAAGGCAAATGGGATCTCGCCTCCGTCCTTGGGCAAATGGCCTCGGTGGGGAGGGGGTCTCTGGACCAGGGCAGGGGCAAAGCCTTCTGTATCCCTGCCCCACCCTGCAAGAGCCGCCCTCCCTCCAGCTACAGGTCTTCGTCTAGTGTTTTAACTCCGTTATACGGTTACCTGCCCTGAGAGGTGCCAAGTAACCAGAGCCGACCAGGCGTCTGCCACCCCTTCCGAGACAACCATCCGCAGTAACAGGAGAGCCCAGCAATTAAGGGCCATACCGTTCCCCTCCAGTGCGCAGGGATTGTTCCTCTGCAGAAACAGAGAGAGGGGGAAGAATAGGCAGCCGGGGCCCAAAACAGATTTGCACAACGGCCGCGATGTCGCCGCTAATGGCGCTTTAGGACGTGGTGGCAACTAGCCCTGCTCGGCTCCAACAGGGAGGGAAGCCCCCAGAGACTTTGCGGAGGCCAGAACCAGACCTGTCCAGAAGGCATAATAAGAATAAGAAGAAGAAGAAGAAGAAGAAGAAGAAGAAGAAGAAGAAGAAGAAGAAGAAGAAGAATGTTATTTATACCCCGCCCTCCCCAGCCAAGACCGGGCTCAGGGCGGCTAACACCAGGTATAAAAACAATTGATTAAAATACAACTTAAAAACAAGATTAAATACAACATTAAAATGCAGCCTCATTTCAGTAGAAACTCAAATCAAAAACTTTTTGGGAATGAAAACGTCAAAACTTCACCAAGGCCAACTATCCAGACTGGGCCAGAAAAAAGCCAGGGAAGTCCCCAAATAGGAGTTCCATCACAGAAGGAGAAAGGAAAAAGGAAAGCTTTGCTCTGCTTCTGGAAGGGATTGCAAACCACATTCCGGACACACGATGGGAAGCAGGGCGAGAGTGCAAGGACGTCCCGGGAGAGCTGGTCCTTGACCCCCCTCCCCCCACAGTAGCAAGAGAGATGCAGCCTGTACTATTTTCCAGGGCCTGCTAAAAACTATGAATTTGCTCTTTCACCCACCCAGCCCTCCTGATTCCTGGGTACCAGACACTGGATTTAGCATGTTAAGGTCAAGCCAGGCTGGCCTCTCCTGTTCAGGAGATCTCTTGGGAGGGGCTGTTAAGCCCTAGAAAACTGGACTCTTAGAAGAAAGGGGCAGGGAGGGAGGAGAGGAGGGGCTGAGGACCCTCCTAGCATTCAGGGTGTTGGAGATGAGCAGGGAGGGGCAACAGTTTTGGCTGTGCCTCATGCATATCAGAGATGCTACCCTGGAGCCTCTCGCTGCTTGGAAGGGGGGGCTAGCAGTGTATAGTTGATTTGAAAAGTATTGACTGAGGAGACACCCTGATTTAGAAGGCCTCTTGCAAGAGGGAAAAGCAAAGCAAATGTCTTCAGTAGTTTTGATCGGTATTTGAATAAAGAGGAGGTATATTTTAAATATATTTATGAGACGTCCACTACTTTGGGATTGAGATAAACAGTGTATAAACAATCCATTTGCTTAAGAGCCAAACTACATTTTAAATGTTCTCTTCCAAAGAACAAAATTTATTCCCTTTATTCACACAAATCAGCCGAAGCCATTCCCAAGTGAGCTCAGTCAGTCAGTCAGTAGCTCAGAGGGAAATGGTTAGCGGTCTCTGTGAGGAACAGGAGCTGTTTTTGTGATGCTCCATAGAGTAAATGAGAGATTCCACTTCTGTCATTTGAAATGTTTTGATAAATTGTTCCATTCCTTGGTCTAGCCTTGCTGCATCTCTCACACGCATTAGGATGAAGAAATAATAAATTATCCAGTTGAGCGACATCTGCCTGGGAGCAGCGTGGAACGTCTCCTTTTTTGGAGATCGCACCACTGTCCAGGGTCGGCTCCAGCTCTGGTCGCGTCACCAAATCTATTTTTAATTTTCCATTTTGCACATCTTTTTGCCGAAAGAAGACTCTCATGCCCTTTCCAAGATGTCCTTCCAAGCATTTCAGACACTGGCAGCTCCAGCAAATATTCTGTTCCACTTGCTGCGGTAAGACTATAATTTTGGCAGAACCAAAACCCAGCAGGCCAGAAATCCAGGTCAGTTAAAAAATAAGGAGGAGTGGAGGCCGAATAAGCAGCATTTCCGGCCGCTTAGAGCTGTGTGGATCTCTGCCAGAGAAATGATACATGTTACACCTCTTTAGGCAGGGACATTTCTGACCCTAAACTTCTGCTGCCCTGCAGGATATCTTGAGGAGGAGAAGGGCTTCAGGAGGAAGCCCAACACAAATCTGGAGTGGAGTCCCTAAGGTGGTTGGATGGCACCTTGAATGCCTCCTTCAGGCAACTCTGGCAGCCAGGCTGGTGCCCAACATCTTCCTCTGCTTCCCTGAGGACCACATGAGGAAGGTCGAAAGGGGGTCATCTGGGCAGACCAGGAGCTCCAGATACACTGCCCGGGCTTGCACCCCAAGGAGGTCACTTTGGTGCTGCCAAAGTGCGCGCACTCCACTGTCTTCCAAGACAGGCAGACGCCAACAATATTATTCATTAAATTTGTTCATCTTGCCCAGGACAACCCAAAGTGACTTAGCATCCCACCCACTTCTAAAAGACCACAGAGAGTTAAAGGCCAAAGGCCAGGCTACAGAGGGAAGTTTTTGCCTGGCACCTAAAGATATAGAACAAAAGCACCAGGTGAGCCTATCTGGGAACAGCATCCCAGAAGCAGGAAGGCGTCGAGGAATTATAAGGCTTCTCCTTTGGCCTGGAAGGGGGAGGCAACAAGCGCCGCTTTGGGCTGCCTGGGAATCGTCAGACAGTGCGGAAGGGGAAGAGGAATCGAGAGGGAAGAGGAGGCACCTTCACTTTCTGACTTGGAGAGGCTGTTTTGGTTCTGCCTGTGGCGGCCAGAGAGAGGAGAAAGGCTCCCTTCCAACCAGGAGCTTTTGGCTATTTGGTAGAATTTGCCTCCTGCATTACGAGGAACTTTCTCTTGGACAGCAGAAGGCTCTCCCTTGGAAGGTTTTAAGTAGAGGTCACCCGTCAGGTATGTTTGGGGGGTTGCAATTCCTGCATTGCTGGGGGTTGGGCCAGATGACCCTCAGAGGTCCCTTTCAACTCAATGATTCCCCTCGCGGTCCCAGAAATAGGAAAGCATTTGGGTAACATGCAAACTCTCATTGTCAGCCAGTCGGATCAAAGGCAAATGACTGAAACAGGTGGACAGACCTTGGCTTCACCAGCCAGGATGCAGGTGCACAAAAAGGAAACACACACAAACACACACCTCTGATCTGAGGAGGCCTGGGATTAAAGCAAGGCTCTGCCTTTTATCCAGCCCCCCAGCTTTGGGCTTCTAGCCACATTTTTCTTCCCCAACTTGGCCTAAGCTCCACTGCCTTGTCAAGCCAGAAGAGTAATTTGGGGAGGGGGTAGCTCCCCTCCCTGGCTGGAACTGCCAAGTGGAAGCCTGTCTCTTCCCAGGGGCCTTCCAGGACCTTCGCCCCAACCCCAGGGCATCCCCCTCCCAGGCAGGCCCCCTGATCCAGGGGCCCCACAGGGCTCCTCAACTCTCTCCCTCCTCCACCCCGCCTCCTGCTCTCCCTGCCAGGGAAGACCCAGGATCCTGGCCGCATAGCAAGAGCAAAATCAAGGGGAGCAGAGCGGCACCCACGGCAGCCAGCAAAAGCCGACTCACTTTTCTGTTACATACCAACCCGCATCAGAGCTAGACTGTCAGCGGGTCCTGCTTGTAAAAACTCCTTTGCAGTTCCAAGCAGGGAAACCTGCATCCGCCAGAACATCCCAAGGGCTCAGGAGGAGACCTGCGGCCACCACATGCCCAGCTGAACCCAGGCCAGGAACCTGGCTGCACCTCTGGCCTGCCTTGGACCAACATACCCTGCTCTCCGCAGGAGGATGGGCTTCCCTGTCGCTCCTTTGCCTTGACGCCAAGACCCTCTGCAGGAGCCCAAACATGTCCCGTGGCATTTCCTTCGCCCCAGAGTGGAGAGGGGCTTCTGCAAAGGAGACAGGGGGCACAGCTCCACCGTCTGACCCCCCCGCCCGGCAAAGCTCCTAGATTTGCTCTGGCTCTGACGCCCTCCTGGAAAGGAGGCGTGGGAAGAGAGTTGCCCAAGCAGCGGCTCCTCCTCCTCCTCCTCTCAGACAGCAGCTGGGCCACATCTGGGGCTGACAGGAAGGCAAACAAGTCACCCCAGGAGCTCCCATCTTACCCTGCAAGGCGTTGCAATCTCCCAGCAGCCAGGCTGCTCACTTCCTCCTCCTCCATGGGCCCTTTGCAACTTCCAGATGTGTCAGGCGCTCCACACACCCCCAGTCCAAACCCGACTCTGCGCAGCGTGGAGCCAGTTGTGGGAAGAGGAGCAGAGAGGGGGCACAGCTATGGGGAACAGGAGGCACCCCAGACCTGCCGATTGGAGGGGCTCAGAGTGAGGCAAAGGCCGGCCAGCTCTTCCAGGTCCCGGGCAGAGGAGTTGGGCTCTGCAGAGTTTCCTCCTCCTCTTTGCTCCACTCTGTGGTCTTGGCCTGGGGCCAAAGGCTTCTGTCAGGCCCCCCCTCCCCGCCGCTTCCTGTAGATAGGGAAAGGGTGCTTGCTTCCTTAAAGCAGCTGCAAGGCTTTGAGGGAAGCCAAGGACCCGGGCAGGCAGGGACCTTGCAGGCGAGGAGCCTGGAGCAGAAGGACCAAGAGGGAGGGGGCTCAGGGAGCTGGTGCCAACGGAAGGGCATCCAAACGAGCCAGCCGCCACTCTGGGAAGCAGAAAAGAGGCACTGAAATGAGCCAGGGGATGGAGAGGCGACTTCTCAGTTTAGAGAAAAGGCAAGGGAGAGGCAACATGATAGGAGTTTACATATTGATGCCTGGCCTTGAGAAAGGGGACGGAGAAACGTTCTTCTTCTCCATCTCTCCCAACACAAGAACTCGAGGGCTTCCACTGAAGCAGGTTTGGAGATTCAGCCCGGATCAAAGGCAGTCCTTCTTCATGCAGAGCAGAGTTAAACTGAGGAACTCCCTCCTGCAGCAGACCCTCCCAGGGTCCCTGTTTTCCAGGGACGTCCCTGATTTAGAGAAGACGTCCCGGTTTCTGGTTTGAGCCTGGAATGTCCCGCTTTTCCTTAGGATGTCCCTATTTTCATTGGAGAAATGTTGGAGGGTATGGAGTTATCTGACCCCTGAGCCATCTGAAGGCAATACTGTATAGGGAAGTTTTTAAAAAAATGCTTAATATTTTTATATATGTTGGAAGCTGCCCAGAGTGGCTGGGGCAACCCAGTAAGATGTGTGGGGTTTAAAGAGTAAAATCATCATTATGGGATGGGACGTCCCTAATTTCATCAGAGAAAAGTTGGAGGCTTTACCTCAGGGGGCAGGGATGGCCACCAAGTTGGCTGGTTATAAAAGAGGATTAGAGGAGAGGGTTATTGGTGACTACTAGCCCTGCTGGCCCTGCTCTGCCTCCACAGCTGGAGGCAGCCATGCTTCTGAATGCCAGTGGCTGGAAACTGCAGGAAGGGGAGCTGCTCTTGGGCTCAGATCCTGCCTGTGGGTTTCCCACTGAGGCATCTGCTTGGCCCTGTGAGAACAAGATGCTGGACTGGACGGGCCATTGGTCTGATGCAGCCGACTCTCCTTGTGCCCCGTGCTGGGTCTGGCTGCCTGGCTCCCTCCCCTGGGTCTGGCTGCTGGGCTGGGCTTCTCCTTGCGGGCCCTGAAGCCTCACGAGGAGCCTGGGCTAACACACACCCACCCCGACAAGCCCCCTCCATCGCTTTATTCGAGGCACCTGCTGGGCTCCCTGAGATAAGCCAGGATGCAGCCAAGCCTACCAAAGCACGTTTTCTGGCCCACCCTTCCCTCTGAGATCAGTGGTGATGCATGGAGAGTATAGGGTTCAAAATTAGCCAGGAGCCAGTGTGATAGGAATTTTGAGGTCTTAGAATTTGTGAAATGTTCATAAGTGTACCAACCGAGCACGTACATAGATCAGCACAGGAAGACCAACCTGGAACCATTTTTGATTCCCAAACTGTCCCAAACTGACCAAATGTTTTCTCTGCAAGGTCAAAGGAAAATGGAAAAGCCTCCCCATTGTCTTTTCCTTCACAAATCCTGTCTTAAGGGCACATTAAGATATGAATAGGGTGTGAGCCTGTGACCTGGCTCAGGAACTAAGTATTTATCATTACAAAAGACTGGCCAGGCTCCCCAGGCAATCCAATCAAGTGACCATTAAACAGGTAACCTGTGAGACGAGATAAACAAGTCACTCAGATTTCTGTTGTAGACCACCTTTTCTTTGATGTAAGTATGATGTATCTGGGGGGTGGTCTTGAGCTACACCCCTTCTGTGATGTAGGTATGATGTGTCTGGGGCAGGGGTCTTGGACTCCAGGGCGGGCAATTTAAAATCTCTATATAAGTGCGGGCACACCTGGGTTCTGGGTCCTCCTCCTTCTCCTGCGCGTGGTGTGGGAGCACCCTGCTGCAACAGATCAATAAAGATCAGGCTTACGAGCCGCTTTGCTTCTCAATATTCTCTGGCTGGCCTCTGTTCTTTTCTCCTACCAATAGGGAACCTATGTAAGGACTCTATATGGGCTCTTGGATACCCCAGAAGGGAAAAAGGGCAGATTTTTGTTTACAACACCAGGCACATTTTGCACCCATCGGCCACTAGGAGGTGCCACGCCAGGTGTGGAAGGAGCCGCCTTTTCAGCCTGTGCCACTGCTGCATGGGGGGGGGGCACGATTCCATGCTCTAAGCAGCACCTGGTCGGCTTCAAGGCCAGGCTTGCGCCACTTTTACTCACCTTTACCTGGCTTCCTTCATAGCCTGAGGCTCCCCAGGACCTCCTGCACACCCCAGATCCCCCAAAAGTCAGCTTCAGGCAATATTCCGCTGCCCGGGAGCAAGCAAGAGCCCCAAAGGCAATCCAATTCCGCGACTGGAAGAGTTTCAGCCGTGTCATTCAATCTGGCCTTGTGCGCCACTCAGGAGGGTCGAGCCCCAGAGCACTGGCATCGTATTCTGCCAGGGTCACTTGGGGGCCAGGAAACTTTTACGCTGGCAAACGTTATCAGCTGCGAGGACAAAGGCGGCCCCTGCCTGAGCCCCTAGGAAGCCTTCGCTAGAAGAATCAGCCCCTCACCAACTGTAAGATGGGAGCCAGCATGGTGCAGGAGGGAGAGTGTCAGACTAGGACCTGGGAGACAAGGGTTCAGATCCTCACTCAGCCATGAAGCTCACCGGGTGGGTGGCCTTTAGGCCAGTCACTGCCTCTCAGCCTAACCTACCTTGGGGGGGGGGGGGTTGTTGTGAGGATGACATGGTGAGGGCAAGAGCCGGCCCCATCACCTTGAGCTTCCCGGAGGAATGGCAGGAGATAAAGGAGGCGTAAATCAAAGACATGGTCTCCTGCGGAGGAAGAAGCAGCTCAGAAAAAACTGGAGCAAGATGTAGGAGAGACAGTTGCCTGGACCTGGTCATGGGAGAGATGGGGCTCCTCCGTCATTGTGAATCTTTGCCTACCAAAGGAGGAAGAGGAGCAGGAGCCCCTACAAAGTGGAGCTGGCCAGAAAACCACTTTGGTCACAAGCTCAGCTCCTCCAAGGCTGGGTGGACGCCCACAGGGTGCAGCAGCGCAACAGGTCACCAGCCAGAGGCAGTCTTGGCTGCAGGAGCGCAGAGCTGTGGTGCAGCGCATGAACAACGCTCCGTCAGCCTGAGAGCTGTGCTTCCAGGCTACGGTTACCAGACTTTTTTCAAGGAATCCGGGGACACTTAAAAAAAAGAAAAGAATTCATGCTTTATTATTTTAGGAAAGGGTTGCCCAGAGTTCTTGACCTTTATAAGGGGGGGACCCCAAAGTTGTCGGGCGTGCACCTCGACACAAGGCAGGCGGAGAAGCCCATCTCCAAACGCATAAACACCCCCAAAAAGAGGTTGGGGTGGGGGGAGAGATTGAATAAAGGCGCTCACTCGTCTTGGGAAAACACACAAGGCTCCATCTCTCTCTCTCTGTCTCGCAACACAGCTCAGCTCTTTTCTAGGCTTCTCCTCCTTTTTCACCGCCTTGCTTGCCCCCCCCCCCAACTTGCGTGGGCTCTTCTGCTGCAGGCAGCTCTGTGTGATTTTGGGGTAAGCATTTATCAAGGAAGCGAGCCAGAAGGAAGCTCTCTGGCTGGCGCCTCGGTTTAAATAGCCCCCCCCCAACCAGCGGATTGGCTGGCTAGAACTTTGACGTGGCTTGGACCTCTGGTGCTGCTTGCTGCCAGGCACCCTCCAGGTTGCTTTGCTGGAAGCCCCAGGCATAAATCAGGGGACATTAATTAAAATCCGGGGACATTCCAGGGACAGATTTTGTCCGGGAACAGATTGGTGAATCCGGGGACTGTCTGATAACCCTATTCTGGGCACAATGGAAAGAGCTGGCTTTGGCCATCCAAGTTCGATGGGATCTGGGGCCTGGTAATGGGACAGACCAGCTGTTCCAACAGGAACCTTCCTGTGGGTTGAGCCCATTGGCAGCGGACTCCTTTCTTTGCAAACCCCGCCCACAGTGGAGCGGCAGATGTCAAGCCAGCGCAGGGGCTTTTATGTGGTGACACCCTCACCAGAAAAGTTCACCTGCCACCCGCTCGGCTTAGTTTCAGGTGCCAGGGTAGAACCATCAGGGGGTTTTTTTTACACATGGCTTGAACCATAAAACAGCCCTGTTTTATGCTGCCACTTGATTTTTATCATTAGTGGGAGTTATCTTTATTGCACCTCGGGTTTCGGGCTGATTCCTTCTTTTATTTTATTTGCTTTTATTTGCTGCTGGTGCAGTTCCAGCATTTTGTTATTTTTGTTGAAATGAATTCAAACTTTTTCTTGTCTTGTTCAGTGTAAAGATGGAATGTGAACATCATGTTCAATAAAGAAAAGGAAGCAATGGGGGGAAATGGAGCCAAGTCTCAGTGGCCTGGGAAGAGGAGGGTCTCCTCTTATTTTTTATTTTGTTTTGACTATGGCAGACCAACACGGCTACCTATCTGTAACTGGCCAGGGAAGAGGAGGGTCTTTGCAACGGATGGAAGTTGAACGATGCCCCTGACCCTCCTTGCTTCCTCCTTCGCGCATTTGATCAGAAGGCCTGAGGGAACAAACCTCAGCTGTCTTCGCCACCTTATTCCCTTTCACCATCTTTTTCTACTTCTTGCAGGGGAAGGGAGAAAAGCGAGGGAATCCAGGCTTAGTGGGTGCTGGGTCCTGTTTGCAAGGCCAGGAGTGAGCCCTGCAATGTGTGAAGAGGAGCTGAATGAGCCCCTGAACCAGCCTGGCGTGTGAGTCCCCACACCATTGGGGGGAGGCTCCAGGTGAGAGAGAAGAACGGGGTCTTATTTGGTGGCCAGCACAGACAGGCCAGTGGGCACTGAGCCCCCTCTCCCTCCAGAGGCCGTACAATGACCAGACTTACCCAGCCACTCGCAGGCTCTCCTATTTTCCTCCTTAGTCGTCCAACAGGGAAAGCAGAAGACGATTCCCAGCTGCAACCATATAACCATTCCCGTTCCTTTGAAACTCAGGCATGCATGCAGCCCCCAATGGGTGCAGCCAGAAGTCCTGTCGAGAATCCGTTAAATGCCCCCAACCCTGCCCAGTAGACCCCAGTAGCGCCTGCCGTGATCCTGGCAGCAGCACAGCTCAGGAGCACCTGGGCGGCTACTGCAGGCGGGCAGAGAGAGCGGAGAGGGCGGGAGATGGCACTGAGCAGCACTGAGCAAATAGAAGCCTTTGATCGTTGGACTTGCCACTGAACACGGGGCTGTTGCTCAGGGCTCCTGCACAGTCCACAGAGCTCCCTTGGCTGCAGCCCCGTGAAAAGCTCACACCCCTCTGGGCGGCTGGGTGCACAAGTGAGAGGGGCTGAGCTGGGGCGAGCACCAGAGCGCATTCATCGGATCCCCCGCCCAAAGCGAGTGGACGAAAAGGTGGGCAGAGAAGAGGGCTGGTAAAGCAGCAAGCATTCAGGTGTCATGGGCTTCTTTAAACCTGGATAGGAGGAGCATGTGGAAGTGTCTGAAGAAAGTCCTTCTTCGCAGGGTTAAACTATGGAACTCCCTCCCACAGGAGGAAGGGATGGCCAACAAGTTGGGTGGCTTCAAAAGAGGATTTGACAAATTCACAGAGGAGGAGCGGGCTCTGCTCTAATTCCACAGCGATGCTTCAGAACACTGTAGGGGCATTATTGAAGCCAAACCGACAAGTCATGCTTTGGCAGATGGGAACATGAAGGGTCTGAGGCTCACAGAGCTTCCCTGTCACTCTGTGAGATGACTTCCTTCGTCTTTCTTCGCCACGCTTCCAAGCTGACCGCACAGGCATGCCTGAGCTCTGCAGCTCAGACGCCATTTGTGAACTTACATTTTGCCCTTTTGTAACTTAGACAGCAGTTATAGCCCTGCCTTCATTTTGCTGCTGTAATGGCCGCTTCTAGACCCTGTGAGTAAATGCTCCTTATGTTCTTATGAGGGCACAGCCAGTGTTATCTGCGTTTCGCACTCTGCTCTTGCTGCCAAGTGCCCCAGAGTCTGTCCGCCTGGAATCAACAAAAAGGGATCTGTTTCTCTCCAATAGCTGCTTCAGACAGGCTGTTGTTATCTGGAGAGGGAACTGAGAAATGGGAAGGTTCTTTGCCATTGCATTGTATTGGACTTGTGGGAAACAGATCACACGTTTCGGAGAGGAAGTGAGCACATCAAAACTTTGGAGAACTGAGAGGCCAGACAGAAGCAAGAGCCAGTGAGGAAATCCTGGTGTTCTAAAAACAGGGCCCCAAGCCGGGGGGGGGGGGTAGAGGAGAAATAGCTGCACCAAAGATGGAGCTGAAACTCCTGAGAATGACACAGCCAGGTGTTGCAGAGGCCAGTGCCATTTTGCAGTGCCCCCTGGCAGCAGCGAGGCAGCAGCAGCAGCTCACAGCCTTTTGCAGCCCCAGCTGGGATCTGTGACACGCAGGCTCAGCTCCCCAAAGCCCCCTGCAAGCATTTGGCTTGCACTTGGAGAATTCGCAGCCGGTCTGGGCAAATATTGCAGAGTGTGGGCAAGATGAGAGGCGGCATGTGCAGCTCAGTCACAGCAAGCAACTTGGAAGGAGAGCAAAGCTGCATTTCTGTGCACAATTGTAAAGCTGGAAGGGACCCAAAGGGTCGTCTCTCACACACACACACACCCTTGCAATGCAGGGGGCATAAGAGATGCCAGAGCAGCACATGGTCCCTGGAGGGAATGGTTGCACCCCCATCACCCATCACCTGTTCTGCTACCTGTGCACCTTCATCTGGGTCTCCCAAGCACTTTCAAAACCAGAGATGGAAAGAACGGTCAGTTTGCATTTCTTAGTACAGAAAGTATTGAGATCGTTCCTCTTCTGATTAATTGAATAGGATTCTAGAAGGTTTCTATGTGAAAGAAACAGGAAGGTTTCTGTTGTTTGGGTTATATTTCTTCTGGGAAGCTGAGTACAGATTGTTTAAACTGGTTTTGTTGTCCTTTTTGTCATGGTCATACTGGCTATTATAGTCAGGCCAGGAGGAGCCTGGAGCTCACTCACTTTCTCTTTTCTTTGTTCTGGTGTTCTGTATGCTGCAGTGTTAAAGTTTCATCTTATTACAAGTTTGTAAGCTTTATTTAAGTGCTGCAACTGGATTTTTATGGACTGTGCCAATCCTGAATGTTTGTGACCATTATTGCTCATTTCCCTTCAGTATCAGTAAAAGCTCTGCTGGATGAAGTACAATTGCCTTTGGAAACTCTGTTACATGTTGAAGTTTTTTCCTGCTCCCCCTTCATGGGTGACAAGGACCTGTAACCTTCCCTGCCGTGATGGCAGGAGTCTTTCGCCACCAGCAGCTTTTTCTTCCCAATGTCTCTGGAAAACCTCCAGCCAATTTCTCTTGCCTGTCCCCAAACCCAGCCTTGCTCCAAAGCAACCAAGAGCCTGAGCTCAACCACGTTGCTTCTCTGTCTACACAAACTGATGCTCTGAGTATTCCTGGTTCAAGGCAATTAAGTTTCCAGGAAAGCGTCCCAGTAATGACCCAGAGGAGGCATCTCGTTCTGTGGCCTCCTTTGCAAAAGAAAGGCAGTGGAAATGCTAAATCTGGATGTCTTGAAAGAGGCTGAAATAGCTAATCAGTTTCAGAATGGTCTGTTCCTGTCTGGCTTCTAAACAGGTGGAGAAGAGCTGACCATCTTCTGCTGGAGGCAGGAGTCCTCTGCGTTGAATGTTTCCCCTTTCTGTCCAAGGAACAGCTCAGCCCCCCAGAGATCCAGGCACTCACCAAGAGAAAACCTCACACCTCCTTAGCTTCTTTCCTGACTGCAAAGCAACAGGGAGGAGGCAGCACTGCAGAAGTCGATCAGCACTCCCACGGGAAGAGGTGGGCAAGCAGCGGCTCTCCGGTGTAGCTGGTAGGAATAGAACGAAGCCCACCCACCCATCTGGCTCCCGGACAGCTGCCTCTCAAGGCAAGAAAGGTTCTCCTGGCATCTTTGTGGCGACCTTCAACTCTCCCTCCAGACAGAAATCACACTGCAAGGCTTCTCTCGTCTTTCTTTGGCTGTTACTCTCTAAAGCACCACATTATTGTGTTGTTTAAATAATAAAGCGGTTCAGCCTGAACTCAATCAGAGATGCTCCAAAAGTGGTCCCTCTATGCAAGAATCCTGCTTCTGATGGAAGATGCTAGCGCCTTAAATGGTCTTGAGCTTCCTCTGAAAACATCCAGTCTGCCCAGGCAGTGTCTGCTGAATTTCCCCCTGGGTGTGGGGCTCCCACTGCCCCTCTCAGGCCTCCCATTCAGAAAAACGAGACACACTAAACACACTGCCTATTTTTGCCACTGGTGCCAGCAATATATATTTTGCTTTCTTTGTCACTAAGTCCTCAAGGATCTTCTTTCTTTTTAAAGCTCAGCTAGACTGACCCCTCGTCCCTCAGGGTTGGGCCCTGAATCTCCTGGCCCCCTGAAAGAAGCGTCAGTTTGCATTGCTTAGTGCAGAAAGTATTGATCTGATGTGCAGAGATCTTACTGAATTCAAGAGGTTCTGGAAGCTTCTCTGTGTGAAAGAAACAGGCAGAAGGTTCATGGTGTTTGGGTTCTTCCTTCAGAGATGCTGAGTACAGTTAGCTTAAACTGGTTCTCTTATCCCTTTCAGTCAAGGTCATGCTGACTATAATAAGAGGCCAGAAGGAGCCTGTTTTTCTCTTTCTTTCTCTCTTCCTTCTGGTGTTCTGTACGTAGTATGCTTCGTGTTATGGTTTAGACTTATTATAAATTATTGTAAGTTTATGTTAAGTCTGTTGCAACTGGATTTCTTATGGACAGGGCCAATCCTGATTTTTTTGCATTTGTGACCATTTTGCTCATTTGCCTTCAGCAGCAGTAAAGATCTGATGGATGAAATATTAAATGCCTCTGGTCTATTTTTTGGGAATCCTGCAACGTGTTTAAGTTTTCACTCTGCTAACTACCGTATTTTTCACTCTGTAGGATGCACCGGACCATAGGAGGGGGAGAACAGGGGGGGGGGGATTTTTTGTGTGTGTGTTCTCCCCCTCAAAAACAAGGTGCGTTCAAGAGCAGGTCGGGCAGCCTTGCCGTTGCCCCCCGAGCTTGTGGGGCCGGCGGTGGGGGGAAGCGCTGCTCTCCCCCACCGCCAACCTCAAAGATCCCTGAAGCCTTTGGAGCGCAGCTTCGGGGACAGCCTTTCAAGCCTCCGCAGGGCGGCGGGGCGCCTTCACCCCACCGCCCTGCGGAGGCTTTGCACAGCCATACCGAAGCTAGAACAGGTTCGGGCTGCAGGCAGCTATCCGCAAGCCTGCGCAGCCCGGCGGGAGTTCCCGCCAGGCTCCCCAGGCTTGCGGATAGCTTCCTGAAGCCTGGAGAGCGAGAGGGGTCGGTGCACACCGACCCTCTCGCTCTCCAGGCTTCAGCGAAAGCCTGCATTCGCTCCATAGGACGCACACACATTTTGTGAAGAGAATCAGAACTTACATGGTTAAACAGTTCTGAGTGACGTCTCACATTCTGAGGCGTGGCCATGTTCGCAGAGGGGAGTGTTTCTCTGTGCCTTTTTTCCTTTCGCTTTTGCGGCGAGGCAGCAAGATGTGCGCTCTCTCGCCGGGCTGATTTATGATGTTTTTGTACACGATTAAAGACTGTTAGAGATAAGCAAGAACGCTTGCGTGCAGTCTGATTTATTACACACACACTGCAACAGTTTTCTACCGCTGCGACGACTCTGCTACAGGAAGCTGACAGAGAGCTATCCACGGGAGTCCAGTGGGGCACAGGGAAGCGTGCCGGACTCCATCCAAAAGCCCACACATTTCCCCTTCAGTTTTGGATGGGGAAAAGTGCGTCCTATAGAGCGAAAAATATGGTATATGTTGGAATCTGCTCTGGATCAATACTGAGTAGAATTTCATGACACGAAGGAAGCCTCTTGGCAGCTCTTGCATAGACAAGGTGCCTGGACGATGCCTGAAAGCCAACACTCTGACCTAGCAAGGAGCAATTGCCAAGAAACCGCCAGGAGGCAGGATTCACACACACACACAACCCTGGAAGCTGGGGACAAGTGTCAAGGGAATGACTTTCCAGGTGACAGCAGACCTCTTCACACGACACACAGGTAGCTTACAAAATTGCTGCCACCGGCTGTGGCAACAATCCCCAGCTGAGGACCAGGCTCATGCATGGAGGAATGAGGCTGCGGATGGTTGCTAAGCTCCCTCAGGAGACGGCAGGATGCTTCAAAGGACCAGGTGCTGGGGAACGCAAAGGCTGGGAGATGACGTGTTGGCCGCCGTGGGGATCAGGAGGCTGGACGAGATCCGGACGGGCCTTGGGTCAAATCCGGCAGACAACCCAAGGCCAGAAGCCAATTGGTGCTGGGAGGCCCAGCAGTGAAGGGCTCTGGAATCGCCCTCCATTTTGGGTTGTGATGGGAAGTGTCTCACCTTGGGGATGGAGACACTCTTTGGGAGGCTAAGCAATGGGGGGCTCTCCCCAGGCCCACCCCTTCTGCAACGAAGGCTGCTCCATGAAGGTTGAAGGAAGAGGCCCCGAGGCCTCTGGGGGAGCCTGAAGAGGGAACGGCTGGAGCCTGGCGTGCACCTTCAACAGGGGAAGTCCAGTAAGAGGGGCTGGAGGCAGGAGGTGCTGCTAAAAGGTCCTTTATTAAAGGTTACACAGATCGCTTCCTGCCACAGCGGCACATTAAACAGGGATTAAAAACCGCAACAGTAATAATTGTGGTGACCCAAAGAGCGGTTTTATCTTACATCCATTGACAACAACTACACGGCATCTAAAAGCAGGTGTGAGAAATACAAGGTCTGTTATTATACAGCTGTACAAGTGCCAAGAGAAAAAAAATATAGAAAAACAACCCCCCCCCCCAATTTACAAATAGAATCCCCCCTCAACATGCGGCTCTTGGGTGTTTCTTTGAGGGCCTACAGCACACGGAGGGTGGGGGCCGGGTCATCCGCCTCGGCAGTCGGCAGCTTGGCTTCTTCCTGCACGGTTCCTAGTGCAAAGTTGTTTCCAGTGGGTGGGTGTATTCATGATGGCTGCACCAGGAAAACCTCTCCCTCCCTGCACGGCCCAAAAGCAACACTTGGGGGGGGGGGAGAAGGGGGGGGAGAGACTCCCAGGACAAAGACTTGGCGCAGAAACAGAAGAGGATGGAGAATAAGGCGGCCCTGAGAGAGAGGATGGTGCTCAGGTGGGCAAAGGGGGGATTTTTGGTCAGTGTTGTGCTTGTCTGGGGTGGGGGGTAGGGGGCAGCGAAGCTCCTGCAGCCCCCTCCTGCTTCCACTTAGACCCAGGCTCAACCAGGCTCCGGGCAAAACACAGCTGACCTTGGGCTTTCCTGCCCACCCAAAACCAGCAAAGGCTTCAGGCTCACCAACAGGTTGGACTCCCCACCGCTTGGCCCCCCAAAGGATGCAAGGAATCAGCCTGGAACAAGCAACTGCTCACCTTGAACTCTCCTCTGCAGATCGTGGACACCCCCCAACCCCCCTCAGGCCAGGAGTGTCTGGCCCACCTCGGCTTTGTCTTCCTGCCCACGCAAGAGAATAACGTTCCTTGCTCCGCAGCGCCAACCCCAGAGGAGCAGCCATGACGGAGGCAGGAACCCCAAGTCCAAGACCTCCCCCCCACCCCTGGCTCCGACTCTCTGCCTTCTGCTGAGGGTCCAGACAGGTCTCCTGCGGCCGGCAAAGGGGCCGACTGAGACGCGAGGCTCCTCCCCGGGTCCAAGACAGCCGGCGGCTGCGCTTTCCGCACCCATTGGCATCGGTCACCCAAGAAGGGTGGAAACGCAGGAGGGCTCAGCTCCCTTCCTCCGTGGAGCGCGACTCCGACTTCAGCTTGACGAACTCCTTGGCCACTTCATCGTTGGTCCTTTGCGAGAGGATCCTCAGCACCGTCAGCCCCGTGTCGTCCATGTGGACCCTCCGCCCCAGCGGGCACCAGCAGGCACAGCTGCCCTTGTCGGCCACGTCCCGGAGCTGCATCACGGCGATGCCCAGGACGCGGTCTTCGCGGGCAAAGCAGTAGTCCTTCACGCACACCTGCAGCTCATAGGCGTCCGGCCCGTCCTCATTCCCCAGGATGCTGCAAGAGAGCGAGGGGAAGCCCCGTTAAAACTCGGGCAGGGAGATGGGGTCCCGGGACCAGGAGCCCCCCACCCCAGCGGAAAAAAGTCCTCAGGGAAGTTGGCATCTTCCTCCTGAGCTCCTGAGCCTTGCTCCTGCCAGGAGTTCTCTTGCTTCGTCTCATCATACTCAGTTTTATCACTTTGGTAAAGCCTAAGAAATACCGCACACATATTGCCAAGGCCGCCCTTTGCTTGCAGGGGGCGAGGCGAGGAGGCGAGGGAGATAAGGGCTGTGGGATTCCTGCAAGGCTCCCTCTGCGTGGCCTGATCCTGCATTCCCAGGCCGAGGGGCTGCTTGCCCGTCTCTTGGCCCAGTTGGGGAGAGGACGGGACTTACAAGTGGAATGTCTCGTTGTACTTTGGGGCCCAGTTGTTGCTCTTCGACTTGGTGGTGAATTTCCGCTTCTTGTCACTCTGGTGTGGCCCAATCATGGTCACCTCCACGAAGGGGCGGAACATGCCCGAGGTCTGCCACTTCAGGTCGTTGGCTGCCACCACTGCGGGAGGAGAGAAAGAGGCTCAGCCGCTCCACACCCCCTGGCAGAAGCCCAGCCCCTCTTGCCCAGCTAAGGCACACACTCTCATTGGAGCTTCTTCCTCAGCCGCTGGCTGGCCTCCCACAGACGCATCTTCCCCACGCCTGTCCTGACCAGGGAAAAGCTCTTTCTGCCATTTGGGGAGCCCCTGGACCAGTATATGGCTGTGCAACGTGGGAGGCAGCTCAGCCTATCCCTCAAGGCAGCTGGCCTCTCCAGAGCATTTGCACTGAAGCCTATCAGCTGAGCAAGTTTCCGAGCCATGTCCACAAAAGGCTGCTCCAAAAGGGAGTCCCCCCCCCCCCCGCCCTGGTCAGTGACAGTCCTTCAAGCCTCTGGGGGCGATTGTGGGGGGAGAGCAAGGCGGGCAGCCTCTTCTGCTCAAAGGCTTACTCAGTGCCCGCCTGGATGGCCAACTCTCCAGCACAGCGGCTGCGCTGACGTCTCGGGGGTTGCCAGCCCAAGAGACCAGGCCTGGCTGCCAGCCCATCAGAGGAGCGGGGGGGGGGGGGTTGTGTTTGGTTACCTTTCACCGTGACCTTGTGCTCCCCGGTGCCGGGGTGTGTGTACAAGTCGATCTGAATGGACACTTCACCCACGGGGTCGTCCACTCCTGAGCCTGGGGGCGGAGAAAGAGAAAGAGCGCCACAGACGGCATTGGCATGTGCCCAGAGCTGGGGGGGGGGAGGCAACTGCATTTCCCCACTGCCCAAAGACTCCCACCCCACGCCTCTGCTCTCTTCCCCCAATGGAGAGCTCCCTCCTGCCTTTATGTTTTGAAGCCTAGTTCTCTGCTATCTTCTTTGGACTGGACCGCTGCTCTCTTTCCTCCAGCCCAAAGCACTAGCCTAGCACTGGGCAGTGGGGCTTGGCTGCCTCTTGCCCCACGGAGGGGCTGCTGTTCCACAGTCAAGAGCCCCTGCTGGCTGCGAATCCACAGCCCCCCTGGAGGCTTCTCTCTCCCGCTCCTCAGCAACGCTTCCCACTGCTGACAGGTGTGTGTCTCTCGAGGCATTTCAGCACCAAAGGGACCCAGTTGGGACAGTGGGTGGGCACTGCGAAAGCAGGCAGAGGCGCTGGCTCAGAGCTGCCACACGCTCAACACTTTGGTTCCTGGAGACTGTCCTCTCAGACACACAACATGAAGGCAATGGCAGGGCCAGAGGGTGTGTTTTGGGGGTGGGGGGCTGCCAGGTGGCTAAAACAGGCCCTCTGGGGTGGCAGTTGTGTCTCCGCAAAGCAGGGTTTCCAATGCACATCCTTCACCTGGCGCTTTGGGTCTGGTGCGGCATTTTAAAGGCTCCTGCTGATTATGAAACTGAGTAAGGTGGGAGGAGGATGTGCGGAGAGCAGAGGCGAAGCAGAGAGAAGCTCCAACCTCACCCTGCCTTTCACAGCCCCCACCTGCTCCTGTGAGCTTGAACCCATCTTAACCATACAGACTCTTCCAGATTTGCAGAAAGAGCTGCAGCCGAAAGCCAAGCCTTCATCAGACTGTCCACCACAGCGTCGAAAGAAGCGCACTGTTCGCCTGGGTCCAGCATTGAGCACCATCTCAGGTGGCTGCTCTACAGTGCACTCGGTGCATGCTCAGAGGAGCCTTCTACCTTGCAAAGTGTGAAGCACCCTATTTCTCTCGCCACGACGGCTGTTCGAACATCCAGAGCTGCAGACTTCTGCCATCAGGCAACCTCCCCACCCCCAGGAGGGAGCCTGCAAGGCGCACGACACAAGATACTACAAGGCGAGTGATCCAGGAGGGGAGAATAGGCCTGGGGGTGCTAGTGGGGGGCAGAGAAAGGCCAACAGGGGGTGAGGGTGGGGGGCTCCAAAGCACAGCAGGTTTGCAGCCGGCCAATGTTGTTATGGCAACATTGGCCTGGAACGTACCCTTATCAGGACGGACATCCTCATTAGCCGTAAACCTAATCCCTTTCCCACCATGCACTGGGGCAAGCAGCAGGCAGGACGGAGAGAGAGAAGAGTTTGGTTACCACCCGGCCGAGATCACGATGCAGAATCCCACCGGGGCAGAGAAGGCAGGAGGGGCTGTGGGAATGGGCTCGGAGGCGAGGGAACGGAGCTCCTCTCCACAGGAGGCTAAGCATCGAGGGGGGCCCTGGAGCCCTGCCTTCGGGGCCCGAGTTGGAGAAGAAGGAGTGGGTCTCCTTGCTCTGGCTTCAGAGAGGAGGGAAAGCTGGACCCTGGCCTTGCTCCGTCCGGCCCCGAGTCCTCTGGAGGAGAGGAAGGTGTGTGAAGACGGAGTTCACTTGCTGATCGCTCACTTCTCAGCCCCTGAACGAAGCAGAGCCCCCCAGCCCTGGGGGGCTGGAGCAGGGGCGCAGGAAGGGGAGTGGGGGGGTGGGGGTGCAGCCCACCCCAGGTGTCATCCCTGAGGGGGTGACAAAATGGCACACCACGGGGGGTGGCACTTACTCTGGGGCTTGGCCTGCAGTGGGCCCGAGCCACGTGTCTCTCCTGGGAGTGACAAGGTGGCTCGGGGCGCCGTGCTGTCCAAAACAGCAGCGTGGGGCTGGCACCCACCAGGCGGACTCTGTGGGCAGCTGACCGCGCAGCCCCCTGGGCGGATCTCCACGCTGCCCCTGGGCGCAGATTGGCCTGTCTCTGCTGCTCTGGGTGCCAGAGCAGCTACCCTGTTTCCCCGACAATGACAGTGTCTTATATTAATTTTTGCTCCCAAAGATGCGCTAGGTCTTATTTTCGGGGGTGTCTTATTTTTCCATGAAGGTACACATTTATTGTCTAATTGTGAGTCAGTCAGACTCCGTCAGGGCAGAGCGAGCAGCAGGCGGCAGCTTGTCCTGGCCGCGGCACGGGCTCTCTGATTTAAAGAGACCTCGCACGGCCTAAATAGCTCTGGCTGTGCTGCGGCCAAACAGTGAGCTGCGCGGCGGCACCCGCCACTACGGTCCAGAGGAGTCAGACGCCTCACGGTAGCTTCGGGGGCCTTATATTCCGGGGAGGCCTTATGTTTGGGGGAGGCCTTATGTTTGGGGGAGGCCTTATGTTCGGGGAGGTCTTATTTTCAGGGCAACAGGGTAGCTCCACCCCTGGGCTGGTGACCTGCTCCCCTTTGGGCCGGGCCAGGCTGGCTCTCTCACCCTTTCACTCGGCCTCGAGTCAAAGCAGCAGCAGTCCCTCCCCTCGGCCTCCAGGCGGGAGTCACGAGGCAAAGGCAGCTGCCAGCTGAGCTGAAGGAGGCCAGACATGCGCCGTCAGGAGACTGGGGAGCATCAAAGGACCTCTGGCACCTTTCTTACCCCCAGCAGAGGCACCACGCGCTCCAAAGGGAGTCCATCCTTTGGACAGGCCCCCCCCACTTTGGACTGAGGGGCCCCTCTTGGACAGGTCACTGCTTCTCTGGCGTTTCCAGGGAGAAAGGGCTCTTGGGTTGCTTGTGCACTGGGGCTGACCCCGTCCCAGACAAGAAGAGCGCAAGGGCCTGGGAATCAGCTCCAGGGGCCACACTGCTGGCTCTGCCGGGACGGAGCAGCAGGCAGGGACCACCCAAAACTACCCCCAGGGGCATCAACAGGGAAGACAAGGTGGGCATGCGTTCTTCCTCCGCTTTTCCAGGGTTCAGCTGAGCTCACTCCCCAGACTGTGCCCAGAACATGGCTGCGCATGACCTGCTCTGGTGAGCACATGCCCAAAGAGGCACAAAGGGCACAAAGAGGCAACCTCACGGAGGCCCCCCCAGCCCTGCCCCATGGCGCCTCCGCTGCCTCCCCACCCCCAGCCTGAATGAGTCTCGCACTCACGCAGGATCCTCACCTTGTGCCGTCTGTGTCTGCACGAAGGTCTTGATGAGCGTGTCGGTGGTTTGCGTGTAGAGGGACAGCGCATAGCGCAGAGATTGCAGGTCTGAGCTCTTCTCCAGAAAGGTCTTCTTCAGGCCGCTTCCCCCGGCGTGGAAATATTGCTGTGGGAAAGAGGCAGTTGGGGGGGGGTGATGGCTGGGAGTTCTTGGGGGGGGGCATCCCCCTGTCATCCCAGAACACTCCAAGGGACCCACCAGGCAGCATCACAAGCAGCTCACAACATGAATTAAGGAGCATGACTTAACGACATCTTTGGTTTACAGAAAGTAGTTTTGTTGGGTGTTACATCAGAGGGGATGAGTTAAATAACATTTATATATAACTGACAGACAAAGAATCAGAAATTCATTGTTCTCTTAACTTTAATTCCACCCCGCTTTTCTCCTCCCTTTGTCTCTCTTTCATTATTTCCTCTTTCTCTTCCCTTCTCCCTTCTCTCGAGCTCTCTCTCTCTATTTGTTTTTGTCTTTCTTCTCTTTAGGGTTTGGGTCTTTACTTAGATTAACATTTTGGTTTTGATTAAAAAAAAAAGAAATTGGATAATAATCTTCGTATCCCTTTTCACAAATTCTAATAAAAAAATACTAAAGAACAAACACGCAACTGGAGGCTGGGATCCCAGTTTTTCCCTTTCCTGACAGGGTGGCCGCCTGAACTGAACGGGCCCTTCCTAGCCCTTCAACGCTACCGACATTTTCTCCTGCAGTCCCTGTGGGATTTACAAGGAAGGAGGCCTCACTGCCTCTGGGCGAGGCCCTTCTCACCAAAAACTAGACAACTTCCTCCCCTTTTGGCCCACACATGTCAGAGGCAGAAGGACGAAGCAGCCAGGGACCCACCCAGGGACCCACCTGCCCTGCTCCTTTGGCCACAGGGGGTGGGGACCCCCAACTGGCTCTCCCCCAAGCCCACCAAGGAGACTCTGGAACCGAGTGGTCCAGAAGATGGAAGGAGCAAGAGCTTCTCTCTCGGCTAGAAGAAAGTCTAGCGCAGTCTCTGTCTTACAGCCATCTCCCTTGTAGACTGAGAAAGCAGCTAAAACAATAATTGCTCTTAAATTGGCCTGCAATCTCAAATAATAATAATAACAACAAAAAATTATTATTATTATTATTATTATTATTATTATTATTATTCACACCCTGCCCATCTGGCTGGGTTTCCCCAGCCACTCTGGGCGGCTCCCAACGGAATATTAAAAATAGAATCAAACATTAAAATCTTCCCTAAACAGGCTTGCCTTCAGATGTCTTCTAAAAGTCAGATAGTTATTTATTTCCTTGACATCTGGTGGGAGGGCGTTCCACAGGGTGGGCGCCACTACTAAGAAGGCCCCCTGTAGTTTTGCTTCTCGCAGCGAGGAAACTGCCAGAAGGCCCTCGGAGCTGGACCTCAGTGTCCGGGCTGGACGATGGGAGTGGAGACGCTCTTTCAGATATACTGGGCTGAGGCCGTTTAGGGCTTTAAAGTTCAGCACCAACACTTTGAATTGTGCTCGGAAACGTACTGGGAGCCAATGTTGGTCGTTCAGGACCGGTGTTATATGGTCCTGGCAGCCGCTCCCAGTCACCAGTCTAGCTGCCGCATTCTGGATTAGTTGCAGTTTCTGGGTCACCTTCAAAGGTAGCCCCACATAGAGCGCATGGCAGTAGTCCAAGCGGGAGATAACCAGAGCATGCACCACTCTGGCGAGAGTCTGCAGGCAGGGAGGGTCTCATCCTGCGTACCAGACGGAGCTGATAGACAGCCGCCCTGGACACAGAATTTACTTAGAATCTAGTCTCAGGCTGTTTTGGGACACATCTGAACTTTATGCGTTCTGCTGCTGCCTTTTTTAATAGATAAAATGTCTTACATGGGAACCTGATTTAGACCCACCCTCTGCCCCAGAGGTTCTGGCGCTGGCCAACATCCCCACCCCCTGGGTAGGTGAGCAACAACTGCTGAGCTTCATGCTCTCCCTGGAATTCACAGAATCACAGAACTGCAGAGCTGGAAGGGTCCCAGGGGTCATCTAGACCAACCCCCTGAAATGCAGAAATCACCATTGTTTGTGTTTCAGAAACTGAGGCGGGGTGTGTGTGTGTGTCACTAACCTTAATGGTGTCTAGAGCCAGTTCCAGCACCGCACACTGCTTTGGGGTGAGACTCCGCGTTTCCTCCCTGACCATGTGATCCTGAAACAGTAGATGGCGAGATTAGGGCTGTTTCGGGGTGGGGGTGGGGGAGGAGTCCTTAAATGGTAAGGAGCCAAAAGGGAAGGCAAGCATAGGGGTGGGTCAGGGATCCAGCGGAAGGGGAAGCCTATGAAGAGACACGCGGCAGAAAGACGAGCTGAGCAGAGGGAGTGGGAATGCAGCCACAGGCCTGTCTCTGGAGACCTATGCAAGCTCACATGGGAGAGACGATGGAGGAGACAACACACACACACACCAGCTGCAAGGAAGAAAACACGGCACAAAGGTCTCCTGGAAGGGACCCCGGGGCCATCTAGTCCAACCCCCTGCAACACAGGAATCTTTTGCCCAAGGTGGGGCTCGAACCCACAACCCGGAGATTGAGCGTCTCATGCTTAATATGAAAAGAAAGAAAGATGTTAATTGCTTAAGCTAATCTTATCTGAAAGTAGTATTGGAAAACTGCTGCAATGACTTATATGGAAACTCAGCTAGGGGGATTCGAGGAAGTCATCTAACAAGGATAACAAAATTGGGAATTTATCAGTTAGGATAAATTTATGTTTGTTTGCTTGTTTTTTCAGATTGTAATGTTTTTCTTTTTATGTTTGTTATAAATTTGGAAAATAAAATTAGAAAAAATGAAAAAAAGAGTCTCATGCTTGGCCAACTGAGCTATCCCAGCCGAGTCCCAGCCCACCCACTTCCCCTTCCCAGCCCCGCAGCTCCTGCCCATTCGGAGCCCCTCTCTCTCGTCCGGCTGTCGGGAAGGGCCCCCCATTGAGGCACAAGGGCTTCATTCTTGCAGGGATGGCGGGCGGAGAGACGGTGTGACAGCCTGCGGTTAAGCATCATGCGCCGAGAGCCAAGGCAAAACCCAGCTTGCGCCTGGGCAGGGACTCAGGCACTGGCCACGGTTATGACAACGGTGACAAGACGCACAAGGGGACACCAAGGGCATTCTGCGGGACGCACAAGCAGACAGCAACAGTCACAGGCAGGGCAGGCGGAGGGCCATGCGCTAGCAGTTACCCCCCCCCCCAATACCTTCAGCTTCGACAAGTGTCCCAGTTCTTTAGCGGCGCTGAATATCAGCGGGGTCCCCTGCGGGCATGACGAGCAAGAGAGGAAAGAGAAGACAGGAGGAGCAGAAGGTTACACCCCGGATTCTGATAAGGCAAGGGCAGCCAGCGGGACCCTGGTCAAGGCAGGAGACCCTCTTGCAAGCGCCTGCTTCGGTGCCCACTAGGGCTGCTTCAGGGGGAAAACAAGGCGAAGGGGGGCAGCCTTCGTGGGTCACAGCAGTACAGTAGGGAAGAGGGACCAGGAGGCCTCAAAGGCTTTGCTTCGAGCGGAACATGCTGACTTGTCAACGGAAGGAGAGGCGCTTGCGGGGGGAAGCCCCACTTATCTCGACTTGGCCGTCAAACGACCATCTTGGCAATCTCCAAGATACGCAGGAGTGGAGACAGGGCTACTTTCCCACCTAGGTGACCTCCCAGGAGTGGGCTGGGCCAGAGGTCAACGAGTGCAAATATTATCATTGTACTGCACGAGCACTTCTACACACACAACCTCCTCCGCCCTTCATCTGGGCAACCCAGAGGCATCATCAGGGTTCAAAGACAGGCAGAAACATCCAAGGCAGGTCTGAAGAAGTGTTGGTAAGAGTCCAGGAAGAAGGCAGAGAGTCCAAAGTCTGTTTCAGGGGCCTAATTCAGTTTATTTTACCCCCCTAAAAAAGGTCAACAACTTCAATCCTAAAAAAAGCTCAACAAACTTGGTGGGCCCTCACGCATGTTCACCTCATCAAATCTGGCCTCTTTTAAAAAGTTTGGACACCCCTGCTAGAGGGTCCTCACCCCTGGCTGAGAGGCTACCTGCATACTCCTCCTTCCACTAAAGCCCCTCACTCCTAAGGGAGACCCAGGGCTCAGCTGGAAGGATCAGATACAAGGCTGGTATGGTCAGACTTGGGGGTATTTTCTGCACAAAGGTTCCAGCAGAAACAAAAAAGGAGAGGAAAACTTCCCTTCCAAGCCAGTAGAAGCTGCCCTGATCGGCTCACCATCGCCCCTCGGCTCCGAAGCCCTTGCCACTAGCCAGCCTTGGGGATGTTGTGCTGGCTTGGTCATGGCGGCCCCTTGAGGTCCCCAGGGGAAGCGAGGCTCTTCCTCCAGCACCAAGACCCAAGACCCAAGCAAAGAAAGCTCCTCCCCACCCGTCTGCTGCGCTCGTGGGGAAAGGGCCAGTTGACAGCACTCTGCTTTAGTGTTTCCAGGCCCCTTTGCACCAGAAACCCCTCCCTCCCTCCCTCCCTCCCCACACCCTGTGGCCAGGCGCATATGAGGGAACATGCACATGTACCCCTCCAACCTCGGCCTAGAATCAAACTGGGAGCAGCAAAGAGCCAGCTGGGAAGCCAGCTCTTGCAGAAACAGAAATATCTCGCCGGGCAGAGGCACGAAGGAACCCTGTGTGGAACCAAACTGGTGACCATGTTCCGGAAGGCCTGCAAACACCACCTTGGTAGTCCGGATAACCCTGGGGCTGATTGTCATTTGCTGCAAGAATGAGCTCGCTTATGTTCACCTGCTTCGAAGATTGGAAGCCTGAGTTTTGGTTCCGCTGGTGGGGAGATGCAAGGCTTCTCACACTCCCTGGTCTTAGAGATGGAGGAGAGCTGGGAAGGGGCCTCCAAGCCGGGGGCAAGTTAACTGGGCTCCTTGGGCCAGATTACATAGTCTGTTTTTGTATAAGACGTGATGCCTAAATGCTTTCCCGGGTGCCGACAAGTCGTGGTGACCGCTTGCCTCTTCAGGGTCTGTGCCGAGTGTGGCTCTGCAGTCGGTGTTGTACATTGGCCTGTTCTTCTAATAAAGAGCTAGAATGGATCCCTCTGGTGTTTTTGACCTCCTCTGGTATCCCTGCACCAAACCACTTGTGCAGGCCCTCCTCCTTTGGGCCTGCGGATCAGGGCAAACCCCCCCCCACCCTTGGCCACCATCGCTGACTGCAGACCTTGAGGGACAGCTCAGCTCTTCCCGCCGTGGCAAACGCACCACAGAAAGACATGTGTGCCTTCCATTCACCCGCAGGCCAGTTGTGCTTCCCAGGGCGCAAGATTTCACCAGGCTCTAGGGAGCTGGCAGCCACGGCCCCTGACCCAGAGTCTGACAGGCTTCTGGCCTCCAAGCATGGAGACATCCCTCAGTTTCCACAGCACCAGAGTCGATTGGCTGAGCCGTCTCCTGACGACTGCGGCTGCCAGCTCCTGGCTGCTCCTGGGACTGTGCCAAGAAGCACCAGGCACACCCAAGCCAGGCTCCCCTGCCCTCCGGAGGGAAGAGGTCTCTGGCCAGGCGGCAGCACCATTCCCTTATCACCCTTAAAGCTTTCCCTGCAGGCACAGCGTGGACACAGGGCTGCTGAAAACGGGCTTTGCAAAATGTTCCTGTTTGTTCCTGTTAACGGCTGCTACAAGGCTGGGCGAAAATTGCCCTTCCCATGCCAGGCAAGAGAGAGGAAAGATTTCAAAGAATGGTGCACAAAGAAAGGTGTCTTGGCTGCCCCATGCAACTCTCCAGCCCCTGCACCAGTGGGGTGAGGGCTTTCCTTGGCACTGCACTCAAGAAGGCAACGGGTGGCTCCTTGGAGGAACACAATATGGGACTTGCTGCCATTGCCCATGGCAATTGGGACCCGTTTCTCTCTGGGTCCATTCTGTTCCGTGGAGTGGGGGGTGGCCTTTGTGCAGAGAAGAGGCTGGTGGGCCATTTTCCTCCCCTTCCTGGGAGCTTCAAAGGGTTTCTGCAGCCAGCCAGCCCCCCCCCCCCCGCTTGTCTCGCTTCCTTCTTTCTTTCTGAAAAGGCTGGTTGCCGCCTGCCGCTGGGCCTGCCCCGCAGACAGCCTGACCCAGCCATTTTCACAGCTCCGCTTAAACCTCTTCGCGGCAGGGCATGCGATAAGCGTACAAAGGCGGGCAGGGCTTCTCCTTCTGTTTCGGCAACCCACACAAGCCCACGCAGAAGCAGCAGCAGGAGCGCTGATCACTCACAGCCTTAAAGAAGCCCAGCCTCCAAGCTGGCTCTCCGGCTCTTCTGCTGCCCCTCTGCATGGGCAGAAGCAGACTCAGGGCAGCCCAGGTGGGAACAGGCTGGAGGAGGAAGCATCCGGGGCAAGGAAGGTCCCACCTCCCTGGCTGTGCCTGAACGCGGCTCCTTCTGGAACCCCCTCTCCTCACGCTCAGACCTGCTCCTTCCTTGCCATCTGGCTCAAACGCCCCTGGGCTGGTTCAGACCCCCTCCTTCTCCCCCCCCCCCCCAGCCATTCAGCTCTTTTGCTTACACTTAAAAATGTACCACCTCTGTTCGCTGTTCACTTGGGGGCTGTTGGGGGGGGTGAAGGAAGGGGACAACTGCAAAGAGCAATGAGAGCAGCCAAGATTGGCAAAAGGCAGGAGAGGCAGTGTGACCTAGTGGTTAGAGTGTCAGACCAGGACCTGGGAGAGATCAGGGCTCAACCCCCCACCTGGCCAGGAGGCTCTTTGAGTTGTGACTTGGACAGTTGCTGCCTCTTCTCTTGACCTCCTTGGGGCAAAGGAGCGAGGGAAGAGGATTACCGTGTTGTCCGAGAGGGGAGGCAGCACGATGATCTTCTCCAGCGTGTTCATGACCACCCTCCAGAGATCCTTCAGCACCCGCTTCAGCACCGTCTTCTCACAGACGTCCGCAAAGAGCGTCAGGCTGCAGGGGGAGAGCAGAGGGTTAGGCTCAAGCAAGAGGACCTCAGCTGGAAAAAGGGATCCCTGACTTTTCCCCGGTGGCCACAAGTGCCTGGCCAGAACCAAAGGTCCATCCAGCCTGCATTTGGTCTTCTCCGGCCAACTCCCTTGGCTGGACACAACCAGCAGCTGTGGCCATGCCTTGAGGTGTGGCCAGGCCAACTGCTATTGCTACTTCCAGCTCTTAGGGGAGCTTTTGTAATTCACTCTGGGCCGCTTTAAAAGTCCTTCTACCTCAGCTGGGACTGACAGAGAAACAGAAGCAGCCCCCTCCATTTCCCAGCCCTGGGCTCAAGCTGAGGTTGCTCTTCATAGACGGCCCCCAAGAGGCCTGCGCAAACCCTCTAAATCTGGTGCGGATCCGCCTGGTGCCCTTACTTTCCATCCAGGAAGTCCATCAAGGGCCTGAGGACGTTGTCTGCATCTTGGGCCACCACATTCGGAGGGGCATTCCCCGGCCCTTTCACCTGGCAGAGGATATCCGACATCTGCTTGACGCAATCGTCGATCCGTGCCTGGAAACTAGAGGCGAGAAGGGACAAGATCACTCTGGGCGCGGCAACGCGGCACTTACGGGCACCTCCCTCCCTTGCAGGCTGGTGCCACCTGCTTGTGGGCAAAGTCTGCCTGTGCATGAAGGAAAACAGGGCGAGCCCTCAAAGCACAGCGCTCAGCAGCCCCCTAACATGAGCCTGGACCACCTCACCTCGGGCAGCTCTCGGGTCGGGGGATTTATGCTCCCAGAAATTCAAGCTCTCGCCTCTCCCCCCCCTTGCACTTCTCAGGAGGAGGGACGGAGGGAGGATACGTGGTTATCCTGGAAAGGAAGCCAGGCCAGGATGCTTCTAACTCTCCTTCCCACTGTGCCGGCAGAGCAAGGGAATGCCGGAGAAGCAAGGAAAGTCCCCAGAGTTTAAAATGCCTCCCATATTTGGTTGCCAGCGGAGGAGATGGGCATTCACTACTAGAAGGAAATAGTTCAGGACCAAAGAGATGGGCTTGTGTGTCCCAAATCCAAGCAAGGGATTTACCCTACCCTTAAAATTTTTGGCTGGGCCCCTAGAACTTGTGATCAGTTTTGATTCTGTATTCCAGAGGAGGAGCCCGACTTTGCCTTGTCAATATTGAGGAGAGCACAAGGAATGCCCTTATCTCCCAGCCCTGACTAAGCGCTTGTGCGCTGATAGCAGAGCTGCACTGAGAGAGAGCACTTTCTCTCCCTTAATGCAGCTGCCGCTTGCTAAAGCCGCCATATCGCCCTCTGAATGTTAAGAGAGAAATTGCACTCGGTCAATGAGCCGGCAAGCAAAATCTGGCACCGACAGGATCCCAAGAATATGAACTCGCGGCAGATTTCACAGTTCAGAGACTATTTCACTTTGAGCCAAGCGAGAAGTGCGTAAACGTTTCTCGGTTCTTCGGCTGCTTTCGTACGTGAGGATTTGAGGATTAACAAAGGGGAAAGGAGCAAACGCCAGGCCTCTTTTTCCATCTCGTGAAGCAGACACAGAAGGAAGGCCATCTCCCACCGCAACCCCTGGGCTGCTGGCACCCACCTGTTCCCAAACACAGCACTGAGCTCATCCAGCACGTTGTTCAGCTTCACCTGCAGCTCCTTGAGAGAGTCGCTGGCTTCTGGATCCAGCTGTGGGCAGGAGGAAGGAAGGGAAGTGAGAAGCGTCAAGAGCATCTGTGCCCACTGCCTCCATTGGGACACAGAGTTCTAGATCAACGGCCGGTTGGCTAGGAGGGTGCGTCAGTCTGTCGGTACTACGCTGGCGCTAGGAACTAGGAGCAAGCAACTCTGCAGCAGCGCCTGGTGGCTCCAAAAGTTTTCCCGCTTCTAGCAACATCTGACTGGCATCAGAAAGCCCTGCCTGGCGAAGGACGTAGCAAGCGAAAGACCGTCCACGAGGCCACATCTCTCTGTCCCCCAGCAACTGCAGAGTTGAGGACAGTCCAGACCTGCCGAGCCAAGCCGGCAAGACTCTCTTGGCGCCAACCTGTGTGGCAAACACAAGACTTAGGTCCCAACTCAGGGCTACGCACATTCACGGGAGAATTGAGAGGGGAAAGAAACGGGAAGGCACCCCCAGATCCAACAGCAATGGGTGGAAGCCCATCTAGAAGGCAGCAGAAGGGAGACGCTGCCTGTCTCTGCTCCCTTCCATGCTGCAAACACGCCAAATTCCACTCAGCCACCCTGCCAGAGCCTTTGGCAAGAGAGATTCCTTAGCTACCTGTAGGCATTGCTGGTTTCTGAGCTCTGGGCCAACGACTGCCATTAAAAACAAGAACCTTTTCAAGCTGGTTTGGAGTGTCTCTCTCAACAGATGTGCTGTCAGTTCTTTCTCAGGGATTATCATTTTAAGTACACTTGTTCTGACTTTCCATTATATTCCAGGCAGGGTGGGGACAGAGACAGGAGCCCATCTGTGGAGACAGGGCGTTGCAGCAACAAAAGGGACCCCCAATAGTTCACCCCTGGCCTCTGCCTATTGCACCCCTGAGAGACGCCTGCCCACAAAAACTTCTATTTTTTTATATATGTAATGTCCCTACAATACATTAAACATTGGCTTCCCTTTCACCCTTCCATGGTTTCCTCCATATAACAATTATTGCTGAATATTACAATCAAACCATACCTTCCTTCCCCCATCTTATTCTCAATGTAACTTTTACTATTGAATTTTCTCCAAACCTGCTAGCAATTTAACCTGTTTATGATAGTTCTTCGTATAATCTGCAAACTATTCCCAATCAGCCTTTAATAGTGTTTCATCCTACTCTCTGATTCTGCTTCCCTAAGCGACAATGTGGGTTTGCTCTTGTTTTCAGAGACTGTTTACGAGAGCCTAAGGCTTCTGAAGTCGAGGCCTCCAGAGCTATGGAATAAAAGCCCTGGGTGTGAAGAGCAGCTCACCAACAGCCTGCCTGTCTCCAGCTACGAAGGAGGGCAGAGCTGCCGGATTCCGAACGGAGGGGGAGACAGACAAGGGGTTGCCATGGCAATGAGGCCGTGGCCAAACTGTGTCTCCATGGACCATAGTGGGAAGGAGGAGGATGCTTTTCGGGGCTCAGAGCTCTCGGATAAGACCCCGGGAGGGAGCGTGTTCCTTGCCCCCCAAGAAAAAGGGAAGCTGATTTCTGGTCACCTTTACCTGAGCCCATGAGAGCATTGGACTTGCTTGGACAAATTTCAAAGTAGAGTTTAGAATAATAATAATAATAATAATAATAATAATAATTTGGCCACAATTATTGCATTTAACAGCCACCTCACCCAATGCTTTAATCCTAAATTCGCACTTTATTTCCGCGTGCAATCATTATAACCTGATGTGTTTCCTCCCACAACTGAAACGCTTTCACTGCTTTCCTGCCAATGTACTTCGGATAAATTTTGCCAATGGGTTTCAGCCTCTGGTCAGATGACACCACAACCCTCTTGCCCACTGGGGCAAATTAAGGACCTCTGTTTAAATCAGCAGCTATTAGAGAGCTTCACATCACAGAGCCCCAAGATCACACACAAGCGAATGCCCTGTTGATGCTGGGGCTTTGGAGACTTCTCACCTGCCCTGGAATGGGAGTGCATCTCAGGACTGAGTCAGGTGGGAGCCCCACACCTCCCCCCCTCCTCCTCGTCCCAGCTGGCATAGGAAACTGGGCTGTGACCCTGCGGCAGAAGGCAAACTCTCCCTTTTCCCGGGAGGAGGAGGAGGAGGAGGAGGAGGAGGAGGAGGAGGAGGAGGGAGCACGCAGAGCTGGCTGCTTAAAAAAGCTTCTCAGGATTCAACCAGCTGAAGCTGGTGTGTGTCGTGCCTTATTAAGGGAGCCGGTCTCATTACTGTGTGAGCGCCGAGGGAACGGCTGGCCCCCTGGCATGAGTCACGCTGCCCAGGAACAGGCAGGCACTGGGCAAGCGCAGCCAAGAGCGAGATTCCCTCCCTCCCGGCCCCAGCATCTTTCTTCCTACTCCACAGGTATAGCCCATAGCAAGATGCAGGCGGGCAGCCAGGGAGATCATCTCTCTCTCTCTCTTGAATTTTATTGAATTTACTTAATAACATAACATTAAATATCTCTCAACTCAGCCAGCTTCAGCCCCGCTGGCTCAAGTCAGGGAGGATGAACATTAGCTCTGCTTTAGGCTGGTCTCAACACCCCACCTGCTCTTACACTGCTGGGGATGTGGTTGTTGTGGGATGACGTGGTTGTGTGAATGAAACACATCTAACACTAAACCATGGCTTGCCTAGCCAAAGTGCGGCTTCTCTGAATGTCCAAACCCTGTAGTTTGTAAATGGCTCACGAACCATGTTTTAACTATGGTTTTATGTTATGTCTGAAACCAAGTGTCTTACCGACTATGGTTTGCCCATCCCACGCTGGGCATGTGCTAAGCAACAGAGTCTGGAGGCAAGGGCATCTGGGAAACAAAGGCGGCTCTGGAAAGAAGTCCTGACTTCTCTGCTCAACTGTGAGACAACCTGTGGCTTGTTGAACAAACCATGGTTAAACTATGTGCTTATTGTAAATAATACTATTTATTGATGGCTCTTACAGCTTAACACAGTCCAGTGTTCATTCGGCAGGAAAACAAGAGAAAGTAAGGACTGATCCACACTTACCTTTTGCCTGGCATTTTCTAGGCATGAATCTGCACTTTAAAACCCAGATTGCTTTTTCTTTCACCCTGGAGCATTCCTCGTGAAAACCTCCTCTTTAAAGATGAAACGCAAGGAGCGGCAAGTGGGTGCTTCCGTGCATTGCCGTTTGCTCCAATTCAGCAGTAAAGAGCGAGTTTTCATGTGGAAACCTCTGGAGCAGGCATAGGGAAACTTGGCCCTCCAGATGTTTTGGGACTACAACTCCCATCATCCTTGACCACTGGTCCTGTTAGCTAGGGATGATGGGAGCTGTAGTTCCAAAATATCTGGAGGGCTGAGTTTGCCTATGGCTGCTCTGGAGCAAGAAAAAAAAGTGCTCAGACATAAAACTTTAAAATGCAGACAGTGCCTGAAAAGTGTGGAGGAAAGGAAAATGTGGATAAGTTCAGAAAGAGACAGGCAGGCAGGCAGATGGCCCAGTCCCCGCCCTCCATTCTCCTGTCCACCCACCCCCTGCAAAAACCTGGGAAATGCCTGATGGAGGTCCATGGATGCTGGACCAATTGGGCCATTGGTCTGATCCAGCAGGCGATTCCCATGTTCCCCCAGTCTCAACTGCATGGAGACTCACAACGAAAGGGTCAACACACTCACACATGACAGGCTAGGTAAGGCCACCAATGACTATGACTACACGAATTCCTGGAAGGCAAGTTCCTGTAAGTGTAGGATTTGCTTTCATTTGGCAAGCCTTCCCGCTGCAGAAGACCTAGAGAAAAAGCAGCAGGTGACTCATGGGAAACTCTAGATAAGCTGGGAAGGGGAAAGGCTTCGGAGAGGGAAGGGTGAAGCTCTGCACTAAAACGAGCAGCAAATGTTTCTAGCTATTTGTTCAGCTGACTAAATCCAAAAGCGGGAGAGCTACATTATCTCAGTGGCCGACACTCACTAGCCAGGCTGAGGAACAGCATTCAGAGTCCCTGCACGGCACACAGGCTAAGGCAAGAGGGACTGAGAATCTGCACGGAGCAGAACTCGGAATGGAGGCACCAGGGGGAAACCGCTTAAGGCACTTCAGGGACACCAAGGCCTCTTCCTAGCAGCAGTGCTGGAGACCAAAGTTGGCCAGAGGGAGCAAGAGAGACCCGATGGATGGCAACACTTTGCCCAAGGCAGCCTGGGTCTGTTCTCCGCACCAACCAATAGCCTCTGCCATCACTTCCCATTCCATGCTTTTTCCTAAGGATATTTTGCACAGCTCTGAGCTGCTTCCTGACATGCTGCCAGGGAGAAGCCACCCTATGCCATGCTGCCACCATGGAGTTCCCTGCCACGTGCAGAGCCTACATCTATTCAGGATCTAGGGCAGAGCTTTCCAAACTTTCCATGTTGGTGACACACTTTTTAGACAGGCATCATTTCATGACACAGGAATTCAGTTTTACAAGCAAATCGGAGATTGAACTAACCCCTTTCCAGCCCTGGGAGGAGTGCAGGGAGCATTCGCACCACACACCTACATTCTGCAGCCGACACACTAGAGTGTCGCGACACACAGTCTAGAAAGCTCTGATCTAGGAAATCACAGCTAAGGAGGAAGTGTCTTAAGGCCAAGAGTAAGCAATATGGATTCTAACAGCCTTAGGATTCCTCGGTTCAGGATTCTGATTCTGATTCTGATTCTGTTCCTGATTCTGATCCTTTTCCTTTTCCTGTTCCTGATTCTGTTCCTGATTCTCATCCTGATTCTGAGTCTCATCCTGATTCTGATTTTGATCCTGGTCTTTCTCCTTCTCCTTCTCCTTCTCTTCCACATTCTCAGTCTTGGAAAGCAAGGGAAAGACAGAGACAGACAGGCAAAGGTTAGACCAAGCATTCTCACAGCATTACAGAAAATCTCACAGCTTGAATCAGCGATAGAGGAGGGAAATCCTGCCTCCAGTTAAGGACAACAGGCGTTTAAGGCTTGGAAGGCATCAGGCAACACAGCTGTATCCACACAGGCCCAGCAAGCATCCAGAATCATGAGAAAGGGCACACACAGTCTGTTCAGCTGCGAAGGATGACCCAAAGCCAATTGTAGCAGCTGGAACTTGCTTTTGGAAGAAGCACATTTTCAAACCAGACTCATTCAGCAAAGTCTTTACACATTTGCACCTCAGCTTTCAGCAACCCAGCTTCACTCAGGTTGGCCGCCACATGGCAAACCGATGGTGTGAATGTTTCAGGCCATTTATAAAGTAAGAATCAGCACATCCATACGAACCCTTTAGAAACTCAAGAGTTAGGAAACGTGTTCAACGAAGGCCGTGATCTCATCTTCCCTTCCTTCTCTGACTATGACAGGAGTAGCCAACATGTCTGTCCATCTCTCCCCCCCCCCCTTCTGACCATTAGCCTTCAGGCTGGGCCTGGTGGGAATTATAGTTCACCACTCTGACTCTTGGTGGTGCATGATGCAAGCAGGGGCAGGCCTGCAAGCTACCCATTTCCCCAACCACAAAATCCAATCCCCGACCAGCTGACGAGGCAGTGCTGAGCCCCACGCTCAGAAGGGCTCCTCCGAGCTCTCACCTCCTTGGCCCCCATGGCTTCAAACATCTTCTCCAGCTGCACCCTCAGCTGCTGGATGTTGTTCATCAGGATGCAGGGCTGAGCAGAAGGAGGAAACACCAAAGACAGGTTACTAGTGAGACAGATAAATGCGAAGGCCACTGACTCTCTCTGCGCAAAGCCTTCAGGCCAGATACAGGTGAGAAGGCCAGGGATGGATGGAGGAAGACCTTTCTTCCTTAGGCAGGAAGTGAGTTCTGCAAATTCAATAGCCCAGCCAGCAGGAAGTGAACAGATCTCTCTCTCCCCGCCAGTTTCCGAGAAGCCCAGTTGATGTTTGGAGCTGGAAGCCCAACTGGCAGAGAGTCTTGGAGTGAGAAACAAGTGAGATGGCTGGAGTGCCATGCCCGCCCCCGCGCCCCAGGACCTGATGCCCTCCCATCACTATCAGGAGTTGGAGGAAGTCAGAGGGAACACTTTGTCAAGGCAGAAAGAGCACCAGCTCCCGGGGAACCAATGAACGAACAAGTACAATGTTCGGGGACGGGAAGCGCCTCTCATTTTGTGCCCCTTCTGTGAGCTAAGGCTGAGCAAATTTCCACTCCTAAGCAGCAGAAAAGGGTTACGAGGCACTTCCTGCCTTGAGAAACAGGCTGCAAAAAGTGCATTCCAAGAACGCCCATTGGTCTACAGACAACAATTTTAATATTTAAATGCCACCCACCTGACTGGGTTGCCACAGCCACTCTGGGTGGCTTCTGGCAATCAACACACACACACACACACACACACACACACACACACACACACACAGTCAACAAATCTTGCAAATTAAGCAAGGGGCCTGCATGCTAGCTCCACACTAAGTTGGTATCAGAGGCATCTTTGCAACAAGGTCTTGGGCAGCTATCTGTCCAAGGGCACCTGGCCTTGAGGATATGGCTAAGAAGAGAGGGACACGTCTTCTCCCCGTTTGTCCTCTGCGTTCCCCATCCCAGCCAGGCAGAAGGACTCACCACTTTCTCCTTAGAGCAGTAGGCCTGGAAACTCCGGGAGACGATGTCTGCGTACTGCATCAGCACCTTCCCGATGGTCTGCAAGGAGACCAGAAAGGTTACCTGCCTCGTTCTGAGCGGCGCAACAGAAACATTTAATGGTTTGTCACAGCTGAATTTCATCTGGTTAAGTCGCCCTGAGGTTTCGTTTTGGCAAAAAGCCACTAACAAATGCTGCTGTTGACTGTGATGATAATTGCACCCCTTTCCCCCCGGAGAACGAGGCTCCTAGAGATCCCGTGGGAGGAGAGGCATCACCTTGGCAAAGCGCCGCATGTAGCAGGCCAGGATGGCCGGGTCGGGGCATTCCAGCTTCTTGATGATTTCAAAACTCTGGTTGAGCTGGGTGAAGACATCCACCACCGAGCAGGAGAAAAGAGCATGCTCAGATGTCTGCTGGAACTGAACGCAAACAAGAAACACGCAGGGTGAAGAAAGGCAGGATAGCTCAAGAATCTTAATTTCAGGGGCATGGGCTTGAGTGTCAATGCAGGGCAAAAGATTCCTGCGTTGCGGGGGTCGGACTTGAGGACCCTCGGGGTCTCTTCTAACTCCACGATTCTGTGATTCTACCTGGTGCCTTTGAGTTCATGCAAGCCTTTTACCATGTGAATTTTAATCTGCATTAGCATTTTAACTTTTTGTATGTTTTGTATTTTTTTTCTGGGTTTTCTTGTTTTACGTTTTGGTAAACTGCTTTGAGGTTTTGCTTCGTTTTTACAATCAAGCAGTGTATATACGTTATGAAATAAATGAATAGAACAAATAGTTGCTCACTTACTGAACTAATGGAACACTTTTCTGTTTTCTACCAAGCTTTCCACAATCCTGAAGGATACCCGTTGGCTTCATATTTATTAAGTTTATACACAGAAGGGCGGCAAAACGCACAAGCCATACAACAATTCAAACATTGGACGACAGCACCACTGTCCAATAATCCAAGAATAGCCTCATTATATCAATGCCAAATTATAATACAATTCATAATACCAATCATTCAAATACCAAATTATACAATTTAGGTGGTCCCCACATGCTAGAATTGGCGGTTTGGTGATTTACTTTATTTCTGTGTTCCAAAACCTTACCCCATCCTTCTTATCTCTCTCCAGAGCTCCATGCAAAAATTCCAGGGACACGTCTTCATTCTCATCCAGCCACTGCATCACAAACTGCTCAAACCACCTGCGTTGGGGAGGGAAGGAAGCCCACGTCATTTGAGATGGCAAAGCCCTTCCCCACCAGCCAGCCGCTCTGGGGCCAAACTCACCCAAAACTGCACCCCAGCATTGGAAGGAGACAGAATATTCACAGGCCCTTGCCCCCCCTTTCCCCCTCCCTCCTTTGTTTCATGTCCTCTGCCTTGTAGCACTGCAAACCGCAGGGAATGAAATTACAGGGATTTGCATGACTTCCAGTGAATGAAGGGAGAATCCTGCTCTTGACGAAACACCCAAGGAAGGGGGCAGGGACCCGAGGTCTGGATGTGGCCCCTTGGGCTGTGGGCATTCTGAGTGTGCCTCACATGTCCCAGGTATTTCTGAAACACTGACTGCACGTCTTCTTTGCCACAGCCAAGGCTATCACAGCATCCCCAGAGGCCCAGAATCGATGTAAGAGATGGGATATTGGGAAAGTGACAGAGCTGCAGACTGCAGAAAGTTATGGCGAGGCAGACAAAAGACCAGTTGGGGGGAAATTGGTCTCCATTTATGTCTCCATTTATACCCTAATAAGAGCTGATGCAGCGAGAGGTCTCTCTCCCGAGGCAGAATCTCTTTCAGAGAAAGAAGGACAGCTTGCCATTATTCCGTCCAAGGGTGGAGAACAGAGTGACTGGCCTTCGGGTTGCTTCACTCGTTTTACCTAAATGCTGGATGACTGAATCTTTCTGTTTAGGTGCATGTCAAGTAGATGGCTTCTCTCCCAAGCTTGTGTTTGTGTGTCTTCTTGCGGCAGATGACACTGCTATGGAAAGCAGTCGAGGGAAGGCACAGCCTCCCCCTCCCGCCTGCCCAGACCCAAAATCACCCCAAACTCTGTTCACATGGGCTGGATTGCCCTGGGCTGCTCCTCACCCCTCCCAGTCCAGGCACTGCTTTTCAGGACCGGTTCTTTGTCAACCGGGACTGCCTGAAGTTCCGACAGCAGCCAGAGAAGAGGCATCTTCAGGCCCCGGAGGCAGAACAAGCCACGGAAGAGGCCAGGGGGCTCTTCGTCCCCAGAAGAACAGAAACACCCGCCTGGCGCTGCGAGGCCGTTGTCTGCCTGCTTGTGTTCGTGCGGAGCCAGAGCCCGCCTCTGTCTAGAAACGCGGCTGAAACACAAGGTGCTTGCAAACAAGGGAAGGGGAGTCAACAAAGCGGCACATTGTGCGATCTTCGCAGCCAATTAAGGCCCTCTCCAAACCCGCAGCTGAGTTTATACAAATGGCGCTAATTATGGGGTGCTTAAATTTGCAAAGAAAGTGAGAGACACTACGGAGGGAGCGAGAGCAAAGCCCAGAGCATGCTGGGAAGCCTGAAATAACCCTTCACACTTCAGAATAGAAAGGCACAGCCTACCCGATGCTGGGAATTGTAATTGGCATGGTGTTAAAAAGCTGGCATCGGCCCAACCGCACCGCAGCCAGCAAGTTGCAAGCAAGTTGCAAGCACCACAAAGCTCTGTTTGAATGCACACACGGCAGGGTATTTTGCAGTTGAGACATTTCACAAGAATCTGAGAAATTTGATTGCACACAAAAGTGGTCCAGGAATTAGGCACCCCGTATTGGGGCTATGAGACAAACACGCCCCCAAAATTCTGAGGCACAGCGAAGTCTCCTGTTGAGACCTTCTATGCACCCCTTTAACATGTGCTGATGGCAGTAGTAAACCTATGTTTCCAGAGCGCCAGAATATGGTACCTGTGACTCCCCCCTCGCCCTCACTCAGGAGGGCAGCCTTGTCTAAGGACATTGCCCATCTCTGTCTAGCAAGGACACTCAAGCAATGACATCTTCAGGACTGGGACTGGGGACTGGGAGCAGAGCCTGCTCTGGCAGAGCTATTTTGCCCACAGGGCAAAGATGCTTGTGCAGTGCCTGGGAGGCACTTGAGCCATGTTTAGGACCCAGAACCAGCAGCCCTCAAACAATGCAAGAGTCCCATCCAGAGTGGACAGGAAGAGCCACATGAGGCCAGCAGGGGGCTGGAGACTCCCATGGCAGAGGCAGCTGGAAACCTCCAGACAGAGAGCTGGGAGAGGCCAGGGAGTCTTCATGGAGGAGCGCAAGGCCTGCTGGAGGGTAAGAAGGAAGGCTGGGGAATCTCTGACACCTTGGGAAAAAGCGTAAGCATCTTGAGAGTTGCTCAAGTGCTGTAATCATAGAGTCATGGATTTGCAGACTTGGAAGGGACACCCAAGGAGCATCTAGGCAAACCCACGGCAATGCAGGAATCACAGTGAAGAATCCCTGACGGACAGATGGCCATCCAACCTGTTTGGAAACCTCCAATGAAAGAGAGCCCATCACCTTCTAAAGGAGTCTATTCCACCGCTGACCAGCTCTCACCGCCAGAAATTTCTTCCTGATGTTTAGTTGGAATCTCTTCTTGGAACCTGAGGCCATTGGCTCATGTCCTCCCCTCTGGAGCAGCAGAAAACAAGGCTGCTCCATCTTCCAGGAGGCAGCCCTTGAGATACTGGAAGATGGCCCTCGTTTCACCTCTCATTCTTCTCTTCCCACTCCCTCCACCGTTCCTGCTAAGGCTGGGCAGGCCTCCGCTGAGCCAGAAGATTATCAGGGGCTGGTGCCACCTGCTAAGGCAGTCAAGAGCAAGACCAGCCTTTCTCGGCAGCGCTGAACACTCCCTGCGGTGCCAAGGAAAGGAATGTGCAGCTGCAAGTGAGGAGACGCCGCGGCTGGGAGGAAGGCTCTGACGGCCCACAGGCAAAGCCAGTTCTCTGCCTGTTTGAACAGGGAGGCTGGAAGGAAGGGAAGCGAAACCGGGCGCTCTTGCCCAGCACCTTCCCCCTACTCTTTGAACCAACTGGAGTCTGCCAGCAGTGGGCAACGACGCCATCGCATGTTATTTTTCCATCTCTTGCCCACGCAGAGCCCCGCTTCCAACTGTGATGAGGCTCCGGTTTGCCTTAAGTTGTTTGCTGACATTTGGAGAGAAAGCCAAAGCAGGGAAGTGTTAATATCGTCCAAATTTGATGGCGATGCAGATTATTAGGAAAGCAAGTGACTCAGCAAACGCACATGCATCAAACCCGGGATCCTGCCAGGGCTGCTGCCAAGAGGCAAGGCAAGGCAGGGCAGGGGGTTGGAAGAGGCAGGAGGTGTCTACAAACAGCCCCTGGGCTGAAATATGAGCCTGGCCCAGTGGCAGAGAAGTGCCATGGCAACAGGGCTGCCATCAAGAGGCAGTCCAGAGGGCAGCCAAGATCACACTGGCTCTCAGTGCGCCCTCTGCTTAGTAATGCTTAGCATTTAGATCCGTTCTCCATCCGCAGATGGCAGGTGGCTGACTAACAGCCCAATTCGCCACACAGCCAAGGCAAAGCAGGTGACTTGGGCCAATTTAGAGCCAGGTTCCTTGCAGCGTTCTCCTGGCTTTCTCGGTGGGGCAGCCTAGGCAAGTCTGGTGCACAGGGAGACAGCTCAGAAATGCGGATTTGTTATCCTCCTGAAAGCGACTGAATCATCTTTGGCGCTGGGCTCAGAGTCGGGGCTGTGTGTGGCGGAAGCCGGCAGCGGAGATTCTCATGTGGGCTAGAAACAGGAAGCGTGGAATTGGCTTGGGGAAGGGGGCAATTAGCCCTTAATAATGAGCAGGACGGAACGCGTGCCATCTCTTCTACGTGATCCGAACACTCTGCCTTTCACAGCTCAGAAACACAGAGGCACAGCGTGGCTGCCGATCCTGGCGTCTGATTCACACTCCGGAACACTTCCTTCTTCAGACTGTTTTGCAGGTCCAGGACCAGGGAGCCAACGCCTGGCTGCACCCAAGAGGTCCAGAGCGTGCTGGGATTCTGATGGAGGCTCTTGCTGGTGGCTGCGCAGGCTCCAAAGGCAGTTTCCTCAAGAGCAGAAAGGTCTGGAACCACAGTTAACAAGGCAGCATATCACACGTGACAACCTTCTTTTGTTCAGGACAAGGCCAGGAAGGAAGCCTTGCTCCAGCCCATGGAAGGAAGCCTCCTCCAGCTCAGGAGGTACTTTGGACCCCAATCAGGTCCAGGTTCTGCTCTAATCCACAGCCTGAAACTTCACAGCTACAGGAGCAATTCAGCCCCAGAATCAGATGCTGCATTTAATTTCTGGAGCTTTGCCAAGAAGTGCTGGCAGACTTCCAGCAAGGATGCTAACTGAGCAAACTTCTTCCTGCTCTTACGATCTCCCTCCCCTTTCTATGGCCTAGGATGGCACACAAGGAACAGCAAGGCTAGCGCCGGGGGGGGGGCAGGTCTCTCCCCCTTTGCAAACATGAAGGGCTGCAGCTCAGTGCTGCATGAACAAGGGCTCTGGAGCTACAGGCACGGCAGGGATGGACCCCAGCCAGAAAGCCTGGGCAGCTGCTGCCAGTCAGAGTCAATACCACTAAGCTAGATGGACCAAGGGTCTGATCTGGCCTTTTATAAGAAGGGCTGGGGAACCTTTTTGAGCGGTGCAAAACGAAGTCTGGATGAGCCCTTGGAGGAAAGTGGGAGGGGCTGGCAAGGGCCTCTGTGGCTCTCCCTTCAAGGGTGAAACTGGAGACCTAAGAGAGAAAGGAGCAGAACAGAGCTGCAAGTCAATCTATTCTGCCTTGGTCAGACCCCACCGGGAACACTGCGCTCAGTTCTGGGCACCACAATTTAAGGAGGATGTTGATAAGCTGGGAGGTGTGCAGAAGGGGGCAGCCAAGATGATCAAGGGTCTGGCAACCAAGCCTGATGAGGAACGGTTGAAGGAGCTGGGTATGCTTAGCCTGGAAAAGAGGAGACTGAGAGGAGCTATGATAGCTGTCTTCAAATATCTCTCGGGCTGCCACATGGAGGGTGGAGGGTGCTTGTTTTCTCCTGCCCTGGAGGGCAGGACTCGAACCCATGGCTTCAAGCTACAAGAAAGGAGATTCTGAATAAACATCAGGAAGAGCTTTCTGACAGTAAGAGCTGCTCGACAGTGGAAGACTCCCTCCTTCCTTGGAGGTTTTAAAGCAGAGCTTGGATGGCCATTGGGTAGGGATTCTTTAGCTGAGATTCCTGCATTGCAGGGGTTGGACTAGATGGCCCTTGGGTCCCTCCCAATTCTATGATTCCATTACTCTACGTCAGCTCTTCCTCTGTGGGGCCAGAGGCAACATCTGGTGCCAGAGCTGCTCCCTCAGCCTCCAGGAGAGGGGCTAAGCAAGGACAGATAGCTCTGGCTTGTCCTACCAGCTCTGAGCCCTCTGGCAGCAGACTGCCAGCCTTTGGAACTTCTTTTGTGATGCTGGGCTGAGCCCTCTAAAGTTTCTTCTTGAATGGGGTGGTGGCGGTGAACAAACACCAACAGAAATGTGTGTCTCGTTGGACAACCGAAAGAGTAAGTGGCAGAGACCAGCCTTTCCGGGAGGTAACCCCACACCTGGGGAGGCAGCATCCTGCTCCACGTACCCATAAGAGGAAGGAGGAAGGAGGCCGTCGGGAAAGGGCACTGTGAGTCACACAGCCGAATCCTCCGGAGAACTTAAGGTGCCTCCGCTTTCCGAAGGGGGGAGGCAGTGGCACAGGGGTGGCAAGGGGTGTGTGCCTTGCAAGGGAGCCGGAGGTCCCAGGGTGAGCCAGGTACTTACCCAGGGTACTCAGGTATTTTCCCGGCGAAGGCTGGCAGGCTGCAGACATACTCGTTGTACAGCCACTTCACTTTGAAGTGCAAGTTCATGTAGTCGGCGCTTTTGCACAGCCGGTGCTTCTCGTGTTCTGTGAGGAAGGTGGAGAGAGATGAGGAGAGAGGGAGGGAGGGAGAAGGAATGAGAATGCTGTCAGGTGAGTAATTCAATCGGCTCCTTTCCCAGCAACCTGCCACGAAAACAGGAGCCTCCGCACATCCGCAGGGCAGAACGCCCTGCCACACGGTGCATGTCCAAAACCCACGAAATCCCCGCAACCTGGAATCCTGCTAACGATCGCAGGGCATGGCAGTTCATTCGGTTGGGGCCCGGAGCTGATTTTCCACACAGCACTTCAAAAATAGATGGGAAGAGTTTCTGGTTGCCATGGCAATGAGAGGAGGACAGCTTCTTAGGGCTGGTCCTCCTCCTAAGATGCTGCACACATCTCCTAGAGGAGGAAGCACAAAGCAAATCCCTAGAAACAAAAACAGCCCCCAATGCTGGAGAGTCTTCTGGAGCGCCCTCTGCCCCCCCGTCTCACCCAAGCCAGCCCAGTCCTTGGGCAAACCAGAAGGAACGGCGGGGGGGGGGGGGCACTGGGTTTGGCCTCCTGGATTTCCAGGCTCCTCCAGCCTCTCTGAAACGAGCTTCCAAGTCCAGCACATGCAGCTTCCTGAACCAGCCGGGAGAAGCATTTGCCTGCTCCACAGAGGTCGCCAGGTCCAGTTCGAAAGGACACACAGCAGCCGCCTTGCTGAAGCTGGGCAGCTCTGGGTCTGGTCTGGCACTGGATGGGAGACCAGCGGGGAACCCCATGACTTTGCCTCGAGTTCCATCGTGGAGGAAAAGAAGGATACAAATCTAAAAGTTGAAGACAGGTTGCACTGCTTGCCTGCCCAGGTGACGAGAGAGACACTTCCCACAAGGCCATTGGGGCTCATGATGCCTCCATCTTGCCCCAGGTCAGTCGTCTCCAGCCTTCTCGCCTCAAGCACAGATTTCTCCTCTTCTCCTTTTCCAAAGTCCCTCCTGTCCACCCCCTTCTCTGGCAGACAGCTGGGTGCTCTCCAAGTTGAGCGGCACCTTTTGCCAAGAAGTGACCCACACGCTGCAACCACAAGGCCCAGGGAGCTTCCGCTCTCTTCGCTGAAGGCCAGTGGCTCCTGGGCTCTTCCCCAAGGTGAAAGGGACCTCCCCCAATCTTCCGCTTGAGCTCAGGAGAGCAGCATGGGGGGCTCCTGGCCTGTCTCCCATCCAAGCGCAGGCCAAGCCCAGGAGGCACATCCAAGGCACGGACAGATCTAACCAGCTAACTCTTTCAAGCCACCTGAGGATCTGCAGGTCCTAACTGTGTGGCTGAAGCCACTGCTTGCAAGAAACAGTCCCCCCTTCCCTCCCAGGAGCAGAGCTGCGCATTCTCTGGGCAAAGAGGGGCAGCAGGCTGTGCCACCATCCTCTGGTGCTGATGATCCCGGCCAGGGCGCCCCCTCCTTCTCTTCAGCAGAAGCGGCCAGGGAAGCGTCAGTGTCCTGGGATCCCCACGGGCAGGTCGTTTCCCAGGCATGGCAAGGCTGGTCTAAGATCCCAAAAGCCCCCAGGGGAAAGGGGCTTTACTGAAAGCAAGTGCAGAGCAATTCTGTGTCCCACTTCAGACAGCAGGAGGGTTTTATTAGCACTCAAGGAGGGCAAAGGCCAGTAATTAAGACTTATTGGGGGAGAGAAAGAGAAAGAAAGAAAGGAGGTCACCTGGATACCCATCTAAGCCTGAAGGCGCGAGGAGATCCACAGACATTTGGTAAGAGGAAGCCGCCTTCCTGAAAGCAAGAGTTCTTCTGCTACAGAATAATTGTAAGACCAATGTACCATATTTTTTCGTGTATAAGGCTAGGTTTCCCCCCTAAAAAATAATTTCCAAAATGTGGGGGTGTCCTATACACATATAGCTCTCCCCCCATTTTCTTAAGTCAGAGTTCCCCCAAATAGGGGGCGTTTTATACATGGGGGCGTCTTATAGACGGAAAAATAGGGTAAATTCCATCACTATCCTCAGACTCATTTTAAATTAATCAGGTTTAGGTAATTGGAATAAATCCCCTGCCCACCTTTTCCTGTTCTGCCAACACCAACCAGTGCCACACATCAGAAGGAGCACCCCACAGCATGGAGGGCATTCCCAAGACCCCTTGAGGGAATTCCCAGCGGCTGAAGAAGACCTTTGCATTCCTCCCCACACCTTAGGCTCAGGACACCGTTTTCACCCTTACTGCTCAGGACCACAAGACCTCTGAAGAGAACAGGAAACACTCAGGCTTTTCATCTCCTCTGCGTGTGTGATGGCCCTTCGAGGCTCCCTGTAGGTTTTTCCTAGGCTCAGGCCTCTTGCTGTCTGGCTCTCCCAGCCCATCTTAAGACTTCAGGACGCAGAGAGAAAAGGGCCAGGAGAGATGAGACGTCAAAGCCAACGCAGAGCCTTCAGCTTTCGGCACCTTCGCTTCCAGAATGTTTCCATGACACTTGTCTCAACGCAAAAAATGCCAACTATCCTGGCAGAAACTTTTCTAACCTTGGGCTGCCTAAATTCTTAAAAATTGCTGGTAAATGCCACTGATCTCCACTTGATAATATCCAGGGAAAACAGAGCCAATGGCATAACATGAAGGCACCGTGTATATTTGTATCCTGTGCCTGCTCCTTCAAGAAGGGGCCGGACCTCTTTCTCAAGATTTCTGCACTTTCAGATGATACCCTTAACTTAAGAGGTCCCTGCTAAACATCAGGGAAAACCTTCTGGCTGTCAGAGCCATCCAACAGTGGAGAGACTCCCATGAGAGGTAGTGGACTCTCCTTCAAAGAGCCTAGATGGCCATCTCTCATCTATGACCTAGCTGAGATTCCCACACTGCAGGGGGTTGGACTACATGAGCCTTGGGGCATCTTTCAACTCTACGATTCTATGATTCTAAGACCGCAGTGCTGAAGTTTTGGACAGCGACGTCTAAAAGCCAATACGTTGGCAATGGCCAAGATTTTCACACTTGACCCTACAGAGAGGAAGGGCTGCGATGGCCGACAGGCTTTTCCTCCCAGGGACATCTGATGATGGTGATGATGATGATGATGATGATGATGATGATTTATATCCTGCCCATCTGGCTGGGTTTCCCCAGCCACTCTGGGCGGCTTTCAACAGAATATTAAAATACAATAGTCTATTAAACATTAAAAGCTTCCCTAAACAGGACTGCCTTCAGATGTCTTCTAAAAGTCTGGTAGTTATCTCCTTGACATCTGGTGGGAGGGCGTTCCACAGGGCGGGCGCCACCACCAAGAAGGCCCTCTGCCTGGTTCCCTGTAACCTGGCTTCTCGCAGGGAGGGAACCGCCAGAAGGCCCTTGGAGCTGGACCTCAGTGTCCGGGCTGAACGATGAGGGTGGAGATGCTCCTTCAGGTATACTGGACTGAAGCCGTTTAGGGCTTTAAAGGTCAGCACCAACACTTTGAATTGTGCTCGGAAATGAAAACACAAAACCAGAATACCTTCGCATGGACACTGCCAAGCAGTGGAGCTCTCCCAGTGAGGCTCTCTAGAAGGAGGGCGGGCCAGGAGAAGGCCCTACAGTACCTGGCACCTGAGAAGAAGCTGCGAGGGAAAGCGCACTCAGAGCAGAGGAGCAGCAGCAGGCGGGGTTTTCTGCAAGGGGGAGCGACACACACAAGCTGCTTCCTGCCGCCACTGGCCTGCCATGGAAAGGGGCTCAGGCAGACGTGTCTGCTCTGCAAACTGAGCATCACTTCGGGGTTTGCGATCTATGCACAGCCTGGGAGGGGGGTGGGAACCTGCTAAACTAGAATAAAGTCAGGGAGAAAGAAAAAAGGCTCTTACCGCCCTGGAAGAGGACCATGCGGATGCGAAATATAGGTGGGGCTTTGGACAGAGAAAAGGTAGGAGTGAACTAGCCGCCAACGTTCACACAGCCCTCTCTGACTCCCAACTCCAAAAAGCTGCCAATCCTCCTGTCTATCCATGTCAGAAGCGGAGCAAGGCGAGAGGGCTCCCATCCAGAGAAGGAGAAAGGCCTCCGGTTGGCTCCCATCCTCACCAGGAATCGCTCCTCTAGGGAGAGATGCTCAGAAGGACCCTTCAAGTCTTTATGATTATTATTTAAATTTCTACGCTGCCCTTCGTTCGAGGATCACAGGGCTGTTTGCAAAACAGAAGCACAAGAGAAACCAAAAGCATACCCGCCCCCCAGTTTAAAGGGCTACAGATTGTTTCTGCAAGAAGAGGGATGTTTTTGCCTGGCATCTAAAGATAGGTACCGGGTAAGCCTCCCTGGAGAGAGCACCCCATAAGTGGGGAGCCAGCGCAGAAAAGGCCCCGTTCTCATGTTGCCACCCTCTGGATCTCTCCCTTCACGTTCTACATCTGTTAACATGGAAGACCACACGGGGTGGGAGGCTATGTGCTATTATTCTCACTATGGAGAGGAAAGGTCTTTAGCCGAACATTCAGAAGGGTCACCAAGGGAAGGCTCTTACCACGTGATGCCTTGAGGGTGCTCATTCTATCCAGAACTTAAGAGATGAGCAAGGGGGTGAGACAAAAAGCACACACAGACCAGACATTATTAGGAGCCCAGAGGGAAGAGGCTTAGCCCACCAAAACACAGGAGATGGAAGAGTCACACTTGAGTTCCTAAGGAAGAGCTCCACTTCGCAGCAGAACTGCAGCAGAGGGAGGACAAAATCCCAGGAGTGTGTGTGTGTGTGTCACTCCTGCTCTTTGAGGTGTCAGAACCAATTGGATGCTAATTACTTGAAGCGACATCTTGAAACACAGATTGCATCCCCTGTGCCTATTAGCCATGATCAAAATGCATCATGCTCAAACCCAGAGCATTGAAAAGGAAGCAAAGGCAGCAAGGGCTTTAAAGGTTGAAAAATCAAACCCGCAGAAGGAGGCTTCATCATGGCTCAGTGCAGTTAACGGCCTGGCCCCTTTCCCCCTCTCCTCCCCCCCCCCCATTGTGTTTTGCATAAACAGGAGCTGGAGGCCCGGGATAATTATTAACTCAAATGAGCGTGCATGTTGCCAGGATGTCGCAGGGTGGGGAGGAGTATCTAATGCCAGGATCCATGCCATGTATTCACACTTGTGTATTCTTCCTGCTGGTTTGATCCCTCACCTTGAGCAAACTAACCTCAGATGCCCGGATTTTTCTAATGCTCTGATCATCTAAGGTAACAACCAGAGTAGGAACGCCACCCCTAAATGCTCCCCAGAGACTAGTGGCTCATTTAGGTGGCAAACAGAGTTTGGAGTGGGGAGTTTGCAGTGGGTCAGTGCTCAGCCCTGTCTAGCCAGCTCCGCAAGCCTCCTCCAGGGACTGGAGCTCAGGAGAGGCTGGTTCTGTTCCCAGCCCAAGCCGGCTGTGCAGGATGTGGCTGATCTCCCTTCCTGTCTCCCCAGATGGCTGTGCAGAGAGGAGCAACCAACAGGCCTCTCCGACCATCGCGACCCCCCCAGCCCCACCACAAGCACGGCTTCAATTTAAAAAAGCATACATTAAAAAAAGCATGCCATATATATAAAAGTGTAGAGCAAACCTTTCAGTGAGAAGGGGCAAAGAAAAAGTGGACATCAGCAACAGGTCTGGGGCAGAGGTGGGGGCAAGCAGCCCTCTCCCCTGCCCCACATCCCAGGATGCCAAAGAGCAGGAGAAGCAGAGACCCAAGACGAAGGTCTTCGGAAACATCCCATGAACTGTGGGTCACCCTCTTTGCCCTGCTCCACTCAGGTACTAGCCCACAGCGCGAATCAAGGGGAGCAGGGACTTCCTCTCCTCCAGCTGCACAAATTCAGGGGCTAAGGGCAGAGTGATGCCACCCTCTGCCCAGGGGGAGAGAGAATGGGAAGGTGATTGTGCCCAGAGAGGATAGAGCCAGCGGCTGCTCTTAGGGCTTGGCAGCTTCTCGCCTGGTGCAGGAGGAAGGCCAGTCCTCAGTCTCCTGGTGGGGCAAAGGCTGCCAAGCTCCATTCCAAGAAGCGACAGCGGTGCTGAGCTGGCAGAGCAGCGCTGGCAAGGCTTCCTCGGATGGCCTGAGAAACTCCCCCGGGAGCTTTTGGCAGCTCCTCACAGAACACGGCACAGAGCTCAGGGATTCCGGCTGCAGCATCGTGGAGAAGTAATTTGATTAGAGGACAACTGGCCTTTGCAAGGCTTCGACCCAAGCGGAACATGACTGGCCAGTTGCTGAGCAAGAAGCTGGAAGGCATGACCCATGGGAGCCTCACTGGAGCAGGGCAGGGAAAGCTCCCATGTCATTTATGGCTGGTTGGGAGCCTCGACAGGAGCCTCCTGGAAATCAAAAGGCACTAAAAGCAGCCGCTCCAGCCCACTGCTGGCCCCTGGCAAATGTGCTCATCAGCAGGGAGCAAGGACTTCCTTCAAAACACCTGGGCCAAAGGCCAGGAACCGCTTTTGTAAAACCCGCTGCAGCAGTAAGGAATGCCAAGACCAGCCACCTACCTTCCATGGCGTATTTCATATCCTGAGCAAAGAGGTTCCACATGACTTCAGCGCTGATCTTCCCAACAGCCAGCTCCTGAGGAAACCTAAAGGGAAGGAAAGATCCCTGACGGTGGATCGCTCTCAGAAGACACTGCCAAGAGGGATTCTGCAGGATCCTGCAACCTTTGGCCAATGAGGTCCGTCTCCCGAATTACCACAAATTCCTGGGTTGAGTGAGAGTCCCCTGGGCTACATCCTGCCCTTCTTGCTCCCTTGACAACCTTGCTGCGTTATTCACTTGCCCTACGCATGCAGCCCCTCCCCCAGCCCCGCTCAGACCTAACATCCACAAAGAGCTCTTGAGGGGAGTGGGGTGGAGGAGAGAAAGGCACCTGGAAGGCCAGCCCAAAGAGGAGCTGCTCTCACCCCACTCGTCAGGAGAGTATCTGAGCTCTAACGCTGCAGGGGTGTGAGTGGGAACACCATCGAAACAGTGTCACCCCAAAGAGACAGAAAGGTCAGAAAGGCAGAAAAGACAGGCAGGCAAAGCAAATCTGGCCGGCTCACAGAGTCTGCTTCCGGCAGCAAAGCAAGAGGGGCTCTTACTGGTTCAGGACGGGGGCATAGGAGTTCTTGTCCTCTTCGACAATGGAGACAATGAGGGTGATGAGCTTGGGCCAGAAGTCCAGGTTCTTGATGCTGGGGCCTTGCTCCTCGGGAGGCATGTCCTGAGCTTTGTTCTAGAGGAAAAGCAAAAGGCACCAGATGGGCAACTAACTGGGCCAGGGCCTGCGCCTTCTGCCAGGGCACACGAGGGAAGCCAGGCACCCATAGCCAAAAAAATTGTGGGTGCCTGGGCCCACAGGGCTCCCTGGAGATGGTGCCGCTGCTCTCCAAATTTTTCATTTTCAGAATTCTGCGACTGAGATTTGGGCTTCCTTCTCCCTCCCACCCTTTGGGTCGTGTTTCTTAAGCTTCATCCAGTCTGCTTTTCGGGCTGTATTTCGTGCTGCACAGGCCGGGGCTATAAAGCTCTTTCTCCAAGTGTGTGCCCCCCCCCAGCACCTTCTAGGGGCAAACCCGCGTTTCACCGCTAAATCAGATCAACGATAACTGGTTTTTCTGTGGGTTGCCATTTGCTCCGATTCAGTGGTAAAAGACGGGCAAAAGCGCTGGCAGGGGATGCTCTGGCGCTGAGCTTTAAAGCGTGGACTGAGCCTGGAATGTGGGCCTAAGGGCAGAGACACTCTGACCCCTTACTAAGCCACTCTGGGAGGGCTTTCCAGATGAAGTGGAATACAAATGCTATTGTCACCCTCAACTCACAGGGTCTGTCTGGTATTCGCGGCTGTACAAATCCTGGCAGTTGTTGAAGATGTACTCGTACGTTGAGTTGAGGCAGGCTTTGACACAATCCTTCACCACCTGACTGGCGCGAGGAGGGCTCTGCAATTCCTGGACCTGGAAAGGAAGGCAGGAGAGGGTGGGAGGCAGAGAGAAGCCACAAGTGCCACAAGTCGCGCCGCCTCTGAGGCTGGCTGTCAGATCGCCGAGGCTTGTTGCCTACAAAGGGTGTTAGAAACCTGCTGCTCTAGAGAATGCATGGGACCCCTGCGACTTTAAAAAACAGAGTTTTTGGAAGAGGGAAAACCTTAGATGTGGCTTCTCCGAACATTTGCAAACAGAGGAAAACACCATTGCAGAACATTTATTCTGAATTTCTGCAGCAGTCAAAACAAACTCAGACACCTGGCCTGAAAAAGAACTTGACAGCACAGGTATTGATGTTCCAGGAGCAGAATAAGCCTGTTTGTTCAGATAAAATAAACAGGTGTGCCTGCCGCTTCCTGCACCAGCACTCACATCGAAGCGGTAATAGCTTTACGGGTGTCAGAAATCATCACTTGGCTTCCCCGTTAGCTGGAAAAGCACAAAGGCAGATTTCATTACCAATCAGCAGCCTTCACTGTGAATAATGGGCTTCTTGTTCCTGTAAAATGAATTGTTTTGTTCCAGTACTTAACTTTGTTTCCAGGGATATTTACAAATAAGCAGCATTTAATTAATTGGCAAATGAATAAGGCTGTCAGATAAGCACACGGGAAAGTTCAGAGCCACATCAGTGAGCGAGATGCGATAACAACTCAGTTGGGACCTGCAGCAGAATCTCCACTTGCTGGAAGGATGGAGGAGAGATCTTGCATTCGGAGGCAAAGGCTGACCTCTCCTTGGACTAGGAGGCTGAAGGCTTCTCCACACTTCACATTTCTCCGCTCTTTCCAGGAACAGTCTGCATTTTAAAGCTCCATGTGCGAGCAGCACCCTTTTTTGCTCTGGAGCTTTGCCCATGAAAAACCTACTCTTTGAAGCTCAATTGGAGCAAATGGCAATCCGCAGAAAACCCAAACCGCTGTTTGCTGCAACTGAGCATTAAAGAGCGAGTTTTTGCAGGGAAAGCTTCAGGGGAAAAAAACCTCATGCCTGGAGCTTTTAAGCACAGAGCTGTGCCTGGACAGAGCAGGGCAAAAGTGTGGACAAGTCCATAGACTGGATAGTCTGAGAGTGCTTTTCTCAAGCTACTCCCCAGAGAAAGAGAGGAGGAGGAGGAGGTCTCTGCCAGAGAGTGAGGGCTTGGCTTTGCCAGGAACAGCCACCGGGAGGAAGACCCCTACCTTCATTCTGAAAAAGGTGATGCTGGTCAGCAGGTCCACAGTAGATTTCAAGTCCTGCAGGCGGTCTCGGCTGCTGGCCGGAAAGTTGTTCTGTTGGCAGAAAAACCAATCCCCTTCTAAAAAAGGCAAAAAGGTGAGCATGGCTCAAACACCCAGGGACAAACACCCAGCAGCACGGGAGGCTCTTCCAAAGGTGGAGAACCTGTGACCCTCCAGGTGTTTTAGGGACTTCCCATCACTGCTGACTACTGGTTTTGGTGGCTGGTGCTGATGGGAGCTTCACATCGCTTAGAAGAGCACATCCCTGCATGAGTCTAACCCGAGAGGAAAAACTGCTTATAGCTAAACAAGACTGGGATGAGGGGCGGAAGGGAGGGGCGGAAGGAAGGGAGACTTCCCCCTCCGGGCAGGATTTCCCGGGTCACAACAATGATACCAATTCAGCCAAGGGCCACACGCTTGGTTCACTCTGTGTTAAGGCATCCTCAGACCGATAATCGTCAAGGAAACAGATCAGATGCTTCCTTTTAAAAGTTGGCGGTGAGCAAGAGCCAAGGCAACAAGAAAGAAACCTCTCTGGATGCTTCTGGCCCTGCTGGCTTCTGAGCCGGAGCTGCCCTCCCTCCTTGTTGACGTTTCCAGGGCAGAAGACACCTTTAATTAATGTGGAAGGGCTTCGCTCCCCAAGACAGAACGTCAGCTGCACTTTGGGGACAATCAATTAGGAGCCCATTTATGCAACAGAGTCTTATCATTACAAATTAGATCTAATTACATTTCACTGCAGCTCACACTAGGCTACTATTTTTCGCAGCAGAATGAACCGGCATCTCATCCAAGGATTAGCTATTCCCCCCACCATAACGAGCGGTATTATTCTACAATGTATAATTACACCATTCCCAAAGGCCATTTCCTCGCGCTGTTTCTAGCCAATGGTGGTGCACATTCTTTTTTGTTTATTGCTATGCAGAACCCCAAACTGCAAAAATGAAACTGAAACTCTCAACATCGTCACCACGTGCCGAACTGGCTGTATACCAAGGCAGAGCAGCTCTCTCTACTTGATCGCAAGGAGGAGAGACTCCCTGCCATGCTCTGCATTGCTATAGCAATAATAATGGGAATAGAGGCTATCCAAAACATGATAAAGACCCAATCTAGGTATCACAGTCCTCCTAAGGTCACCTTTTAAGGGGGTAAAGAGAAAATAATTGGCAAAGAGGCTTGCTTTAGTTGATGCCATTCAGCTGAGCCCAGTGGAAACATCCGTCAAGGGATCCTAACTAAGAGCCATCCAAACTGAATCCTGAGTGTTACAGGCTGGGCTTTCCTGGCAGGGGTGCAGTGATGCTGGATTTGTCTGGGCAGACGCACTGACCATGGCTCATAGTGCAGAAGCTGCAGGCAAGAGCGTGGCTCCCCTCCCCACTCCAAGTCTTTTGGAGAGGGCATTATCAAGCCGGCGAGAGCTGCAAAGCCTGTTCCCAATCTTTGCTAATTTAGATGGGAGCACGACAACTCTGCAAAAGGTCACTATTACACTCCATTTTTAAATTCTGAAGCATCCTCCTCCCACAGGAGGATTTCTGAGTTGGAAAGCAGAAGGACAACTCCCCACCCACCCGGCCTTTGTCTGCTCAGACATTTCTTACCCTAGGTTTATTTTTAAAAAAGCAGAAAGGACTAGCAGGACTCCACTCAGTGGGAGCCAGGAAGCCCCCTGCCTCAGCCAAAAACCCGAGACAAGCCTCTCTCACCCTCCCAGGCCAACATGGGGATAATCAGGCTGGCCTACTTTACAGCACAGCAGTGAGGATTACAGACATAATGGATGCGAGGCACTTGAAGGCTCAGGAGGGGGGTTCACGAGTGCCAAGAACTATTCACAGTCTCTCTGTGTGGCTCTTACCCGGTACATGGACAGGTCGATGCGGAGGGAATTGTGCAGCTGGTCCAGAAGTTTAACAAATCGCTCTTTCTGTGTGTGGGAGGAAAAGAGGATATGTTAGAGGGGCGGCCAAAAACTGGTCCTTACCTATTTCCAGGCCTAAAGGGGAGCTCCCCTTCTGGGGTACATTCCTCTCCCCCCCCCCAAAAAAAAGGGCCACTCAGTCTGTTGGGACACACAAACAGAGTGAAAAGGTTTGCATCCATTGAAGCAGTGGGTGCAGAATTGTTTTCTGTCCGAGGGCTGCAACCTCCCAGGGTCGCCATGGCAGTGGCAAAAGTGAGCAGACCACATTCGGACAGCAGGCTGCAAAAGGCTAAGGTTCTGCACACACTTTGCTCCACCTTCCATTCAGGCAAGCGAGAGGCACCATCACTTCAAGGGCATATTCCAGCCGGGCAAAGGCACCCAAGAAGCACATGAAGCAGGGCCCTTGAAGGGGCGTGGCCTAGGGGGAGAGGGGCGTGGCCTGCACAGAGTCCAGAGTGTGAAAGAGATGCCCAAAGGGCCACATTGGGCCCCCAGGCCTGAGGAGTAACGTGGTGGCAGAGGAATCTGCCCTGAGGAGGGCAGCTCTGTCAGGAAATAAATAGGATCCCTTAGGAATCACCCCTCTGTGGGGAAAAAGAATCCCATGAAGATTTAGAGCAGCCCCACTTACTTTACAGTAAGGGAAAACATCCAATCAGTGTTATTTTGGAACTCTTGAGGCCTTGGAGATTTGAAAGGATTAAAAGGCATTTTCACTGCCCACGTTTAAGGACTGGGACATCACTACTTGGTTTCGTTCTCTGCTTTAAAACCACAGAGCGGCAACACAAACAATTTCAAGATTGTTACATTATCAGGCATGCAACATCAAAAATCCACAGAACTGCATGCAAACACCGATTGATTCATTTCAGGCAGAGCAGGCCCCTGGCATTGTTATAAGAATTCTAAGGTCTCAAATATAGAATAAATATTCATAAATGCACACATATCTAAATATATAAGCCATGTGTCTGAAATAGTACAGGAGAGCAATCCTGAAGCCATTTTGACTCTTCCAATGACCTCAAATATTCCTCGGCAGTAAGGGAGGCAAATGGGGAAAGCCTTCCCATTGTCTTTTCGCCTACAAATCCTAAAGTATTAACCTTCACAAAAGAATGGCCAGGCTGCCCAGGTAATGCAACCAGCGGCCATTATCAGGCATCCTGGCAGACAGGATTTCTGCTGTAAACTGCCTCCTTCTGTGATGTATGTATGATGATTTGGTGGTGGTCTTTGCCTAAGGCGGTTGGGCAATGTCAAAAGTCTTTAAAGGTTCCTGCACACTTTTGTTCAGGGTCTCTCCCTCCTTGGAAGGAGCGGAGAGAACTCTGTTGCAATAGAAAAATAAAGATCTGCCTTGCTTTCCACTGGATCCTGCCTCCATACATTCTTCTCTGACTGATCATGGACGTAGGGGACTCAGTCCCAAGGGGAGTTGGGCAGCAAAAGCCAAACCCCAATTTCTACATCAGCATCACTCGGGCAAGTGTCTTTGTGAGTGTAAAGGAACTTGCTTTGGCAGGAAGAAGAGGCAGCATTTCTTCCAACCTACAGAATGATGTTCCTTGTCCCCTTGAACCTGGACCCACAAGCAAGCAAGCGGGGGGCAGGGGGAAGACAGCAGGGGCACTTACCCCAAAGTTTGAAGCCGAGAAGCGGTCGGAGGCAGACACGTTGGTGGAGGCTGTTGTGTGAGCATAGTAAGCATTGATGTTGGCCAGCAAGGTGCTCATCACCGCTGGCACCCCCGGGCACATGTACTTGGAGGAGAGACATGCAAAATGCCTGGGGGAACAGAAGCCATGGGGGGCCATCAGGCAGAAGCTGCAGGGATGCTCAGAGCCATCTCAAGGAAGGACATGCCTATGGTGCCTTTTATCTTCAAAAAGGACTCCCCCTTCTCCTACCAAGCATCAAGCCAACCTCTGTTGTGCCAGAAATCACAGGGTGACTGGGATGCTGGGGGTGGGAAGCGGAAGCTCATCCACTCCAACACACACACCCCTCCCTGCAAAAGCCAGGCCACAGGGTGCAAGTCAGGAGCAAAAATCTCCTCCCCCCCCCCGCCCAATGCTTCCCCCAGAGCAAGTGGCTCCAAGTGACTCAAGAGACTGGATGAGGCACCACGCTATGGGGGAAGTGGGGGTGGAGAGGGGCCTCATGATCTAGCAGACAGGCTCAGGTGTGTGTGGGGGGGGGAAATCCCACTCATAACCCATAAAAGGCACTGAAGATGAGCAAGACCCACCCCATGATCCATCCCAAACAGAATGACACAGCAAAGAGCTTCACACCATACAGAATCCCGGCTGCAAGTAGGCTGGCGCCAGGTGGTCCAGGAAAGGTTCAGAGTCATCTCTGCCTGACCCCAGCATCAACGAGGCCACAAGAGGGAGCACAGCTAACTAGCCTGCTGGTTTTACAGACCGCCTTAAAAGATGCACCAGAATTAGGAAGCAGCTGGGAATAAACTTATCCAGTGCCCAGGAACCTAAGCCTCCCTGCCTCTGCCCAGCGCTCTGAGCGCAAGGACATCTCCAATGCCAAGACATCCTTCACTGCCTCTCCTGGGAAGCAAATGCAGCAGCAGCAGCAGGAGGAGGAGGAGGGCTCTCCCCACCTGAGACTCCCAGGAGCTGGGATGCAGAGCAGAGCAGAGCCTCCTGTTGCTTCGTCTCCCGCTCAGGAATCTGGAGCAAGAGCCTCTCTGCTCAGCTCCGCCCTTCCCCTCCAGCAACTTTCCAGCAAGGCTTGCTCAGCCTCTCTCTTTCTCGCCAACTCTATTAATTAGAGAGTGCTTCTCTCCTGTCATGTCTCGTGACATAATCCCCTTTCAAGCACTGTTTTCCCTTATTTATAGCAGTTTTTCTTTGATTGTTTACTTTAATCATCCCACAAGCCCTAGTGCTGGGGGAATAAGTTTTAAGTTTTCCTGCGGGAGGGTTTCTTTTCTGCACTTTAATGAGAGCAATTAAATGAGAAAATGCAAATGAGGCCACTTCCTTCCTGAGGACGGCAGGATGAGCCCAGAGGAACCTACAAGCTCCCTGAGCCCCCCTGGGGGACCTGGATCCAGTTTCCCCAAGGGGAGCACCAGACACACTCTGCTGGAGCCCCAGCCCCCTCCAGCCCCACCCGGCCCTGTCTCTGGCATCCCAGAATAAGGGAACAACATTAAGATACAAGGCAGCAGAAGCAGAGATCCTGCAGTTGGCAAAACTGGCATTTTAAACGGAAGTATGCAAGGAGGAGTCTGAAGGCCAACAAAGGCCAGGATCATATTCTGCAGAAGAGTTTGCGGAAGGCAGGTTTTTAAAGGACGATGGTTCTCAAAAGTCCCGCCATCACAACTTCCTGAGCTGCTCTCAGACTCGACTTTCTCGCATCAAACCCAAGCCCGCCCCTTCCTAACCAGGAAACCTTTCCGCAATGGACCTTTCAGTGGCACCCGGGATGAAAGGGATGCTCAGCATCGGGCAGGAACTCACGTCATGGCCTGGTAGATGGATTCGATCCCGTAGCGCATGGCAAACTCGTCCACAATCTCCTGGCCTGTCTCGTCAAAGTAAACCTTCCAGGCATCATCCCCTTTGGCATCAGGAATCTTAACCACCCCGTTTCCTTGCACATCTGTCAGGTGGTGGAAGAGGTTCTGGAACAGAAAAGGAGCAGACCAGCACATCAACGCTGGGGCTGCTGCTGCTGCTGCTGCTGCTGCTGCCACAGACACGGACACAGCACTGCTTCAGGTGTGGACCCAACAGAAGGTCGGAGTGGTACAGAGCACCCTCACAGTCAGGTTCCCTTTATCATTGACATCCATGGCGTACTCTCAAAGAACTCTGAAAGGGAAGAGCAGCTGCCCAGTGGCCAGAGTCCACCTGCCTTTGTAGCTTGGGGAAACTTGTGGGGTTTCGTCCCCCACCCTCGCCTTCCCCCTGGCCTGAAGGCTGCTCTCTCCTCCAGCATTGCATCCTGACAACCTCTGCTGTCTGGTTAATCAACCCCTTCTGCGGAAAGCTAAAGCTCAGGGTGAGGGCTATTGCCAAGAACTTGTGTCAAATCCTCCCTGCGTGACCTCGACACCTTTTCTACTTCACAGGGGTGTTGTGAAGATAAAATGGGCAGGGGATCAAATCAGGGTATGTCACCCGTGAGCTCTCTATGCAAAGGTGGGATAGAAGTGACTATAGAGATGCGGCCCTCAATGCCTGAGTGGTGGCATGCAGGGTCCAAAATGCTCCTCTTCTGTGTCTGTGTGCTGCTTCTCTCCAACTATCCCTCTGCGTGGAGCAGGCTCTTCTTCTGTTCTCCACAAGCGATCAGGAAACCGTGATGGGGACAGAACCAGGTCACAGACTGGGCAGCTCTGCTGGGCAGGCAAAACCAGAGAAGGTTGTGAGGCTGGCCTGGAGCAAAGCGCTTCCTTAAACAGGCCAGGCAGCCCCAGAGGATGAGTCAGTTGGCGGCGAGGGCCGGATGGCGAACCAGCTTGCCTGTTTCAACTCAGGTGGAGTTTGAATCACACTTCCCAGAGCAAAATGGGACTCCCTAAAGTGACCCCAATTAACCCCCCTTTTGGAGGGGCTATGAAACCATCAGGTGGCCGGGCAGAGAAAGAAGGAGAGGAAATGTCTTAAGCAGTTCACATACTGGTGTCCTGCTAGACATTCATTACTGGCCAGCTTTCTGTTCTTCGCTGCTGTCATGCAAATGAATTTCCTAATGACATCCCCGCTGGCTCAATTTCAGGCACAAATCATCTTTGAGCTTTCTGTCTTGTCAGCCTGCTCAGGGACAGCTCTTGTCCGCTCTGGGGCTCAGTAATGAACAGTCACACCAATGCAAAAGGCCCTTCAGCCAACGCAGCCTGAAAAGGACAATGTTGGGAAGATGGAGTCCATCTTCCTTTCCATTTGGTTCCTTGTTGAAACTTTGAGGACATGACCGTCTAATCATCACAGAACCAGGATTCTTCCAGGATTTTAATCGGAGCCCAGAGGCTGCAGTGCAGGAGATGCCAGCAGTCCATGAACTTGCTCATTCCTGAGCAGCAACTAAAAGTCAGCACAACGTCCTTGGAGCTAATAAATAAGCAAAGGAAACGGATGTGCCTCTCTTCCCCTAGGCAGGGGGCCACCCTGCACAAATCAAAGCAGGCTGTGCCCACAAGAGCAGAGGACTGTTTTGGGCAGCAGCCTGCAAATCTTTTCTGGAGAAGCTAACAAGGCACCCGAAGCCAAATAAGGACCTGGCATTCAGAGGCATCCCTGCCACCAACAGGGAGGCAGAGCAAAGCCAAGGAGTCTCGTAGCCATCAATAGCCCTCTCCTCCTCCTCCACGAATCTGCTTCATCCTTCTTTAAAGCAGTCCAAGCTGGTGGCCGTCATGGCGTCTTGCAGGAGCGCAATCCATAGCTTAAGCATGTGTGAAGAAGGACATGCTTCTGTCTGTCTAGAATCTCCCCCCCCCCCCCATTCTGCCCCACTAGCCTGCCAGCTTCCCCAGGAGTCCAAGAGACGCAAGCAAGGGAGAGGGGTTTCCAGAGTCTGAGGAATCGCCTTTGGGGATGCTGAATTCGCTGTGCCACAACATTCTTTTTGCAAGAGGAGAAAAGACGCTGCCGCCTTGGGCCTCCACCGTGCCGCGGAGCTTACCTCATGAAGGCAGGTGTACTGGACATGGTAAGGGGCCACCTTTTCTTCACCTTTAATCTCCACGTTGATCTGCAGGCGGATGGCACCGGACACAGCAGACTTGTCTGTTCTTTTTTCTAAAAGGAAAAATGAGCCCATTTTCAAGAGGGAAACCCTGAGCCTCCCCTAACACGGTTTGGGTGTCCACAAAAGCACAGCAAGGTTGGCTGGAGGAAGAAAGGGGAGCGGCAGCCGGAGCCAACCCTGTGAGGGTTAACGTAAAACAAACAGCTAAACATATTATTAAGAGAAACTAAATAATAACTTAAAGATGGAGCAATGTGGAAAATGCAGTATGGAAATTTTAAATAAAAAGAAACCAGAAGGGGGGGGGGGTGAAGTCAAATATATGTGTATCAGAAAAATATGTGATTTGTGTCTTTGTAATTTGTATGTTTGTAATTCTTTGAAAAACCAAAAAATTGAAATTTTTTCTTTTAAAAAACAGAGTTAACCCTGCGCTCTGTACCCCAAGGCTAGGACTGCACCCCTTCTCCCATTTGTGGGCCTCTTAAAATATCAGCGTTGGGGCTCTGCAGACAGAGAGCCGTGCCAACAAGACAGCCCGGCTCCTGCCTACCTGGCTCACAAACAAACTTTGCAGTCCATTCTCCATTCTCTGCAGCCCTGTGTCCCCTCAGTCACTGCAATGTCAATGGCAGGATCCTGCCCTTGGCTATAAAATCCTGGCGTTGGAGGCCTTGGGCTTCAAGAAACTGAAACAGCCCTTTCCTCCCAGGGGATCCAACTCCAGAGGAAGGAGACAAGGGAAGAGGCAGGAGAAGACTTCCATGTGTTCAGAGCCCTGGGATGGCTCCGCCAAAAGTCAACTCAAGGATGCCTTGGGAGCACCTGCCTTGGAGGTGCCCATCAGGAAGATGGAGAACAGGACAACTTCACAGGCTGTGAGAGGAGTAGAGTTCCCTCTGTGACACAGCCAAGTGCCCCTCTCTGAAATGTCGTCCCCCCCCCCAAACCTTCCCTCCCCACGAGAGCCCAGGCAAGAAAGCAGGAGACGGCTCAGCAGAGCAGGGGGGCAGCGGAGGACTCTTGCAGGCAACCAAGCCCTCCCCCCAAACCCAGGCACCATCTGCCTGGAGCTCTCACCAAGCCACTCTTCCCCAAATATTGCTGTCTCATGGGGGGTGTTAAAGAGAGGTGTCTGCGGACGGCTTTGCTTCTGCCCACAACACTCTTCTGGGGGAGTCTTCACGGCAGCTGTTCTCTTGCTTGCTTGCGCAGTGAGAGGCAGCAGATCTGGGTTCTGAGCCCAGTCAGAGTTTGCAGACACTCCTGGCAGTGCAGCCGAGTCAGAGCTCAGAAGGCAGCCCTGCAGGGAAAGGCTCAGGGAAGCCACTTCTGTGGCCTCTCTGCCAGACTCTGAGAGGGCTTCCAGGTGGAAAGATTTTGCAGCTTGTATTTTTGAGGCCCAGCAACTAAATTATTGGCTGAGCACAGACTGAAGTGGGTCTCTCTCTGTGTCTCTCTCACACAATTTCCCTTTATTTTTGAAGGTAGTCTGTCCACATGTCTACAAAGCTATATTTCCAACTGAAGCAAAGCAGCGTAGGCCCAAGAACATTGAACCTGCCTACAAAGCAGACATTCTACCCCTGAGCTAAGCCCCGTTTCCCATTCAGCATCTGCCTAAATGCCAGAAAGCAAAGAGGTTTCTTACCCAGGTTGTACCAGACGTCCATCTCCCCACTGAGGGTTCGCACCTCAATAATGGTCTGCCCCAGAAAGTCATCAGACTCCCGTTTCAGCCTCTGTTTGACCCGGGACTTGATGTCGTCGTCTTCGTCCCAGACCCGCACTTTGATCCGATCGGAGGAATTATGGCACTCACTGAAAGCAAGCCGGGAAGAGGAGATCATGGGCGTGAGGAGGCTCCACAAGGCTGCCTGGGAGGGCAGGGAGAACGGCCCCCTTCCTCCCTGTGCAGTGCGGGACAGCAGGGGACGGAGTCAAGATAACAACAACAACAACAATTTATTATGTATACCCCGCCCATCTGACTGGGTTTCCCCAGCCACTCTGGGCGGCTTCCAACAGAATATTAAAATACAATAACCTATTAAACATTAAAAGCTTCCCTAAACAGGGCTGCCTTCACATGTCTTCTAAAAGTCTGGTAGTTGTACTTCTCTTTGGCATCTGGTGAGAGGGCGTTCCACTGGGAGGGCACCACCACTGAGAAGGCCCTCTGCCTGGTTCCCTGTAACTTGGCTTCTCGCACTGAGGGAACCGCCAGAAGGACCTCGGAGCTGGACCTCAGTGTCCGGGTAGAACGATGGGGGTGGAGATGCTCCTTCAGGTATACTGGACAGAGGCTCCAAGAGCTCCAAACGAGCAGCGCACCAGCCTAAGTCTCAAGATGTTCAAGGAGGGAGCGCACTGTCGTGTAGCTCAGTCTCCTGCCTTAAAAACGTATCTCCCTCACTCCTCCACTGCCCCAAATGCCCTCTGCTGTATAAGGCTCAGCTTTCCTAAAGAAATGCACCATTTGCTGAGGAAAGGAGGAAGGATTGAGGGATTCCAGGCCAAAGGAAAAAGATGCAAAGCCACCACTTTGCATCCTTCCTCACAACCAGCTGAAATCTTGCACATATAAGCTGAGCCCGCCAGATGATGTTTCCCCCACCCTGAAGGGCCTGGAGATCTCTACCAGCTATGAGGTTGGGAGACCTGAGCCTTCTCAGAGGGAGACAACTGGAGAGGGAGCTGGGCTCTGCCCGGCAACCATCTCTTTCCCAGGCAGCCCAATATGATGTTTCCTCAAGATGTGAAGACAGGCTGCCATTTGCTTTTCACATCAGTTTAAAGCCATTGAGTCTCCAGTCGATACAAAAACAACCCTGCGTGTGATCTTGGCACGGAGCGTGGACAATCCCCAACAGAAGCTGAGCTCATTCCCAGGGGAAAAAGCTGCAACCCTCTTCCTTGGTCCTGGATCCCCACAGGAATGCTCTTTCGGAACCTGTCCGCACGGCTGCTTATTGCGGCACAGGTAAAAATCATGTGACATGAACATTTGCCACTCCTGCGGCTGTTTCCTGGGGTGCTAAACTGAGCAGAAAGAAACCAAGCCAGCATCTCATAGCTTGCTCTTGAATCCTTATGGAAAACCTGCTTTCCAGAGGCACGCAGCCTTTTCAGAAGTCATTCTGGAAGCAATCTCTGGTGTGCAAATGCGATACTGAAGCCAACCTGAAGGTACAAGGGACAGAGGATACATGCGTTTGGACTAAAGTCATTTTTGGGTCCACCTCTCTCCCCACAGCCCCAAAACAGGTGTGTGTGTGTGTGTGTGTGTGTGTGTGTGTGTAGCAAGACGGGTTGGCTCCTGTGGCAAATGTCTCAGCTCACAAAGGGCAAGCGACAGAAAGGACGGAATGAAAGGCAGAGGCCCAGGTGGACCCATGATGGGAACAATTATTCATCCTAACCAGCCCTGGCAACTACCCAGCCTGGGGAGGAAAACGCACGACCTGCCTCATCACAGAGCCTGTGCTCAAGGCTTGGGATTTAGCCTTTTTAAGAATGCACCATCTGTTGCCAAGCAACCCGAAGAAAATGAAGAAGAAAGTGAAAAAATGGGTCATGGGCGAACTGCGAAGCTTCTGTCAATCAGGACAGTGGCATTTCCCTCGCTCTCCCCCAAGCCTTTGTGGGGCTTCCAGTTGCCACTGACCTGTAACTCGGGATGCATTAATTGACACCTTTTAAACTCCTGGCAATTTGTACGGCTAAAAGTGAATTAAATGAGAGACGTTCCCAGGGAGGCTGCCTTCCATCTGAAACCTTTCTGCCGTCAGCTCCCACTGGGAAGCAGAGCTCCATTCAGACTCACGGGAGGCGTCTCTCTGAGTGGGCTCCTCTCGCTCCCCGGGGGTGGCGCTGCTCTGCCCTCTCTGGCAAGAAGGTGGGCCAGGGGGTGCCACCTCTCTTTTCGGGCTTAGAATCATAGAATTGCAAAGTCGGGAGGGACCCCAAGAGTCATCTAGCCCAACCCCTGCAGTGCAGGAATCTCACCTACTCTGGAAATGCTGCATCAAGCAGGCTTCTCGAGAGTCAAACGCACCAGTAGTTGGGGTGTGTGTGGAGAGCCTGAGATGCATATAATAAGCCCAAACACTGTGTTTCACAGAACCTCCACTTTCTCCTTTTAGAAATCCCCATCCAACTTGGGCTCCCTTCTCTCTGAGCATTTCTGAGCATGGGAATCTCACCCAGCAGCTCCTTAAGCTTTTTGAAATTGGCCTTCTCAGAGCCAAAGTGCATGCTGGACCTCACCTTCTTGGCAGAGTTTGCATTCCAGCAGATATCAGGGAAGTTGAAGTCTCCCATGACTACTATATCTCTCTTTTTTGAATGGTTGGTAATCTGCATCACCCAAGTCTTCAGTCTGGCTTGGAGGTCTATAGCAGACACCCCCAGGAAGGTGCTTCTGTCTCCTACAGTTTTCACTCCTATACTCTCAATCTGTTTTCTATGCTCCAGTCATGTATTTCTTCACAAGTCTACACATCCTTCACACAAAACCCGACTCCTCCTCTCTCAGAACTACACTGTGCTTTTTTAACAGGATGACACTGCAAGTGGTCAAATGTGGGCGGTCTCTCTCTGCCCAAGTCATGCCAATGTTCCAGAAGCTGCCAGGCATGGAATTCTTCCAGCCACATGGCAATGTAGCTGGGTGCTTTGTGGGGAGGGGGAGGGGAGTTAGCGGGGTACTTTTGTGATATATTTATTCCCTCTCTACCAAAGCCAGTCCAGCTGCTACAAGAGATGAGATGCCTCCCTGCAGCTGATGATCAATATCAGGTGTAGATGAGGCAGCCGCATGTAACAGTTTTGATTACCATTAAATCCTCTCGAACTAGCCAGCTGGGTGGTTAACTACAGTGGCGCTGCTTAAAAGCTTCCGTCTGGCTCTGTAATCTTTCTTGCAGGGGCCCAGCCTATTATCACGCTCAGCATCTCACCGAAATCCTGTGTTTATGCGTGATTATTCCCCTGATGAGCTGTGCTTTCTGATTCCCCCTTTGAGACAATTACATCTGGAGACGTCAGCAGAGGTTCGACGTGCCCATGTCTCGGCTTTCCAGCTCCAGCCTTGTGAGCAGGCAGCTCTTCTGCTTTCCCAGGTGCCGGCATTGAACGGGCAGCGAACGTCCGGAGGAAACTGGCTTCCCAGCCCAGAGGGAAGAGAAACTCCACTCCCGGTGCTGAACCTGCCCTGGGGCAATGGGAAGGGTCACGGGGTGGGAGCTGATCCCCGGGATGTTCATGCACCCCTTTCAGCCCAACGCAAACCATCTCTCCTCCATTCATGCTCTTAAACCTGGAGGTGTCTCCGCAAACTATCGATGGGTTGCAGAATACTTTGTAAGGAACCCATCAGGCCTCCTGGGGAAATGATTCTCGAGAGAAAGACCAGGAAGGCTTCCTCATCCATCCAAGCAAAAGCTTAGTCTTTGTAACATGCGCAATTTTCTTGAAAACACAAACTGCATCTTACACTCAGAATGTAGTGAGATCCACCAGCTCCAGCTCACAGAAGACCCACTTCATCCATTTTCATTCAAAATCTGCTCTCAAGGAAGAAGAGCCTTGGCAGCTCAGACAGCCGACGAAAGTACCAAACGAAAAGGTCCCTTGGCTGACCCTTTGGGGTCTTCCGGGGGTCCCAGGGCTCCTTTGCTCAGGGAGGGAGGAGGCCAAGAGGAGGAAGGGAAAAGCTGGCCAACTGATGTCAAGAAGGAGACCCTTTTAAAGAAGCTGAGCACCCATCGAACAAAGCTGTTCTGCAGCAGATGACTCCGCTTTAGGTTTAGCATTAATTAAATGTGAAACGACAGCAGCAGCAACTTGAGGGCATCTCTTGTTAACTTGGCAACCACTTTGCAGACTAACAAAGTCCTTAGCTGCAGCTTTCCGTGCTCTCTAAGTCACCGTGCCGCCCGCCAGGTTTCACGCAACTTGGGCACAGATACAGGGGTTGCACTGTTAACCGAGAAGCACCCTGCTGGCACCCTGCTGCCCTTCCTAAAGCAAGATGAAGGGAGCATAATCCCTCTAACCAGGGCCAGCCCAAGACATTTGGCCACCTGAGGCGAACCACAAAATGGTGTCTCCTTCCCTGCTTGGGAATAAGGGCTGAATGAAGATCTACATCCATAACAAGGGGGAATAAAGATCTACATTGGGATCTGCTGCACCTGTGGATCTTGCCACCCGAGGCGGTTGCCTCACCTTGCCTCATGGGTGGGCCAGCCCTGCCTCTAACAAACAGAGAACCAGAGGCCCATGTAAGTTTACTTTTTCCCTTTCCCCTTTGCCTTGTCCTGAGAGCAGTTTACAAATAACCACTTAAATATCACTGATTTCAATAAAAGGAGCAAAAGTAGAAACAATACTCAAAAGTACTCAAAAATAAACACTATAAATAAATAAAAAACCTGGTAATGATGACGGATCCCAAGTTCTGTTAAAAGGTCAGGAAAGCAGGAGGCTTAGCAGAGAGTAATGAGGAGGCCGGGTCAATGTGTATGGAGCAAGCAAAGAAAGTGGGACAGCCCCACAGAAAAGGCCCTCTCAGCAGTGACAGCCCCCTCTAGCTTCTGGAAGGGCCTGATCAGATCTCCACTGAAAGGAAGGTTCTTACAGGAGAAGAGCCCTCAGGCTATAAATAGCTTTCTTGGTTAGAGTCAGCACTTTGAGCTCCAAAGGAAATCAGAAGCCAGTGAAGTTCCCCCAAATGAGTCCCAGCTAATATCTTGGCTGCTGTGCTCTGGAATAACCGACGTTTCCAAATGTTTTGCATAGGCAGCCCCCTATATACCGCATAGCAGTCCTCCAACTGGGTGTTACCACAGCATGGATACCTGAGACAAGATAATCCCTTCCCAAAAGGGGAATCAGGTTGCACAACATCTGGAGTCGTTGAAAGGCATCGCTTCTACTTAGGCATCTCTCAGCAAAGCTGGCTCAAAAGGCAGCCCTGAGCTGCCAAGAGGGAAAGTGCAGCCCTGACGTCTACCTGTCATGCTCCAACACATCACCCAACAGCAGCCCCTCCACCTTCCCAGGACTGAGCCCCAGCTCCTCAGCTCACACCCAGCCCATCATGGAGCCCAGACGTCCACAGCCTCTTCTGGACCAGATGAAAAGGCAGATACCCAAATCCCTGGCAAACCTCCCCTCTCGGTTTCAAGAAGACATTGAAGAGGTCGGGGGACAAGAGAGAGTAAAGCTATATTGTACAATGGCTGCAGACTGAGCACCACCTTCTCAATCCAAGCGTCAGAAAAGAGCAGCTCCGCCGCAGCACCCAATCTCCAACTCCCATCTCCAGCAGGTAATTCAGATGACCGCACTTGTACCTCCTGCCTCTACCAAGCAATTTCACTACACAAACCAGACAAGAAGCCAGACAACTGGGCCCCCCCTTTCAATTGTCTTTTTCCAGAAATGCCTGTGGGTGGGTGGCTACCCCCTTCTTGCGCCCCTGGATGCTGCTATCTTGAATCAGGGCTAAATAGATTAAATGTGTATTATTATTATTATTATTATTATTATTATTATTATCAGCATCATTATCATCACCATCACCATCATAATCAACAACAACAACTTTTGGCCTTTTTATTATTATTTGGCAGGTATTTGTGTCCCCCCCCCCCAGGTGTTTTGTAAACAAAAAGGACAACACGGGAATCTATGAAAGAGGAGTGGAAAAAACAACACACAAATACTTACAAGTGGAACTTTTCATCCCAGATGGGATTCAGGTTCCCAAATATTGTTTTTGTTCTCTTCTTTGTCTTGCCGACTTGGACTGTCACGTATGGGTCACTGGAGCCCGTTTTGTCCTTGGCTTGCAGGCCTTGCGCACAGACCACTACGGGGGGAAAGGTGAAGGTTCAGAAAAACACATTATCGTAACAAGACGGCACAGCTAAAGAAAAACACGAGGCAGTTCCAGGAGCAGCTAAGGCACCTTCACCCCCCCCCCAACAACTCAGGCCGCCTTGCTGACCTGTGATGGTGATTTTTGCTGACCACTTGGAGGTACCGTCCAGAACGCTCTGCTTGACCGTCTTCATCTGCTGAGAGTGGGTCATTTTGCTCTCACTGAAGACATCTCTGATCAAGTCAAAGATCTCTGGTTTGTTCCTCTCTCGGATCTTCATGCGATCCTTCATGGCCATGATGATGTTCTGGGTGCGATCCTCGGCCCCATGCTTCGAGCACTTCTCTGCCGCTCCTGCAAACAATGCGGAAGGATTAGCAAGGGACGGCTGGCAAAGAGCTGACCCCGTCGATCCGGCTGGAAAGAGGGCCAGGGAGCAAAACTGCTCTTGGAATCATGCTAGCTTTCCAGGAAGTTGGACCCAACTCAATTCCCCTAAGCCAGGGCTGTGTGGTATTGCAAGACTGAGATTCCTGATGCCACCCAAGGCAGTTGGAAACAGAGCACTTGTTGCTAATGGGAGAGCCGCATGGGCACAGACAGACAGACAGACAGACAGACAGACAGACAGACAGAAACAGCGTTTATAAGTAGAGGCTGAGTAGGGGGAAAGGGGATCCTGCTAGCCTGTAACTTAAAGGTCTTTTCCTGGCCGGATGACAGAACAGCATCCCAGCCTCAGGAGCCACACCCACACCCACACACCCCGTGGCTTCTGGCTCCCCCAACGTCTTGCGCAGGGTGGTCATAAGGAGAGGGAAGCCCCCAACGGAACATGCTTGCTGCACAGGAACTGGGGATCCCCTTGGGAGTTTCCCCCCAAGTGCCATTTGCCTTAGTGGAGAAATGTGCACCTTCCTCCTGCTGATGGTATGGGGGACATCTGTTAGGTAGGAGGGTAATGCCTGAAAATGATTTGTTCTTGGAACCCTAAAATAGGCTTTGCGATTTAAAATAAAAACCAGCGTTCCTTCTGCTGCCCAAACATTTCTTGACAGAGAGCCTGTGACGAAAGTGGCGCTCACAAAGGTTGCACTTCAATCACCGCCTGAACACTCAGCACCAAGGTTTGCAAAAGGAAGAGAACGAGAATTCCCAGCTGCATCAAGCTGCCCCTTTTGATCAAACAACCAGAGCGGAGTCGGAAGTGAACCAGCTCCCAAAGCGGCTGGTTGGCTTCCAGGGTTTGAGTCAAGGATGCTGCAGCCTCACAGCTAAAAGCACTGCAAGATGCGCCAGGGAGGGGGGCAGCCTCCTCTCCCCCCTTACCTTCATTAGGGGAAATAGTCTCTCCAAATGGCGCAGAACTGGCACCAAGATAAAGTGTTTGCACGAACTACGACTTAAGAAATAAGGATATGAAACCCAAGAAAAGGGGGCATCCAAATGGCAGAGTCTGTTTTCAATCCTTTGTTTTCCTGCAGGAGTGTCCCAAAGTGTACAGATTTTTATGTATGTCCAAATAATGATCCCAGGTCATGGCATTCATGGCATACAAGCAACTGTTCTGAGCCCCTGTGAACTGCTGCAGTAGGGAGAAAGACACAGCAACAGACCTGACAAGGATTCTGCCTAGTTTGTCCAGTGCAGGACGCTCCCTCTAAGGGCTTTCCCAAGGTCCTGGACTATGGTCTCTCTTATCTTCCCTGTTCCACACACCCCACAGATTCCCTTTCTGCATTCAGAAAGCAGGCCTCTTGACAAATCATGGTTGTGTTTCAGATGAATGATATCAAGCAGCAATGACCCGTCTAGTTCAACTCCAGGAAAAGACGGGCTGAGCAGGCAGCCTCAGCAAGTTGCCAGTAGTGGGTCAACTCTCAGAAAACCAAACCAAAATTAGGCCTCATAGCTTCCCTGCAGGATTTGCCATCTGGGCATCAATGCATCTGCCGCACCTGTTGCATTCAAAATGTGAGATTTCTATTTCTGTGAAGCTGCAAACCAGGTGGACTTCTTTTTCTTTTTTACCTCCCTCACAGAGCCGCTAAAAAGCCATCTGTCCTTCACAAGACAAAGGAGGCAATTTGCACACACAGAAACAAGAGGCAACTCCTCCTGGGACTCCATGGTTGAAATGATATTCAAAGTGATCCACCGAGACCCAAATGCTACTTGGCTAAAACATTCAGGTGCCAAGAGCAGAGGCAGGAAAGGAAGCACAAAGCCCGGCTGAGTATTGATGTCCTTCCCACCCCGTCAAGGGAGAGGGATGGGGCCAGCCCAGAACAAAGCTACTGCCCAAAGTGTCAGCTTTTCTGAGCTTTAACTCTTCCCAAAGACAGGAGGCCAAAGCGGTCAGCAGCTAACAAGGAAACAGCTTGTTTTCCCCATGGAGGGGGAAAGAGACCTCTCCCTCAAGAAGGGAAAGACAAAAACACAGCTTTCTATTTGTGATACAGACAAAAACCCACAAGAGTAAACTTACTTGATTTTGGCTTTTCCTTCAACAAAAAGGAAAAAAAGAGGGGCCCCTCCCAGGACAGCTGACATGAGTGAACAACCGTGGACTGCATCAGATCCAGAGGGGAGGTTACCAAGCAGTCAGATGCTCTCAGTCTAGAGAGGACACAGCTGTCTGCAAGGTCTTCTGGCCACTGAGGTCACTTGGGTCTCGTGTGCCAAGGCTGGGTTGAAGAACATCTCCACCTCCTGCAGGGCACAACTGGCTCACCTGATGCCCCACGGCAGATGCTGCTGGACTCCAACTCTCCTGCGCCTCCAGCCCCGATGGAACGAGGGGAGCTGTAGCCCAGCAACACTTGGGCGGCCACCCATTACCCAGCCCCACCCAGAGGAGACGAAGTACCATCACCAGGGAGACCCAACAGCGTCTTGACCACTGTTCAGAATCTCAAGAGCTTTCTCTCCATTTCCTCACCCCCATTTTTTAAGCCTTTCCATTCATTTGCCTCATTCCCCAAAAACAAGCCACTGAGAAATGAAACAAATGTGGCTGCCCTACAGCCCCCCTCTCTACCCCTAGCAGTTCTTGCCCCACAGGAAAGGGGGGGGGCTACTCACTCTGCAGGCAGTCGGCATTCAGCAGATCTTGGCACTTCTCGTGGCATTTGACCCCACACTCTGTGCAGCGCATCCCTTGCCGTGCGATGCCCCACAGCAGCCCCTCGCACTCGTAGCAGTAGGTGGGGGTGGTGGCTGTCCAGACCTCAAAGTTGTGGGGGGTTGTGCAGGAGATGGGATAGATTAAGGCTTGCAAGGTCTTCTTATATACATGTGATTTCTGAAACAGGAAGGCAGTGGAGTCACAGCCTGCGCAGGGCAAAGGCTTCAGCATGCGCGGCTGGCATTGTTTCGTTTAGGGATCAGGCTCCGTTTTCTTGAAGGGTCAGAATACAGGACCCAGCCACACCTGCCAGCTTTATGGGATGCCTGCCGGGGTCAGCCCTGAAGCAGAGCCACCCTTCCAGGCAGCGCACAGAGAGCAGCACTTACGGCGAACAGCTCCTTGCCAAACTCAGCAAGGACGTGTTCAGGGCCAGTGTTTCCAAACCAAAAGAGGCCGGGGGGGGGGTACTTCATTGCAGGAGAAGAGCTCCTTGAGTGTGCTAGCTGCCCCTAGTAACCAAAGCCAGAGTGGTGGGGCCTGATCCACGTAGGCTGAGCAAGCAGAGCCCTCCTCTCCTGTGAGCTTCCTTTCAACAAGGCCCGGCAACCGACCAGGCCAGCAATGCCTGCATTGTGTTGTGGTGGCAGCGTGTGGGGAGCCCTCCGTGGCCCCCGCCCCATTGCTCCTAAGAGCCAGGCCCTGGGCAGCACTTTCAAAGGACAGGCAAGGAGCAGGAGACTTGATGGAAACAGCAGTGCAAGAGCCGCTCTGTTCCGTCTCCTCAGGTGCTGCTGTTTTCCCTTTCAGCAGTCCCACGTAGGTAATTAACCGCCCCCCCTGGCACACACCCCATTGTTCTTGTAATGGCTGTTCTGTGGGAGCAAGTTCAGCTCTCTTGGCTGCCTTTGAAAGTCTCCCCCTTTCATGCTATTTTGATCTCGCCTGTGCCGACGAGGGCGGACTTTACACGCCAGCTTCGCTCTGAGCCGGCTTTTGTGCTCCACAGAGAGTGCGAGGGGCACTCAGACCACAGGCCGGGGCCTGCCAGAAGGCGGAGGCGAGCTCTCCGGCTCCCTTACCAGCTCCTCGTCCTTGAGAGAAGTTCGGGTGGCCATGGCTGAGGTAATTCCGGCCTTCCGGGACTGGACCAGCGACTGGGAAAGAAAAGCAGCCTCAGTTACTCTGCACCCTTGTGCTTCTTTCAAGAGCATCGTTCACAGCTCAGGGTGGTCTCTGCGCATGTTGCTGACCCCCAAGTCAGACGCCCTGAGCTCCTTGAAGGGAGGGCAGGAAGCCAAACTAATAGGAGCGCAACAGGTGAGAAGGGGCTTACGTGCTCCAGCAGCCTTGCCTGCTCTGCCATTCCCACCACAGCTCCTCTGCCCCTGAGAGGAAGAAGGGCCCAGAAGGAGGTCACCCACTTGGCCCCCCAATTAGCCACTCATCAAAGCTCTTCCTCGTGTCACAGGCAGGGCACAGAAGGAAGGTCCAAGGGGGATCACATAAAGGGATCCAACAGACCTACTGAATCCAGCCTCTTGCTTGGGAAAAAAGGCAAGATGTACCCAAAGGATCCCCAACAGATAGATTTTTGCCCAATGTTTTGAGGGCAGCTTTCAAGGAAGCTGGCCTCTTCCATTGCAGGAGACAGTTCGGACCTTCCCCCAGGCTGCGGGTGGGGGAAACCAGCAATTCTCCTCCGTGCAAGAGAGACCACCGGGACCAGAAGGGGCAGGCACCACGCATGGAGGGTTGAGAAAGGGAGAAGTGGGCATGCATGTCTGGATCCGTCCGCATGCCATATTCAGCATTGACTGAAATGAGCTTGCCCACTGGCTGCTCCCACTGCCAAGTACACAGGGGGGCCAGGAGGCGGATCAGGGCCTCATCCACGGAGCCCCTCCAGCCACACTCAGGCAAGGTGATGATGCTCACTCTGAAGGTGGCCCAAGCCCCTAGAACTAGGGCCGTTTCACAGCAAGACTGTGTGGGATCCTTAAGGCACTGATGGGCAAGGAAGAGGAGTGTGACAGGGTATCCCCATTGAGCAAGCTGCAGAAATAAACAAAAAAAGGGGGAGGGAACAGCCACCAGAAAGGGAAATGCAACTAAATAGGTGGTTGTAGGAAGGAGTGTATGGTTGGATCTCCACTTACCATGGCCTGTAGGAAGAGAATGTCAGCATACAAGAGAAGCATAACAGGTTAATTCCATTAGTCCCCCATCGCTAAAGCTACAAACACATTGCCCAGGCTTCCTCTTTGCAAGGAAACAGATGCAATTCTCCAGTTAGCTATTATTCTACACTCTGTGGATTAAGCAAGACTGATCTTGCTGCCAGTGCAGAAACTAAGTTCACGGCTTTCCTTTGCTTTTGCAGAAATGTTTAGGAAGTACTACTCCCATCTTAGTGTCTAGAGGAATTGGTGACATTGGCCTTGCTACTGATAAGGAAGTGGAAGGACTCTTGTGTTCATCTAGTGTGTTCCTGAAATCTGTTGTTAAGACTCAGGAATGTTAATCGAAACCTTTCTTGCTTTTAATTGTGCAGCTCTGAAAAACTATGGAAGCCTTATAACCAACCAGTGGCATAGCGTGAGTTGCCAGAACCCAGAGCAAGGCAAGTGTCCTTGGCACCGCCCACTGATAGGCTGGAACAAAGGGGCAATAGGTCAGTGACTTACCTGAGTGGCAGCAACGCTGCCCCATGAGCGTCAAGCATGGTGGAGAACAGGACAGGGGATTGGTCGGGAATGGGTATCTTTCTAAAGCCCTTCAGGGGGCACCCTAGCAACCAGCTGTCACCCAAATCCACTCCTTAGTCCACCCCGTGAACTTTGGGAAATTTTCTGTGTGAGGGGGAGGGACTACTATTGATTTATTATTGCTATTTTCTCTTTTCTTCCTTTTGAAATTTTGTACCTTAAAGACTTTTGCACCCAGGCCAGCTGCCCCTGTGACCCTGCCACCACACTATGCCACTGTAACCATCCAAATGGCACGATTCCTCTATATAAAGGAATCTCCACAACTCGTTTGCCATCCCCTTTTCACCAGTTCCCAATACATGAGGCAAACACCCAAAGGAGCCTTTGTTCAGAACAAGGCTCTTCCTGATGCCTAGTTTTAAACCTGCTGCATGTAGCCAATTCTCTTTCCAAATCTGTATCCCCCCCCCTTAGAGCACCGCCCCTGCCTTCACCCACTGCCCATGACTCCCGCTTTGATGTTTTCTGGTGTGTTTTGAACAAAGATTTGCATCGCCTTGATTTACTGACTCTGATAATCTCTCCACCGCCTTCCTCTGCCAAATGCAAGGCATGAAAGCCGGCCCTTTGGTCATGAGTGAGGCCTCTCTTCAAGAAATCAGTGTTGGATTGGGTGGAAGAGACAGAGCCCCCGTCTGGACAAGAGACCATGTCATTTCCAAGTTGCATGTGGCACACAAGACCCGGGAGGGCTAAAGAAATGCTGAACGGCGGAAGCAGCATATAAAGCGAAACAAGCAAGACTTGAAAAGGGGACCGTCTGCAAAATACATCCACGCAGCAGAGAGAGGCAAACGTGACACTAACACATTTGTTTCAGAGTCTACAAAACAGAGGAAATACTTGGGAAAAGATTTGTCTCTTCCCTGCCTTCCTCGCTTTTAGTTTAGCTGGACTGAGGGCAGGAGGCTGCCATGCAGAGGCCTCCGGAGAAAACTTGCTCCATCAAGAAGCTGCAGCTTTTCAAATGAGAGTTTGCCAGGAAGCCACATTAAAAGGTAAAGGTAGCCCTGCCCGTACGGGCCAGGCGTGTCCGACTCTGGGGTTGCGCGCCCATCTCGCTTAAGAGGCCGGGGGCCAGCGCTGTCCACAGACACTTCCGGGTCACGTGGCCAGCGTGACAAGCTGCATCTGGCGAGCCAGCGCAGCACACGGAATGCCATTTACCTTCCCGCTGGTAAGCGGTCCCTATTTATCTACTTGCACCCGGGGGTGCTTTCGAACTGCTAGGTTGGCAGGCGCTGGGACCGAGCAGCGGGAGCGCACCCCGCCGCGGGGATTCAAACCGCCGACCTGACGATCGGCAAGTCCTAGGCGCTGAGGTTTTACCCACAGCGCCACCCGCGTCCCTTACATTACCTAGGTCTAACTCATCATAGGAGTCTTGTTCCTATAACATTTCTGCACTTGAATGATAAGCAGTAAATGCCACTTCCATTATATTCATGGAGGGGAGATGGGGGGCAGGAAGTCTCACCAGGTCACTGACAAGTGGGGTGGGCTTCTTCTTGCGCAGGTCAGGCATGCTGTCGATGCCATAGAGACCCCCAGCTGGCCTAGAAAGCAAAGGGGGAAATGCATGAGGGCAAGCAGTGATGGCAAGCCACAAGTGATCATCTGTCAGCCAGATGCTCTTGAGGGACCCACGTGAGGCCTCCTGCAGACTTAAGAATCACGCGGGCAATGCAGGATCTCGCCTTGGCCTGGAGAAACCAACACCTAAAAACACATCAGTTCAGCAAGGCAAGAAATGCTCCACACTACAAGGAATAACCTTGACGTGACTGAATGCCGAGCAGCTTTTGTGCGGCTTTAAGTCTGTGAATTATTCCCGTCAGTTCAGGTTACACAGCACAGGCGCCCCTGACAGTTCTGAAATCAAGGGCGCCTTGCTCAAATCCATCCCATGTACAAATTAAATCAGGTTTTGTTCTCTTCTTTCCTCCAAAGAGGCATGGCAAGCAGCAATGGGGAAGGTGTCAGAATTCATCAGGCCGTCATGGCAGCACACTCTTTGAACTCCAAAGAGACACAACAGGAAAGCTCTTCAGACGCCTGTAATCTACATTTTAAAAGAGAAAAGCATCTGCTCATCAGGAGAGCCAGCGAGGAGGAGGAGGAGGAGGAGGAGGAGGAGGAGGAGGAGGAGGAGGAGGAAGCCCTTCCCATTCCAGACTCCTCTCTCGGATGCGGGAGAAGATTATCTGTGGATTTGGGATGAGAGCCTTAGACAGGTTTGAGCTTCGAAATGATCTGATTCTAACCTGTGGCCCTCCAAATGCTGTTGGGTTACCATTTCCATCACCTCTGCCCATTGGGGCAGGAGCAGGAGATCAGAAGAGTCTGGCTGCCCTACCAGGCCATATTCTTTTCGGACTCCCCACAGCGCCGTTTCCTTCTTTCCTCCCTGAGCCATACATGGCATCACCACCCCATGCAGATCACTTAGGAGCACCTTAAAAAGGCCCAATTCCGTCACACACCACCCTTCAGCAGTGAGGCAGGCAGAAATTCTGGCAAGCAAGGGGAAAATGCAACCATTTCCCTGCTCTGGAATCCATCTCTGCCGCCTCCCTGTTGCGCTGCAGGTGAACAATAACACGGAGTGAAGCTGTCAGCGAAACTTTAAATATTGCTGTACTAAGTTACATATATTTCACATTGAATAACTCCAGGGAGTGTGTTATCTGCACTGTGCTGGAAGTCTATTGCCCTCAGGAGAACGCTTGTCAGCTTTGATAATACCTTGTCACGCTGATGCGCACAGACGCTTGGAAAAACGTGAGCGGCAAAGTTAGAGACGAGCGGATGGGGATAATTGGCTTGTGCGCAACAAGCACACGGCTAATTATCTCTGCAAAGGCAGCAAGGAAAAGGAACCTCAGACCCAAGCCAGGAAGCCTTCAGCCAGAAGGGAGACAGGATTCAGGGCACAATACTGCCCCCCACTCAGCACATTTCCCCTGGGTCCAGACCCCCCATAGGTTTCCTTCCGCTTCTCCCCTCAAGCTGGACGTCCTCCAGTCTCCTGACCCCGGCTCCTTTCTTTCCCTCTCCAGCTGCCCTGCCTTGCTCCTGCCCTCCTGCTCTTTGCTTCCACTTCCTTTTGCTCAAGAGTTTTTACAGAAGGGGGGAAGCGGGGGTTAGAGAAGGAGGTCATGGCAAAGCTTATGGGGCCCAGCCTTAGGGGGTTCTGCAGAGGGACAATGGAGGAGAGCAGTGCCCAGGTTAGCGGCCTTTGGGATCATGTTTCCCCCCCCCCCCCAAGGCTCCATTTCTGTTATCTGTGATGGCAACAGGTTAAGCAGAAAGCCAGAGAAGGTGCCTTAGGGAGCCAGCTCACACTAGCAAGTTAGTGCAAGTGGCCCCAGTAAAAAAAGGTTGGTCTCTTGCCAAGGACAGGAGGTGGTGGTGGTGGCTCAAGCAAGCATGGAGCCTCAGCTTCAACTCTTTGTCTGACACCCTCCCTGCAGCCTCTTCTCCAAGGCACCATAATAATATAATAATGATAATTTAGTTTTTATACCCTGCACAACTAGCTGGGCTTCCCCAGCCACCCTGGGCGGCTTCCAACAAAATATTAAAATACCGTAATACATCAGACATTAAAAGCTTCCCTAAACAGGGCTGCCTTCAGATGTCTTCTAAAAGTCTGTTAGTCGTTGTTCTCTTTGACATCTGGTGGGAGGGCGTTCCATGACCTCAATGACGCTGCCCCCTGCAAGGCACACTTTTGGCCAGGATAACTGCCCAGCCACTGCCCAGGGCTGGCTGATGCTTCCGTTCAGCAAGGGGAGGGTGGGGGGCTTTTGAGTTTTCCCCTAGTTACAGCTGGCATGGCTGGAGTGAAGCATGCTGGGGCACATCTGCCCCTCTTTCAAGGCAGCTGAGTGTGTGCATTTCACAAGCAGCTCATGTGAGGAGGCGCTTCGCACACTCGAAGAAACAAAAGCAGTTCCCTTGCCGCCTCTGGGATGATGGTCCACGAACCTCCCAGCACTGGGGGGGTTGCTAAGCAGCTCAGCACATCTGCGGGTGTGGCAGGAGGAGACGAAAGAAAGAAGCCAGCTCGGGAAAGAGGCTCGTAGAAATTAAAGCCTCCCCTCGTTTAATTTCATGTTTGATTAGTTTTGCCTAATTCATTGTTTGGAAACCTGATTTATATGCCGGGAGAGAGGCAAGTCAGTCTCAGGCAGACGTTTCGGGGTGGAGCTTCCAGTGCCCCCCTGCTCAGTCCCGCCGGCTGCAACAGCACACCAGCCCTCGGAGGGAGCAGAATTCAAATATTACAGATCAAAGCCATATGGCTCTCATCAAACACACAAACACATTTAAAATGAAACAGCATGTAAAATGGTGCCTTCCCGTCTTTCTCCTGGCAAGCCTTCAGTTCCTAATGGGGGAAGGTGGCAAGAGCAGGTGCAGAGACACCGAGGAGGAGGGGGAGGAGGGAGATCACACCAACTTCACCGGCTGCCCTCAGAAGGTCCTTTGCAGGGCAGGCAAGAAGCTCCAGGCCCAGTCCCTTAAGAGAGAAACTGATGGGGCTGCAGCTGGAAGAGGCACAAGTAGGGCTCACCATCATCCCTGCCCTGGCCTGCCCTGCAACTCCAAGAGAAGCAGAAACGGGATCTGCCAATTCACACCTGCCCACATTTCCCAATGCAGCCACAACCTTGACAAGCGGTTGTGTGCACAGGAACCTTATTTTGCCACATTTCCTTCACGGAAGCGGTAATCCCTATGAGCAGTCTATGGTGGGCGAAACCCTCTCTTCTCTCTCTTGCACTGGGGGGAAAGGAGTCTTCCGTAACCCAGGGACTCAAGGAAGAGGCTGTCCTCTTGGCACAAAGGGGAGGAGGAGATGAGAAAGGACTTTCTCACGCAGTTCCTTCTGAAAGGAGCGGCCTCTATGCAGCCTGAGAGAAGCAAAGGGTGCCAGGCTCCCACCACTACTGCTGGGAACCTCAAGGATTTTTTTGGGTGGGGGGGATTCAGCTGCGTGGCTCAGGGAGCAACCTGCAGGCCTGCCGCAGTGCTCAGGGGACACAGCTACATTGGTAGGACATGGTGGGCTTGGGCTGGGTTTGCGGCTTCAAGGGGTTGCAAGCAGGGGGGCGTGAGGCTCAGAGAGGGGCTTGGCGGCAGGGACCTCTGGGAGCAGGACCAGATGGGGGGAGAACCAGCCAGAGAGGTGGGGGGGTGCAGCTGAGTTAAGAGTTCGGGAGGGGGGGACTAACTTTTGCTCAGAGCAGACCCCCTGAAATGATCTAACTTAGTGTCTGCCTCCCTCCCTGAGTAATTGAAGCTCATGCACTAACATGGAGACTCTGAGAGGCTTGTGTGCCATTATTACTTATTAAATTACTATACTGCCCTTCATCCGAAGTTCACAGGGCAATTTACAATATAAAAACAGAAGTTGTCAAAGGCCACTTACCCTCCTTTGAACCACGGTGACTTGGATGGATCGCCATCATCCGGACCCTTAAATGTAGTTTTTTTTTTAAGAGAGAGAGAAGGAGAGAGAGAGAAGAATTAATTGTGCTGAGCAAAGTTCAAGTCAGCTGCTGAGTTCAAAATCAGGGAGGGCGTTTCATGCACGAAAATGCACACAAAGCGCTTCATGTTCATTAGCACCTCAGAGGACAGCAGAGAGGCTGTGCTGCCCAGTGGTGGGGAAACGGCGGCACACAGGAGAGGGGCCAAAAGAGCCTGTTCAGTGCAATGTGCTTTTGAGGGGGAATCAACCCACAAACATTTCTTTTAAAAAACACACCCAAGAGTTTGGCAAGAGCAGATCCTACGAGTTTGATTTGAATCTGTGAAGTCCTAATGTTGCCGAGAACATTTCCAAAATACTTATTTATTGAGAGCACACAAACAGCCAGAACAAACAGACGTAAGGCTATGGACACCGGAATTGAGTCACGCATCTGCCTTCCCTTCGGCCCCTCTGAAACCAGAAAAAAGTGCCTGGTCTCACACTGCTTTTCAATCCCTAAACCAGAAAACAGCCGGGGGGGGGAGCTTCTGTGAGGTGCCAGAGGAGCCTGCCAGCTGTTCCTGGCACCTGCACAACCAAGGAGCTGCAGCAGCAGCAGCAGCAGCAGCAACCATTTAGTGGCAGCCTGTTTCCTGGAAGAACAAATACATGCTAGACAAATTCCTGAAAAGCAGCCATCCTTGCCTAGAGAGCACAAGGGAACAAAAGGCTCATCCAGGCAGCAGCATCCACTTCCAGGAGAGGGAATGTCAGCCTGAAGAGAGGGCGAGAGAGAGGGCTCTGCCACCTCCATGGCTGGCTTCCAAGGCTGGCGACACAAGTGGCCCCACAGTCTGTGCAGGAAGCTGCCACCAGGATGAGTCCCAGAATGAGCACCGAGAGGAGGCAGGCTACTTCAATTGGAAACCAGATATTCTAAGGTCCACAGCACTGTTGGAACCAGAGCAGCCAAGCAGTGGAACAGAGGCAGGCAAACAAACAGTGAAAGGTGAAAGGAGGAGCCCCTTTTGGTCAACTGCTACCTTGTTCTTGGCCTCCTCAGTAGCCAATTACCAAGTTTCTGCTAACTGCACCAAGGAAGGCAATCTAACTGCCCTTTGAATGAGGAGTTCAGGAGAGAAGGGGAGCTTCATTTCCCCAGTAACACTTTCTCTGGCCAGGCTAAGCAGCACCTTGTCTCAGAGGAGGGCAATTTCCACCCAGACCCCTCCCTGGGAATCCGCGGCTGCCCAGGACTTCCTCTCAGAGGAATTCCTACAAGAGCAAAGGTGGAGGAATCAACAGGAAGGCTGCCTGCGCCGAGCAAGTCACAGATCAATCATGTGGCATTCAAGAAATCCACTCATGTGAAGGCACGGCGCCAGCGCTAGCAGAGATGACGTGGCCACTTTGACTCACTCCTGTGACACACGAGAAGGGCAGCACAAGTGCTGGCTCACTCCTGTCGTGCTTCTGAACTAGCTGTAGGCATCTGCAAGGACAGGATGGTGGCCCAGACAGTCCTTGGGTCTGATCCAGCTGCAGGTCTCCTCTGAGGTGCCTGGGCTTAAGTCTGCTGGCTTTGTGCAAGGATGCAGTCAGATTAAAGCGACAGAACATGTATTTGGAGTCCAGATCGGCAGTCAAATGAAGCAAGCCCACTTGGGGAAGCACTATTTAGACAAACATAAGCAAAGACCTCTGGATACACAGCCTTCTCACCCTGGAAACTGTGCGTGGAGGCCATCAAATCTTAAACCAAAAAGTCAAATGCATGATCTCGCTAAGGAACGTGTAGACAAACCTGAATTAGAAACCTGCTTTGCTTTTTACAGAACGTTGCTCTTGGGCTTCATCCCTCTGGTGTCTGACCTCTGAATAAAATGGCTAGAAATGGACAATGAGTCTTTTGAGTTCAAGGTAGCACAAGGAGAAAGCCCTTGTTGCTTGTAGCCTGCAGACCCCTAAAGACCATTTCTGCCCATGAGTTTGCACAGTGCTTCCAAGAAACACAAAACAATTTTGCCCAGAAGCACCAAAAGGAATGGTGGCTCTGCCAATCCTTAGAATTAGTAGCAAGTCTTCTGCCAAAGTGACAAACACAAAATAATATTTATATTTTAAGTACTGGTGCCCAAGAGGTAAAAGTTGAGCCTCTGTGACCCACAGATACACACACACACTCCAGGTAACCTTCCCATGGCACACAGTACATTTATCCTCTGCTGGGACTGGGAAGGAACTGCACACAGCAGACATGGATTTGCAACATCAACAAGGTGTTAAGTAGGAATGTTTTCTTCCTTTATAGAAGCTACCTGCACTGAACAGACTCCTCTCAGTTCATACACAAGATCAGGAATTCCTCCCAAGACTGTCGCATGCTGAACTTGCCAAGAGACTTGGTGGGGGGGGGGGTACTTCAGGGGTCAGCCAAACAGCCAAGTGACAATTCAACAGGGCATGCACAATTAACACACTGGAGTGTCAAAAGTAGGAGACACACTGGTTAGAATGAACAGTATATAACCTGAAGTTCTCCTCTACTTCCTTCTGCAAAGGAGAAAGGGGTGGGGGGAACACAAAGGAGAGGAAAGGAGAGTCACACAGTTAACACGGAAAAATTACGCTGTTGACCAAGTTTGGAAAATGAAGCAAAGCAGTGCAGAGATGTAAAATTTCTGTATCACCCCCAAAATCCCTAGTAGGAAAGGTCCATTTAGCCTGAAAAACATAGGCTCAACTTTGTACACTGAAGGTGCTGGAAGGTTGGGGTGGTTATGTTTTAAAAATGAATTTCTGTTGCAGTTTCAATAAAACACTCATATTTCACTTTATTCTTAGCATCAGCAACATATTGTGGGCATAGAATCTTAATTACAAGTAAACCTTTTAATTAGCATAGCACAGTCACACCTGCCTCGAAATCCACAGCAGTACCAGGCACCTAAAAAAATCTTGACTCACTTAAGAAGTCAGGTCCCCTCTCCTTAACGATGACCCACAAAGCTCCAGGGATCCTGAGAGTGGGCTGGCTCCCACATCCCCCTGAGAGGATGTATTTGAGCCTGGGGCAAAAGGGTCCAGGGAAGCAGCGGTGACACAGCATTCAGATAACTTTTTGTTCCATAAGGAAGGGAAATGCCAAATGCTTCTGTTACAAAACTGCAGCACTGTCCCAGAAGCTAATACTTTTAACGAAGAAGGTTGGATAAAACACCACACAATGATTTATCACGTCTAAATAACAATTCCATCAAACACTATTGATGCTTATGTTAAACATTTTGTTTTGTTTTGTTTTAAATGCTGTGAGGTCCTGTCTCTCAGGACAAGCAAGCTAGCAGGGAAATGGACATACAGTGGTACCTCAGGTTACATACACTTCAGGTTACAGACTCCACTAACGCAGAAATAGTACCTCGGGTTAAGTACTTTGCTTCAGAATGAGAACTGAAATCATGCGGCGGCAGCAGGAGGCCCCATTAGCTAAAGTGGTGCTTCAGGTTAAGAACAGTTTCAGGTTAAGAACGGACCTCCAGAACGAATTAAGTTCTTAACCCGAGGTACCACTGTACATACAGCTTTTTAGCAAACCCTTCAATTCAAAACACTCCACCTTGTGTATAAAAAAATGTTAGGGAGGTTATTAGTGGTGCTTGGAACATTTGTTACACCAAGCAGTCCAATGAAAGGCCAATGAGTGGCACTGGCAGGGGGGGTCTTTCTCTCTCTACCTCCCTCCCCACATGACGCACTCTTAAGGCTCAGGCAGACTTCCTTTTGCGCTGCGTTTCTGGGCCCAGGTCTGCACTTTAGAGCTCCATGTCTGAGCAGTTTCGTTTTCTCTTCCCTGCTGCTTTCACAGGTAGAGCCCACGTTTTACCACTGAATGAAGCAAACCACAATTGGGTTCCCCGCAGATTGCTATTTGCTCCAATTCAGCAGTAAAATGCGGGTTTTTACCGGGAAGGCGCCAGGACAAAACAAACAAACAAACAAACAAACAAACAAACAAACAAACCACTTGGACATGGAGTTTAAAGCATGGACCTTTGCCTGGAAAGTGTGGTTCAAAATGAAGTCTGGATGAGTGTTACTGGCAGCTCAGTAGGCAAAGCCCTCGATTCAGCACCTTGGACAGCACCATCTCAGTATCTCACAGCTACTCAGCTCCCCTCCCCAAAAACCTGATATAGATCAAAGGGCCCCAGGAAGCCCAAATCCAGGGGGGCATGTTCAAGCTGATTTTATTTGAGATTAGACCATAACTTGAGTGTGCATGCATCATGCGGTAGAATATGGCTTTTTACTTTTAAGAAAGTTGCATGGGTAGTAATTTTAATCCATAATGGTGACTGCTGGCCCAAAAAGGGGGGGGGGAGCCCGTGTGGCAGTTATTGTCCAAAAAGTAGATGACCCTTGGCTTCCAAAAAGTGAAATAAAATTGGGAAGGGGGTTAGGATTATGCCTAGAGAGAGAGGCCCATGCCAGAAGAATCTAATTTTCAAACAAAGAGCTGACACACCAGAAACACAGCCAACCATCACCTCAGAAGTTCATCTGAAACTGTCCCAAGGAAAATACCTGACAGGGTATGCTCTGAATCAAGCTTCTTCATTACAACAAAAGCGCATTTTCTTAGTAAACATCGCCTTGTTTTTCTTGGGCATAAAAGAGCAAAGAAAGAATTGGGGACCTAGGAGTCTGAAACATCAGGCCCACCTTTGCCCCATTCTCTCTCTCTCTCTCTCTCTCTCTCTCTCTCTCTCTCTCTCGCTCTTGCTCTCCTGTTTCAAATTCTGTATCTCCCATTCCCTAACGAAAACATGCAGAAAAGGAACACACATGAGCAGTGATTTAACAGGTGGAGGAGAAATGAATCCTTCTCCCATCTGTTTTCTAAAGAGAACTGAAGCCTTACTTGAAAAATCTAGCACAAAATTGCTGGCAGATTTTAGCAACTGTTCCCATTTCAATTTTGGTAAATATTTGTTGTCAAATCAAAATAACAAGAAATTAGGAAAATGAATAGTTTGTCACAAGCTCCCCAATGGCGCCACAATGTCAGCCATTGATTTCCAAGGGCTTCCATTGTTGTTCTTAATTGTCACCTGAACACAAAAGGCTAATGTGGTTTGCAGTCAGAAACTGCCTCTACTTAGAAACCAGCTATTCTGAGTAAGATCAAGGTTTCTTATGAAGGAAGATGGCAAATGCTCCAAATTTTGCCAGCCCTCAGCAGAAACAACTTCTCTGCCTCCAACCCTAATAAGCTGATTTTATAACGACCTGGAATAAATTTTCTAGGCCACAGGATGGATGGATGGCTAGGGCATATTAATTTACTAGAATTATCATTACCTGGGACCATTTTGTGGCGGGATCCTTGCCTCATAAAAACCACTATTTCCATAGTAATATTGAGCTCATTATAGCCTCAAACCTCCTGCACTATCCATAACTCTGCTAGAGAATTTTACGACCCATGATTTATGAAAATCATTTAAAGCATTGAAAGTGCCGTGCTGCTTTCCTTTAGTCCTGCAGAGGAGGAAATCCCCCACAACCCTGTTTTAGAACAGCAGAAATCAAATGGCAAGAGGTTTCAACCTGCCCAGAGTGGGAATTGCAGCCAATCACAGCTCCTGCAAGTTTCCCACGTCTTCCTTGCATGCATCTCGCCTTCAAGCATCAAAGAAAAGTGCACACCAGGGAGGTGGTTGTTCCCCCAATGTGTGGAGCAGCCTTCAGCCTGTGAGTGAGCAAGGATGAGAGTTCAGCTCTCCCAAGCCCAACACTTGTTCAACTTGGTGTTCTTCCTTCCGAAGTATAGCTGCGACAGAACACGCTAAAAGTATTTGGAAAACTGCTTTAATCAGGGAAAGATGAAGTATTGGGGGAAGACATGAGGCTTCTCTTGGAAAGTGGGAGTTGCTGTCATCCCACCATCAAGAGCCCTTTCATACACTGCAGAAGCACTGAGTGCCTTCCATGTGTGCATCTGGCATGCACCATAAATGTGGGAGATGTGCATGCAGAGTACACTATAACTTGATGTTGCCACTGTGGGAAGCCACTGTGGTTCTGGCCTGGGCGCATGGACTGCAGGGTTCTGAGAGAAGTCCTTCTCCCACACAGGGCAGTGTGTCAAACTGTCCTAGGCATGATGTTCCGTCTTTGTATACTGCACACAGCAGCAGAAGGAGGAGGGGAGAGAGAGCCTCATCTTTATCCTTGGAGACAGGCGCTGCTGTCAAGTGTGGTGGAGGGGGCTACTGTGGGCCCACTTGGGCGCAATTTCAGAAAACATGCATCACACATGAGGATCTGGAATCAGGTGGGGCATTTCTTAGGGGGAAACGGAAAGCGCCTTTGCCACTATACCCAAGGGTTAAGTGCAGAGGTGCAATTTCAAATATGTGTAAATCTTTTGCTTATTTCAGCGAGTGAGCAGGTGGTGCCCCCACCCCACCCCCAGACATGGTCCTTTTGCAGCTCAGTAGTACATAAGGACCAAAGCAGCTCCCTGAATCTCGCTGGGTGACGCTTCTGATGAATTTTGCTTCTGCTCTTTCCCTTTGCTCTCCTTCAAGTCTCCTTATTGCTACCTAAAGTCAAGCTCCACTGTTCTGAAGTTTGATTTTCACAAACCCACAAAGGTAAAACACGAGGCCTAACCCAATTGGAATCTCAAGTGCCTACGATCGCTAGGAAGCAGCTCACATGGACCCCACAACTGATTATCATCTGAACAGTCCTCAATATAAACTCCACAGAAGAGGGCTCTTGATATAAGGCACATGACAAACATAATGGAGAGTACGATCCACATGAATTCTGCACTCCAACAGAACACCTCTTATGTGGATTTCTCAAGGGGCATTATTACATGGAGGGAAACAGTGCTCTAGCGGAGCTCTTCCTTGGAGCTGGTTATTTAAACACTTCAGGAGATATCTCCCAGCAGATTTCAGCTTCCCTGGCAAATTTATATGGGAAATGGCAATTGGCTCCTGGTTCCACTATTTCCTATGAAAGTAAAGAGACATGGAAAAGCTCTTGCTTCCAAGTGGATCCCCTAAGCAGGTTAATGGTATTAGAAACACTTTCCCAACATGCTTTCAGTATGCCAAGAAGCAGATCTGAAGTCAATGTCTGCTTCCTTGGAGATAGAACATCACAAATCATTTGGCAGACCTCCAGAAACTGGGGTTTTGTGGGGGTTTTTTTGCATTTGTTAAGGGTGCAGAGATAGGGCAGCTTTTGTCTTTGGCTCTTATCATCTGCTATCTCTGACCAAACTTCAATAAACCAATTCTATTTAATCATTCTGCCTGCAGCTGCTAAACTTTCTGACAAAAAATGAGCAAGCATTTCACCAGTAAATCTCAAGAACTTTGGCAGTACCTGAATGAATCTCTTCAGCTGAGGAAGTCCAGCTTGCCTCCTGGGCCAGTTCCTTCAAGAGCCTCCGACGCATCTGCCTCTTTTCCCTCAGGACATTCTTGAAGTTGTTGATGCACTTGTTCAGGTAGATGGTCTCGGCACACACCTTCTCGAGGCTCATAGGTCGGCACCCGCTGGGCTGCACAGGCGCAGAACCCGGATCCTGCTGGGCCTCTCCAGAGGGGAAGGGCTGCTCCACACAGCTCTCAGAATCCGGTGGGGGCACCAGGTCGGGGACTGGAGCTTTGTCAAGAGGCAATGAAGCACTGGGAAGAGCCCTCTGCATCAGGCCCACACTGTCACTGCTCACAGTCGTGTTAGCCTGGCTCTCAGAAGACTGACTAGGGGGAGTTTCAGCAAAGGTATCCAAGCTGCCATGCACACTTGGGCTATGGAGGGCAGGTGCTGGCTCACTGTTCATATGGAAGCTCTTTTCCCCTTCAAGGAGGACTTCTGGGTCCCCGGTCTCCAGTTTGTGGAACACCACCTGTAGTGCAGACCGGAAGTGATTCAGCGCTTTGCCCAGTTTGTTAGTGTAAAACCTCATGTCCACGAGATCAATGCTGTCCCGAGAGTGCTCAAGGAAGTACTGGGAATTTTCTAGGACATCCCTGAAGACCTGATCAGTTGGGTCTTGCTCGTTCAGGTCAATCTGGATCATGTCTTTGAGCGTCTCACTGCTGTCAACCAATTTGCACAGAGCACCGTCACAGCCAGGAGTGGTCATGGCCACCGGTGCCTCCTCCAGGAGACTGACTTGCTCAGGACTGAGAAACTCCAGTGTGGTGGCATCACAGTCTGTCTCGCTTTCCCCTGGAGTCAGCCCTCCTGCTTGGTCCTCTTCCACAGGAGAGGAGCTGCCCTTGGTGGCATTTTCAGCATCTGAGGCACGTCCCCCTCCTCCCTCACACAAGGCGGGCACCTTGCCCAAGCACTCTGGGGATGGCAAGGAATCCCTGCCTTTGTTCTCATGCCCAGGGCCTTCCAGCTTCTTGTGGGACGCATCAAGGACTCCAGCGGAAGAGCTGTTTTTGTGCAAAGTCTGCTCACTACTGCCCATTATTTGCACAACTCTCCCCACTTTTTCTTCAAGTTCAGCAATTAAGTTGCTCTTCCTAGGTAGGGTGGATTTTGGTTGAAAGTTAAGCCTTTCCCCTACACGGCAATGAACCTCTTGGCAAGCGTTTTGGCAAGAGTCCACTTGGAGCTGCCCATCTCCGTCCGTCCTGACCACTTCCCCACGAATGTGCAGGGAGCCCCAGTGGTTCCCACTCTGGCCTGACGAGGGCAAGGTGCCCAGCTGTGCCCCAGGACCCACCTGGCCATTCTGCTGGCTTTGCTCACTGCTGGCCACAATGGTAACTCCTGCACTTTGCAAAAGAATCGATTTCTGGAGAATGAAATCTCGCTGCTCAGCATTAGCAAGCTTTACAACAGCGGGTCGTGGGGCCAGCTGCTTGCCTGTTGCTGCACCAGATCTGTAGGCATCCTTGATGTACTTGCTACGCTGAATGCCATTGAAACAGTGGTACTCTGACAAGAAACGGTGGACTAGCTCCTTGGTGTTCTCCCCCTCCTGCTCTGGGATGCCATAAAAATACAACACTGGCTCTCTGATGGGCCCTCCCAGGAGGGGCTCCCTGGCCTTGGCCTTTGGCAATGGGGAGTTTTTGCTGGTGGGGCCAGAGCTGCTCTGCAGGCCCTCAATCTCGCTCAGAACACTGTCCACGCAGCTGGAGACTTCATCCACAGAGCCTTTGATCAAGGTGAGGTGCTGCTGGAGCTCAGCAATCTCGGTCTGGATGCGACTTATCCCTTGGAGCTCTTTCACAATGTACTCAATGACATCGGCAGAGCGGTCTCTGGGCTCAGGGCTGCAGGGAGTGTAGGCGAGGGGCTTGTTTGGAGGGCAGGGCCCTTCCCCTTCTCTTTCCCCAGCAACTCCCCTCCAGCCAGTGCCAAGGCTCAGGGCAGCGAGATCAGCTTGCCCCTCGGGGCTCTCCATTTGCTCCAGAAGGCTCTCTGCGGCCAGGCGGCCAGAGACACCCCCTGAGTCACACTGGCTTGGAACTAACGCCCGTGGGGCTTTGATGTATCCATCCCAGTCCAGCCCACCTCTACTGGCCTCCCTAGCCCCAGGGCTCCTCCCCTGAGCAGCGGAAAAGTCACTGCTTGCAGATTTCCTATTGACGCCACAGACAAAGGTGTCCGTTTCTATTTCCACCAGGGAAAGCTGCTGGTGGTGATTCTGGCTCAGGGAGAGCTCGCTCGCCGGCCCTTGCAGAAGCTTCTTCATCTTCTCCTCCAGAAACAGCAGGGCCTTCTGCTTCTGAGAGGGCTGCCCAGTTAGGAGTTTCACAGCAGATGTTCTAAGCACAGAAGCAATGTCATCTTCTAGCCTTAGGGTGCCTCTGCCGGCGCACATCCTCAGTGGCCGTGTTGGCGCCCTCTCATCATGCCACAAAGCGGCAGAGGCCTCTGCCCCTCGCTGCCTGCCCAGCAAGGCTCTCTCGGCCAAGGATTAAGACTCATCAGAAGCTGCTGTCAAGAGAAGGGACAGAGACGCTGGGTATCGGAGTCAGTGGAGAAAAAAGCGACTCACACATTCACACACACACACACACACACACACACTAGCTTGGGCCACGTAATCCAACAAAATTGCACCCGTGCAGCAGGACAAATCTATTTTTGCAAGCATGCCGGTATAACCTGCTGTTCCATTTCAGCCTTCCAACTGAATGAAGGTCCTGGGGCCAAGTGGTGAAACAAGAAGGTCTCCCTGACTCTTGCAACAAGTAAAGGATGCCTTCACCTCCCCCCAAATTTGCTTTATGAGAATGGTTTCCTTTTCCACCAGGGAGACTGGAATTTTATCGAAATTGAAGTCTTAGCAGCAGAGCCCTCTCTATTTATCCCCCTCAAGTACAATATCCTGGCCTATCCATTACCTGCCTAAAGCGCTCCTTGGCATGCAGCCAGCAGCTCTGCCCTGTTCCCTAAGAGGCGCAGGCACAAGCCAGTTCCAGCTTCAAGGTACATCTTTGTATGGGCACAGATTTGTCTGTGTGCAGTTATCATTTTCACAAGAAAAATGATAAAAGAACACACAGAAAAGGCCTTGCCTGCATACAGAAGCTTTCTTTTTATAGCTTTAAGGTCTTCTGCTAATATCCTAAAATCAGTTAAGGGAAGGCTCAGCACAACCACTTAGTCCTCATCCCTTAATGAAGATACAGGCAAGTGAACAGAACGTTCTCCCCCTCCCCATGTTGAAGGTTAGATTGCAATCTCCTTGGCGGCAGGAATACACTTCTTTTTATGAATTTAACAGAATTTGCATGCCTCTTCATTGCGCAAAAAAACTTGAGTGGTTTGGAAGAGGATAGGTGCCTCTTTCCTTGCTGTTACTCTAGTGGGCACTAGCGGCATGAGATACGCATATAATACAGAAGACATTTTATTGGGCCACCTCCTCGCAACTGAGAAATATGCAAGGTTTCACAGAATTGAAACCTTGGACAATTACATAATTCTACACCAACTGCGACTGGCCTAGTAAGCAAGAAACTCAGCCAGTTTCTGTAACTATTATTTTGCATCGGTAAGAAAGATTTACCATAAACCTGGCGAGAGTTAACATTTGCAGTTGTTCCTTAAAAATAAATAGGGGTAAAATAGTGGGTGCTGAATGGTCCTGGAGGAGGAGGAGGAGGAGAGGAACAGGCACTCGGAGCAGAGCCAGGAAGTCCAGTTAAACCCAGTGACACCACTGAGACCGCCAAAGCTAAGATCCAGGGCAAAGAAGGCATTCCCCCTGACCAGCAGAGGCTGGTCTTTGCCGGGAAGCAGCTGGAAGATGGCTGCACCCTCTCCGACTACAACATCCAGAAGGAATCCACCCTCCATCTTGTGCTGCGTCTGAGGGGTGACTTTTAGGTGTTAACGGAACTCTTTATTTGCAAGTTGCCAATAGCATTTGTTTTCACTGTAGCTGTTTAATGTCTTAATATTGTAAGGTAAATAAAAGTTTAAGTAACTGCTGGACTGTTGGTGTAAATGCTAAATAAAAGTTTTTTTGGGGGGGATTGTATTTTAATATTCTGTTGGAAGCCGCCCAGAGTGGCTGGAGAAACCCAGTCAGATGGGTGGGGTATAAATAAATTATTATTATTATTATTATTATTATTATTATTATTATTATTATTAACTGTGGAACTCCCTCCCATAGGAGGCAGCGAGGGCCACCAACTCGGATGGCTTTAAAAGAGGATGGGACAAACTCATGGGGAAGACAGCAATCGATGGCTATGGGTCATGATGGCTTTGCTCTGCCTCTGCAGTTGGAGATGATAGATATGCTTCTGAATGCCAGTTGCTGGAGACACAGGAGGGGAGAGGGCTCTTTGGGGCACCTGCAAAGTCAAGGGAGAGTTCTGAGCAGTACACAGAACAGCATCATCTTCACACATTGGCTCACAACTTGGGGGACAGTATTTAAACAAGCATTTAAATACACCCCTTCGACATTATTCCTGCTCCTACACTACTTTTAACCCTGCCCAAGGTAGAAACCCCTGCAGGCTGTATTTCCTATGTGGATTTGCATTCCTCAGCTTCAGATGCTCAAGGACCCTCCTCAAAGAGGGGTGCCCTCTGTTCCAGCAAGCCCCCCAGCCTGGCTCAGCACAGCGTGGTCCGCCGACACTCAGCTCCATTCAGAAACTGCTGGAGTAGCGAAACAAAACCCACTTTTCCATGCACAGTATTCAGAATCCCAGAGCAGCGTATTGTGTGAAGCACCGTCTCTTTCCGAGTTCTACTGAAAGCTGTCTGCTTTTCTGCTTACTTTTCTGACTACGGACTGGAAGGCTGGGGCAGAAATCTTAATAATTAAGAAGACAACTTTTTTTCTGATGGAAAAAGCTTCAATTTTGTTTAAGAGAAAAAGCCGCCGGACTGTTTGGAAGGTGTCTGCAGGATCGGCCTGCTACTCAGCTGTGTGTTCTTCTCTTGAGGGCGAGCGGCATTGCCCTGCAAAATCTCGCTTCTTCTGAGGGCACATCAATGACAGTGACACCGTTTCAGCCCACAGAGTAAACAGCCATTCATTTCCAGTGTCAAAGAACACTAACTATCTCTAAGTGACTAAGCACACTGGAGCAGAGGGGGCAGGCCTGGAGACACAGGCATTGGAAAGAGATGAATGCCTCCCAGATGAAGTTTCACAACTCAGCCCAAGTACAGGAACAATTTCCTAAGAGGAGATGCACTGCTTTGGGAGTGGGGGGCAGGAAGAGAGGCATTTATCGCTAGAAAACTTGTTTGAAGTTTGCTGGGCTTGCAACTTCCACTGAAACCGTTAAGGACCATAATGGGAACGGGTGCAAAAAAAAGCTTATCCCCAGAAGCTCAGGCTGGATAAGCAGTTTATGAAAATATGCAATAAAAACATTCTAAGTTGTTAAAAGCACTAAGATCAGTCCCAGAAAGGAATTTTTTTTTTTTTCATGTTTAAGCTTTGCAGTCAGCAGAGAAAGGCAGCTCCTTAGCTGTGGGGCACCCCACAAGAGCCCCCGCCTACAAGCCCCTGCTATTCAAAGCTGGCCTGACAGGCAGAGGGCACCATCCAGCAGCCACAAGGGTGTCAGCAAGCAAAACCCCAAATTGCTGCCAAGGAGGTGGCAGAGACCTAGCAGGGAGCCCAAGGGAAAACAAGGTGCAGCCCCTTTGGGTGCCATCACACGCTCTGTATCAGGGTGACTAAATTGTGTGCAGGCTGAGAACCCTCTGGGGGTAGCATATCAAAGGGGGGAGCAGACCACACCGTGGGCATCTTTCAAAAGGGCACATGGGGGGGCGGGTCTTGGGGAACTACAAAAAACCCCCCACCTCTTGGCAGCATGGTATTACAGCAGGGGACCTACAGAAAGCAGTCAATTAAAAAAAAAATGGGAAAATGGGGGGCGGGTCCTATCTGGGGGCATAAACCTCTGGGCATCATGGAATCACAACAAACCAATTACTCTTTTTTAAAAAAATACCTTTTTTGAGTCTGGAATTCTATGACACCCCAAAGGATATTTGTGTTCCTGGAGAACACAAAAGCTTGGAGAAGGAGAATCGTGGCCAAAGCAACAAAGTTTAGGAACTGGCAGGTGGAGGAGGGGATTTATAGCTTTCAGCTCTCTGCCAGTCCAACGGTGGGTAGGGAGGGAACATGGAGGGCAGTGTCAGGATTTGACCTTAGGATTTCTTCTGGTCCTAAACTCATCTCGGCAGCAATCAAACTGGATCTTGTGGCTGCAGCATACAGCTGATCAGATACCCTGAGCAACCACCACAGCAAGAAGGGGAAGAGAAGGGGAGTTTTTATAAAAGCACTCCAAACTCCAACCCCACCTGTGGGGGGCTGATGGATAGCAGCAGCACATCTGGGGTGTGACAAGGAAAGAGTCTCTCTCCTGCTGAGATCTTCCTCCAGTAGACTCTCAAAATAGCATTCAAGAAGGCTGCACAATGTGAAAATGTGTATCTGCCTAGCTAGCCTTGCAAGTCTGCTAACCAGCTTTCAGGTGATAAAGGATGCTCCTTTGGTATTAAGGGCCCAGAAAAACTCATTTGAAGATAAGCTGATCCAGTCAAAGATACTGTTGCCTTGCAATAATGCAGCCATTAAGATGCTGAAATAGCTAATTGTAGCTCCTGGGAAAGCCAATCAAGTTGGAAACATCAATCAACAAGAGTTAAACAGCAAGACACTCCTTGTCTCCTAATGCTAAGGATCACCCAAGTAAACTGATTGGAATCACAACACAGAACTCACACACAAAATTCACCACCGCAAGGCACCATGTGGGGAAATGGCTGGGGAAGCTTTTTTCAAGGCTGACACGAATCTGACTGATAGACACGGGCAAAGCTATTAGCCATGGAAGATGGGCTAATGTAGGTTTTCCATCTGTCTTTGGTAGCCGTCTCGCTCTGGAGAACCTGAGGCCAGGGATCAGCAACAAGGCCTCCGGGCTCCTCTCTCATGCCCGGCTCGTAAGCCTGGAGAGCATGGGCTGGGTGGGCCTAATCCTGCAAGTCAAACCTGGCCGCCTTGCTTTGGGTTAGGCTTGCAAGGCTACAGCAGAAGCCGAAGAATGAAAACTCACAGCTGAGTGCCAAAGGAAAGGTTGCTATGGCAGCCCTTCTCGACATGCGGCAATTCTGACACTTGCTGGGAATTCTTACACGGCACCTTTTATGGCCAACGGAGGACTACGCCTGCTTCAAACGAGGCCTGGCCAACGTGCCGGGATGATGCTACTTTCTTGGCTCCATCATCCCTGGAGGCTGGCAAGCAAAGATTACAATTGCAATTTGATGACACTTCAGGACGACAGTTTCTGTCCTCGTTGCTTGCTTCCCAAACTGTTTATTTTCTAAAGCCTGATCTGCCAATAAGCAAGCTGCTAATCTCAGCGAGAGCTGAAGCAGGCACTACGCGGCTGGATGAATCACGTTTAGGAAGGTAGAGAGCCGAATGAGAATGCTTATCAAAGGGGAAATATTCTAAACTCCAGCCAGAGCAAGCACATGCGCTAGCAAGTCGCTCACCAAGCTCAGAAGGGAATAAAGACTCAGATCAAAATGTTTATAGAAGAAAACGGGAAGCAAAGAGAAGGATGCAAAATAAACAGCTGCCTGAGATGCTACAGCTGCTGATCAGGGCAGACAATGCTGAGCTCAATGGGCCTGACTCCTAGGTTCCTACATCCATCTCACTTGTTGCCAATCTCACAAGATTCATGGGGGCCATTGCAGAGGCTCAGACTGGCACAGCCTCTTGTGCCAAGGAATGCATTTGGGAATGTAAAGGGACTCAGGCATCCCAAGCCAAGCTACAGGTCCCATGACATCCTAGTTACATGGCAGTCAGAGGGGACACATGTGGCAGAAAGCAACAAAGCTTTCTGGGGGATGAATGACAAGAACAGAACACAAACTGATTGGTACAAAAAGCCGGTGATAGAACTTGTCAAGTCACTCAGCCTTGAGTAACCAGTGCTGATTGCTACAAGGCTCTGCCATCCTAACCGCTTCCTCCTACGGAAGGGAGAGAAGCCACCTTGAAAGACCTTCCCATTCTCCTACTTGCTAAGAAAGCTTATCACTAATGCCTCATCAAAGATAAGCTCTATGAACAAAACTGAGGCACCCATTAATTTTAGTTAACGTTAGAAGCATTTCAACAATTGGCAGGTGACAATTTTCCTTCAGGAGGGTAAGTAAGCGAAAGGGTAAGCAAAAGTAAGCCTACGCAGACTAGCCTACTCTTTGAACAATCTAGAAGCAAAAGTCAACAGACATGGAAACCTACTCTTAGGAACAAGGTATGAAAATTCCAGTGACATTCTCCATAGAAAAATGCGAGATTCAGAAGACATTTGACCAACTGAGTGCAAAGTGCAAACACTTGAAATGTGCTTGGAAAGTCTTCTGGGGGAAAATGAAACTGGGGGCTCAGATGCCCCAGGGGGGCAGTGGACTGGCCACTATTTGATCCATATGCTAAGAAACATGTTTCTTGTTGGCGAGAATGAAGTTTGGTTTCTGACAGCACGACGAGGTATTTTGTCTCTGCTCCGCACGAGGATTCAAAGCAGGTTTTTAGCCAGGCAGACATGAAGCGGCAAGAGGCAAGGCAGCTTCTGTATCCAAGGGTGACGCCAGCGCCCCTGGGAGAGTTGCAGGCCGGCCGCGGCCCATGCCAGGCTCCTCAGATCTCTTTCCCTCCAGACTCCTCTGCAAGGAAATTTGAAGCATGCCAGTTGTTTGCACGGGGAACTTGGGTATGTGATGTCCTGGACAACGGAGGCTGCCCACTAAAAGCAGTCCTGGTGACACCCAAAAAGAAAAGGAAACCACCTGCAAGCCTCCTGTGTCACTGATTTTATGTTTCTGAACAATCTCCATAAAAGAAATGAACTCTGGTGAATCTGTGCTAGATTGCCATTTCCAGGCAGCTGACTGTGAAAGTTCACGCCCCTTTCCAAGACTGTGGGTCATCACTAACATGGGATTCTAACAGGGGCAGCAATGTGCACCCCTGAAAGGAAGGCTGCCTTTTTTCACTCCCAGTTAAACTCCAGGGCCTGGCAAATGGGGCTTCTGCAAAACCGGGACCAAAGTGCCCAGCCTGGGAATTAGAATGGCAAAGCAAGACGTCAAACAACAGTGAATTTCAGCACTCACATTCCTCCCTGAGGAGTGACTCTCTGTCACTCGTTCTTCCTTGTCAGCTTCACAAGTGGCTTCACACAACAATTATGTGAGGCAGCAAGAAGCTTTTCCTATTTCTGCCTCTCGTGCAAAGCAGAATCCCAGCCAGGGATACTCACAACCCCCAACCCAGAGCTGGCTTCAGCCGGGAGAGATGCCAGGGTTCTATTTGGATGAGGCAGGAGGGCAGAAGAAGGAATCACAAGGCACTTGGCACTTACTGCTCTGCCACCCACTAGCCTGTCTCAAGCCCCTGACGGGGGAAAGAGTTCAAGGGCAGAAATATTTTCAGCCTTGTGTGCTTCAATTTGGTGAAGTCGCTGCTGAACAAAATAATTCAACAGGCTCCCTAACCATGTGCCCTTCAAATAAGATTCTTCACCATAAAGTAAGTAGTTCCATCCCCCCCCCCAGTGAATCCCTCAATGCTCAATTCCAGTTGAAACAATTGACATGTAGGAGTCTACCGATCCTAAAAGGAAGCGCTCTGATTTGTGAGCATGAAAGACAAACCGCAGAGACAGAGCATGCCAAAATACTCCAGTTTAAGGCTACTAAGCATTAAGGGAAGCCAGCAGGTCAGGACCTCTCTCTCAGACACACACACAAACACTCACACAGAGCCGCCCATCTCCCCCCACCTCTTTAGAGCTGCCTCAAACTTCATGCTTGTAGTCTTAGAACTTACCTTGCGGCTAAAACACACAAAAGCATAAGGAAATGCAAACAGAAAAGAAACTTGGGGAAATCAAAGGAAAGCGAAAGACTACGAAAGCTCCCTTTCCCAGAAGGAAGAAGCATGGGCGAGCCAACGCCTGTCCCACCGAGGGGTGGGGTCTTTCATGGGTCGTGGTGGGAAAGGCATCGGGCTCCACAGCATCCAGGCGGTAGGAAGTGCAAAGCGGAAGACTTTTTAAATCAAAAAAATCCACAGCTGCCCTGAACCCGAAAGGAGAAACAGTGAAGCCCAAGGAGCGGAGAGGTCACTCTGGAAGGGCTGCTCTAGAAGGGCCCTTCCCCAGGCACAGCTGGGCTCTCCAGCCTGCGTTCGGTTTCCCAGACAGCCAGAGGAGCAGCTCAACTTCGTCCTTCTCTTCAGCATTGTGCTGGGAAAGAAAAGGAAAGCCGCCGCCGCCGCTGCTGCTGCTGCCGCCACCGCCGTGCAGCTCCTGTTACTTCAACTCCTCCTCCTCCTCCTCCTCCTCCTCCTCCTCCGTTGTTTTCTGCCTGGAGCCATGCAGCCCCACACCCTCCCCCTCCCCCGCACACCCTGGCATGAAACAATTCCTTAATTTTATTATCCATTCAGTGGCAAAAAGCAATGTGACAAAAAGCAATGAACGAGCTCCTCCTCGGGAAAGATGAGAGCAGGCAGCACAGCAAGGCGGGGACACACACACACACACACACACACACACACACACAGAGAGAGAGAGAGAGAGACACGGACACGGAGCAGAGCACCCACATCTGATTTCTTCACAGCTCGCTAGGAAAGGGAGAGGTTGCACGGGCTGCAGCTAATTGCAGTTGCATAGTTGCGGGTGGGGGGGTATTTTTTATCCCATATCTCTTCATCATCGGTTGTACACCCACTCCGGCATTAACTGCCAAAACATCATCAGTGGTGCACGCAAACTTGGGCACGGAGAGAGAGCAAGGTGGCTCCCCAGCAGCCCTGGGGAGTGGCTAGCCGACAACCAGCCTGTGTGACCCAACACCCAACAAGAACAAAAATTCCCCACTGGAAGGAAGGAAAGCCAGAACTCTCTGCCTAAACCTCTTCAACTCCTGCTGTTACGCTTTATATTACTTTAAACTGACTTGCATTTATGCCTACTCCTCGCTACTAGTTTAATCGGTTTCTTGCCTTTTGCTTCAGAGTTATTATTTTTTACCGTATTTATGAGTTGGAACTTGGAAATCACCTCGCAGCCTTTTGGGGGCCCAAAAGGAGAGGTGGAACTCTCTCAACAAGGATGGAGCTTCTCCTCTTAAGGCTCCACTTCATGAGGCTTCCTCAAGACCAACTTGTCACCCCGAGGCTCACATCAGCAGGTGCTCCTCACGTCTCTTCTTGAGAAGTGTGCAAAGTACCCTCCCACCCCACAAAACACAAGCTCTTCATCCCCTCCTGAGAACCTGGTCAAAGTTCTCAATGCTTGTTTGTTGGGCGGTCCTCTTTGTGCCTTTGGCTCCCTTGGTTCGCAGACGTCTCTGATGGAGTTTTAAGGACACACATTCTCAAAATGGGAATAGGTAAACCATATTGTCAGGAAAGCACTGTTTAATGTCTGGATAAGTTATAAGGATTTGCTTGAAAACAAAACTCCAAGGTGGTTGTCACCAATGGAAGCAAAGGGTCAGAAAAAGCTCAATATGGAGGCCAATTGGCCAAAATATTGGGAAATTTTGGAACAAGAAGGAGACAGATTAAAACTGCAGAGTTTTGAAAAACTAAAAAACAAAGTGCGAGATTGGCTTCATTACTACCAAATAATGGAGGCTTACAATTTGGATAAGAAAATTGGCTTTCAGGTGGAAAAATCAAAATTGGAAATAGAACTGTTAGACTCTAAAACTAAGAATTTGTCAAGAATGTATAACTTGCTGATGAAATGGAATACTCAGGATGAAACAGTGAAATCTGCTATGATTAAATGGGCACAAGATGTTGGACACAACATTATGATGGCTGACTGGGAACAGTTATGGACCACAGGTATGAAGTTTACGGCATGTAATGCCTTAAGAGAGAATATAATGAAAATGATCTACAGATGGTACATGACGCCAGTCAAGCTTGCAAAAATTTATCACTTGCCCGATAATAAATGTTGGAAGTGTAAAGAGATTGAAGGTACATTCTTTCACCTTTGGTGAACATGCCCAAGGATTAAGACTTTCTGGGAGATGATTTATAATGAAATGAAAAAGGTATTTAAATATACCTTTCTGAAGAAACCAGAGGCCTTTCTCCTGGGCATGGTTGGCCAATTGGTGTCAAAGAAGGATAGAACTTTCTTTATGTATGCCACAACAGCAGCAAGAATACTTATTGCAAAGTACTGGAAGACACAAGATTTACCCACCCGGGAAGAATGGCAGATGAAGGTAATGGACTATATGGAACTGGCGGAAATGACTGGCAGAATCCGAGACCAAGGAGAAGAGTTGGTGGAAGAAGATTGGAAGAAATTTAAAGTTTATCTACAGAAACACTGTAAAATTAAGGAATATTAGAAGAATGTTGGAATGAAGTAATGTGGTTTTAGCAGAAATGATATAAAGGATTAAGTAAAAATGGATTGTTAATTGGTGAAAGAACAGAATGTAAAATTATAGTATATTAAGCTAAATCATCAGGATAGAAATAAAGATGGAAAGGATTTGCTGAAATATCTAATTGAATTAGAATACAAAAAAGGGAGGTGTGAGGAGGTCAAGGAAATAAGCAAAGGAAAGAAAGTTATGTAAAGGATTGATTTGTTTTTTTTTCTTTCTTTAATTATCAGCATCTTTTTTCTGTTTTTTTTCCTTTTGTTTTTGTATTGTTCTGTATTTTTATTTTTTTTCTCTGTTTATATATGTTCTTTATTTTTTCTTTTTGTAACCTTTAAAATCTCAATAAAAATCTATTGGAAAAAAAATCAAAATGGGAATAGGTGGATGGGTTGTAGCACCATTGCAGAACAAAGCCTTAGTCCCCGTAAGACACAAAACGGAAGTCAGAGGATCCCTCTCAGCTGGATGAATGGGCAATAAAATGGCAAACGAGGTTCAATCTGAATAAGCATGAAGTGATGGGGGCGGAAGGAGGAAGTGGGGAGTACATCCCATATATACTGAAGGAGTCTGAGCTGGTGACAACTGACCAGGAGAGAGATGTTGGGGTTGCAGTTGAGAAACCAATGGAAATATGTGTGCGGCCGCAGCAGCAGCTGCGAGAAGACAAATTTCATGCTACAGAGTATTAGGAAATAAAGTTTCAAGTACTGTGCTGCTGCTATTGAAATCTATGGTGCAACCACATCCCGAATATTACAAATATATAAAAATAAAAATAAAAATATTATCCAGTAACACCTTAAAGGTAAAGGTACCCCTGCCCGTACGGGTCAGTCTTGCCAGACTCTAGGGTTGTGCGCTCATCTCACTCTATAGGCCGGGAGCCAGCGCTGTCCGCAGACACTTCCGGGTCACGTGGCCAGCGTGACATCGCTGCTCTGGCGAGCCAGAGCCGCACACGGAAATGCCGTTTACCTTCCCGCTGGTAAGCGGTCCCTATTTATCTACTTGCACCCGGGGGTGCTTTCGAACTGCTAGGTTGGCAGGCGCTGGGACTGAACGATGGGAGCGCACCCCGCCGCGGGGATTCAAACCGCCGACCATGCGATCGGCAAGTCCTAGGCACTGAGGTTTTACCCACAGCGCCACCCGCGTCCCCTAGTAACACCTTAGAGACCAACTAAGTTTGTTCTTGGTATGAGTATTTGTGAGCATGCACACTTCTTCAGATACCTAATGCTCATACCAAGAACAAACTTAGTTGGTCTCTAAGGTGCTACTGGACAATTTATTTTTTATATATATTTCTACCAGAACAACACGGCTACCTACCTGAATCTGGAATATTACAGACACTTCTGGTTGCCTCATCTCAAAAAAGAGCATCACAAGAGTTGCAAAAGGGACAGAAAACATGGTTCAAAATGATCAGGGAACTGCAGCACCTCCAAGAAGAGGAAATGCTGACTTTTGGAGATTTTTAGACAGACGGAAGTTGTGTGTATGAAGTGTGGAAGGGGGAGCTTAGTGCAGAGATTACACACAGTATATGGGAAGCAAAGGTTTTGCTTCCCACCAGATTTTCCCCTCTCTCTTTTGATCACCTAGTGAAACTGACTAATAGCAGATTCAGGACACAAGAGAAAATTCCGCTTCACATTTTTAATTAACTTACAGAACTCGCTGCCGGAATATGTGATTATGGCAACTAGCTTAGATGGCTTTAAAGTTTTAGAGAAATTCACTGGGGATAAGTTCACTGGCAGCCTTTAGATCTGCTACAATCAGCAGGTCACTGCTTTCTGTGGGAGAGTTTCACCTTAAAGTCCATAAAACAAAAGCAGTAACACAGAGCAGGGCTTTCCATGTGGCAGCCCCTGTTTTGTGGAACAGAATCCTTGCCGAGATACGATAGGGGCCAACTATCTGTACTTTCATTAACAATTAAATACATTTTTGTTTGGGAAGGCTTTTCCAGTTGGATGAAGAGGTCTCTGCTTTCAGTGCTTATTCTGTATTGTTTTTAAACCCACCGTGAGTTTGTTTTTAAACCTATTTTTAGCCATTTTTATGGTACGTTGTGTTTGGAAAAAGGCATTTTAATTAATTAATTAGTCACAGCATAGTAACTGCTGTTATTTTGGTTTACATTGGCCTGCTGTTTCAATTATACTTCCTTGTTTCTGAGCATGTACCTGTCATCAACACATCTTTTTTTTCCTGATATGCCTTCTGAGTGAGAGAGAGATGAAGAGATTGTGTGGCTATTTTCAAAAGGCCACAGAAGAATTCGATGGAAATAAATGACCAAAATGCTTCAGCGGAGGGCGAATGATGGGAAAGGGAAGGGTCTGGAGAAGCCAAAATAAGCCCTGGTTCTCTCAGGTGAGTGTGTGGCAGCTCATGTCAGGAGTGCGTGCAGGAGCCGGGCCCTGTGACCAGTAGGGCTCTGCAGGACTGGGGCCTTCCGAAGTTTGTTCTGAAGAGGCAAGGTGCGGCTGCACAGGTGAGGTTTATTGGTAACTCACAGCACCTGGTGGCAAGAGCTGGGAAGGTCCGAATTTCCCTTCGGCTTTTTGCCGCAGCAACACGTTTCCTGCCCTGCTTCATTTGACTTCTTGCTTCCTGATCCTTGAACCTCGGCTTCTTGACTCCTTGCTTCTTGATTCTCGGACCCTTGACTTCTTGCTTCTTGAGCCTTGAACCCCTGACTTCGTGACTCCTTGCTTCCTGACCCTCGGACCCTTGGCTTCTTGACTCCCAGCTCTCTGACCCTTGGACTCTTGGCTCCTGACTTCTGGCTCCTGAAGAAGCTCACTCCCAGACCAGAGAGCGGAAGGAAGAAAAAGAGATCACCTCCAGATCCAACCTGGGGAACCTCCCGATGGTCCAATGCCAGGTTCAAAGGCCTGACAGCCACAACCCGTGGGAGACTCTAGGAGCCTCCTGCCAGGAATGCAGAGCACCAGCAGGGAGGCTCTCCAAGCAGTTGTGTCAACCCCACCAGGGAAGCTGCTTTCTAATAGCAGCGCCTCCTCAGAACAAGCTGCCGCCACACAGAAGCTCTCTGGATGCATTCCTCATGCAGGCAGGATACGGCTCCCATCTAGGCACCAAGGAATTTACAATCCACAGAGGATGGGGTTGGAAGAGGTCCACTCTGAGCTGCTGCAGCAGCTCTCCAAGAAAGCTTTATACTGATGAAGCTGGAGAAGGAAGCTGGGAGCTTCTGCAGGCAAAGCGACAGCCTTTCCCTGGGGTTCCACTTCCAGTTAGGAGTTTAAATATTCTGCACTGTGGGAGCCTGGAGTTTTAATTCACTGCTAAGACATAATTTGGGGCTGAATCAGTGAGGAATTATTAAAACTGATAAAGAAAGAGTTCAGCAATGTAGGCCAAGTGCTTTGATGTCTATGAGGTATACATAATTCTATATTTAAAAAATCCTAGTTATCTCTCTACTTCATTCCAACTTCCTGAAGAGTAAAGCTCTGAACTCCAGATAAACTGTATGGTAAGCAATTCTTCCCTAAGCATGTGGGTGGATAAACCACAGAAGATGCAGCTGAGCCTCTAGCAGAAAACGGCCCATCAAATGCACACCAGAGCGCGCGCGCTCTCTCTCTCTCTCTCTCTCTCTCACACACACACACACACACACACACGGCTGCTGCTCTGGAGAAGGGTACAAATGCATTAGTGACTGGCTGTACAGGGAGAGGAAGACCAACGCTCTGGGAGAGGCAAGGCGGGGTGGGTAACATCCATCAGATGCTAGACAAGAGGGGCTTGAGCTCACAGCTCAACCATCTTCTCAGCCGCAGCTCAGCATAAACCACAGAGCAGAAGAGGCTCCCCTCAAGTGTCTAGATAGAAAGAAATTGTGTCAACAACCCAGACCAACTTCTGATTTCAGAGACTGGCCTTGTCTACAATAAAGTTTCCAGAACCATTTTGGATCCATTGGTCTCTGGAGGCAGACCACATCCACACACCCTGCCATAACAAGGGAACTAGACCAAATTCCTCAAACCACCAATCACCTTCCTCCAGCCCTGAACAAAGCACCATGTTAAGGATTATGGCCCATCAAATGTTTAGCGGCAGATATTAAGTGGGATATGCACCTCTTACCAGAGAGGTGATAAAATCCTGGGCTGCATCAGAGCAGAGACCTCAGCGTGGAAAAGGGTTAAGAAAGCTGCACAAACGTGTCAAGCAGACTCTGCCTAACAACTGCAAGCTCATTTCCTGCACAAATGGGCCCTCTTTAAATGACAAAATAGCCTCTCTTTCGCAATGCATTCCCACAATAAAAAATACACAACAATAATTTATAATAATTATGTATTAATTATACCCCGCCCATCTGGCTGGGTTTCCCCAGCCACTCTGGGTGGCTCCCAACAGAATATTAAAAACACAATAAGCTTCAAACATTAAAAACTTCCCTAAACAGGGCTGCCTTCAGTAAGACAGTAAGACAGTTGCTTATTTCCTTGACATCTGATGGGCGGGCACCACCACCGAGAAGGCCCTGGGAGCTGGACCTCAGTGTCTAGGCTGAACGATGGAGTGGAGACGCTCCTTCACGTATACAGGACCGAGGCACAAGACACAAGCAGGGGAGGGCAGGTTGCCCTTTGGCACATCCCCATGCCGAATCAGGCAACAGCTGGTGCTGCTGACCATGGTGCTGAAGGGCATCTCAGCTTGTTCCTCTTGTTTCACCACCTTGTCTCTTAGGTCCACTAACACGGCTAGCTCTGTATCTTAGCTTGAATGACAACAGGAACATCTCCTGCGCCTCCTCCCTGGTAGGCTGCCTCTCGCTGAAAACGCACACAAAGAACCTTTCCAGTGAATATAAGTCAGCTTGTCCCAGTCTGTGTCTCTATTAGAAATTGTTTTTGTATATGCAGCTGTTTTAAACTGCATGTACAGGATAGTTTGCATATATACAATTGTTTTTATTGTTGACGATTTTACTGTGAAATCGATTCAAGATATGTAATGAGAAGCAATTCACAAAAGGAATAGATAAGAGGGCAAATGAGCAGGAGAACATGGCCCAAAACTGTGTCTCGGTGATTCCTTGACTGAGAGAGGGTGACCTCAGGATATTCTCAGCTCTTTTCCTGGGAGAAAGTCTTGGATGCGCAAGCTGGTGGTACTGACAAAGTTAGAATAATTATTGTAATAATAACAATTGAATTTATATACTGCCCTATAAGCCAGAAGTTATTGTTATTCCTGTTCCAGAGATTCCTTTCGTTGTGATTTTTAATCCCAGTATGGGGTTTTATTGTTCTAACCTTCGCACAACTGTTAAGACAATTCGTTCTATGAGGAATGTCATATATGCAATCAATGTAAACATTTTGCAATCCTCCTGAAGAGCAAAAAGCAACACCTGCCGCCTCCTATCATGTGCACCACACTTCCCTTTAAGCCACAGATGGGGAACACCTGTGGTCCTCCAGATGTTGTTGGACTTCCAGCTCTTACCAGCTCCAGTATCCAGCATGGCCAATGAGCAGGGATGGTGGGAGTTGGGAGTCCAATGTGGTCTGGAGGGCCGGGAGGGGCACCCCTGCTGTAAACTGACCCATCGCCCCTCCAAACACATCCATAGTCAGCCCACAGCAGCAAGGCTGTATTTGCTGCAGAGAAGATACCCTCTGCTGTTGGTCCTTACAAACTGCCCCTCATTGCAAGAAGGGAGCTTCCCACTGCACTGAACCAGAACTGACACAACAATGCTACTTTGGACACACGCTTAAAATCTCTCCACTGCACCCGCCACAAAAAGCAGGACCCTCCAATTAAAGCTGCTGAGACGAGATAGCTCTCAAAAGCCCAGGGCGAGGATAAGCTCTGTTTGAAGAAACGGCTGTGAAGCCCCACCTGAGAAGAAGGCAAGGCTGAAGGATGGGGCGAAGCCAAGCAACGGAAACCCGTTAGCCCCAAAGGCAGCAGCCAGCCAGTGTTT